>NC_045976.1:25704060-26361303 GCF_010909765.2 Amblyraja radiata
AACACAAGTGCTGCTTGTCAGAATGACTGAGGAACCAAAGAGAATCTAAACATCCTCTGAGGATGAGATACACCAGAATGCTTGTTGTGCAGAGAAAGTTGTTGAGATGAGTATTCACAGTCAGTACAATTACATACAGACATACATCAGAATTGCATTAACACTGGTGAACAATTTTAACAGGACCAAACTAGGAAACTTGACTTCAGTGCTGTCTAATCAGTTTTACATTCATCCTTTCCCCCTCTTCTCTACCAAAATGAAATGTTGGGAAAACGTCCTGACAGGAATCTTGGGTGAAGTAGGGAGGAAAAAAATGACATATACATGGCTCGTTGCAAAAGTGAACTCCCAAACTGGAGTTAAGAATCATGCTCTTAATTCCCTTCTTCAGTTCTTTAAAGCCTCCTCCTTTTCCTTCGTAACACCTCTACTTTGAACAGCAGAAATTTAGAACCAAAAACCAGTGGGGAGGATGAGGCAAGGGGAGGAAATGGTATTTTAGTCTAATTTGCATTGTACCACCTATAAATATAGATATTTCTAATATCTATCTGCTTTCTTCCTCACAACCAATAGTACATTCAATTTTAGCATCAGCTGCAAACCTCAGAAGCAAACATGGCGTCTTCATTTGAGTCCAAATTCACTTGCAACATCATTAAAAAAATTCACCGACAATCAGCAATCTGCTGCCCATTTACTTGATGTACATCCATAGTCCTTGATACCCTTCTCTAACTGAAATCTCTTCATGTAAGCTTCAATTTTTCCAGCATCCACAGTTTTGCAGGGACCATTGCTGTTACTGTCCATCTGCTATTTGATACCACGGAGCATGGCAAGGATTGAACCAATTGACTTCAATGTCGTCTAATCAGCTTTACGACCATTCTCTCCTCCTCTTCAGTACCAAGATGAGATGTTGGAAAACATTCCTGACAGGAAACTTGTGTAATGTAGGGAGGAAAAAAATGACATATACATGGCTTTGCAACAGTGAATTCACAAACTGGAGTTAAGAATCGTGTTATTAATTCTGCTCCTCAGTACTTTATAGCCTCCTCCTTTTCCTTCACAATGCCTCTACTTTGAACAGCAGAAATGAAAGGGCCAACAGCAAGTGGGGAGAATGGGGCAAGGGGAGGAAATGGTATTTTAGTCCAATTTGCATTGTACCACCCATAAATGGGGAGCCACCTTTACATCTCCCTAAAATGGGAGCAAATAGATTGGACAGAAAACAGGCATGAGACAGTTCTTAATTTTTCAGGCAGCTCCACATGTTTCGGAGTTCTGCTAGAAGATTCGAGCCTTCAACTGTTATCAGTGATACAGTACATAAAGTCTGTCACCTTGGAAAAGCACCAGATGGAGTCAGTGTCTGTGAAGTCAATAGTCCAGAAAATTTGAGGTGGGGAATAGTTAACGGGGGGTGGATTGTGCAGGCACGGGCCCACAGCCTGGATTCACCACCTGCGCTCATGGTGGCGAGAAGCTGCCGCGGATGTGGAGGTGCAGACACTCTGCAAGCCGGGGGCATTTGGCAGCTTCAGTGAAGTCGGCTGCAGCTGTCAGAGTGCTGTGGTGCTTCCCTCTGGAGGGCTCTGACAGACGGGAGAAGCTGACAGTTTGGACCTATTCCAATGTCTCTGACTTCAGACACATTTAAAGACGTTAAAAATGGATGCAAATAAATACATTAAATTTAAAAACAATTTATACCACACTGAAAATAGGGATTAGTTAAAACAGATAAAATCATTAAACATTATTTTTTAGTATAATGCAATAACAAAGAACTGCAGACGCTAGTTTATCCAAAGATAGACACAAAATGCTGGAGTAACTCAGCAGCATCTCTGGAGAACATGGATAGGTGATGTTTTGGGTCGGGACCCTTCTTCAGATTATAAATAATAAAATAAACCCTTTAAACATTATGTTTAAGAAAGAACTGCAGATGCTGGAAAAGTCAAAGGCAGACAAAAATGTTGGAGAAACTCAGTGGGTGAGGCAGCATCTATGGAGCCAAGGATGCTGCCTCACCTGCTGAGTTTCTCCAGCATTTTTTGTCTACCTTTAATAATCATAATATGATTACATTTAATTAAAATAATGTATTAAATTATGTTGTTAAAATAATCATATTAAAATATTACATTATTTTATATTAAATGACTCACTACTACTTATTATGCAGGTCAGTGGCATTCTCCTTATTATGCAGGTCAGGAATTCACCTTGGCATTGCTGTGGTTGTTGACATTTTGTCAGTCTGGCTGGTGTAGATTAGAGAGATCTAATGATGGGGAATCCCCGCGAGACCCCACGTGGAGCCCAGCTGTGGACTGCAGTGGTGTCTTTCACTCATTGAGTCTCAGTGTTACAGTGAGACTAGGTTGGAGCAGGATTTAGGAATGGATGAACTGCAGCCCCAGGCAACTCTGTTAATTTAAGTCGCTTGCAATTAGCACCATAATGACATTTTACACTGATGCAAAAATCATGCTGGAAAGAGGAATCAAAAAGTTAACTCTCCAAGGAGCGGATTGTGATACATAAACCTGCTCGGGATCTGTACAGCGGCCGCTGGGTAGTGTAGTAGGTGTCACGATGTTGGTACACTGTCACACTGTCACTATCACGCAGCCCTCTGTACTGCAACAAGCCTTCAAATAATGTATCCAGTGTCAGAAGGAACTGCAGATGCTGGTTTAAACCGAAGATAGAGCTAAAATGCTTGAGTAACTCAGCGGAACCAGCAGCATCTCTGGAGAGAAGGAATGGGTGACGTTTCGGGTCGAGACCCTTCTTCAGACTGAGAATATACAGGCCACTTGGTACCAAGCAAGTGAAAACATGTACCCATTCAAATAAAATAGAAAAAATAAGGAAGTGAATACAAATCATTTAAGCATCGCTACCCATTACACAGCATGGATGGAGTACAATCTCCCTCAGCTAATTCTACCATTGCAGAGCTAACGAAGGAGGTCCAGTAGGAGGTTATCATGCTCTGTGTGTCTCTTCACCGCTACTATAAACGTCTTTGGTATGAACATGAGCACTCAGATGAGGCAAATCTCATGACAGCAGACTTTATTGGGGGCAACCATTTTGAATTAGATGGCTGTATCTGGCACAACAATGGATCAAGGCCCTACAAAGTTGTTAGAAGTACATCCGACCAGTGCGCTCTTCTCGTGTAATAGCAGAGAAGGTAATGGTGCAGGGCGTTTGGGGGAAACTGCATTTCGTTGTCTCTGTACTGTACACTGACAATGACAATTAAAGTTGAATCTGAATCTGAATCTGAAATGAAGAATCAGGGCTGAGGTTAGTTGTGGGTTGGTTGAAAGCATCATATGATGGAGCAGCATTGGGTGTGGAAGGGAGCACAGGAGGGCTGCATGATTTACCCAGATGTGATAGAAATAGAGAGGTTGGAGGGTGGTGCTGTGGAGTGTTGGCGATGAGAGGAACAGCAAGGAAGGAGTTACTTGAACTCTACAAAATCAGAACAGGCCGGCTTGAATCCTTTTCACTAAAGCTGTAGCAGGTCACAGCTCTCCTTTGTGGGTGTGCATGGTTCCATATTTTATGCAAGTGATGTGAAAATGTGTATTGCATGCATTTTGACTCACTGCCCATGCCCGTGGACGGCTGTACTTCTGTACAGAAGGGTCACGTTGCTGGTATTATGTTTATGTTTTTCTCTATGTTAAAATATGTCGTGCACGTCGTCAGAATCTATGCAGTTTCAGGACCTGAGCAGGAATTGAATGGAAAAGAATTAACAAAAATATTTCCAAAGAGAATAGCTGAAGAATAAACATTTTGTATTCCATGTTTTAAAAATTGATGGTCTAATCTTAATAAAGATGAATCTTTTTTTTTAAATCTCATCTTGAAGCTGTTGGGATCAATGTTTCATTGCACCAGCTCCCATAAAAGCTTTGCACCAGCAGAATTTTAAAACAACAGAATCTGAATCATCCAGTGAATGTCAAGCATGGATGGAAGCAATATTGGAGGATATTTATTATTCTTTGCAAGTCTGTAGTGGTTTCTGCCTGCAGATGTAATAACAGAGTTCTATAGCATAGTTTAAAAATGGTATTTCAATTACATCAATTTCTTCTCTGCAGAAGCCGTAATCGCTCATTTCAGTTCCTCTTTGCCTAGAACCTCACCCTCTCTGCACACTCATCCTGCTGTGGGTATTAAAAAATAATGCCGAGTATTGCAAACACTCTTTCATGAAAATGTACTGGAAACGTGGAAACGTGGAGTATTCTTTCACTAGTGAGTGGGTGTTACAATGCTTGAAGTTTAGGAAGTCATTTGTATTCTGATGTGATGTGGCAACGTTTCACTCAATATTGAAGTTCTTCTCGTGATTAAGAAGCAATGAACTCCAGAATTAGGTTACACCTGGCCTTGATATGCAGTAACTTAAACAGTGAATCCACTAAAGATCATATCTTCTACCTTTTTACAGTTTCACACATGTTCTCATTGTGGTTAAATTGTGCAATAACACCAACGACTGCCAGCAGCTTGAGCAATCTATTGCTGATGCTTTTCAGTGCCTTATTGATGCAAAGCTCTCCTGCTAACTTCATTGCATAATTCCAGTGACATCTTTGCTGGTGGTGGTTTGGCCGGTAATTGCACAGTTTGCTGGAGGTGACATAATCTTGACAGTTGCCAATTAATCTGATAAAAGGATCAAAACCTGAGCACCAACTCCTGCTGCGATAAAAGGACACAAAGCGCTGGAGTAACTCAGCGGGTCAAGCAGCATCTCTGGAGAACAGGGATTAGATGATGTTTTGGGTCTTTTCAGTCTGAAGAAGGGTCCTGACCCGAAACGTCACCTATCCATTTTCTCCAGAGATGCTGTCTGACCTGCTGAGTTCTCCAGCACATTGCGTCCTTTTGTATAATTCCTGCGGTTCCTTGTTTCTATCTCCTGTTGTGATACTTGCGGTAAGAATTATGGTGGTTTCAGCAGACAATATAATTTCACAACAATTCACAACGTGGTAAATTATTTAAATTTACACACCACTATCTTCAAGCCAAAGTGCTAAATGCCCAGTTCTACAACACCCTCTTGGGCAATTCTTTCACATCTTCAAGTCGTTGCATGTTGCAATAAATTGACCTTGAAACCTTGTTGTAACTGCAGGTCTTCAGTACTACAGCTGGTTGAATGGTGTCCAGGGCTTCCGACACACAAAATTGGGCTGTTTCATTTGCTAAAAAGTTGTGAATGGAATTAACCTTGTGAATCATTCAAGAACACCCCCCCCCTCCACACACACTCTATATTAAAAGAACGGTCATTAATGAGACACAAAACTGTGCAATTTCCTTTGTGGATAGGTCAGATGTGATTTGAGCCTTTTGGCATTCATGATAATCGTAACAATTATTTTCACTGTAGCAAATTTCCACATTGAGCAAAATAGGTTAATAATAGATTTGCTTCTTTCGTTTTCTGCTACATCTGATAAAATGACTCCTTTTGAGAACATCGCATGAAGAGTAATTAGGATTCATCTGGCCATTGCAAGAAAACATGTCGTGGTATATTCTCTAAGGAAAGACTGAGACTAATTTAAATCAATAATAAAATCTTGACCATTTAAAGCTTGTTGTGTTTCTGTTTCAGTGTCGCTTTGGCCAAAGTTTGATTTGCCTTTCCTCCATTTTATTCTCCACTGCTCCTTTCTGAGTGTTACATTAGGTTAGTCTGTCTCCTTCTCCATCTGTAATGGCTGGATGCGTGATCGTGTTGGTTGCACTGAAAGTGTCCTCTGTCTCAGTCAACAGGATTATATTTACAGATGGAAACAGACCGTAGGCATTGAAAAATAAGCTCCTTAACCAAAGTAAACCCAGAAATGAAACAGAAAGGATCTTACAGATGAGATAAACTCACCATTAACAATAAATGTTATGGTAAAAGGAGTTTTTCTGTAGGCCATTCATGAAAAGAGTGCATCGCTGAAAATATTACTTGTATTGAAAGACTTCCACTGAAACTGCTGTTTACCGATCCAAAAATCATTTTCAACAGAAGCTTCACATTGTGGAGATGAGAGCACAGCTTGATTGGTACCTCTGCATCCACAATAAGCAGCCCCTATCAGTAGGATGAAAGGAAGATATTTAGTAAATAAGAAAGCATTCCCTTTCAGCATGTCCCAACTCACTTGGCAATGAAGAAAAATGAATTAGTGCAGCTCAATATAGCAATTACACTCCAACACCTTATCAGCTTTTGTCTTGATTCAAGTAGGTGTGATTTTGAAGGGAGCCTCTGGGAAGATTGTTGTCACTTTCACCCCCAAACCAGCTGTCATTGCATTAGCATTGAAGTTCGTGGAGTCATAGAGTGATACAGCGTGGAAACAGGCCCTTCGGCCCAACTTGCCCACATCGGCCAACATGTCCCATCTACACTAGTGAAAAGATCTTGATGACATTTTGGTTTTCTGTTCAGTGGTGATTATTAATTCACAAAGTAACAAACCAAAATGTACTGGAAGCAATATGCAAAATCATAAATATAAAATCAGTGGAATTAACCTGCAAAGTCGTCTTGATTTCAGAATTGATGGCTGGCATTTTTGGTGAATGTGTTTCCCTTGTGCATTCTTACAAAAGCATTTGAAAGGAACTGGTTTTTAATCCTACTTACCAACAAGCGGCCACGGTGGTGCAGTGGTGGAGTTGCTGCCTTGCAGTGCTTGCAGCACCAGAGTCATGGGTTCGATTCCTACAGGTGCTGTCTGGTACAGTTTGTACGTTTTCTCCGAAATCTTCGGTTTCCTCACACACGCCAAAGACATACAGGTTGTAGGTTAATTGGTTTGGGTTTGTATACTTGGTATAAGTGTAAATTGTCCCTGGTGTGTGTAGGCTTTGTGTTAGTGTGCGGGGATCGCTGGTCGGTGTGGACTCGGTGGGTCAAAGGGCCTCTTTCTGCACTGTATTTCTAAACTAAACTAAACTAAACTTTACAGCAATATTCCCCAGCAAAATGGTTGTATAATAGTGCAGCTAAGCTGGGTACAGAATATTTATACTCCAGTGTTGTTTATGTGCAGTTTTTGTGCCACTCGATCCTGAATAAGGACATGTCTTGTCAATGTTTGAAATCATTGTCACACACCTGGGATTAAGTTTCTCCTCCTACATCATAAAATACCACCTCAATTTATCTGTAATGTGACTGGTTCTCTTCAGCAAGTAAGAATCTATGGCGATTGTAAAAGCATATTTGTCACAATTATATTTACTGATGCTCTTGCACCATAAGAGGGCAGAAGCATTCAACTTTTATTATGCGGTATATTTCACAAATGTGAAAGATGCATGATGATCGTACAATGGGAATTTATTTCGTGCGACAATGCTGGACTTGTCTGGCATGTTGATATCATATGGAGGAAAAGTAAAGAGACTGCACAGCTCTGAGAATCAAATACATTTTTGCCTTTGTCATGATTCTGCTAGATATAACTTACAAGCAGGGCTCAGTTGAGCTGCTGAGTCACCCCACCGAACCAGCTGAATTGTTAGTATATTTAAACTGATGGATTATGACGCATTTCGCTGCAGCTCCTTACACTGAAATATAATGGGGTCGGGCGTTTCAGCATTAGGTATTGATGTCACTGGGAGATGCTGAGGCAGGGAGGGCTGTTGCGGTCCATTATCATATAATTTGGGAAGAGGTTGTGGGGAGGAAATGGAAGTAAATGCTCGGCATTGGTATCACAGTGGCAATGCGGCAATGCATCAAACTGTGCAAAATATTATTGTTCTCCTTGGATTTTCTTGCAAGGATACCTCAAGAATATATTGGTGTACCAGCAATCAAAATGTATCTCAATGGAACAGGACAGGGTTTAGAGGGATTCAATTCAGTTCAGTTTAGTTTATTGTCACATGTGCCAAGGTACAGTGAAAAGCTTATGTTGCGTGCTAACCAGTCAGTGGGAAAGACTATACATGATTCCAATTTACAGTGTATAGATACATGATACGGGCCAAACACAGGCAAATGGGACTCGTTTAGATGGAGAATCTTGGTTGGCATGGACAAGTTGGGCTGAAGGGCCTGTTTTCATGCTGTATGACTCTATGGCCACATGACGGGGTTAAAGAATATAAAAATCCACCCTGTTGAAGAAGGAACTGCAGATACTGGAAAATCGAAGGTAGACAAAAATGCTGGAGAAACTCAGCGGGTGAGGCAGCATCGCCCGCTGAGTTCCTCCAGCATTTCTGTCCATCTAAACATCCACCCTGAATCACATTACAATGTGCTACAGCCACACCATAAGGATAAGGAACTGCTGGAGGAAGTTGGCTATGTATGTGGGCAGGAAGCCCATGGAACCTGACTCTCTCCACGAAGCCCAGAACTGTCTTATGCCCACGTTTGCTGCCCCTGAGTTTAAATTGCTGGCTGGAGTCAGAGAGTTCACAAATTGGAAATTAGATATTGTTACTTCCTTGAGGATCAAACAGCAAGCTCCTTCTTTTGCTTCCTATAGCTTCCTTTCTTTTGAGCTTTGTGTAGACGCAATACCAGTGAAAGTATTTGGGAATTGACCCTGAGGCCCAGGTGTGCCGATATTGGGTGTACATGCACCAGTTGGCTACCGTTGGATGCACCAGATGGATACAGTTATTGCACCAGTTGGATACATTTGGAAGCACCAGTTGGTTACATTTGGATATTGCAACCAGAAAGCCCTGGTGTGACAGTTCAAATCTGAGACTGGGCATTGGCAACTAAGCTCTCATGAGCATGGTGGCGCAGCGGTAGAGTTGATGCCTTACAGCGAATGCAGCACCGGAGACCCGGGTTCGATCCTGACTATGGGTGCTGTCTGTACGGAGTTTGTACGGTCTCTCCGTGACCTGCGTGGGTTTTCTGAAAGATCTTCGGTTTCATCCCACACTCCAAAGACGTACAAGTTTGTAGGTTAATTGGCTTGGTAAATGTTTTTAAAAAATTGTCCCTAGTGGGTATAGGATAGTGTTAATGTGCGGGAATCGCTGGTCATCGCGGACCCGGTGGGCAGAAGGGCCTGTTTCCGCGCTGTATCTCTAAACTAAATATGGTTTACATAAATCAACAGAGACTCCAGTCCCAATTTTCAGTGACCAGAAATGGTGGTGTATAATGGTCGTGAGCAGTCTGCTCTCACTCTGTTTATCTCACTTGTTCACTGTTGCACCACTTTATTGCGGGGAAGGCCAGAGTAATGTTACAAATGACTTTCCAAAGCCAGTCGTGTGAACACTGTCATTCTGGCCATCCTTCACAGCCAAACTCCTCAGGGAGTCCACCAGGGTTTAACACTAATCTCCTGCACCTTCCGGCAGTTACACTGCAGAACTATCCTAAATTTGCAGCAAGATAGACGTGGCACAGATTCAGCGGCTCCATGCATTCCAATGGAGAAATCTGACTTTGAGGGAGAGTAGGACGTTCCATGTGATTAATAATGTTTAAATAAATTGAATTAAATATATCAAATTATTTACAGTTTACTCATGCTTTTAAGCCTTTTACTTTTTAATTTATGTTAACATATTCAACTTTAACATCTTTAATAGAATGATTTTACTTCGGAGTCACGTGAGTGACTACGTGAAGACACCGCCAGCACTCATGCGCGACATATCGTCTAATGCATTGCGCAGCGACTGGCGGGGTGAAGCGTTCTCCCGCAGTGGCAAGATTTAAAAACGGGACCTGCAGGTAAGTTTGCTAATCTGAGGTCGTGTTTTGTGCTCTGAGTTTCTGTATTACAGAAGGAGCAATGAACAAGGGCAAGAAACGGGTGGCGTCTAGACTGGCTGCGGGGGACCGTGAAAGTACTAGCAGTCAGCAGTGACCGGCGGCACCTGGAACGCGTTCTATGAGATCCACAGTCACCGACATGACACCTGCTCAGCCGGTACCAGCACCGCGGGCTGCACAGCCTGAACCAGCGCCGCGGACTGGGGGGAAAGGTAAGCAGAAGTCGGCCAGGCCGGTTGACTCGGACGAGTCGGGCCAGGAAGACTCGCTGCCGGGGGGCAGCGGAGGTGACCGCATATCCCGCATGGAGCGGTTGATGGAGCAAATGCTCCAACGTGACATGCTCCGTGATGTGGAGTATGGTCACCATGGGGGTCCTAGGACACCCATTGCAGCACCTTACTTAGGGCTGCATAATGCATCTCCCTCGACAGAGGGGAGCACTACGGGCCAGGACTGGGCTGGCCCCAAAGACAGAGGTCTGGCAGAAGAAACCGGCAGTGTGCTAGGGGTGCAGGGTCCACAGAAGCTGCTTGGGGTGGTCACAAAGTTTGCGATGCCAGCGCAAACGGGATAGCCGTTAGAACCAAAACTGGCAGCCAGCATAGACTACTTTTCCTTCAATCAGCTGCAGGAACAGGTGTTGAATGAAACAACAGCCAAATATATGGCACCTGAGAACTGTCTCTCACTGAATGTTCCTGCAGTAAACAGTTCTATCTGGGGGTACGTCGGTGCAGGCATCCGAACCCAAGAGGTGAAGATGCAGAAGATTCTATTCATGTCTCTACTATTTATTTAATTCCCCTTACATGTTTTTCCTCTACCTGCTAAATTTTTGTAAGGTGTCCTTGAGACTCTTGAAAGGCGCCCATAAATAAAATGTATTATTATTATTATTATTATTAGAAGATACTAAAACTATTAACATCGGGAATAACGGCATTTGCTCGATCGGTGGATGGAACAGAGATGACAGAGATACAACATGACACTCTGGCTCTACTCTGCAACACACAATTTGAAATAAATAGTCTGAGGAAAAACGCCATCCGACCTGGTTTGAACCCCAAATTTGCAGGGTTGTGTAAATATACCGCTACACAACCACCAATACTGCCTTTTGGGGGTAACCTATCCAAGCAGGTTAAAGAGCTCGATGAGGAAGCCAAAGCCATCGGGCTCATGAAGGCGTCAACATCGAGCAAGACTACACATCTCCAGTGGCAGCACCCCTATGCATCCACCAGCAGGCAACGACACCAGGACGCTGGTTGCACGAGGGCCGCACAACAAACACCGAGGTCTTTTTTAGGCCACGGCCCAGAGCGACCCTCGTGGAAGATGCACCAACCCCGCACTCCGGCGCCTCTTCCGCAGAAGAGGCAGAAGCAGAAGAAATGAATGTTCCACCGGTAACCATAGAGGTAGGTGGGTCTGGTTCCTTCCAGAACATAGAGGGTGTAAATTCCTTACTAACTGGGGGTAGGTTACACCTGTTTTGGGAGGTATGGAGGTCTATAACTAATGACCCTTATATACTACATAGTATTCAGGAATATGAAATTGAGTTCATTCATAAAAACATTCCCCCAGCAACATGTGCCTAGCCGAGTGTTTGTGCTTTCACAACGGGAAAAACTAGAAGGTCATGCAGAGCTGGGGAGGCTATATGCTAAAGGAGTAATTGAGAGATCCCAACATGACTCTCTAGAATTTGTATCCAACATTTTCACAAAAACTAAAAAAGATGGTGGATGCCGCATCATCATTGATTTGACTAAACTGAATTATTTTGTAAAGTATATTCACTTTAAAATGGAGACCTTTGTTACTGCCAAACAATTGATTTCCGAAGGTTACTTCATGGTTTGCATCGATCTAAAAGATGCATACTATTCGGTACCTATACAGAAGGATCATCGCCGATATCTGAAGTTTGACTGGATGGGGCAGCCTGACAGTATAAAGCATTGCCTAATGGATTAACATCAGCCCCAGACTATTTACCAAGATATTAAAACCAGCCTTGCCATTTCTCCGAAAACAAAAACATATTGTCATGGCGTATCTTGATGATATATTAATAGTGGGGAAAACCCTGGATTTAGCTAAATCAGCTGTATCAGCTACCAAACTATTGTTTGAAAAACTGGGGTTTATCATCCATCCAGATAAATCTAAGTTGACGCCTTCTACAACTATGGATTATCTGGGGTTCACTATTGACTCTATCCACATGTCTGTAACATTGCCAAAGAACAAGGCAGCAGACTTAATGGAGGCCTGCAACAACCTGGTTGTCATCAGTCAACCATCCATTCGACAGGTAGCAAGGGTAATTGGAAAACTTGTAGCTGCATTTCCAGCCACACAGTTTGGACCTTTGCATTATCAAAATTTACAAAGAGCAAAGGTGCAAGCACTAAAACAACATGCTGGTCATTTCGACAGACCAATGCAATTATCAGCGAAAGCAATTTTGGAGTTACAATGGTGGAGGCAAAACATATGGCATAGCTCCAGCCCCATCATTATCAGTAACCCATCATTTATATTACAAACTGATGCCAGCGCTCACGGTTGGGGAGCTACTAATACTATATCCAGTTGTGGTGGTAGATGGGATGCACATGAATCATCTTTACTACAAACACTGGGTATAAAGTATTTAGAGATGTTGGGTGCGTTCTATGGGCTAAAACCATATTGCTCAAAAATGCACCATCTGCATGTCCGCCTACAAATTGATAATACCACAGTGGTGGCATATATTAATCATATGGGTGGAATCAAATCGATATCGTGTGACAATCTGGCTAATACAATCTGGCAATGGTGCATCAATAGAAATATTTGGTTATCAGCTACTTACCTACCAGGTAAACTCAATACAGTGGCAGACACCAGGTCACGAAAATATAATGACAACACCGAATGGATGTTGGACCACAAAGTATTTGCTGATGTTGTGACGCAATATGGAACACCAGATATCGATCTATTTGCATCTAGACTGAATCACCAGTTGCCAACATATGTCGCTTGGGAACCAGACCCTGGGGCAGCAGCGATGGACGCTTTCTTGCTGGACTGGGGAAAATTGTTTTTCTATGCTTTTCCCCCCTTCTGCCTCATCAGTCGGGTCTTATGCAAAATACAACAAGACTCTGCGTCAGGTATTTTGGTAGTACCCGATTGGCCTACTCAGCCATGGTTCCCTGTGGTTCTCGACATGGTCCCGGAACCATGTATGTCCGTCACCAAACGACCAGATTTGTTGGTCCATCCTGTAACAGGCGAAAGTCACCCATGCCATGACAGGATCAATCTGTTAATTTGCAGAATGTAAAGAGACCACTTCTGGCCCTGGGGCTGACGGATAGAACCATGGACATGATCACGGCAGCATACCGAGAATCCACCAAGAAGCAATATCTCTCCTACATCAGGAAATGGGAGATATATTGTACAAAGACTGATATTTCGTACAATACAGCTTCTGTTACCAATGTCCTAGAATTTCTGGCCAGCCTTCATTTTGATGAAGGTCTCAGCTACAGTGCTATTAACTGCGCCAGGAGTGCCCTATCAGCATACTTATGGCAGGGATTAGGACAGCACTCTGTGGGATCTCACCCTCTAGTTTCCAAACTTATGAGGGGCATCTACAACACAAACCCTCCTAGAGCGAGGTATTCCCAGATTTGGGATGTCAGTGTTGTTCTAATGTTGTTCAGGGGTTGGTCACCAGCAATGTCCCTGGAGAAACTGACTCTAAAAACAGTTATGCTGATGGCACTGGTTTCGGCTCAAAGGGACCAGTCCCTACATAAATTAAGACTGGATATTATGGTTATTTCAACCAACAAGATAAATTTTCATCTCATGGAATTGGTAAAACAAAATAGGCCAGGGTCATCAGGCCTTAATCTGGAATTCCGGGCATACCCAACAGATACCCGCCTGTGTGTTGTGACACACCTATTACTATATTTAGAGACCACTAAAAACCTTAGAGGCAATGAATTGGGATTGTTGATCAGCCATAAACAGCCTCATAATAGGGTATCGGCGCAGACCATATCTAGATGGCTCAGGTTTTGGGAGCTGCAGGGGTGGATACTGACACTTTCAAATCTCATTCCACCAGGGCTGCAGCAACATCGGCAGCAAGGGAAATGGAAGTGCCAATGGACCACATCCTGGGTACAGCAGGATGGTCTAGGGAGAAGACCTTCCAGATATTCTATAATAAACCGATTACCAAATCTGCGGTATTTGCAGAATCAATTTTAAGTTCTGTGTTATGATTTATCCCAAATGAGAGGGATCATTATTATTTTTGTTAAAATAAATTCACTATTGCTTTGAATTTCTGATTCATGTTTGAATACGATAACATACTTCCTCCCTTGGTCAACTACGGCAGTGAGTGAAGCATGGACTCGTTCCACGGCATGAAATCACAGATCTTTAAAATCTTCACGTGGTCACTCACGTGACTCCGAAGTAAAATAGTAAGATTAAACGAGAACTTACCAGTTTGAAGTTTGATCTTTATTTTATGAGGAGTTACGTCGAGGGATTACGTGCGCTCCACGTCCACCCTCTATCATAAAGGTCAACTGGTATACTAGTTTCTCTTATCTTACTATGTTTATTTCAACTACTGTTGTCTGTGATTTCACACTGCTGCTTTGAAGAATGTCGCGCATGCGTGCTGGTGGGGTCTTCACGTAAACCTTCGACGTAACTTCTCATAAAATAAAGATCAAACTTCAAACTGGTAAGTTCTCATTTAATCTTAATATTCATGTTGGTTAATGTCAGAATCATTTAAGCTCTTTAAAAAACACAATGCCTGGAGTAGGGCTTCTCTTGTATCGGTACATGTCCAGGGGTGGTGTAGCGTAGTTGACAGAAAGGATCTGTGCACGGAGGGCTTGCCCAGCATTGACACAACAGATTTCCTTCACTCATTCAGTGGTGATTTTATGTACAGTGATGTAGTGATTTTGTGCCCTGGACTTTGGTGAAAGGGGTGTACATAGGGCCTGTCTGCTTGTCTAACCGTCTTGGTGGTGCTCTCGGAGAGAGACATCAATCCTGAGGCTCAGTCACTCCTCTGGGCTCCACCACGACAAATTAGCATCAACCGACAAAGCAAATACAAATAAAGAACATCTGAAATTAAAACAGAAAATGCTGAAGAATCAGTAGTTAGATGGAAACTGTAGAGGGAGAAGCAGAACTAACAATAGGCAATACACAATAGACAATCGGTGCAGGAGTAGGCCATTCGGCCCTTCGAGCCAGCACCACCATTCACTGTGATCATGGCTGATCATCCACAATCAGTACCCCGTTCCTGCCTTCTCCCCATATCCCTTGACTTCGCTATCTTTAAGATCTTACTTTCTCTTGAATGTTACAGGTCCATGACTTTTCTTCCGAAATTAGAATCTGACCATTGAGTAAATTAGGCTGCAGGATTAGAGCATACAAGTATATAAGATTTATGAGGGGCGTAAACAGGGTTGATCCTCCAAAATATTCCCCCCACCTAACTATATCAAAAATAAGAGGGTAAAAGTTTAAGGTTAGAAAAACGATCTTCAAAAGAAGACCCTTGTGGAAGGTTTTTAACACAGAGAGTGGTTGGTATATAGAACTCACTGCCAGATGAAGTGGTGGAATAAGATGCATACTATGCTTAAAGGCATTTTAATAGACATCTGTTTCTATGTTGTCCAATTCGATGACTCGAAAGGCAATTTTGAAAAGCTAAACTGCTTCACTGGAGATTTGGAGCTGGAGATTAGGCATTTTTTCTCTATGCTTATGGTTAATAATGTGTGATGATTTCCATTTGATACCATACTTGCCCCCCCCCCCCCGTTAATAAAGGTTCACGAAGGGAACCAGGAACATGTGAACCACTTCCCAAATCCCAGGAGCCATCTCTCCAACGGAGGCAAAAAACAATGATGAAATTCCCGGAAATCGGAGCACTCAGAGGAAGCCCATGCAGTCATGGGATAAATGTGCAAAGACCGCACAGGCAGCATCGGATGCCAGGGATGAACCTGAGTCTCTGGAGTTGTGTGGCAGCAGCTCTCTTAGCTGCACCTCAGCACAATCCCTTTCACTAGAAGGATGAGCAAACCAACATCCCCAGCACTGAGGCCCTGGGAACTTGCATTGAGCACACCAGGCCACTCATGCTGCACACCGGAATCCCACGCTATCCCAAGCTCACTTGTGGGAGTAAATGAAACCAGATGGGCAGAGGAAAAGGTTAAATGGAATGCTCAGGGCTTCTTTGATAAAATCTCCATTGATTCCTGGAAACTCTGGTCCAAATGGGAAAACATCAGCATTTGGCAGAGCATTGGGCCTGTGCATTGTGAGCACACTACAGAAGCAGCAGAAAGAAGGCACCACCCTGCACCCACCTGCCCTATCAGGCCCCTCTTGCCCCAGCTATGGAAGGGTCCATGGTTCCCAAGTTGTCTTCGTTAACCACCACAGAATCCACAAAACCAGAGTTATCCTCAACCCTGTGAGACCACCTGGTAAGAGGGCGTCTGCACGATGTACCTTAGTATCTGTCTTCATGAATCATCACGTGCAGCTGATTCAACATGGAAGCATTAAGCTTCAAACCATAGAACTCTATTGTCATGTCCAGGATTTCAAACAATCTGGCCACAGAAAGCAAACAGATCTTTTTGGCTAGAGAAATCATGAAATGGAGACTTATTTCAAATTGGGGTCAAGGAAAGAGCGTTCACGTCGCGGCCCTGTTTCCACCAATCTTTCCACCACCACGCACAAGAAGCACAAGAAGCGACAAGGCAGACACCATTGTATGCAGATGCCGAGAAGTGTGTTCAGCTCTGGCTGAACAACTTCTAATCTTGTGTGTGGACTCGAAAAGAAGAAGATTTCACAGTTACCTCAATTCTCTCTTCCAAGAGTATAGAAGAGATATTGAAATCTCATAAATGTTATCTGGTGCCATTTCCTGTGATATAGCAAAGTAGATGCATCTCCTGGTTCCTCTGCATCCCCTCCCTCCCCAAGTCGCACCCGCTTCTCGTTCTCACCCAGCAAACAGCTAACAATGGCCTGATTCCTTTATCATTGTTACTTTTTTGCATACGTTTCATTCATTGCTCAATATCCCTCTATGTCATCATCTTAATCTCCCATTTCCCTTTCCCATGTCTTTCAGTCTGAAGAAGGGTCTCGACCCGAAATGTCACCCATTCCATCTCTCCAGATTTGCTGATTTCCCCGCTGAGTTCCTCCAACATTTTTTGCCAATCTTCGGTTTAAACCAGCATCTGCTGTTCCTTCTGAAACATTTCCTCTGCAAACTATCTGTCCCATCCTTTATGTGATTAGATATTGAACATGTTGCTGCATCTTTGAAACCCTTTGTAGTTGCAAAGAGCCTATGATTTATCACAGCAGTCACCTTCACTATGACTGATCATCCTGTTACATTTTTGTGGATGAGGATTTTAGATATTCATTTAACAAGTGACAAAGTTAGTAAGGAGATTGTTAATGAGCATTCACAGCCAATGGACATGTCCTTGGTGCCAGTTTTCCCCCATAGAAAAATCCCTTTATCTTTTTATCCAAGTATTGTTGCTTTTGCTTCGTTAAACAGAATATATGCAAGCATCCCAAGAAGCTATTTATCTCAGTTTTATGATGACAGGCGATTAAATTCTAATGTTAACACTGTTTCTCTCTCCAGAGGCTGCTGACCCGCTGTGGATTTCTACAGTTCTCTGTTTTTTATTTCAGATTCTTTGCATTTGGAGCCCTTGACTTTTCACCCAGTTCTGTTGAAATTCAATGAGGAACCCCACTGACCCCCCTCTTATTGTCAGCTCATTTTCATGAGGTGTGGAAATGGGACTTCCATTAAATATCAACGCGTTGGAGGGAGAGGCGGGTGGACTACTGGTGTAGCATTTAACAGGAAAAGATTTCAACAGCAGCGGCCCAAGCAAGGCCGTTTTAGTTCTGACAGTTTGGCAAAAGCCAATTTCCATAAGTGAGACATTGTTGCAATTTCATACAAACTTGCAAGCCACCCACACAATGGTGTAGGATATTGGAAAGAGATAGCAAAGCCATTTATGAAACAACTTGGGCGAAATGCAGCAAAGGAGAGTGAGGCTACTCGGCAGTTGGGCGGGGGAGACCTGATGTGGGCATTGAATGTGCCACATGGAAATCATTTTGAGGGATTTCTCACCTCCAGAGTTTTCATGCAGAACCAAACCATTTCACTGACTCTAGCGGTTGAGGGAGCTAATCTTTCATACAGGTCACTGGAGTTATTCTTTAAAACTTGATCAAACAGCCTGGGTTTATTAAACTGCAGCTGTTATCCTGTCAAATTATATGAATTGCACAACCTTGCTAAAATATAGTGTCCAATGCATGGTGTGCGTTTGTTTATTTCTGGAGATAACTCCAATTTCATATATGGTAATAATACAAGCCTACAATATATCAAGAAAGATCTTTATGTGAAATGTAATCAAAACCAAATTCTAAAATCTTCACTGCTACACTTCTTTAGGAAAACATTTATTTTAGTGAGAAACAAATGGATTTGTGTGAAAATAGACCAAAAATATTAACTTTGCAAAACTTAGCATTGGATAAAATCCAACAGTATGTTAGAGATCTTGCCTTGCCATTACATAACACAACCAGAACCTTGACACAACCAGAGAGCAGTCCTGAACTACTATCTACCTCATTGATGACCCTCGCACTACCCTTGATTGGATTTGGCTGGCTTTACCTTGAACTAAACATTATTCACTTATCATGTATCTATGCACTGTACATGGCTCAATTGCAATCATTTTTTCACCCAGAGTGTTGTGAATCTGTGGAATTCTCTGCCACAGATGTCAGTGCAGGCCAATGCACTGGATGTTTTCAAGAGAGAGTTAGATTTAGCTCTTATGGCTAAGGGAAT
This sequence comes from Amblyraja radiata, assembly GCF_010909765.2. Lineage (NCBI taxonomy): Eukaryota > Metazoa > Chordata > Chondrichthyes > Rajiformes > Rajidae > Amblyraja > Amblyraja radiata. The sequence continues at coordinate 25,722,918 of NC_045976.1, forward strand.
CAAGGGATATGGGGAAAAAGCCGGAATGGGGTACTGATTTTGAATGATGTGCCAGAATGGCGGTGCTGGTTCGAAGGGCCAAATAGCCTACTCCTGCGCCTATTTTCGATGTTTCTATGTATTGTCTTTCAGCTGACTGGATAGCATGCAATCAAAAAGCTTTTCACTGCACCTTGTTGCACGTGACAATAAACTAAACTAACAATTCTAATTCCAGATTTAACTGACAAATTAGAATTTGTATTTTTCTCCAGAATATTGCTCCATTTTCAAATGATTTAACTTTAGAATGCAAATTGTTTGCCCCAATCAGCTATTTGAGGAAGGAAGCACAATTGAGCATAAAGTTATCGTGGAAAAATAAGTCTATTAACACTTTCTATTAATTATACACAGTATTTGCATTCACTGCTCTGTGACATTAAAAAATAAAGTGGAAAATATAGAACAATATCCCATCTTGTTTTCTGGATGAATTGCCTGTTTGTGGTTTGCAGTAAATGCACTTTATTTCATTTTTACAAAGCAATCTTTCTTAAAATAAATGGCAGCAACATCTGCTAATTCAGCTTCAAAATGGTAATTTGGTTAACTCAATCAAGTGACTACATTGGAATGTAAATTGAAACTGCTTGAAACATTTATTGCATCCGTATGGAGTGAAGTCATTTCAGCTTCCAAAACAGGTAGGAAGACTTACAGAGCTATGTGTTTTCAGATACTATATTTCCAGTCTATTTAAATTGCAGTCTAAACAGGTGTAATTCATTTATGTGAATGAGACAAGTTCAGTACTTTAAAACCTACTTTCTCAGAGGATGAAGTTATTTTGTGTGAAATTATTATCCTAATTACACTCTTCAAACCAATGCTATTGAAAAGATAATTCTCTTAAAATAAAATCCCACATTCCATTTCAATTTGGATCTCATTTTGCTTAATGTTAAGGATTCCACAAATCCTGATAGCCTGATCAGTACTGATGCCTCTGTACTCTTACAATATTTTTGTGAAGCTGCGCAAAGTGCTTGTATGCATCAGTCCGTCTCAACCATTGAAATATTGCCTGTGAGTCATTTTTCTTCCTTATCAACACCGCAGAAAGATTTTTAAATAGCAGCAGGGAGTTAACACACTCCAGTATTGATCTGGAAACCATGGCTTTTGTTGCCAACTAGTAAAACTCTGCAAGCAATGATAACTTTGATGCCTGACAGCGGCAAGTCTGGAAAACCGCTGCGCATTGCACTTGTGTTCATAGTTCTTTATTCAAAGAAACAGCCAAACAAATATAGATGCTTCTGCAACCATCCCTGGTAAACACTTTTACAATGATTCTTCTAAATGGATTCAATATACTATGTATTATCTATTTTTATATGTTATCTTGTCTGACCATTTGAGGTGAGCTCATATCAAGTCTGCAACATTGTAAGGACCTACAGATAAGGAAATTATCTAAGTGGATGATTGTGGCATGATTGCTTTGTATATGATTATTTCCTGTTGCTTTGATATCTAACAATGTTGAATGTATCACTTTCAAACAAAAAAAAAGCATCTTAAAAAGATTGGAGATGCCTCTATGAAATCCATCATTTTTATTGGTATCTCTTCAAGGTCACCACTCCCGGCATGAGTCCTTAATTATATTCATAAGTTCTGATGGGCAAATTCGTTTACAAATCGGACACCATTTAGCATAAAAATCACATATCTTGCTCATTAGAGTACTATATCCAACGGCCTGGAACAGATACACATTTTGATCATCTTGGCATGGCAAGAGTTGCTTAATGGACAGAGGAAACAATTGAACAAGGTTTTCAAAGCCTCCCTGAAATGGTGTTCCATTCCCCCACCCCACCACCATCTCATGGGAATCCATGCTCATGACCATTGAAAATAGAGGAGGACACTGCAACTGTGATAGAGGTGGAGAAGGGATTAAACCTTGGGCTATTAACCTGTCGAATCTAAATTTCATCTGAAATAATCATCCTTTAAAATATACAAGATCAGAAGTTTAACCACAGGAGGAGAAGTGGTGCTGCACTGCAAATTGTGGAGGACAATATTACCTCACACAGTAAATTATTGGAATTGACCGGGTTTTTAGAGAGGACTAATGTCCCTGTCCCACTTAGATGATTTTTTAAACGACTACAGGCGACTAGGCTGTCGCCACATAGTCGCCTGTATGGTCTCCTCAGTCACCCAAAGAGTTGTACCTTTTTTCTGGTTGATTTTGAAATGTTCGAAAATCTTCTACGACAGTTGGCGCCCGTGGGCTTGACGCCAACGATCGTAGCCTGACATAGATGCTGTCGCCAGGATGACGCAGGTTGTCGCCAGGATGACGTAGGTTGTCGCCGGTGCTGACTTCAATGAATTCTATTGGTGACTACCTACGTCAACCTACGTCAACCTACGTCAACCAGCGACAGGTACCGGCGACTGAATTATCTTACCTTGTCACAGGTGGACGTAGGTTGTCGTAGGTCTGGTCATAGGTGGACGTCCTAATAACCATATAACCATATAACAATTACAGCACGGAAACAGGCCATCTCGACCCTTCTAGTCCGTGCCGAACACATAATCTCCCCTAGTCCTATATACCTGCACTCAGACCATAACCCTCCATTCCTTTCCCATCCATATAACTATCCAATTTATTTTTAAATGATAAAAACGAACCTGCCTCCACCACCTTCACTGGAAGCTCATTCCACACAGCTACCACTCTCTGAGTAAAGAAGTTCCCCCTCATGTTACCCCTAAACTTCAGTCCCTTAATTCTCAAGTCATGTCCCCTAATGGGTCGCCGGTTGTCGGTAGCTTGCCGTAGCTTCACGTCGACTAAGAGGTAGGTTGTTGTTGACATTGTCGTAGACATTGTCGTAGAGAGGTCCAGTCGCCAGTTTTTCAGCGACCTGCTACGACTATGACAGTCGCCGGCAGTCGCCGAAAAAATCGCCTAAGTGGGACAGGCCCATTTGTTGTAAAGATGCAGAAAAGAATGAAAAAAAATGAAATCTTCCAAATCAGTTGCATTACCCAACTTATTTACTCATGTGTACCGTCCAGTGTATCAAGTAGAACTGACCTTGTCCATTATCTGATACATTGAAATGGTTAAATAATCAATTCAGGATTCTATGGCTGTAATTTAAATGGTTTTGGTTAAGAATAGCTATTAATAACAATCATGTGTTCCTTTCATTCATCTGTGTATATAAAACTAAACATGGTCTATTCTATCCTGCTCTGTGGAAGCCAACATCTTAATAACATTTGCATACATAAAATATATCTTGCTATTATTACTCAGAATGAACAGTGGACAATGCGAACAAATATTATTTATCTGTACAATTTTCAGGATCAAAAATCTGGTCATTCATTGCATTATTTCAAAATCAGTAATGGCACCCATCATAGAGGTGCAATAAGCCACTGGAGTGGTATTTCTTATATCAGTGCAAGCACTTCAAGCAGGTAATCATCTGTATCCAGTTTTTATTGTGTTTCTCAAACAGTTATGGGGCTTTTTCACGGGGCGAGTTGACGCAAGATGTCACCAGAGTGAAGTGGTCGTGGTCCAGCACGAGTCTCGCACGATATAACGGGGGGTAGATAAAGAGTTCCCACGGTACTCGGCATTTCTGTTATTTGTGCGAGTGACTTGTCCGTCTCCCGAGCTTTCGCGTTAAATCTTGAATGAACATCGTGAACTACACGTGACACAAATGATGTAACTTTTTTTTTCACACACTATAAATATCCTCCCTTGGTTGAATTGGCTCATTTGGAGACATGTTTTACTGTGTACGTGGGAGACACAGATGGACTGAGCACAGTACCTCGGTCTTACTGTGTGTGGGAGAGGGGGAGAAAGAGACGTACACTCACAGAGGCAGAGTCTCTCAGCCTGTGTAAGAGTGAGGGAGAGAGAGAGAGAGGCACACACAAGGTGGATGTGAAATCTCACCTGCCTGTTTCAGTGACAGACACCCGCCGCCAGTAAATGAAGACACCCCCATCTGTCTCCCCCTCCTCTCCCTCGACTCCCCCACCTTTCCCTCCCAACTCCAGTCCCGTCCCGACCCCCTGGGAAACTGAATAGAGCAACAATCAACTGCTGCCTGTGCGCTGATATGACAATAAAGGCTACTTTACTTTACTTTACTTTACTGAGTTAAAGAGTTCCCACGGTAGACTGTAAAACTGTGACCCAGGTTCTGGACTCCCCCAACATCGGGAACATTCTTCCTGCACTTAGCCTGTCCAATCCCGTAGATACTGATTAGACCGGTATCTATTTATTTACTTTATTAATGATTTCAATTAAATATTGGGAACATCAGGCCGCAAACGTTATTTCTTGAGTGTTAGTGCTGGACTTTGACTCGACCTTCCTAGTTAGCCGGCGCCTGAGACTGAGCCAAGCAATGTCCAGACCTGACTTCAACACAAAGTGATGGAGGAACTCAAAGGTTCAGGCTTGTCCAACGCTCTGTGTTATGCTCGTGATTCCTGCATCTGCAGATCCTCGTGTCTACAGACCAGAGTTGCCACCTGACTCCGAGATGACCATCACAGAGCATACGGAAGATAGACACGAAATGCTGGAGTAACACAGCTGGACGGGCAGCACCTCTGGAGAGAAGGAATGTGTGACGTTTCGGTTCGAGACCCTTCTTCAGAGTCTCGTCCCGAAACGTCACCCATTCCTTTTATCCAGATGCTGCCCGTCCAGTATTTTATGTCTGTCTCCAGTATTACTGTGTCTATCATCGGCGCAAACCAACATCTACACTTCTTTCCGACACATTGGAGGATACCATCTCGCCATCACTCGGATTACCCGCTTCATTTCCATAACGTTGCCACCTCTCTTTACTTTGCTTACTGAAGCCTGATCCTTGTCACACCCAGTGCTCTATCGCCCAGCCTCTCATCTTTCAATCGGGTTCGGCCAGGAAGGAACTGCAGATGCTGGATTAAAACGAAGATAGACACAACATGTAGCTCAGCGGGACAGGCAGCATATCAGAAGGGTCTCGATATCTCTGGAGAAAAAGAATAGGTGGCGATTCGAATCGGAACCCTTCTTCAGACATCCTAATCGGAATTGAGTCTGAAGATGTGTCTCGTCCCGAAACATCAGCTATTTTTCTCCAGAGATGCTGCTTGACTCGCTGAGTTACTCCAGCGTTTTGTGTCTGTCTTCGGTTTAAACCAGCATGTGCAGTTCACTCCTTACACGGGTCTCTGGAGAACATTGATTGGTAGCGTTCCGGACCCTGCTTCGGAAAGGCACCTTCGATATTCCAGCATCTGCAGTTCCCTTTTGAACAATAAGTTGATGTCCATATGCGGATGCAAATCTTTATTTTTATTTATTTTTTAAATTCAATCCCACAGAAGACAATTTTTACTCACCTTCTGTCCCCTCTGTCCAGCTTCCGGGTTCACCGTTCGCAGGAGTTCCCACGGTACCCGCAAGAGTTATTACGGATATCGCACTGGCCACTATGTTCATACACTGTTGCAATGCTCAACCACAAGTGTACAAGTCACTCTTGGAGAATTCAAACTTTCTTGAATTTTCTCCCGAGTGACCAAGATACACGATTATCTGCCGTTAGCTCTACGGTGGTCCACGGTGGTCCACGAATGCCGTACTGTTATCGCACGAGGTTCCCACGATGTTAAACTCTGGTTAACTCTTGCGTCAAGTCGCCCCGTGAAAAGGCCGCTTTAGTATCCACTTTTCTCATCAGATGAATGACCCGTTCAGTTCAAATCCTGCAATAGACGAAAGTAATGCAACAATTTTTGTACTAAGTGCTCCCAGATGTAAGTTCCACTGAAGCCAAGCTGAAAGCAGACATTGTGCTCCAATTTTCCTTTTTAGATGGCATTTGTTCTACCCCATTAAGCTTGACCTTTTAGTAACAGTAGTCAGGGCCCCATACTTATTGGGTATTATATTTCAAAATTCTTGTTTTGTGGTAAATTTAGATTTTGCCTACATCCATTGAAATCTAAAATGTGCATTTTTGAGCAATGGGGTTGTTGTGGAAAATTGATCCATCACAGCCTCTATTCCCATTGCCAATGTGAAATAGCCTCGGCTAGGTAGGCGAATAATACCACTGATCTGCTTTGGATCATGATTGATATTGTAGCTGCTTCAAGAAATTCTTGCACTACCAAAATTACTTCAAAACTATTTCCAAAAGTTAATGAAACGTGCAAAACTGGTTATATGCATACTCTAACAGTCTTACAAAACACAAGCCAGCTGTCGCAAATCAAATTGTTATGCCTCTGTCAAAGAATATAAGGGATAAATTATTTTGTGTGGCTTGTGAATTCTAATAACAAATGCAGATTTTGCAAATGACGGGTGAGTTTTTCTAAACTAAATTAACTCGTACTAGTGAGAAGTTAACCTTTCGAGGGCACTTGATTGAATTTAAATTAAAAATGAACAAATATAATCGAAAAATGATCACACCTGTGATTGAAAAGTACAGCATGGAAACATGCTCTCCGCCCCACTGAGTCCAGGCCAACCATTGATCACCTGGTCACACGAGTTCTATGTTATCTTACTTTCACATCCACTCTGTACACACCAGGGGCTATTTATGGAGCCAATTGACCTAGAAACCTGCACGTCTATTGGGTGTTGGAGAAAACCAGAGTAAACCCAGGTGGTCACGGAGAGACATTGCAAACTCCACTCAGCCAGCCCCTGAAGTCAGGATCAAACCCAAGCCTCCGGCGTTGTGAAGCACCAGCTGTGCCACTGTGCCACCTTAAATCTTTAGCAAATGAAAAATAAAAACAGCAAACAAGTTCATATTGTTATTGAATTGTTCTTTATCAACAGAATCGTCCTATTTCTGTTGATAAAGTATTTCAATGATTTGTGTTAGTCTATAATTCTATTATTCATATCTCTCAGCCATAGTGTAAGGAATGGGCTGAATCTTTTACAACCTCTCTAAGCTATAACAATGGTTAATTACCCCTGTAGAGAGATACATTTTGAAATATGCAAATATAAAGAGCAATGTGAAGCTGTGCACCATTCTAATGATGTTTAATCCTTAAATATGCTGTTCAATTATATCAGTTTGGGCAGAAATTCTGAAAATTCTGTCTATAACTTAAGTGCAGCTCAAGCCTCAGAATGCTGTTCTCCAGCAATGAACCAATGATATACATATGTTGTAAACTCCGTTCATTCACTGTGCTCTACAATAATGCTGATCCACCAAGACCAATAAAAGATCCCACTTTAAACTGCAAGCAGCAGAATGTAGAATTTAACTTGGTTAAAAGATAGAATCACTTCTCTGACTTGTATTGTCATGATTCAGTTTGGTCGTACTGAAGCATAACTAGATTATACTTCCATACGACCAAACTGGAAAGAGAGCGTGGAAGATTTACAAGGAGGATGCTGTCAGGATTTGAGGGCCAAAGCTGTACGGAGAGGATGGGCAGGCTAGGACTTTATTCCATGGAGCACAGGAGGCTAAGGAGTGATGCACGGGAGACCCGACCTTTTCTTTGTCGGGTCTCCGTTGTCGTTGGGGCTGCAACGAGGAGCGACCTCCAACAGGAAGACCGGGGGCTCTGGTGCCGACTACTCACCTCACCGTCGCGGAGCTGGCCGAGTCCAGAGCGGGTGGAGCGGTGGTGGAGCGCTGCTGCGGCCCGACCTCCGGAGGTTCGGAGGCTGCAACTGCGGGTCTGGCGGACGGCGGCATTGGGAGCCCGCGGGTCCCTGGAGGGAGACCGCTTTTCAGGGCTCCCGCAACGGCGACTTCTTCCGCCCGAGTTGCGGGGTTGAAGAGCTCCTGGAGTGGGGCCTTCCATCATCGCCCCGCGCGGCTTGGAATGGCTGCGGGACTCTGCGAGCGCACGCCGGGGGCTCTAACATCAAGAACCCGATGTGCGACCTTGCATCACCCGGCGTGGCTTTAATGGCCGCGGGACAATTCGCCATCGCCCGCCGGGTGCTTTGACTTTGTTTCTGACATCGGGGGGGGGGAGAGTGCAGTGGAGAGATAAGTTTGTTTGGCCTTCCATCACAGCAATGTGATGGATGTTTATGTAAATTATGTTGTGTCTTGGGTCTATTTGTTTGTAATGTATGGCTGCAGAAACGTCATTTCGTTTGGACCTCAAGGGGTCCAAATGACAAATAAATTGTATCGTATCGTATCGTATCGTATCGTATCGTATCGTATCGTATCGTATCGTATCGTATCGTATCGTATCGTATCGTATCGTATCGTATGTTATAGGGGTGTATAAAATCATACAGAGTCATTGACCTGGACTAGGAGAATCAAGGACAGGAGGACATAGGTGTGAGAGGGGAAAGATTTAATAGGAACCCGAGCAGCATTTTTCTCACACAGAGGGTGGGTATATGGAATGAGCTGCCAGAGGAGAGAATTGAGGCAGATACTATAACAACATTTAAAAGATATTTGGACGGGTATATGGATAGGAAAGATTTAGAGGGGATATTGGACAAACACTGGCAGGTGGGACCAGCGTAGATGAGGCATTGTAGTCAGCATGGGCAAGTTGGGCCGAAGGGATTGCTTCTGCACATTCTGACTCTATAACATGCTTTTTGGAATACACTAAACCGTCATTATAACGGACCACATCAGAACCGATATTGATTATAGCGGACCGACCTACTGTCTGCTGCCCGACTCGCACTCCCCCCCCCCCCCCCCCCCCCCCACCACGACTCACACTGCCTCCATGCTTTCAGGCTGGGCTGCTGACGCCACCCCCAGCTCGTACCTTCCCGTCCCCTTCCAAGCCGGGCAGCGGACAACACACATGGCTCACACCGGCCGCTCTTACTGTGCTGACATAGTACGGGTCTTGATTAGTACGGGCGTTAGAGGTTATGGTGAGAAACACAGCAACATAGAAAAATAGGTGCAGGAATAGGCCATTCGGCCCGTCGAGCTAGCACTGCCAATCAATATGATCATGGCTGATCATCTAAAACATCTAAAACATCTAAAACAGGAGAATGTGGTTATGAGGGAGAGATAGATCAGCCATGATTGAATGGCAGAGTAGACTTGATGGGCCAAATGGCCTAAATCTACTATTCCTTATGACCTTGTGACACCCCTGGCTCCCACGGCTCACACCGGCCGTTCTCAAGCTGGGCTGCCGACACCACCCCAGGGCTCACACCGCCTCCCGGCTGTGCGCAGGCAGACCGTCGGCCCACACAGCATCATCGGCCGCTTCCACGCCACTCCTGCCACCACCACCGCCACCGTTACCGTCTCGACCAAAAATGTTGTCCATCCGTTTGTCTTCACAGATGTTGCCTGACTGCTAAGCTTTTTACTTCAGATGGCAGCATCTGCAGTGTCTTGCATTGCCAGAAAGAAATGCGATCTGTGCTTTCCTGCTGCAATGTGAACTTGCAGCCTGATGCTTGACAACATGCAATCTCAACTTTCTATTCAAAAAACGCACTTGTTTGAAGTTCCGTAATCTGTAGCTTTGCATTTCGTGTTTACAACCAGCGACAAGGAGCTGTAATTATGCCATTTACCACAAGAGGTTGCTTGTGCCTCAAAAATGAGACAGCTCCCTGCATTGTGCACCGAGGCCTATTGTTACTGGATCATCACTCTAACAAGCATTACCAAGTTGACATCTGCATTACAAACTGGGCCCTTGAGCAATGGAACGACTGCTTTCTTTCTCAAATTCTTTAATCTTACAAGCAGATTGTGAACATTGGTGTATCTTGCAGACAATGCCCTATTTGGAGCTTTCTTCGTCGGGTGCAGGTTTAGAACATAATTCTTAGAACATACAACAGTACATCACGGGACCAGGCCCTTTGGCCCATCATGTCTGTATCGGCTATGATGCCAATCTAACTATTTGCATTTGCATGCACAGGGTCTGTATCCTTCCTTTCTCTGCCTATTTATATATCTATCTAATCGTGTCTTAAACATTCGGATCATACAGTATCTGCTTCCATTGCGTCCCCTGGCAGTGTGTCCCATTACTACTTTGTGTAAAAAATGAACTTGTCTCGCAAATCCACTTTAACCTTTTCCTCTTTCACCTTAACCTATGCCCTCGAGTCTTTAACATTTCTATCCTGAGAAATAGATTCTGACTGTCCACCCTTTCTATGTATTTTGTCGTTTATTTACTTTTATCACGTTTCCCCTCAGCCTCTGACATTCCAGAGAAACAAATTCAGATTTGTCTAACCTTGCCTTATAGCTAAAACACTCCAATCTGGGTAACAGCCAGTCTTCTCACTCTCTCTAAGAACTCCATGCTCTTTATATAGTGTTGTACCGAGGGAAACTATCCAAATGCGGCATCAAGTCCCAGACCAATAAAGACAAGCAGGAATCATTGGAAGAGATGCAGAATGTCCATCTTTTTTTAATTATTGGGATGTGAGCATTACTGACAAGATTACATTTTAAAAATCTAGTCTGAAGAAGGGTCGCGACACAAAACATCACCCATTCCGTCTCTCCAGAGGTGCTGCCTGTCCCGCTGAGTTACTCCAGCTTTTTGGGTATATCTTCAGTTTAAACCAGCATCTGCAGTTCCTTCCTATACATTTTTTTAATTGCCCCGCACTAAATTGCACTTGAATTTGATGGCATGGCTGGCAGTTGTAGAGGGCATTTAAGAGGAAACACATTGCTGTGGATCTCTAGAGGTTGGACCAGGTAATGAGCCCTTATTTCCTTCCTTGAAAGACTTTACCGAACAAATTGAAAATACTTTTTCAATAATTTAGTCATTTTTTAAATCGTGTTGTTCCTTATTATTTAATTAATGGAAAAACTACAACTGCTGTCCTGGCATTTGACGTTGTGGCCCTGAATCATACCTTACTCTGGATATTGGATTTATTTGAATATTGAACTTGATGTAAGTGTTCTGCTCTATTGAAAAAAAAAGACTTGCACTTATACAGTGGCTTTTGTGGCCTTTGAACTCAAACCCTTTACAACTGGTGAAATAATTTTGAAGTGTAGATACTATTGCATGCATTAGCATACTAGAATGGCACAGTGGTACAGCTGAAAAGAGCTGGTGCCTCACAGCGCCAAATACCTCAGTTTGATCCTTACCTCTGTGCTGTCTGTGTGGAGTTTGCACTCACTCCCTGTGACTTCATAGATTTCCTCTTGGTGCTCCGGTTTCCACCCACTTCCCAAAGATGTGTGGGTTTGTTAGTTAATTGGTCTCTGTAAATTGCCCCTAGTGTGTAGGGAGTGGTTGAGAAAGTGAACGAGGATCGATGGTCGGCATGGACTCGAAGGCTGAAGGGCCTGTTTCATGCTGTGTCTTTCAATCAATCAATCAACACGCCCTCCCCTACAATATAGTGGGCATACCCACACTTCAAGGACTGCAATGGCTCAAGAGGGCAACACCACCACCTTCTTAAGGGGTATGAGGGATGGGCAACTAAATGTTGGCTCAGCCAGAAAGACTGTTGAATGAAAACATGCAATCTGTGCACAGGAAACTTCCATCGACAACAGTTTGAAAATGATTAACTAACATTTTATTACAGTCGAATACGGGATAAATGTTGACGAGAACACAAAACAGTACTCTAATTTGCGAACAACTCACACCGTGACAGAGGACGACACTGCTGTGGCAAAGGATGTCAGAATCTTCAGCATTGCTTTCCTGCTACCTTGCGTCCTGAGTTTCGGACTTTGGTTTTGTCACTTCCACAGGCAGAGGCAAAATGCTTTCCTGCAGTGAATAAGAATGAAGGCCCTTCATAAGGAAGGAGTGTTGCCAATGAAGCCGTGCCATTAATGATTCACTACTAATTTAGAAGAAGCAACCACCAGGGAAGGAGCATCAATGGAGGCACATATTTTACTGAGCTCTAATCAGGACTCCATGTTCAATTAAATATAGGATGCCAGATGCTCTATTTTTCTTTTAGTTGCAAATTACAAAGATCTGACGTTCCTAGATCATCTTTGTACTAACAACAGAAAGTAAGATAAACTGGACCAGAAATACCCAATGGGTCTTGACTTTGTTTTACTGTTGTTGGTCCTCAAAATGCCTCATGCAAGTTTTTATTAGTTGGCAAATCACTTAGCACTTCCTCAGAATAATGAGTGAGTGCTGGACACATACCAAGGGCACATTCAGTCACTGAAGAATGAGCCACAGTGAGGTTAATAAAAGAGGGCAAAACACAAACAGCTAAATATTCTGGTTTAAATTATGATCATGGTCAGCAACCACCATGAGCACCTCCCAACCAAAGTGGCGCATTGGTAGAGTTGCTGCCATAGCGTTTACAGCGCCAGAGACCCGGGTTTGATCCTGACCACGGGTGCTGTCTGTACAGAGTTTGCACATTCTCCCCGTGGCTGCGTGGGTTTTCTTCGAGATCTTCTGTTTCCTTCCCACAGACGTACAGGTTTGTAGGTTAATTGGCTTGGTATAAATGTAAATTGTCCCTGGTGTGTGGAGGATAGTGTTAATATGCGGGGATCGGTGGTCAGCGCTAACCCAGTGGGCCGAAGGGCCTGTTTCCGCGCTGTATCTCTAAACTAAACCACAACTACCAAAAAGAAAAACTATGCTTGGACAATAAACAATGCAGTTATTATGCTCGCCATAGCCTGGTCTGATTATGTGAAAATGCTCTTTAAACATATAAATTGGCTTTAAAGTTCATATGTTGTTCACAGGCGGTGGACACTGTGAGGATGCCACCATTTATTGGCCATCCTAAATTGCCCTGAACTGAGGATGCAGAGGTCAACCCTTTGTTTTGCAGTCACGTCTAGGCTACAACAGGTAAGGATGGCAGGTTTCCATTCTGATAGAACAGGAGTGGGCCAGATGGTACATCAGATCCAGTAGTTTCATGTTCACCATTACTGAGACTAGCTTATAAAAAAAATCTTCAAGACATATTTAATGACTTGAATTTAAATTTACCAGCTGCCATGGTACAGTTTGATCACTTATCTCTGTAGCAATGTGCCATCATTCTGTGGTTTGATTGGGAGTACAGTGGAAGCTTCTCTATGTGGCGAAAGCTGTCAGGAGATGATCAAAAATGTGTAGGAAGGAACTACAGATGCAGGTTTATACCAAAGAAAGACACAAAGTGCTGGAGCAACTCATCGGGTCCGGCATCATCTCTGGTGGAAAGGAACAGGTGACGTTTCGGGTCAGAAGAACCAACCCAAAATGTCACGTCTCTGCCTATCTCACACCTTCTGTTCTTATCTCTGCCCTTTGTCCCAACCATCTGCCTATCAAAGCCCCCCCTCGCCTATGTTGACCTATTACCTGCCACGCTTTGTCGTTCATCTGCCCTTTTCCGGCATTCTTCTCCCCCCGCCCAATCAAACTGAAGAAGGGTCTTGACCCGAAACCTCACCTATCCATGTTCTCCAGAGATGCTGCCTGGCCTGCTGAGTAACTCCAACACTTTGTTTACTTTTTGGAGCCTGTTAGTCACTGGATGGCATTCTATTATTTCTTGGAAGCCCAGACAACTGTGAAAAGCCAACAAATATCTATAGAATTAAAAGTCTCATCTTGACCACTTCCTGTCTGCGCTGTATATTAATTTTAGAAAAAACGCTACACTGTATTGCTGTGATTTTTGGCCATCTTACTCACAGTTCTCCTCCGCTGGACCAGCACCGAGGATTTTTCCCATCGATGAAAAATAAAAAAGTAATGAGTTTAAAAAACCTTGAGATCAGCTGATTGGTCCTATCGCCTGTCAATCACTGCTTGAAAGTGCAATGCTTAATTGGAAATGAAATGAAATGACAATGCCATAAGTTGTTTCGCCTGCTGCCCTGCCTGTGCTTGAACTGCAATGCTTTATTAGGTCTGACTGTGTTTGGAAGGAATAAATTCTTTATTAGGTCTGACTGTGTTTGGAAAGAATAAATGCTTTATTAGATCCGACTGTGTTTAGTCCAAAAGTCCCGCACATTTCGTGACTTCCGCTTAGTGGAAAGGCTGCGCTGATTGCGTAATTTCCAGTGAGTGCAGAGGTCGCACTGATTGCGTAATTTCCGGTAAGTGCAGAGGTCACGCTGATTGCGGAAGTTACGCTGACTGCGGAAGCCCCACAATGGGGAGGCCGCACTCAACCGTGTGAGTAGATTCAAGAAAGTTTACTGTCATATATATGGTGTGTGAGTCAGTGTGTGTGTGTGAGTGTGAGTGTGTATGTGAGTGTGAGTGTGTATGTGAGTGTGAGTGTGTGTGTGTGTAAGTGTGTATATGAATGTGTGTGTGTGTGTGAGTGTAAGTGTGTGTGTGTGTGTGAGAGTGTATGTGTGTGAGTGTATGTGTGTGTGTGTGTCTATGTGTGTGTGTGTATGTGTGTGTGAGTGTATATGTGTGTGTGAGTGTGTGTGTGAATGTGTGTGTGAGTGTGTGTGTGAATGTGTGTGTGAGTGTGTGTGTGTGAGTGTATGAATCTGTGTGTGTGTGAGTGAGTGAGTGTGTGAGCGAGTGTGTGTGTGTGTGTGTGTGTGTGTGTGTGTGTGTGTGTGTGTGTGTGTGTGTGTGTGTGTGTGTGTGTGTGTGTGTGTGTGTGTGTGTGCATTGGAATTGGTGGAGAGGTGGAATATTGCGTTGGGGAATCAGCCCAGTGTGAATCTGGGACCCAACGGGTCCCACTTAGTCTAGTATATATATATATGTGTGTAATTTAAAGTATTATTGAGCTATATTTTATAAGCACATTTCCTATTTGGGAATCTTGCATGTGTTTTCTTTTTTATAAGACCATATACAGTATGCCTGGTATCTTTATTTGTAAATAAAGAATGTAGCCATTATTTCACATTGTACAGCAGCAAGTTTTCTATTGCATGCACGAAAGACATGATGGTCCCAGTCTATACAACTCTTGGGAATTGACCCTTTCTGGTTTTGATCCACTCTCCTGCTGAGAGAATACAGGATAGGCCTCAGAGAAGTGGGACATTGCAATTTTATCGGCTGATTATCTGGCTACTCTATTAACCTCCAAGTTTGTGTGTGAAAACTATGAAAAAGAGCAACCACAAGACCAGACCAACGTCCAAGTATTGGGCGGTGAAGCAGAAGTCATTTGTCCATCTTAACAGCTACCTGCAATACAGTGGAAGCAATGGAGCAGAAATTGAAAGGGAAATCTCAAGTGTGGATGAGTGAGTGAAGCCGGAGAGCAGACACATCTGGTGCACCAACATTACCATGACAACAAGATGTGCACCTGCATGTGTACATCTTCCCCGTACTCCTGTTTGCCTCACAAATGTCAGCACAGGAAGTTGGTACATTCAACTAATGATCATAAGGTCATAAGTGATAGGAGTAGAATTAGACCATTCAATCATGGCTGATCTATCTTTCCCACTAGTGGAAACATCCTCTCCACATTCACCATTCAATCATGGCTGATCTATCTCTCCCACTAGTGGAAACATCCTCTCCACATTCACTCTATCCAAGTGTTTCACTAATCTGTATGCTCATCATAAGTTAACCTATTTATACCTGGGATCAGCAATGAGCAATGATGTCTGTGATGGATATTTTGCATCCATTTCAATAAGCACATCGTTGACACTAAGGTCTCATGCTGAACTAGATGTCTAACGTGATTAACATGGAGAGGAGCATGAGACTTTGTTTCTTTGGATGTGTTGCCCAAGTGCACTGTCAGCCATAGTCAGCCATGTGACTGAAGCTAACCTTGGGGGAAACCTTAATTGATATGACACACATGGTTGACACTGACCTCAAACATCATGGACTTGGGCTGTGTTCAGCTTGCGGGCACGCTCAGGACAGGGTTGCTTGGCAACACCTCACAGGGCCTGAATCACTCTCACCAAGGGCACGCAACTGAAAAGTAGGAAAGAGTATCATGAGGTGACTTGTAAATCACGGGGCATTTCTTCCTTGTCCCTAGTTGCTGAATTGCAGGACAGCAACAGTATGCAGGGTTATTTTTCTCAGCAAATTTGTGGTCTATGGTCAATGTGATGTGTTGCTGATTTACATCGTGCAACTGTTTACATTAATTTATATTCCTGCATTTACATTCTCAGTCTGTTAGCAGGCATCACCAGTTTTTGACACTTGAGAACACTTTTTATGGACCGTTGTGATTGTGATTAAAGAAAGCAATATTCACTTTAAAGTTTAATGACATTTTAGAAAATATTACATGGTCTGTACAAATACATTAATTTTAAAATTGCTTTCAGTTTATTTTAGAGTTTGAGGTTGCTATTATGTAAGCAACACAGTATGCAATTACAGGAGATAACAATTAATCAGAAATTGATAGTGAAAGGAAATAATTGGGATAAATAGCATAATTAAACTTTAGCTAGTGATTACCAAGAATGCAACTGACCCAAATACATTTGTGATTTCAAATAATAATTGAGCTGTAAGTAAATCTGGAATTTAAAAAATGGTTTGTTTGTTTCAGTAATGGTCGGGAACCATCAAAATGCCAGATTATTGTCAAAACCTATCTGGTTCATTAATGTCCTTATGGGAAGGATATTTGCCATCCTTACCCAGTGCAGACTACTTGTGACACTCAGCTCTTTGGTTGTAAGAAGAGCATAGTAAATATTTCAGCCAGAGAGTTGTGAATCTGTGGAATTCTCTGCCATTAAGGCAAGGGAGGCCAATTCACGGGATGTTTTCAGGTTAGATTTAGCTCCTTGGGCTAAAGAAATCAAGGGATATGGGGAAAAAGCAGGAATGGGGTACTGATTTTAGATGATCAGCCATGATCATATTGAATGGCGGAACTGGCTCGAAGGGTCAAATGGCCTGCTTCTGCACCTATTTTTCCATGTTTCTATGCTTCTATGTTTTTAATGCCAACATTTCAAGAGACACCCACATTCTGGGAACTTATGAAAGAAATTTAAAAGTGGACACCCAAAATATTATGCAAAATTCTTTCTCCATCACATACCCACAAGTTCCAGCTGTAACTTGTCCAGTTTAGTTTTAGTTTAGTTTAGAGATACTGCGCGGAAACAGGCCCTTCGGCCCACCGGGTTCGCGCCGACCAGCGAACCCCTGCATATTAACACTATCCTACACACACGAGGGACAATTTTTACATTTACCAAGCCAATTAACCTACAAACCTGTATGTCGTTGGAATGTGGGAAGAAACCGAAGATCTTGGAGAAAACCCTCGCAGGTCACAGGAGGAATGTGCAAACTCTGTACAGACAGCACCCGTGGTTGGGATCGAACCTGGGTGTCTGGCGCTGCATTCGCTGTAATGCAGCAACTCTACCGCTGCGCCACCTTGCCGCCCTTATACAAGTTATCCAAGAAGGGGCTCGACCCGAAACGTCACCCATTCCTTCTCTCCAGAGATGCTGTCTGTCCCGCTGAGTTACTCCAGCATTTTGTGTCTATCCAATATAAAATGTAGTTATTAATGTTCCACCATCACCCACCCACCCCTCACCACAACAACCCTTATTAGAATCTCACTTAAGCTGTTTATAGATTCTTTGTTAGAATTGCTCAATTTGCAGATCTAAGTGAAGCTCGGTAACTATTGCAAAATGAGTTTAATTACGGTCTCACTACAAAGTGAACAATGTTATCAGGCAGTTCAGTGCAGCATTGAACTCATGTTCATACTTTTATTTGACAGGTTATCATTGCAAGGGAGTGTGTCACCATAGAGAAATAGAATGAGTCGCTAATGCAAATTTAATAACATTTACTTAAGATGATTAACAAAGTATTAAGGTTTTCAAATGTCAGCCTCTGAAACTATCATCAGTAATAAGAATTTAATCACCATGAGCCCAATTTTAGAAAAAATAAATAGTTTTACAAGCTGAGATATTTCACGGATCCAGTACTTTAAAAAAAAAGAACATTTAACGATTTAATGACCACAGACAGCTCTGCAATTATTTAATTTGGAGGGAAATAACACCTAAGGGATATGATTGTCCCTGAAACTCAGACCTATTGTACAGACTACAAAGCACAAGGGATGTGGAAGGAGAAGGCAGAGTGAGACAATCAATGACATTGAACCTCAAACTATTTCAAATTACTTCTGCATATCTCCAAGTTTGTACCTGTGAAAGAGCTAATAGTCAAATCTAATAGTCAAAGATAAAATGGAGTCATTCTTCTACAAATGCATGATCTAGTACAACAAAAGAATGGCTCGGTGCCAAGTCTGAATGACTTTGTAAATTATATGCAACACAATATGGAAGACAGGTTGTCTTTTCAATAAAGACATTAAGATGGCAACCTGCGTAATAACATGTGCTTCATTCAAGTCCATAAAGAATCCAAAATTGAAAAAAATAGCTGACGCTCCAGAGATAAGTAATAACTTATTATTGGATGAGCTTGATTTGGACCCAGCTTTTCTTATATTCTGAAAGGCTACAGAATCTTTCAGTCATGCCATATTCAGACTTGGTAGGAGTGTTTTACTGATAAGAAAAATGCATAATTGTGCTTACTCACCATTGTTCTGTGAGTGGGAGCCCGAGAAGCACTGAGCAACGTTTGTGCTCATTGTAGATCTCGCCACTCCCATCTGACAAATCAATTAACGATTGCCATGGTTCACCTTTAACAGTTTTTGTTGCCGTCTGCTTTTTAAGAAACGAACTGTGACACCTGCATCAGCAAAATTATCCCCAAAATCTGTGCATTTCAGGAGGAAACTAAGTTACATAATTCAGTAAATCAATAGAAAATAGTCAGGGTTTGAAAACAATCTCCACTCAGTTTTATATTGTCGGATTCCATCAACAGATTGAAAGTGGGGCAATACACTTTATACTGGATTGTTAATGCAAGCATATCATGCATTCCACTTTCAAAAATCGGTTCCATTAAATTCCAATTTCAGAATGTAATTCTCAGCTACAATTTAGTGTTTGTGACTAAGAATAAATAGTTTTCCACAGTTAAACATAGTTTTATGACTGGGGCTCTTGGTGAATCTCTCAAGCCTATTTCTATTTTTTCTGCCACCTCGATACCATAGCAGGGCATGAGCTTAACCAAAGAAGAATGCAATGATCATTGGGTGCTCCATGTTGTGTAACAATAATGATCTTTCCTGTTCAATTAAAATGGAATCCTTAGCCTTTAGATAAAAAACAATTAAAGCAACATAAGACTTCTGCACACATTAACTGGATAATAGTTACTTCATGTTTAAGAAGGAACTGCAGATGCTGGAAAATCGAAGGTACACAAAAATGCTGGAGAAACTCAGCGGGTGCAGCAGCATCTATGGAGCGAAGGAAATAGGCAACGTTTCGGGCCGAAACCCTTCTTCAGATTAACTCCATATTTTAACTCCATAACTCCAGAATATTTACTTCATGCTTGCTAGTTTCATAGTAGCTATACCTTTGCAACTTGTTGCAAGAATTTCAGGTTTGTATATTGTGTACTACATGAGCAAGTTTCAGATGCAGGTTAATTCATACTGGGTTCAGACATTCCTTATATTTGACTGTTAAAATGTTAGGGTTATCTCCTTGAGTTGGGTCAATGCAAGATATATCTGTTTCTTCAATTGCATGGCTAAATTGGCAGCCAAACAAGGTTGAAGAAATTATGATTTATTTTCCAGCTGCACTGTTCAGCACTTTCAATTCATGATATGTGCCATTCAATATATTTTGGGTTCTGCAAAACTCGTACAGGAAATAAATGATTTAGGTTTCCCAAAGTGCTTTAACAGAAAGAAAATATGGAGTTAATGTGAAGTAATACTTGAGAAACAGATGCCATTCTATAATTTGAAGAAAAACAGTAAACATATTTGAAACAGAGGAGGGTTTAAGAATATGGAGAAAAAGTGGGATTGATTTATCATTGCCCTGGAACATTCATATCCAATGTCTGTTCTCATTGTGCAAAAGCACGTACTGCCATCTGTGGTACAGAGTGTAGTATATTCCTTGATTCAGCTTCTGTTCTCTTTTATATGTTGTGGGATTAAGGGACTAGACAAAAAAAATGAATCACGCAGTTCCTGATCAATTCTTTGCAGAATAAAATACAGAAGGGAAACAGATCGTGTGATAGATGGAGCTCAGTTCTTGTAAAATCACACCGGCAATGACTAGAAATAACCAGAAATAAATAATTTGGAGGAGAAAAATATTTGAAGTTTAGACCTAAATGAAATAGAAAAATAAATCTTGACCTCATACAATCCACAGATGATATTCTTATAGTAACTGTAATATTTACTGTCATGTAGGTATATTTTCTATGTTATAACTGCCGATGGAAAGGAAATTGTGGAGACAATGTGGCACCAGTTAATAAAACCATCTATTTTCTTAGGAAAGATGAATCACGTTTCCAATCCATGATCTGGTTTGAGTTTTGTCAATTTTATGATTATGTTCTCTAACTATATGATGTTTTGATTACTTTTGTGTTAAAATGCCCAATTAATAACATCAGAACTAGATGGGATCATACAGTTCACTTGTCATTTATATCTGACGATCTAAGAAAAAACCTAACTGAGTCATGCAATGGATATGAACCATAGATAAAAATCAAAAGGCTGTAAATGCTGGAAGCCAGAAATAGTTAATGACAATGCTGGAAACCATACAGCAAATCATGGAGCATCTGTAGAGAGAACAGAATTAACAGGGTGGTGAATTTGTGGAATTCTTTGCCACAGAAGGCTGTGGAGGCCAGGTCAGTGGCTATATTTAAGGCAAAGATTGATAGATTCGTGATTATTAAGGGTATCATAGGTTATGGGGTGAAGGCAGGAGAATGATGTTAGAAGGACGAGAAATATCAGCCGTGATTGAATGATGGAGTAGATTTGATAGGCCGAATGGCCTAATTCTGCTCATATCACATGATCTTATGAACAATTCTGGTGAAGACACTTTCCAAGTCTCTTTGCCCAGTAGCTGCCAGACCTGCTGACATTTCCAACATTTTCTATTTTTATAAACAGCTGAACTATCAAACCGTAGGCTACCAATATTAACCGGTTATAATTTACCAAATTTCTAGATGTAGAAGCCTTGTTGTTATTCTTTCAATTTTTAAAAATTTCATTGAGAAATTGGTTCTATTTTGAAATCAGCATCTTTTCTTATTAGTTAATTTTTGCCCCCTTAAACTCAGATGTTTCTGCAATGTTCCAATGCTTAGAAGTTCATTTCTTAGATTTATGATCAACAGTTAAATATCGCAGTCAGAATACTGGGACATTTTTGTTATTCATGTTCCTGTATTGGCACTATACCTCTTGGTGTTTGAAGCTTGAATTTTGCGCAATTCTATTTTTTGTCGATATCTTTACCACAACACTGTTGCTTACTGCTGCTTATTTCCCTAATCATTGTCAAGGATTTAAGCAGATAGTCTGAGATGATGTTCAAGTCAAAGAGTACTGCTTTGTCAGAGGCGCTGAATTTTATTTGCATAATGAATTTTTAAACATCTGCTGGAACAGTCTGTCCTAAAATATTTTTTTGGAGTTATTTGAAGAAATAAATCATGAAGGGAATTGATAGGGTAAATGTACGGAGTATTTTACCCAGTTTAGGGGAATCAAAAACAAGAGGACACATGTTTAAGGTGAGAGCCACAAGATTTAAAATTAACCTGAGGGGCAACTTTAAGGGGTGGTGGGTATATGGAACGAGCTGCCAGAGGAGATAGTTGAGGCAGATATCTTCAACATAGTGTTCAGGGAGTAATAACCAACCTTGAGGGACAAAGTACAAGCTCCAATTGCTGAAAATATGAAAACTAAACAGAAAATGTTGCAAATGTTCAGGCAACAGCAAATCAAGAAACAGATCTCAGGTTTCAGGTCAGTGATACTTCCTTGGGTCTGATTCAATGTCAGTGAACTGATAGAAACTTTCCCTTTTACCCTCGATCCCTTCTTCCTCCGCTGCACTATTCCGATTAGTTTATTATCTTCTAATTCGAATGAAAGCCTTATTGACCTGACACATTCACTCTGTTTCTCTCTCCTCTGATGTTGTTTCTCCCTCCACAGATGGTGCCCGACCTGCAGAGTGTTCTCCTGAACTCTGCATTTGTTACATGTCGAGTTTTTGCTGTTTGATGCGCTTCCCGCCGTAAGAAGCCGACATGAGTCGGCAGATCACAGAATCCGCAGCAGACGAGTGCGACAGCTTCATTCTTTGATCAGATTATTTCTGTTCCTCCCGAGTTTCATCTACATGCTCCCCCTCAGATGTTGCTGCAGCTGCTCTGCTGTGTTCCTATGCACAATTCCCTAAGCAGAGATGCATCCGTGCTGGTGCTCGTGCGCATGGGAGTGTATGATAATGTTTATGAAATTGACAGCCGTGGTGACGTTACCTTGTGAAGGCCCTGCATAAAGACAATTACACCTTTTAGAGTCTGCGCCGACCAGCGATCCCCGCACATCAACACTGTCCGACACACACTAGGGACAATTTACAATTATACCCAGGCCAATTAACCTACAAACCTGTATGTCTTTGGAATGTGGGAGGAAACCGGAGCACCCAGAGAAAACGCACCTAGGTCACGGGAAGAAGGGTCAAACTCTGTACAGACAGCACCCGTAGTTAGGATTGAACCCCGTTCTCCGGCGCTGTAAGGCAGCAACACTACCGCTTCTTACATTGAAAACGACCCCTTTATTCCTGCTGTTAGTTTTGTCTTCAGTCACCTACCCTTAATCATTGCCAGTAAATTACCCAGAAATATGATGGCCAAAACATGTCTGAGCTTCAACCCTCCCTTTCTGTTCTCTCTCAGCAGATGACCCAAACTCTCCTTATCTAAAACATTTGTTCCAGTCAGTCTTCTTGCTGTTCTCCCATTCTCGCTCTTCAAAGTTGCCGAATTGATTCAATTCAAACATTGTTTCTGCTGTGATCCTGTTATTTATAACCTGACATATGGAGCATAATGAGCTGACATTAGTTTCCATTCGACAATCACAAAGAAACTTTGTAGGTATTTTTAAGGAAGAAATGTATAGATTCTTGATTAGTATGGGTGTCAGGGCTTATGGGGAGAAGGCAGGAGAATGGGGTTAGGAGGGAGAGATTGATCAGCCATGATTACCTGGCAGAATAGACCGAATGGCATAATTCTGCTCCTATTACGTATGAACATGAAATTTAAAAAAGCTCCGCCATTCTTTTATCGTTGGGATGGCTATAATTGCCTCATGTCATACTGTTAATTGGTGAAAAAAGGTGTATTCAATATATACTATATTTTCTCTGTTGGAGTAAGTCTAAGGCTGAAAGAAACTACAGTCTACATCAATAGTTCCAATCTGAGCCTATCCACTTTCTCCAGTGATGTTGGTTGACCTGTTGAATTACACCAGTTCTTCATGTCCTTTCAATAATTCCAACCTTCTCGTCTTGTTTCAATAACATTATTGAATTGACTAGGGTGCTGTTGTAACACCGACCATATGTTGCTTTGGAATGGTTTTCGAAACTCAGTTGTTAACAACTCTCACCAGTCCCATGAGTGAATGTTTTCTGAAGGCAGAAAGATGGCCTTGAGGGTGCCAGGCTCTCTCGTTGAGAAAGCCCAGCATTTTACCACCGTGCTTCATTATCATTCTGCAGCATATATATACGATCAAATGCTTAAGGGAAGATAAGGTGAAAACAGGAGCTTTTCATCAGGCCGCTGAGGAATAATCCGGAGAATAAGGTCATGGAACAACGATGAGGAGAAGAACTCCAAGGTTTAGATGGAGAACGTTCCTGGACTCTTTGGGCTTTGGCTTCCTCTCTGGGAGTTACCATTGAACTCACCATGATGACACTAGTGGAATCTGATCTGCATTCCTAAACCAGGAATTTAGATAGGACCAAACCATGAATGTATTCCTTGTTTGATCAGCTGTCCTTAATTCCTGTGATGCAAAACATGATGTACTCTCCCTGTTTTTGTTTCAAAGTCACTTCCCTCCCTTTTCACAATTTCCTCTGGCTTTTCGCCATCCAGAAGCAGAGATAGAATGAACGATTTTTGTCCTATTTCTGGGCACTGCTGGGCTGTTCAATTACCCCAAAGACCCAGTTTCAATGCCTCTGACAGACATTGGATCCAACTAGTATTTCCATCGAAATTTTCTGAAAGATTCTGAATAACTTTGTAGAGCAAGGATTCCTATCTGGTTTAAGTGAGTATTTTGTCGTTTGATACATTTTGAACTGTTATCTACAATCATTTTTCAAAGGCAGTTGCTTATCTCTGTTCCAATGCTGCTGCTCCCATCAGAGTTAATGTGCTGCAAGTATTTCCCTGGGCTCGATCATGCCACCTACAATGCCAATGCTGTTGCTGATAAGCAAGGACTGACAGCAAATCCCAAGAAGCTCACCTCTTTGGGAGCTCCGTCTCTGGACCAGCTATTCATTAATTTCGGAAAAAAAACAACTTTATTTGTGGGTCTTGCAAAAGTCAACAGAAGGAACATCGATCAGATCCGCTGAAGACATCTGTCACCAGCCTCAATGGAACCAGAATTAACTTGAGCGTGCAACTTTCTGGGACTGACTTTGCTGTGATTATTTCACTCCTTTGCTGGCCTTTTATCTGACAACCCCTATAGTATGAGTTTAGTTTAGTTTAGAGATAGAGCGCGGAAACAGGCCCTTCGGCCTACTAAATCCGCGCCGACCAGTGATCCCTGCACATTAACACTACCCTACACCAACTTGGGGCAATTTTTACATTTACACCAAGGCAATCAACCGACAAACCTGTACATCTTTGGAGTATAGGAGGACACCGAAGATTTCGGAGAAAACCCATGCGAACACGGGGAAAACGTACAAACTCTGTACAGAGAGCACCCATTGTCGGGATCGAACTCAGGTCTCCAGCGCTGCAAGCGCTGTAAGGCAGCAACACTATCGCTGTGCCACTGTGCTGCCCCGGTGAGGTATTGCAAAATTCTGCTGCCCATTCCCCACTTCACACTAGGTCTTGTTCAGCCTCATTGCTTCCTCTATCGTTGGCAGGCCATGGACTTGAGGATGATTTCCTCCACAATCCATGTATCTCTAGTTAATTAGGTTCTGATTTGGTCAGTGAGGCCAAAATGAGAATTACAGACTCTTCCATGGATAAGGTGACTAACGTGGCAATTGAGTGGGTGGTTCTTTGTGCTGCTTTGTGCTGCATTAATGGAGCTTCTCTGTGCTTTACTGTCCTCAATGCCATCGCAAATGCTCCTCCCTGGAAATCTCTGCCCATTCACCTTGATGAAACTGCTACCTCCTTCCAGCAGCTTAAACAATCAGAAAGACACGAAGACCAGAAGTACAAAAGGAGAAGTGGTTCAGGCATTTAATGTTCCTTAGTGAATTAGTTCATCAATGTAAAAGTTGACATGTCTGGACAGTGGAACACGTTCCTGCTTCTCCCACTTAATGAAAGCACTAGGGGTTCAAAAGTCAACACGAATCAGATGCACAGGAGGGCTTGTCTGCCATACCTGGAAGATGTATCTTTCAGATGAACGACCTGTTTTATCATTGTCATGGTGTTTTCAAAATTTCCCAGCCCGTTCATTGTTATGGCCAGTTGTCAAGAGATTACCAATTTATAAGCAGATTTGTTCTATGGATCCACGTCTGCCAGGAATAAAAATTTCTTACACTAATTGCCTGTATGATCTACGCAGTCAGCAGAAACAGAAAGATATTTATCTTATTAGATCGGATTGGATATGTCCTAGTTATGAAAAGCCATTATTAACCTCTCGAGCAGCATTGTTTTTTATCAATTAAGGCTACTTTTAATAGAATCATAGAACCAAAGGAGGCCTGTTGGTCTATCAGTGGTTAGGGAGAGATATTTTGGCTTGTTCCTTGTCTCGGCTCCTGGTCACCAGACCTGCAGGTTGCTGGATGTTAAGTACTCTTCTTGGCACCTCTTAATTGTGATGTTTAAGAAAGAACTGCAGATGCTAGAATAATCGATGGTAGACAAAAATGCTGAAGAAACTCAGCAGGTGAGGCAGCATCTATAGAGAGATGGAATAGGCGATGTTTCGGGTCAAGACCCTTCTTCAGACTGAAGAAGGGCCTCGACCCGACTTCGCCTATTCCGTCTCTCCATAGATGCTGCCTCACCCGCTGAGTTTCTCCAGCATTTTTGTCCACCTCTTAGTTGTGCTAGGCGTTTCTGTTTCTGCCATTCTTTCAGACAATCTGTTCCAGAACGCCACCACTTGGTCATAGAGTGATATAGTGGAAACAGGCCCTTTCGCCCAACTTGCCCACACTGGCCACCATGTCCCAGCTGCACAAATCCCACTTGCCCGTGTTTGGTCCATATCCCTCCAAACTTGTCCTATCCATGTACCTATCTAACTGTTTCTTAAATGTTGGGATAGTCCCAGCCTCAACTACCTTCTCCGGCAGCTCGTTCCATACACCCACCACCCTTTGTGTGAAAATTTTAAGCCTCAGATTGCTATTAAATCTTTTCCCCTTCACCTCAAACCTATGTCCTCTGGTCCTTGATTCACCTACTCTGGGCAAGAGACTCTGCCCGTGCATCTACCCGATCTATTCCTCTCATTTCCACCTCATCTGTGGAAGATTTGCTTTCTCTGGGTGAAAGGAAATTTTCAGCAGCTCACCGATAATCCTTCTATCAATTATCTTGTAGCCAGCATGTTCTGGTTACTGGCTTGTACACATGTCGCGCCAGGAGTTTAATTATAAAGCCTGAACAGAGTTCAGGAAGCTCTGCAACCTCCCTTCAAATAAGGGCCCTGTGGTGTGAAGACATTGAATTTCAGCACCAGGCAACAATGTCATTTATGACTCTAACTCCATTATAATGTCAAAAGCATGTAAAGTTTGTGAAAATAATGTATGCCTGACAACTTTATAGATTTTAATAATTTAATCGATGGCCTTGAATTCCAGCTCATTCCCGAATCAGCATTGTTTCCATATTCAACAGAGAAGACAAACGTGAAAGCTATTTCGCTGGCTGAGAATACCACAGAGCAATTATATGAAAAACAGATTGTATGAGCGATTATTCACACTTCCTCTCTATCTGCTCAGGCACAAAAGACTGAATGCATTTTTTAATATGCATTATATGAAGATCCAGTAGCATCTGTGGAGAGAGAGCAAGAGCAAAAAAACAAAATGCTGGAGGAATTGAACGCGTCAGGCAACATCCATGGAGAGAAATGGACAGACAATATTTCAGTTGGGGCCCTTCTTCAGTCAGATGAAAGATACCCATCTGAAATGTTGTTTGTTCAGTTCCCTCCACAGATGCTTCCTGACCTGCTAAGTTCCTCCAGCACTTTGACTTTTGCTCAAGATTCCAGCAACTGCAGTCTCTTCTGTCTGAGAGGTAACAAGGGTTAGTGTTTCAGGTCTTTCACTTTACATTTTTCAGGAAGGAAGTCTTATAGGAAACTTTGCTTGTGATATACTTTGAATATATGAGCAGGGAGATTACATTTGATCTTTTTTAAACAAGTTAGGCCGGTTAGAATACTGTGTCCAGCTCTTGTCATCACATTAAGCAATGAAGAGATTTATAATAATAAAATAATGACTGGAGAATTCTAGCTTTGTTTTGATAGTCTGGAATTGCTTTAGTTGAGTTGAGAGATACAGGTCCTTCGGCCCACCAGGTCCGTGCCGACCAGCGATCCCCGCACACTACCATTATCCTACACACTAGGGACAAGTTTACATTTTTACTAAAGCCAATTAACCTGTAAACCTGCATGTCATGATTTCATAATTTCTCTGGAATCATGGACATTGACAGAGTGGAAAGAGTCCGATTTTCTTACAGGAGGAGAATAAATTTAAAGTAACTGGAATAAGGATCAATATAAAGATGAAGATGCTTTTTTACCCTAAAGGCAGTAAAATCAAAAGCCCTCTTCTCATTTAAAATGAACTTGGCTACGTTCTCAAAGCACGCCAACCTACAGGCTGAGGAACGGGAGTTGCAATGTGGAATAAAGCCGATGGCTCTTCTTTGATCAGTACAAACATTGCACATGAATTGCCTCCTGTTGTGCTCAAACATTCGATGATTTTTTATTCCTTCCAGTGTACCATCTATAGAAAAGGAAGACAGCAGAAGACTTATGGTAGTTTGGAGATTTTTTTTCTGCCCTTTGAAAGGGCACCTTTGTATTCTAATGATCCCTCCAGAAACTGATGCGGTTCAGGGCAACATCCAGTGCATGATTGAATCTGAAAAGCAGCACTGTATGGTTCCACATTCCACTCAACTACATTACATTCCTGCACCCTCTCCCACTCTTCCTTAAATGGTGCAGTGTCCACCCGAAGGGAAAAATATGTTCTGATGACCAGGAATTTTATTGTTGATGCCATTGGCAGTTTGTCAACAGCAACAATGAATGAATGAGTTAAAACCTGGACCAAATGAACCATCCAACACCAGGAGTCTCTGCAAGGTCTAACAGCAGAGCTCACCAACCTCAAACAACATGCAGAATTCTGCACGGGATGTGAACGGGCATACCAATGTGGCCATTAAATATATATGTTTCAGATCATTCCCTGCTCTACCTGTAAATGAGATAACTCAGATCAACCAAAGGACCCCATCAGCTTATCCTGCAAATTTGCAGCCTCGTGCAAATTCACTGGAGCTATCTTTGGGATCAAATCCTTCTCTGCATAGAAAATACAGGATCACCCGGGTGATGAATGACCTGACTTAAGGAAGTTTGACTTTTTGCAAATTCTTTCATACATTTTCAAAGCATTTATCAAGCTTCGAATAATGATAATAACAAAACCTTAAAGCACATGGTAGTGGGGGTTCAGTATTGATGTGGATAGAGAACTGGCTGGCAGACAGGAAGCAAAGAGTAGGAGTAAACGGGTCCTTTTCACAATGGCAGGCAGTGACTAGTGGGGTACAGCAAGGCTCAGTGCTGGGACCCCAGCTATTTACGATATATATTAATGATTTGGACGAGGAAATTGAATGCAACATCTCCAAGTTTGCGGATGACACGAAGCTGGGGGGCAGTGTTAGCTGTGTGGAGGATGCTAGGAGGCTGCAAGGTGACTTGGATAGGCTGGGTGAGTGGGAAAATGCATGGCAGATGCAGTGTAATGTGGATAAATGTGAGGTTATCCACTTTGGTGGCAAAAACAGGAAAGTAGACTATTATCTGAATGATGGCCAATTAGGAAAGGGGGAGATGCAACGAGACCTGGGTGTCATGGTACACCAGTCATTAAAAGTAGGCATGCAGGTGCAGCAGGCAGTGACGAAGGCGAATGGTATGTTAGCATTCATAGCAAAAGGATTTGAGTATAGGAGCAGGGAGGTTCTACTGCAGTTGTACACACAGAGAGTGGTGAATCTCTGGAATTCTCTGCCACAGAAGGTAGTTGAGGCCAGTTCATTGGCTATATTTAAGAGGGAGTTAGATGTGGCCCTTGTGGCTAAAGGGATTAGGGGGTATGGAGAGAAGGCAGGTACAGGATACTGAGTTGGATGATCAGCCATGATCATATTGAATAGCGGTGCAGGCTCGAAGGGACGAATGGCCTACTCCTGCACCTAATTTCTATGTTTCTGTGTTTCTATGTTTTATCGTATTAAATTAACATTCTATTAAGTATAATTAATCTTAAGGTGATTATTCAATGAAACAAAAGAATTATAGCAAGTGTATGAGCACAATATGATATGGGTAGCTAGAGAGATCAGGTTTCTCTGACTTACAGAGAAATTGTTGATGGAGAGTTCTCAGGAACGGAGCCCTTTTGTAACTCGCTGACTGCCTGTATTGGCAATATTCCAAAAAAAGACACAAAGTGCTGGAATAACCCGACGTGTCAGGCAGAATTCCTGGAGAACATGAGTAGGTGATGTTTTGGGGGACACTTCGTCAGACTCAAGAGGGCGGAATGCTGGCGCAGCGGTAGAGTTGCTGCCTTTAAGCACCAGGGACGTGGGTTCGATCCTGGCTATGGGTGCAGTCCTTACGGAGTTTGTACGTTCTCGCCGTGACCTTTGTGGGTTTTCTCTGGGATCTCTAGTTTCCACTCACACTCCAAAAAGACATACAGGTTTGTAGGTTAATTGGTGTGGTGTAATTGTAAAAATTGTCCCTAGTGTGTGTAGATTAGTGTTAATGTGTGGGGATCGCCCGTCGGCGAAGACTTGGCGTGCCGAAGGATCTGTTTCTGCGCTGTATCTCTATCTAAACTAAAAAAGGTCTGAAGAAGGGTGACCCAAAATGTCACCTATCCACGTACTCCAGCGATGCTGTCTGACCTGCTGAGTTACTCCCTGCACTTTGTGCCTTTAATTTTGTAATCCAGCATCTGCAGTTCCTCGTTTCTACACGTGGCATTATTCCATGCTGGCTTATCATCTTCCAACTCATTTTCTAAACAGCACTTCAACTGGTCTACCTGAGAGTTGCACATGCCAAATCTTTGCACATGCCAAACCCTGGACTGTCCACTCGTCACTTTAATTTCATGTTTCATGTATCTTGTTGTGTTTTATTGCTGTTGGGAGACCAATTTCCCTCCTGGGATAAATAAAGTTATATTGTATCGGATCATATCGTATGGTACTGTATTGTATCGTATCGTATTGTAACTCTAAGCAAGGAGATGATCGAGGGGTTGGAAGGCTTTTGGCCCCATTCATTTAAATGTGATCACCGAGAAAGGATAAATGAAAGTATGTGATTTGGTTCATTTTATTATAGTTACCATCAAAAATGTAATTTCAAGCTCCGCAGGGTGTTTTGCAGCAAATGTATTATTTCTTTTTCATTCTAAAATGTTTAATATTTAAATACAATTGAACAATTTTTCAATGACTCTGTTCATTCCTTGTCAAAGGGCCATCAGGACAGCCCAGGGTGGGGTCAGTGTGCCCGCCACCCTTGGGCTGGTTGCTGCTACCGGTCTCTCTGCCACATGGGGTGGTGGTGACCCCCAGATTTCCAGGTTTGATCAGTTCCACCAAAACACAGTAGAAGAGCAGTGGTACGGTTGCGACCTTACAGCGCTGGCAAACCTGGTTCGATCCTGTCTGTGGGTGCTGTTTGTAGGTAGTTTGTACGTTCTCCTCATGACCACATTTCTCATAGATCTTCGATTTCCTCCCACACACCAAAGATGTACAGGTTTGCAGGCAAATTGGCTTGGTAGAAGTGCAAATTGGCTTGGTAGAAGTGTAAATTGTCCCTAGTGTGTGTAAGATAGTTTTAGTGTGCAGGGGTTGCTGGTTGGTGCGGACTCGGTGGGCCGAAGGGCCTGTTTCAGCGCTGACTCTCTAAACTGAACAAAACTAAGATAGATGGAGCAGAAGCAGGGAGGTGGATATGGCACTATCCAACCCAAAGTGTGCTCCTGCTAACGATTTTTAGGTTTTATCCTGTGTTTCTGTCACAAAATGTTTTAGAAATAACAGATAACAATTGCAAATAATTATTATCAACTATTTTAAATGTCAGAGTGATCTGCCATATAAAATGCCACTTTCATGAAATGTCTTTTTTGTTTCTCTCTTACTATTGGTGTTGATGCCTTGACCAGAGTTACTCTTTTGGAGACTGATAGGAAGTGACAGCGTGAGGAGATTCGAGTTAATGTTGTTGGAGAGACAATCGATAATCCTGGTGATTTAACTTGTGTACACGTATCGAAATCATATCAAAGACAATACTGTTGCATGAGTCATGGAACTATGCAGCGTGGAAACATGCCCTTCAGTCCAACTCGACCATGCTGACCAAGTTGCCCAACCCGAGCTTCTCCCACTTGCAGGCGCCTGGCCTATATCCCCCCAATGCTGTGTTATCCATGTACCTGCCCCAGTGTCTTAAATGTCATAATTTTACACGGTTTCACCACTTCCTCAGGTAGCTGAGGAATACCACAAGTTTTAGTTTCAATACCACAAATTTTAGTTTCAATACCACATATGTTAGTTTCATCCACAAACTTGCTAACTATGCCACTTGCATTCACACATCGAAATCATCAAAAATAAATAACAAACAACAATGGATCCAGCACCAATCTTTGTGGTACACCATACAGTGCAGGCCTCCACCACCACCTTCAAGCAAATGTTATATCCAGCTTGCCATGGATCCCTTGTGTTCTAACCTTTCAGACCATGCAGTACCTTGACAAAGGGCTTGATTAAGTCAACGGAGAGCATAACTACTGCAATAACCTCATCATTCTTCTTGGTCATCACTTCAAATAGCAATCACATTCCTGAGAAACAATTTCCCATTTTGCCAAGCTCTGCTGTCTATCCATCATCTACCCTTGCCTCTTCAAATGAATGTAGATCCCATCTCTCAGAATTGCCTCCAATAAGGTTTTATTCACTCGTGATAAAGTAGTTCTCAAATAGATTTATTTATCCAACCATTCTTTGTTAGGATGCTCATCACTTGAAACACGTTCTAGACAGAGAGAAGCAAAAAATAAGCTATAGCTGGATTTATATATCAATGTTCCAATGATCTTAAGACATGTTTAATGCTGAGGGAATATGGATAGGTGCTTTCAAATAACATTCATTTTTCAGGTTTTGGGTGTTGCTGGCGACACCAGGATTTATTTTCCATATCTAATTACCGTGGAATTTTTTAGAGCTTGCAAGGAAGTTGTGGATATGATTTGAGAGTCAACCACATTAGTTGAAATGGAATCATGTCCAAATCAGGTAAGAATAGCACATTGACTCTACTGAAGAAATTATTGCTTCTGTAATATGTTAGTAAACTCCTTGACTTGTGGTTACCATTACTAATAAGAGTTAGTTAATTTAAATTCCACAGCTGGCACGGTTAGATTGGATCTGTCATCTGGTAATTTGATAATTTAAGCACTCAAATAAAAGAATTGTGAAGTTATTGCCCTACTAAACAATTAGCAAATGCATTACCCATATGCAAACAAGCACACTTACACATGGTAGTGTATTCTATTATATTATATATGGTACTGTATATTGTGGTTTAAGCCTCAAATGTAATCTGTTTTTCTTAATAGACAATAAAATGTAATATTGAGATCCTCTCACTATATTTATTTAAATCTGTATTTCATTTTGCAAACAACCGCAACTTACCAAGCTTCTGCCTTAAAACATCGGGCTTGAACTTGCAACTAGAATAGTAATAGTGAGGCTGTTGGAGCTCGCCGTTATTATGGAGAAAAGATGACAGTCATTTCAAGCATCTACACATGCACGATTAGATGAGGAAATGCTCAGGATGTTGTCAGTAATACCCTGCGCTCCCACACTGGTGTGCTCTTCATTGACCGAATCATTGCATTGACTTCACTTCACATTTTTTCACACTATTCCACTGTAAATAATCAATGAAGATGTTATTCTTGTTTAATTAACAGCAACTGAATTTTTCATGACACCATGCTAAACCTTGATTACTACTACAAAGTCTCACTAGCCTGAAGAATTATTTTTTTATGGTTGATGTGCAATGCCTTCAGAAAAAGAATATTTTGGAATACCCCCGATTTTAAAGTGATAAAAATAATTTGTGTTTTGTGTTTTTGTAGAATAGGCAGTAGATTGGCAGCTGGTACTGCTGCTGCTTCATGACTCCAGTGCCTGGGTTTGATCCTGACCTCCGCTACTATTTGTGTGGAGTTTCCATGTCTTCCCTGTAACTGCATGGGTTTCCTCTGGGTGCTTCAGTTTCTTTCTACAGTACAAAGACGTGTGGGTTGGTAGATATACACAAAAATCACTTGAAATAGCGGCCACACTTCCATAGGTTTTTTTAATGAATGGCATCAAGACCATATAAGACTGAAAAAAAAGAACAATGACTAAAAGTGGAAAGAGAGATGAAACTAGTTCTGCTGATCGTAGGAACAAATGTATGTGCATAGTCAGACTTCTCAATTTAATAATATTATCAGAGCTTCTTTGTATGTTGTATGTTTGTAACCCATGGATTCTTCTTTTGTGTCCATCATATATGGTTCAAATGTTCGGCCAGGCTCTTGCACAGTGGACATCCTTCTCATTTGCCACTACTAGATCTTCCATGCAGCATTGTTCACCAACAAGTGGGCATCTTAATAGGTGTGGCATGGACTGTACAGATGTTCCACATTCACATTCTGTGTCTGATACTAGAGTAAGATGCTGCTCCCCAATTGAAGATAACATCCCATGGATGACCCATATTTTGTCTTTCATCGTAATCTGTATATATGCCAGTTTATTTTTAATTTTGCTCTCTGAAAAATGTTAATAAATGTTTATAAATGCTTTATTTTTGTTCCCCCTCTCTTTCCTTTTCACGGCAACTTGCTGCATTTCTAATTTTCCCACCTGAAGAAAAAATGCAAGCAACAGGAACTGGAAAATAAGATAAATGTGCAAATTATATGTAAGAATATGAACATTTAAACCCAAAACGGTATCTACGGTATGTTTCACATTCTGACTGGCTTGCTGAATATTTCCACTATTTTCTGTTTTTATTTTAGATTTCCAATATTTGAAGTATTATGCCTTGGCATAACTGTGACAATTAACATTATTTCACTTCCTGCAATGTACCTGTCAACATATTTTGATTGGTTAGCTGTTCAGCCAAGTCGTCAGGGAGCTGTCAAGTATGTGTGTACATGCATGTATGTACATGGGTATTGTACATAGAGCAAGATGCTGCTCTCCAATTGAAGATAAAATCCAAGGAAGGCTATAAGAGGCAAAAAAAAGTCCAATTAAAGTATAAACTTTATTCAGAATAAAACATATATACAATATAGAAACATAGAAACATAGAAAATAGGTGCAGGAGGAGGCCATTCGGCCCTTCAAGCCAGCACCACCATTCATTGTGATCATGGCTGATCGTCCCCAATCAATAACCAGTGCCTGCCTTCTCCCCATATCCCTTGATTCCACTAGCCACTAGAGCTCTATCTAACTCTCTTTTAAATCCATCCAGTGATTTGGCTCCACTGCCCTCTGTGGCAAGGAATTCCACAAATTCACAACTCTCTGGGTGAAAAAGTGTTTTTCTCACCTCAATCTTAAATGGCCTCCCCTTTATTCTAAGACTGTGTATACTGTATATTCAAAACAAGAACAGTGCAAAAACTCTTTTGACATTCTCAGTGTCTATACAGTCATTATAATCACATTCAGTAGTGTTTGCAACCTGTCCTTAAACCAAGCAGACTTGCTATTCATGGGGTGATATCCCCATTCACCCGGGGTTCTATCTCTTCCCTTGTTTGAGGTGTTTCTCCATCGGATTCTGTCCCTCAATGTCCGGCAGCAGGAGAACTCAAGACAGTGGTCCTCCCTCACAGATCTTTGTTGTTGATTGCACCAAGCTTCAGTGAGTCCCTCAGCACATGCTCCTGCAGTCTGTAATGTGGTCTGAACAGAACTGGTGAATCAACTGCATCAGAAATTATAGTTTAGTGAGGAAAAGTCATTATAGATGTGTTACACTCCAAACGTTCACATATCTCCAATCCCTTTCAGTAGCCGTTGGTCTTCCTGAAGACATCATGAAGGTCGGAAGTTGACTTTGCCTTTCACCAGCCACCGCTATGTATTTGAAAGCTTCTGTTCTTTTTTATCGCTGGTTTGCCTAATGTACATTCACCTATTCCCAGCCATCTGCAAGGGACACACTGGAATGACCATAAAGAGGCTCACAAGAGTGACTCAGTCTTCAATGTCTCCTTTGCTACTCTGAGGAAATATAACACCTCTCCTCAGTGCCTTCATATTTATTGTGTTCATTGAGGACCAGCAAGTGAACGTGTGGTTTTATGAAAGGAATTTGTAGAAGCAAGGTCTCGGCTACGAATTTTATTCACTTCAATTTAAGTGAGAGCTTTCAATCAAAAGCAACTAGTTCGAAATGTAATACGTTTGTGCAATAAGACGTGGCATCTGAACTGAAGAGAAAATTGATTAAACGTTTTAAAACAAAAATACTAATCTTGAATGGAGCTGAGTCACCACAGCACGGGCCCCCTGGCAGCTATCACAGAGATCAACGAGGGAACCTATGTTTTTAATGCACCATGTGAATCACTTAAAGGTTGTGGGAGTGAAAAAAATATTTTTAGGTTTACGGATGACAGGAAGTCAGGAGTGGATAGAATTTCAAACAGTGAAAGTCAAATACATGTTTAAAGGTCAAATGGGAGGTGGACAGATGAGTGGGAAATGGTAATAAATATGCAAAACCACAAGGTAAAGAGATTAAAAACGGGGAATGTGTAGTAGGAAAATAAACTGTTTAAGAAAGAACTGCAGTTGCTGGTAAAATCGGAGGTAGACACAAAATGCTGGAGAAACTCAGCGGGTGAGGCAGCATCTTTTGGAAAGAAGGAATTGGTGATGCTATGGGTCGAGACCCTTTTTCAGACTGGTGTCAGGGGAGGGGGTAGGACAAAGAAAGAATGTAGGCGGAGACAGTGGGACTAGTGGGAGAACTGGGAGGGGGGGGGGCGGATGAAGAGAGAGAGCAAGGGCTACTTGAAGTTAGAGAAGTAATTGTTCTTACTGCTGGGGTGTAAACTACCTAAGCGAAATATGAGGTGCTGTTCCTCCAATTTGCGTTGGGCCTCACTCTGACAATGGCTCTGCCTTCAACACACAACATGGGACCATAACATGGAAATTATGTCTGACTGAATTGAAGTATTACATTTTGTTTGTTATGATTATCTATGTGTATTGGGTTTATAACTCTGATGTGCTGTTGCAAGTAAGAATTTAATTATCCAGTTGTCAGTGCATATGATAATTAAACACTCTCTTGCATCTTGACTTCATAGCTTGCTAATCCCCACAGTCTATTATTTAGCAATAGTAAAGTTACGATGAGATGTAAAGACAATGGACCGGTGAGCCTGACATCTGTGAGTTATTGGAGAGGATTCTGAGAGGATTCTGATCTATGAGATATATACATGCATTTGTTTTCATTTTTTTAGATTAGTGATATAGCATGGAAATAGGCCCTTCAACCCACCGATTCCATGTCGCCCATTGATCACACGTTCACGCTATTTCTATGATATCCCACTTTCTCATCCTCTCCGTATGGGCAATTTACAGAGGCTAATTAACCTAGAAACAGTCTTTATTAAACGTCTTTGGGATGAAGGAGGAAACGGGAGCACTTGGAGGAAACTTGTACAGATACAGGGAGAACATGCAAGCTCCACACATATAGCACCTGAGGTCAGGATTGAACCCAGGCCCATGGTGCTGTGAGGCACCAGGTCTACCAGCTACACCACGGTGCCACCCAAATATGGATATACTGATTAGGGATGGTCAACATGGTGTTGTATGTAGGAGATTTTGTCTTACGAATCTGATTGAAGAAGAAACCAAAAAGGAAAACCAGGCAAAACCATAGCAGTGTCTATATGGACCAGCTGGAAAGAGTGCAGAGAAGATTTATAAGGATGTTGCCAGGACTTAAGGACTTGAGCTACAGGGAGAGGTTGGGTAGACTGGAACTTTATTCCCTGGAGCGCCGGAAAACTGCGGGGTGATCTTATAGCGAGGTATAAAATCAGAATCAGAATCACACTTTATTCGCCAAGTATGTTTTGCAACATACGAGGAATTTCAATGGCCAGGTCAGTCATACAATTAAAAGTAACAGATCACTTCAAAAACACATTTTAACATGAACATCCACCACAGTGACCGGCACAGATCCTGACTATGGGTGCTGTCCGTACAGATTTGTTCGTTCTCCCCATGACATTCAGTTTCCCCCCACACTCCAAATACGTACAGTTTTGTAGGTTAATTAGCTTGGTATAAATGTAAATTGCCGCTAGTGTGTACAGGGTAGTGTTAATGTGTGAGGATCGCTGGTCGGTGTGGACTCGGTATGCCGAAGAGCCTGTTTCCGCGCTGTATATCTAAATTAAAACTAAACTAAACTAAACTAAACTAAACTAAATAATAGTTCCCTTATTCTTTTCAGGTGTGAATATCTAATTTCACACATCGGGGTAACTTTTTTTTAACTGATCTTAAGCAATTTAATCCACCTGAAAATTTTAAACAAAGAGTCACAGAGATGAATTATTTCTTGCAGACCACATTGCAAAATTGTAGTTCCTTAACCCATGGAAAATGCATGAGTTTGTGAGTTATGGGTCTAAGGCATTAATAAAAGAATAGTTAATGCAATGAATCCAATTAGATCTCTAACCTTACGATTACATGAATAAAAATAACAATGTGAAAGTAGCCAACTGCTGTTATATGGCCATGAAAATCACTTATGATGCACAGAAAAATGCCACAGGAGCTGTAGTGAATTTGATGGATTTTTTTAATTTTTGATCGTGGGCTGCAATTGTAATTGTCTCCATTTTTCAAAGCTGAAAAATGATGACATTTGAGTGATTCCTAATATTAAAAACAAGAACATTTTGATTAAAGTTTCAAGTCAAAATCTTATTAGGCAAGCAAAGCTTAAACTATCCCAGTGGCAATTTAATATATAAGTAGGTAGAGATTGGACTATTTAAATAGTTAAACCTTCCATTGACTGATAAAAGGAAACATATTTTTTAGGAATGTCTTTGGAGAGTGGTGTGAAGAAGTGTTATGAGTTTCAGGTTACTAAAGTGGATTTCTCCCTGCAAACACTCTCCTCCACCTGGTAGAACTTGTCATCACTCCCAACAAATTCTCTTATGGTTCTGTTGTACAGTACTAGTTCCAAATGTACACTGACACCATTTCCCAACTCTTTCTCCACTATCGCTGTCTCCTGCAGAACCTTTTGATTTCATTGACTTTACCACTGACTTCCACCCGCCCTCAAATTTACTTGGACTTTCTCTGACATCTCTCTCCCCTTTCATCACCTCTCTGTCCTCATCACAGGGGACTGACGGCCAACTGATGTCTACTACATCTTATCTGGCCTACACAGCCTCACACCCTGTTTCTTGCAAAGATGCTATCCCCTATTCTCAATTTCTCCATCTTCGCTGCATTTGGTCCCAAGATGAGACTTTCCATTCTAGGACATCCGAGATGTCCTCTTTCTTTAGTAAACATGGTTTCTCCCCTGTTTTCACAGATGGATCTATCACCCATGTCTCCTCTGCGTCTCATAGTTCTGCTCTCACTCCCCTCCCAGACAGAACAAAGAAAGGCTTGTCACCTTTCACCCCAGCAGCCTCCATATCCAACACATCATTCTCTGACACTTCCACCACTTCCAACGTGATCCCACCACCAGTCACACCTTCCCATCTCCATTCCTTTCTGCCTTCTGCAAGGATCACTCACTCTGCAACCACTTGGTTCACTCATTCCTTCCACCCAAACCACCCCCTCCCCAGGTACTTCCCCTGTAACCACAGGAGATGCAACCAATCCCGATACCTCCTCCCCCACATTCATCCACGGACCCCAGCAGTTCCTCCAGGTAATTGAGAGGTTTACTTGCACCTCCTCTAACCTCATCTACAGCACCCAGTGGCCTCCTTTACATCAGCAAGACCAAGCCTAGACTCAGCGACTGTTTCACTGAACACTTGCGCTTGGTCCACCAAGGCCTACTGGATCTCTCAATTGCTAAACATTTAAAATTCTCTTCTCATTCCAATATGGGCCTTTCTGTCCTGCGCCTCTTCCATTGGTAAAGTGAGGCTACACGCAAACTAGAGGAACAGCGCCCCAGATTCTGCTTGGTATGAACATTTAAGTTGCCAATTTTAGGTACCTTAACAAACTGCCCCTCCCCCTCTGTTCCCTGTGCTCCACTTGGTTTTGCACTAATTTCTCCCCTCTAATAGTGAACCAGTTGATGTGGTATACAGAAGCCTTCAATGAGGTACCAGGTAAGAGGTTAATAACCAAATGGAGAACATATGGTATGGGAGTAAAATGCAACTGGAACCTATTTTCCGATGAATGTGAATTGATTTGACAGGGTCCAAATGCATCCAAGTTTTCTTTAAATCTAAATCTGGGCAGCAAGGAAGCTGCAGATAAGCTTTTGGTTGATATAGACAGGCTAAGTGAATGTATTAACACATAGCAGTTGGATATTATGTGAGAAAAGTGGTGGTCATTCTTTTTAGTAATGTGGTGACACGCCCCCTTTTAGGTCCACTCCAATCCTGGCCACAGACAAACGAGCCAGAGCTGGATCCAATTAATGGACCAATTAATCTGATCTCCTTGTCCTTATAAAGACAAGAGCCCAACCAGGGGGTGCTGGGATGAGTGAAGATGTTCTTGTTTGTTGTTGGAAATAAAGTCCATTGGGTGAGTTCACCTTAGTATGTGCATGCCAGGGTGGTCATGGTTTGATGACAGCTGTCATGCTGGTGGCTAATGAATGAATGAATGGGCGGGGTGGGGATGTGATGACATGTCCCCTTTAAGGTCTTTTCTGGTTCTGGCCACAGGCAAATTAACCATAGCTGGATTGGATTAATGGTTATTGGACCAATTAATCTGCTGTTTGTCCTCAAACCCAGCCAGGGAGAAGAGAGAGGAGACTGGAGACTGCTGGGATGATTCTGGATACTTTTGTTTGTTCTTAGAAATAAAGCCCATTGGATGAGTTTACCTTACTGTGGGTGCCTGCATGTTCATAGCTAATTTGGTATCATGACTAATGCCACAGTAGAGAACAGCCAGCTTTTTTAAAAATAATGAGAGATTGTAAAGACCTTGGAGCTCAGATCTGGGTTTCTCTGTGCACCTATTATATAGAGTTAACATTTAAATTCAGCAACCAATAAGGAAAGCAAACAATGAGTAGGTCTTTAATGCAAAGGATTTGTGAATAAAAATAGAATTGTCTTGGTTTAATTGTAACAAGCCTGTGGGATTGCATCTAGAATATTGTGAACAGGTCCAGTTCCCTGTCGAATGAAGGATATATTTGTGCTGGAAGGGATGAAGCAAAGGTTGAACAAATTGATTCTTGGAGTGGCGGGTTTGTTGTATGAGTAGGGATTAAGAGATTAATTAGACTAGGCCAATAATTAGGTAGAATAATGAGTGGTAATTTTATTAGAAACATACAGAATTCTTAAACGCAAATAGGATAGATGTAGACTTGATGTTTACCCTGGCTGAGGTGCCTTGAAGCGGGGGTGACAGTCACAAAATGAGGGGTTGGCCAGGACATAAAGGAGATGAGATTTCTTCATCCAGACAATGGTAGAGTTCACCATCTCAGAGGGCTGGGAAGGTTCAGTTGCTGAGAATATTCAGGACAGAGATCAATTGATTTTTAGAGATTAAGGGAATCGATTTACATGGAATTTCTACATGGCAGTAGTAGTGAGATAAAAGATCAGCCAGGGTTTTATTGAATGGTTGAGCAGGTGGGAATACTGAGTGGTCTACTCCTGCTTCCTCGTGTATTCCTGTGATTCCATGCACTATGCACAATCTAATCAATCACAGATTTTATATCTCCTATTTAATCTTCTGAAGGCGCTGGATAATTCCCTCTTGTCTAAAGTAATCAAGCAAAAACTATCTCTTGCTCTCTTGCACATAACATACATACACAGCACACATATATATACCCCATTGCTGTTGCCAAGCCCATGGGAGATGCAAACTCAATCACTGGCAGACAAAGCCACCTCCCTCTGATCTCTTTTGAGCAATGATGCAAAACAAATCTCTATTTAATTCATTTAACTTTATAAACAAAAACATTTTACGTTCTCGTCTGACATGGTCATTTTGACCTTCACATTTGAAGTCGTAGAACAAACTATAGTTTAGTTTATTTTAGTATAGAGATATAGTGCGAAAACAGGCCCTTCGGCCCACCGAGTCTGCACCGACCAGCAATCCCCACACAGTAACACTATCCTACAATTTTTTATTTTTTTAAAATATTTTTATTAGAAGCAAACATATTATAAAGTATAGTTACATATTATTGTAAAAAAAGCTTTACATATACATCAATCATACATTATTAAAATTTTCAATTGTCGATTAATTCCGCTTCTAGTGGTTTTTTTATATAGATAGAAAGAGAGAGAAAGAGAGAAAAAAGAGTTCCAAATCTCAAAAAACAGAAAAGGTGGAATACGTCATTGGAGATAGGTTCGTAGATTATAAAGTATAACTTTTCATCTAATCCTGAGTTCAAGTTTCAGTTGGGTTTCCGTGCCGGGCCAATCTATCCCTTCAAATAGTTAATGAATGGAGACCATATTTTAACAAAAAGTTCTTGTTTGTCCATTAGACAAGTCTAATTCTTTCTAGATGTAGGGTCTCCGACATTTCCACAATCCACATTTTAATTGTGGGGGTTATAGGGCCTTTCCAAAATTTTAATATTAATTTTTTCCCGGTTATTATACTGTAGTCGAGGACGTTTCTTTGGCTTGTTGGGATTGTTAAACTTTGTTCTGATATCCCAAGTATTATTAATTTTGAGTCTGGATCCAGTTTAGTAGTAACAACTTCAGAAATTATTTCAAAAACATCAGTCCAGAAATTTTTAATTTTTGTACAATTTGCAAAAGTATGTGTTAAATTGGCCTCTAGGTGCAGACATTTATCACAAACAGGAGAAATATGTGGGAAGATTCTATTTAGTTTTATTTTGGAGTAGTGTAATCTGTGTAAGACTTTAAATTGTATTAAAGCATGTCTGGCATTTAACGAGCATTGTTGTAAACTTTCGTCCCAAATATCTTTCGTTACAGGATGACCTAATTCATTTTCCCATGTGTATCTATATGGTTCCATCGGTGGTACCTCTTTGTTTAAGAGGGTGTTATAAATATAAGCTATTAATTTTTCAGTGTTAGGATGCTTATTCAAACATTCATCAAGGATTTCAGGTTCCCTAGTCCTATAAACTTATGTATTAGACTATCCTACAATTTACACATAGACCAAGCCAATTAACCTACATACCTGTACATCTTTGGAGTGTGGGTGGAAACAAGCAGAAGATCTTGGAGAAAACCCACACGGTCATGGGGAGAATGTATTAAATCCGTACACTTAACACCCGACTACCGTAGCCTGGATCGAACCCAAGTCTCCAGTGCTACAAGTTCTATAAGGCAGCAACGCTGCCGTGCACCCACAACCTCTTCATGCGGGCAGGTCAGTGGTGCTGCCCCATTGTGCCAAGACTCTGGTTCAGTCCTGACCTTGGTTGTTGCCTGTATAGGTTTGCATGTTCTTCCTGTGACTACATGGTTTTCCTCAGGATGCTCCAGTTTCTGCCCACACCCAAAGATGTGAGAGTTGTTGGGTCAGTTACCCACAAGTGGCAGGATCAAGGAGAGTCGATGAGATTGTGGAGAAAATAAGAAAGGATTAGTGGAAGATTAGTGTAAATGGATGTTGGTTGATGGTTGTTGTGAAGTGGCTGAAGGACCAGTTTCCATTCTGCTT
The DNA here is from genome assembly GCF_010909765.2 of Amblyraja radiata. Taxonomy (NCBI): domain Eukaryota; kingdom Metazoa; phylum Chordata; class Chondrichthyes; order Rajiformes; family Rajidae; genus Amblyraja; species Amblyraja radiata. The sequence continues at coordinate 25,766,535 of NC_045976.1, forward strand.
TGCTAATGAATTATAATTAATTAATAATTTGACAAATTATAGCACTTGGCGTACATATGCATCATATACCCTGATACCTAATCCTTATCCAATCAGTGCTTGGGTTTTTGTTCAGTCTGGCTGAGCTCTGCTGGATATCTGCATAGGTCAAATGATTCTGCAAAGTTCAACATGAAAAAATAGACTTTGTTAAATTAAAATATATCTTCGCAGTAGTAATGAAGAAACTACTGAGGTGGAACTATGTCATTGACACAAAGTTATGTGCCCTCCTACCAATCCAGAATAAACTTGGAGTTAAACATCCCACCACTGTACCAGCATAACTGTTACCAGTTTAATGGGTAAAAATTGTAATTAGTTGAAATATAATTGTAGTGTCCTTCACTGTACCTTTCCTTTCCAGCAAGAACTCCTTGCTGGGACATGTATCATGTGGTGTTTAACGCAAGGTCGTTTTAATTGACAGGATAAATTCTTAAAGTCAGAAAAGTTTACATATGATAAAACTATGTGACAGTGTGGTTGTGTGTGTGGTTGTGTGTGTGTGTGTGAGAGAGAGAGAGAGAGAGAGAGAGAGAGAGAGAGAGAGCGAGCGCACTGTCCACTATCGCTCATTGATACTGAGGTCTAGTATGGGAATATTTTTCATTCTCTAACTCTAACAATCTTAAATAATTCACTGACACATGAACACTAACTGGACTGATTTCTGAAAGGATCGAATCTCACTTTATGGAATTTCCCTTTGAAAATATTGCTACCATGTCATATTGAGGATGGTAAATGGCTTTGCTACTGACTTCATTGGGCAATATTATTTTATTGTACTTGGACTTCACTTTTAATATACTCAAGATATAAAGTCTTCCCTGTAAAAGCATGTATTGTGGCAGATTTAAACCAATTGCTATTGGTGAAATAAACAAACAAATTTTACGACAAACTAATTTCTGCCTGCATTAACCCTCTGCTTTTAAATGACTTCACTGAATAAGCAGATAGAAGAATGTCGTACAAATCTGTTAAGTGTGTCTTTACCAACAACAATAGTAATTCCGAGGCTGTGGTATCTGTTGTAGGAGGATCTTCCCTCCCTGGTTAGCATTGGTATAAATATTACAGAGCACATTGTGTCAGCCCCAGAATTATTAGGGGTGGCGCAGTGGTAGAGTGTTTACAGAGCCGGAGACCTGGGTTTGATCTCGACTATGGGTGCTGTCTGGACAGAGCTTGTACATTCTCCCCGTGACCGTGTGGGTTTTCTCCGAGATCTTAAGTTTCCTCCCACACTCCAAAGACGTGCGGGTTTGTAGGTTAATTAGATTGGTATAATTGTAAATTGTCCCTAGTGTGTGTAGGATAGTGTTAATGTGTGGGGATCGCTGGTCGGCGCGGACTCGGTGGGCCGAAGGGCCTATTTCCATGCTGTTTCACTAAACTAAAAATCTTATTGTGAATGGTCTTCCCAGCTAGAATTCTTAAGATCCTGTAACTCCAAAGCAGCACACCTCTCTGTGCAATTTTTGCATTGCATTGCTTTTGGGTAATGTGGATGAGGTGTAAGGAATAGGCTTCCAATGCCCACTGTCTGTGGTATGTCTAATGACTACACAGCTTCTTCCCTGCAACCATCAGGCTCTTGAACACCACAACACACATCTCGGCAGCCATTGTCTTTGGTTGCACCATGAACTTTAGTTTTTGAATTGTTATGGTTACCTAGTATTATGGTTATTAATTTATTGAATGTTTTGATTATTATATATTTATGCATATTGTTCTATGGGCCTGTAAAGCTGCTGCGAATAAGAATTTCATTGTTCTTTTGTCATAGATATGACAATCAAACATTTTGGACTAGTTAGAAACATCATAAGCATATCTAAACACATGGTTGATGTCAACAAAGAAGAGAAGAATGAACTTTTTTTGCCTTCCATCACAGTGAGGAATGTGGGGGAGTCGCTGTGGTGGATGTTCATGTTAAACATTTATTTGGGTGTCTTGTTGTTCTTTATTGGTGTGATTGTATGGCAATCTGAATTTCACTGTACCTTAATTGGTACATGTGACAATAAACAAATTTTGAACCTTAGTATATTTGAAAATGTTTGCTGTTGAGTCTTTTCTTGCACAAATTGTTATCCTTTATCTTTGCTCCACTTTCTTTCATGGTTGCTGAAGTGGAGTCAATGCTATGGTTTAAAAAAAAAAAAAAATCAGTAGAAATTAGGTGCAGTAATTGGACCACACCAATAAATGACTGGACTCGGTAACATTTTGGGGTTTCATGGCTCTGATGAGTTTCAATTTTCTCTCATGGCTGTAATCTTTTCTCATTAACCTGTTCACAGATCTAATTAATTCAGCGCCTTCATGGTCTTAATATTCTCAGGCTCTTGTTCGAATATGTTCTCAGCCTCAATGTACTTCTGTTTAGTGATACCTTCCTGACCTGGATATGCCTTCCCGTGATGAAACAGTTTTCAGCAGTATCTATGCCTTGATTGTTAATTTTTACCTTAATTTTGAAATGGCTGTGTTTATTTATCACCATTATTTAAAATACCTTGGTCATTCTCTAATACCATAATGTTAATGCCTTGGTTGTCATCGTCGTCTAACATGTTGCGGTGGAGAGGCATGCACTGCGGACGATCTCCGCAGAGGCACAGATGTGGCACTGGCTGTGGCAAAGCGATGGCAGAACGTTGTCTGAAACATGGGCGAGCGAATGCCTTGGTCATTCTCCTCAATGTTATGTAACCACTTTACTGCTCGGCTACCGTTACTCTGTCTTGCTTTACTTTGTTTAGCCTTGCATTAAGAGAGTAGAAGGCCTTGAAATGCCTTGCTGCGCTGATTGACCTAGTATACTTGTGCTGAATGAGTCTCAGTGTAATGGGAGCTGCTGCTTTTTCATTAGATCATAAGTAATAGAATTAGGCCATTCGGCCCATCAAGTCTACTCCGCCATTCAATTATGACCGATCTATTTCTCCCTCCTAATCCCATTCTCCTGCCTTCTCTCCATATCCCCTGATCCCCGTACCAATCAAGAATCTATCCTTAAATATATCCACTGACTTGGCCACCATAGCCTTCTGTTTTTCCTCCACACCTGCTTTTCTCACCACTCACATGAGCCCCAACTCATCCTCATAGTTCCCTCCACTGCTCCTGCCACCTGAAATGGTGTTTCCACTCGCATTCTATGCCAGATAAAATTACTTGCCATTTATAGACGCCATTTCCACAAATGTCAGCTTTCATGCCTGTTAGATGTGGTAAGTAGGGTAAATTTGACAGGATACGCGGGGAGGTGGGGCACAAACTCTAAAGACCAGTTGTCCATAGTGCAGAGCACGCAAGTACATTTACCGAGTCGTACTGAGTCGCATTGTATGGAACATGGCCCTTTGGCCCACCAAACCCATTTTAACCATCCAGTACCCCTAACAATCCCATTTTATTCTCCTTGCATTCCTCTACCTCCCCTTTTACCCCCATTCTACCACCCGCCTGCACACGAGGGCCAATTTATATTGGGCAGGAAACGTATGAACCGGTCCATCTAGAAAATATCCACACAGTCACAAGGAGAGCGTGCACACTCCACACAGAGAGCACCAGAAGTCAGGATTCATCCCGACAGCTCCACTAGATGCGCCACCCTTGTGTTGTTTATTCCAAAGCCCTTCAGAAACTGCTTCCGGAACTGTCTACACACCTTGTTGTAATCCCGAGAACAGTTAGTCACACGACGAAACCCGTTAAAGCAACAATAATTATTCACTCTCAATGGTGTACATCCCATATTGCTGAAAGTTAGCCTTTGGAAGTGTGTTATATTCCGCAGTTGCACATGTCAGACTGAAAGATGCCTCTATTATAGAACTAACTGCTGCCATGTGGCTTGGGTGTTATTTCCCGTTACCCTGTACAATAACAGGGTTGGATATATACTCCCCAGAGCTGGTGTGTGCAGCCTGTGGTTGGTCATGCATTTGGCATTTTGATCCGTTGACTATAACGAATAATTTGTTGGTTCGTTGTGTTTTTGTGTCTCTGTCTGTGTGCGTGTGTGTGTTTGTGGAGAGGATGACTGTCAAGAGGAGAGAGCCGGGGAGGAAGAGGCGCAGCGATGAACCCGCCTAATGAGTGTTTGCGAGGCGTCACTCCGGGACGCAGCCGCTCGCTGCTGTAACAGCGCCGATATAAGCCAGGGCTTGGCTGCGATGTCTGTGTGACAGCGATCAGCCGCTGGCTCCCCGACAGCAGACGGAGCAGCGAGAGTGCGTGTGTATTCCTGGTCTTCCTTGTATGGAAACTGGTGCTGGACCGAGAGAGGGAGAGAGAGGGGAGTCGAGCAGCCGGGTGACTCTGGGCGGTGCAGCGGGGCACCACCGGCGGCCGGCTACACCCAGGACAAATCTCCAACCCAAAAGAGAACAACAACAAGAACAAAACACAAAACTCGGCTCTTGTTGTGGAGATCGAACCGGGGCTGATGGCGGCTCCTCACATCACCTGCTAATGTTATAGTTTGAGATTACTACTGTTTCCTGCTCCTGCTGGAACCTCCTTCCCCTCTCTCCCTGACATCAACTTGGGGCAGATTGATTTATTTTAGGGGGATTTATACACCCCCTCCCCCCTCCCCACCTCGCACCTTGTTTGTGAGATGCATTCACAGTGGAAGATGGCTGCGTCCAGGAGCTCAGCCTGCCTAATAGCAGTTATACAGTTGTGCCTGATGCTATCTTGCACATCACAAGAGAGCTTTCCACCAGCAAACGAGTAAGTAACAACAACCCCGTGTGTTGCTTGTCCTTGTGGCTGTGTCTGGTGCCCGCTGTGTCCGGCGTTTGCTGCGAGATTGTTACAATAGGGCTTCACTGCGTCTCGCGTCTCGCTGGTTAAAAACAAAATACAGAAGAGGCGAGGCAGGGACAAAAATCTTGGGATGCGTTTGCAATCCGGTCACCGGATCACTAACCTAGAGATGTGTTTAGCACGCATAAAGAAACGCCCCTCTTTTGGCTGACCCTGATGTGTGTGTGTGCACATAAATAATACGTCCAAACACATCATTGATCAGTAAAGACACATCCAACAAAGTTTAGTGTCGCTTAGAGACTGATATTTATCCAACGCGAGGTTGTGAGTGGTACCGAGCGAGCTATCATGTTTTATGGAAGGGTGGGTTTGTAAATCAGAATTTAAAGAAGCATTATGTTGACAGGAACTTGTTGCAGAAGTTGAGAAGGAGCACATTGATGGGAGGAAGGGTTGCCTTTGCTAATGTCACTGGGACTGATGCTGTCAGCTTTTATCCATGGACACTTAAAAAGAGCTGCGTGCAGTCTGTGTGAAGAAGGGTTTGCTTGCCACATTTTCCTTTTGTTTATAAACACAAGGTGCAATTAGCCCACTGCGCTGAAATGCTTCACTTGCATGCTATGTGAATGCACTGAGAAGGACATTGACATCCTCCACCTTCCTGCCCCTGAAACATTCTAGCAGAAAGCGATAAATCTGCTCAGTTACTTTCCCAGAGGGAATCTAGCAGAACACATATGTTAGACACAAAATGCTGGAGTAATTCTGGGTCAGGCAGCATCTCTGGAGAAACTCAATCGGTGACGTTTAGTGCCGAGACTCGTCAGATCGAGAGTCCGTGGAAAGGGAAACGAGATAGCAAGACGGTGATGTAGAGAGATATGGAGCTTATATGTTAGTTGGTCCAGAATTAGGCAATTAGCTGGAATTTTAGGGATGACTGGATTGGAGGGAGTGATTTTTTAATATTTGGTGGCATAAGATAATCTAGTGACGACTGTGGGTGATTATTATCTCTCCCCACCAATTAATGAACTTTGTTCCTTCACAAAACATGGTTAACCTTTACGAAGGAAGAAGCAGAAGCAATTTTAAGGCATTAACCGTAATTAGATGCTGTCAAGGAAGAGCACACGTCTGCTTGGATGGCGCGCTGTAGCAGGGCCATGCTGCTTCTGTAATATAACCCCAGGTTATTTGAATCGAGAATGTGACATTATTATCACTTCAGTGAAAGAGCCAGCAGGGTCCTTTTCTCTTTAAACAGAGCAATCCTTGTGCAGCACGACTGTGGAGAGAGGTTGTTCTGCAGGTGTGTGCAGTTGCTGGTATAATCATCTGATTGAGAACAAAATAGAGCAAATGTATGAGTCTGTGTTTTGTGTTGCTATGAAGCTTAACCTACTCTGAAGCACGTTGCCTTGCCTTGTCAAGTAATTTGGGCCCGTCTGTTTTCCTCTCAAGATCTGTAGCATTTATTGAAACATATTTTGGGTTTGGTGCAGGCAAAGAGAACCTGTAAAGGGAGAGGCCACTGATGGAAAAGCTTGGATTAGAATCATAAATGAGAGCTAGTTACCTTGATGTTATGTGCAGGAGCATAACTTTTGTAAATCGGAGAAATATTAAGACAGATTACCAGTGTCTGCTTATGATGCTCAGTAGCCTGTGACAGATCCTGGTGTTACGATCTATTTCTTGTACTGATGTATTGATGTACATCTCTGCATTTCCAGCGTTTGCCTTCATTATAGTTCTGTTTGATGCTGCTGGTAGCTATCCCCCAGCATTCTCATTCAAAGAAATGAGTCCAGTCTTCTCCGCCTGCATTATTGGTCCACGGGGATGGATGGTGACCTGTTCTTCAGTCTCTGGTTCTGGAAGGATCATAGTAAGCCACCGGGAGGCGTTTGAGAGCAGTGCGCCATGTCTTGGCCAGTAGGTTGTTATAGAAATATATAAATTGTGCAGCTCAAAGTTGTCTGTATTCCCTGTTGACCATAGGTTATAGGAAGGCCAAAGAATAAATACCATACAAGTTCTGACCCTACAGAATTTAAGCTGAAGGAATCATGCTGAGCTATTTGTGGCAACACTACAGCTGAGCCCTGATTAGGCTGCTGCAGAGTTGATGAAGCTGGCCAGAACACATGCAGTGCCCGACTGGCAACTGGTACTGAAGTTGACATGCAATCCCAGAGGTGACACAGGGCTGTTGTACCTTTTGTAGGATGATCTTCCCTCACAGGTCAGCATTGATATAGATGTTACAGAGCACATTGTGTCAGCCCCAGAATTGTGATCCAAATCTCACGGTCAGTAACTTGAGCAACAGGTCTTCGCCAGAGCAGGCACAGGGTTTGGACGTGTAGCTTCATGCCATCTACATAGAAACATAGAAAATAGGTGCAGGAGTAGGCCATTCGGCCCTGTCAGCCTGCACCGCCATTCAATATGATCATGGCTGATCATCCAACTCAGTATCCCATCCCTGCCTTCTCTCCATACCCCCTGATCCCTTTAGCCACAAGGGCCACATCTAACTCCCTCTTAAATATAGCCAATGAACTGGCCTCAACTACCTTCTGCGGCAGAGAATTCCAGAGATTCACCACTCTCTGTGTGAAAAATGTTTTCCTCATCTCGGGCCTAAAAGATTTCCCCCTTATCCTTAAACTGTGACCCCTTGTTCTGGACTTCCCCAACATCGGGAACAATCTTCCTGCATCTAGCCTGTCCAGGCAGGTGGGCCTTGGCTCTGAGAACATGTGGCTCCTAATGTGGTGGGAGCCGTGGGAAGATTGGGATTGAGTAGTTCAAATGTAAATTATTTGAGCTGGACGCTAAAGTCCAATTTTTATTCCCTTTTATTTGGCGTTTTATTTACCAAATATTTCTGGCATTGAAGGTTGGGTTATCTCAGTTTTAGGTTTGTAATTTGGACAGCTCTTTCTGCATTACACTTTCCGCCTAGATGGTGTAAGGTTGTAGCTAGCCATGACGTCACAGATGCCTAGGATTGTTAGTGCTTGTAGGAATGGGGTCACTCTTCATCTGCAGTTGTATATTTTTAAACCTGTTAGCTAGTGCATGTGCTTAGATTTATATTTTAGGAAGAATTTGCTTGCTATGCCCGAGTTGCCTAAATAAAGAAGTGGAGAATTTATCAGCTGTCCCAGCAATCAGTGGCATTGTCCAGAACAGCGGCATTAACTCTTTAAGTACCAAAACAACCCAGCTTCCTAGCTCATTTCATTTGGAGTTTCAGTGTGGTAACATTTGCTGTACTTTCTTCTCTGTGGAGATTCTGGATAAAATTCCACTGCAGAAACAAGAGCACATAAATTTAAGATACACTTTATTTCAGGCCTGCAGAAGTGACTTTTCTGATGATATACTGAACTCGGGCTCTAACGTAGATGTGAATGATCCCGGGGCTCTATCTATCTCACCTGTCGCCACAAAATCTCCTGTCCGCACCTCAGACAATGGAGTCACCCACCACTATGGTTCTGCTTGACGTCTGTTTCGCCAGTTGAGTCTCAGCACTAGGGTTCGAGTCACAGACCTGTCCGTCACTAGGATTGGAAATGTCGTCTGCCCCGACAGCTCCCAAGAGAGTGTACCTGTTTTCAATAGTTACTTCCACCGAGGTGTCCTGCACTCACTTCATCCCCTTTCTTTCCGTCTACTGGTCGCACCACCTGCACTCTTGGAGTGACAAACTGACTGTAGGTCCTGTCCACGAAGCTTTTGTCATCCCAGATGGACCGCTGGTAATCCAACTGCTGCTCCAGTTCCCTAACCCGGTCCCTGAGGAGCTGCATCTGGACACAGTTCCCACGGGTGTAGTGGACAGTGACACCAGCAGTGCCCCCTGACTTCCCACATCCTGCAACAAACCCAGGATCGAACCCGGGTTTCTGGCACCGTGTGGCAGCTGAGCTACTGTGCCACCCTAATCAAAATTTGCAACCTGTGTGCCAGAGTTTTGCTTTCAATGCAAATGCATGAATGTCAGTGTATCAGAGATAAGCATTTGTGGATCAGAAGGCAGAGAAATATAACAAAATTGAAAGATGAAAAAAGAAAAACAGTGTGGGTCATCATTTATCAACAATCTCGTATCAATCCTTACAGAAGAACATTTCCTGTGAGAAGGAGCAGTCATTTAACATTGTGGAGTGTAGGGAACTTATGAAAAGAAAACAAAGTTTGTGCTAGACTCAATGCTGGAGTAACCCAGCGGGACAGGCAGCATCTCTGGAGAGGAATGGGCGACGTTTCGGGTCGAGACCCTTCTTCAGACTGATGTCAGAGGAGTGGGCGGGACAAAGATAGAATGTAGACGTGCTGATACATTTCAAAGCTGGAAGCATGATCAAAGGAGAAGGGGCCAGTCCTGAAGCATTGCTTTTGGAAAGGCTGCTTGACCTGCTGAGATCCTCCAGCATTTTGAGATTTTTCAGCACGATCTGAAGAGTTTATTTAAAGTTTTGTTAACACTGTTAATTAATTGTTTAAATCTTTTGTGAGTTATGAGAAATGTTCGAGAAGCAATTCTTATGGTTCACTTTGTTTGAGGTTACGTAGCATGATTGCTAAGAAATGGCAGATGAAGTTTAATCCGAGCAAATGTTGCACTTTGGAAGGTCGAATACAAGGGAAAAAAAATGTAATGAATGGCATTATCCTTACAGCATTGATGTACAGAGGGAGCATGGGGTGTAAGTCCATAACTCCCTGAAATTGGCAACACAAGTAGAAAGAGTGGTAAAGAAGGCATATGGCATCCTTGTCTTCATTGGTCAGGCCATTAAGTATAAGAGTTAGGAAGTCATGGTGCAACTTTATAAGACTTTGGTTAGGCTGCATTTGGAGTATTGCACGCAGGTCATTGGGTCCCCTCACAGGAAGGATGGGGAGGCTTTGGAAAGGGTGCAGAGGAAGTTTTCCAGATTGATGCCTGGATAGTGTGGATGTGGAGAGGATGTTTCCACTCGTGGGAGAATCTAGGACCAGAGGTCATAGCCTCAGAATTAAAGGACATTCCTTTAGGAAGGAGATGAGGATGAATTTATTTACTCGGAGGATGGTGAATCTGTGGAATTGTTTGGCTCAAAAGGCAGTGGAGGCCAAGTCAATGGACATTTTTAAGGCAGAAATAGATAGATTCTTGATTAGTACCAGTGTCAGGGGTTATGGGGAGAAGGCAGGAGAATGGAATTAGGAGGGAGAGATAGATCAGCCATGGCAGAGTAGACTTGATGGGCCAAATGGCCTAATTCTGCTTCGATCAAGTCTGAACTTATGATTAGGGTATATTAGCTGCAGGAAGGGGTTGGAAAGACTTGGACTGTTTTCTCTGGAATGCCAGATAGAAGGGTATAAAATTATGCGAGGCAGAAATTAGGTGGATGGTCAGAACTTATTTTCCAGGATGGAATTATCAAAGACTTGAGGGCATAGTGTTAAGGTGAGTGGGGCAAAGTTTAAGGGAGATGAACCTGGCTAGTGTTTTTTAAGCAGAGGGTGGCGAGTGCCTGGAATGCACTGCTGGGTGTGGTGGTGGAGGCAGATAAGATAGTAGCCTTTAAGAGACTTTTGGATAAGCAGATGAATATACTTGGAATGGAGGGATATGGATTATGCACAGACATGTAAGGTTTTGTCCCGGCATCATGTTCGGCACAGACATTGTCCTAAGGGCTTGTTCCTTCCTGTGCTGTCCTGTTCCATGTTGTATGCTCTATAGATGCTGCCTCGCCCGCTGAGTTTCTCCAGCACTTTTGTCTACCTGTGTTCTTTTCTACCTGGTACTTCTATCACTATCCCCAGTGTCCTGTCCTGCCACCTTCTATACCTGTGGTTTTGATATGTCTTTCTCCTCTGTTGAGGATTCCTCCGATATATGTTGACAACGATACTCCCACCACCGATTCTATTTCCCGCACTTGTGCACTCATCGCATCCTCTCCCTCCCTGAGTTATGCCGCAAGGAAAGCCATCAATATTAATGCTAATTAACATTTTTGTTTTGACAGTAAAGGGAGTACAATTGGGTGCAATAGCAACAAGGGGATACGGTGACAGCGTGCGTCATTTTAATGTCACAGCTGCACTATAGGTGGGTGTTGGTGACCCAGCTTGAGAATTGTAAATCACAGCGACAGAGCCAGAAGGAATAGATGGGGGCTATTCTCACAAAGGGCAAAAGATTAAAATACATTTCTTTCAAAAGTGCGGCAGACATGTAAAATGCAAGTTCAAGTGAGTTCAAGTGAGTTTATTGTCCTGTGTCCCTGTATAGGACAATGAAATTCTTGCTTTGCTTAAGCACACAGAAAATAGTAGGCATTTACTACAAAACAGATAAATGTGTCCATATACCATGATATAAATATATACACACATGAATAAATAAACTGGTAAAGTGCAAATAACAGAAAGTGGTTATTAATAAACAGAGTTTTGTCTGAGCCAGGTTTAATAGCCTGATGGCTGTGGGGAAGTAGCTATTCCTGAACCTGGTTGTTGCAGTCTTCAGACTCCTGTACCTTTTACCTGAAGGTAGCAGGGAGACGAGTGTGTGGCCAGGATGGTGTGGGTCTTTGATAACACTGCCAGCCTTTTTGAGGCAGCGACTGCGATAAATCCCCTCGATGGAAGGAAGGTCAGAACCGATGATGGACTGGGCAGTGTTTACTACTTTTTGTAGTCTTTTCCTCTCTAGGGCGCTCAAATTGCCGAACCAAGCCACGATGCAACCGGTCAGTATGCTCTCGACTGTGCACCTGTAGAAGTTAGAGAGAGTCTTCCTTGACAATCCGACTCTCCGTAATCTTCTCAGAAAGTAGAGGCGCTGATGAGCTTTTTTGATAATTGCGTTAGTGTTCTCGGACCAGGAAAGATCTTCAGAGATATGCACGCCCAGAAATGTGAAGTTCTTGACCCTTTCAACCATCGACCCGTTGATATAAATGGGGCTGTGGGTCCCCCTCCTACTCCTTCCAAAGTCCACAATCAGTTCCTTGGTTTTGATGGTGTTGAGGGCCAGGTTATTGCGCTGGCACCATATGGACAGTTGCTCGATCTCTCTTCTATATTCTGACATCCCCATCAGTGATACGCCCTACAATAGTGGTGTCGTCAGCGAACTTGATGATGGAGTTCGCACTGTGGTTCGCTACGCAGTCATGGGTATAGAGTGAGTACAGCAGGGGGCTGAGCACGCTGCATTGAGGTGCTCCCGTGCTGATTGTTATCGAGGCTGACACATTTCCACCAATACGAACAGACTGTGGTCTGTGGATGAGGAAGTCGAGGATCCAGTTGCAGAGGGATGCGCAGAGACCCAGTTCTGCGAGTTTGGTAACCCGTTTGGAGGGGATGATTGTGTTAAATGCCGAGCTGTAATCAATGAATAACAGCCTGACATATGAGTTTTTGTTGTCCAAGTGGTCCAGTGCGGAGTGGAGGGCCAGCGAGATCGCATCCACCGGTGATCTGTTGTGGCGGTACGCGAACTGCAGTGAGTCCAGGTTTTTGTCGAGGTAGGAGTTGATTTGCTCCATGATCAACCTCTCAAAGCACTTCATCACCACCGGCGTTAGTGCCACTGGTCGATAGTCATTGAGGCACGTCACCTTACTCTTCTTGGGCACCGGTATAATTGATGCCCTTTTAAAGCAGGTGGGGACCTCAGACCTCAGATGTGAGAGGTTGAAAATGTCCGTAGAAACTCCCGCCATTGGTCCGCGCAGGTTTTTAGAACACGACTGGATATACCATCAGGACCAGGTGCTTTTTGGGGGTTCACCCCTCTGAAGGATTTCCTGACATCGGCCTCTGTGACTGAGACTGAAATGCCATCACAGCGAATGGGGGATCGGGAAGGCACATCAGTATTCTCCCTGTCAAAGCGTGCGTAAAACGCATTGAGCTCGTCAGGGAGTGATGTTACACCGACATTCGAGCTGCCTCCTGGTTTCGCCTTGTAGGAGGTGATTGCATTCAGGCCCTGCCACAGGGCCTGAATGCAGTCCAAGTAAATGGTCATTTAAAAAAAAAAAAAAGCATCTGGATAATGTCTGTATATGGATAAGTGAGGAGTATAAACAGATACTAGTGGCCAAATGGTCACTGTTAGATGTTTGACATCTGACTGCACCTCCAGCCATGGGTTAGCTTGTCCATGAAGTGCCATTGGACTGAGCTGAATGACTTGGTTGTACATTTGGGTAGCAAGGAACAGCAGATGCTTGTTTACACTGAAGTTAAACACAAAATGATGGAGTAACTCAGTGGGTCAAACAGCATCTCTGGAGAAAAGGAATAGGTGATGTTTCGGGTTGAGACTGTCTTCTAAGAAAACCAAGGTAAAGCAAAACAAACAAAAAGCAGAAGATGACAGATGTTGAGACAGAATCAGGGAGAGGGGAAACTAGGTATAAAAATGGTACAAACAACAAATGAATGAAAGGTAAGAAGAACAAATCAAAGCCAACATCGATGACCAAGGAAATGTGGAGCCCACAATGGTCTATTTGTGACTGTGGAAAAGGTGATACCGAGGAGGTACGAACAGTGAAACTAAATAGGATGACAGTGATACTAGTCGGACGACTAGGGTGGGGGAGGGACGGGGGGAGAGAGGGAATGCAAGAGTTACTTGAAATTCGAGAAATCAATATTCGTACCGCTGGGCTGTGAGCTGCCCAAGTAAAATATGAGCTGCTGTTCCTTCCAATTTGCGTTTGGTCTCTCTGACAGTGGAATAAATTGTTGTACATTTGGTTGGCCTCACGAAACCTGTTTCATAATGTGCAGTGGCTGGCGACAGCATCTTTCCCAGAGGTTTTTACACCTACCAGAAAATAACAAAATCTGTTTAGTTTCACAAAAGCAAGCAATTTATAAATACTTGACCGTATGTTGCACTGGAAGTCCAATCGATTTATGAAACCAGATGAGATATTCCCCTAATTCCATCACTTGTACTCTAAAAGACACAGGGATTTTCCTGCCACGGTTCGAGTGATAGTGGATAAATCAGTTGGGAACTTCAAAAGACTGTCCAGCCTCTAGAATTGTTCCAGCAGATTAGAAAACAGTAAATATACTTGATGTTTAGGAAAGGAGGGAGAGAAGAAACAGAATAGTCGGACAATTAGTCTCACATCAGTTTTCAGGAAAATGTTGGGAGTGCAGAATTAAGGAAGTGTTAATAAAACATTTAGAAAAAGCATCAAAGTTTTATAAAATAAATGATTGTGCTTGACAATTGTGTTTAACAATGTTTGTAGACATGACAAATGGGGTAGATAAAGGAGAACCAACAGACATCATATACTTGAACCTTTAAAAGGCATTCAGTAAGGTGCCACATATTAGATGACAACTAATGGAGATTATGTATAACCCCAGATAGTTAACTGACAGAATGCAAAATGACTTATTTAGGATTAATTACCTAACTTGTAGGGAGAGGTTGGGGCTATAGGTATTTACTTTCAGCACTAATGCTAGATAAGGGAATATATTGTGATGTAACCATATTTATTGATAGGTAATTGTATGGTAGGTAAAATTATAAACTCTGAGCAGAATGCAAACCATATAACAATTACAGCACGGAAACAGGCCATCTCGACCCCTCTAGTCCGTGCCGAACACATAATCTCCCCTAGTCCCATATACCTGCGCTCAGACCAATATAACCAGCAAAGAAGTGACGATGGAATGCAGATCGATTAAATGGGTGGGTAGGAAGATGTAAATGATTGTAATGCGGGCAAATGTGCTGTTATTCACTTTGATAGAATAAAAAGAAAAAGAAACTACAGAAATTCAATCGATTTGCACCTTTTTTAAAATAAATTGTACATGTTTTAATACAATTTATTCCAGCTCTTTTGGAAAAATGTTCAAGTATTCTTGCGATTGTTTGCATTTTTGCAGAAGTTTTCAAGGATATTGTGGACATTAATATTTACAGTGAATGAATTGAGTGTGTTGAGATATTGGAAGATTATTCAGATTAGTTTATTGTCATATACAACAGGCAATGAAATTGCATGTTCACATGATGTCAAGAGAAGTCAAGAGTATTTTATTGTCGAAGTCCGCAATCAGTTCCTTGGTCTTACTGATGTTGTGAGCCAGGTTGTTGTGTCGACACCATTTGGTCAGTCGGTCGATCTGATTTGATTTGATTTAATTTATTGTCATTGTCTTCAATGAAGAGACAACAAAATTATTTTTCCCTTAGTCATACAAAAAAAACCAAAAAAACACAGAACACAGAACACTGTAGTCCACAATACAAACATCCCCACAGCAGCACCAAAGTTCCCCACTGTGAGGGAAGGAACCAAAGTCCAGTCAACCTCCTCGCCGATGTTCCCCAATGTTCACCCGTGGTTGGGGCCTCTCAAGCACCCCGTAGTCGCCGCTATGGGCGGCCCGATGTTCAGGCCCTCTCGTCGGCATACTTCCACCGGAGTCCGCGGCTCCCGATGTCCACAGGCCGCGCTGGGCGGAGATTCGCGCTGGCGACCCCCGGCAAAGGATCCCGGGACACCACGATGTTAAAGTCAAAGTCAATGCCACATACTCCCATTGTGCTTTTGGGACACAATGGGAGTATGTGTTGGGGGAGGGAGTGAGAAATATCAGGCCTTCCTGGGATTGCTGCTTTGAGCTCCGGCATGCTGGGCCACTGCGCCAACATCACGTAGCTGTGGGTGCTGAGCTCCCAACGCGGGCGGCATTGACTTTAACATCGTCGATGTTTCCAGCGCCTCACCGCCGCTGCTAAAGCTCTGGTCCCGGCAGGAAAGGCCACGCCAATCCAGTTGGTAGGCCACGAGGGGGGGGCCGAGGACGTGACTCGGATAATAGCCGCTTCCTCGCCAGGAAGCGACTGAAGGATGGTTTCCCCCTTACCCTACCCGCTTCCCCCCACATAAAATACCGAATAAACCACTAAAAAAACAAAAAAAACACTCTAAACATAACAAAATTTAAAAAGACAGCCAGACTGTGGGCGGAGGCAGCTAGCAACAGCTCCACCGGATGTCCATATAAATCTCACTTCTATACTCTGACTCATCCCCATATGTGATTCGTCCAACAGTTTGACCTGTATCTGATGTTGATCTTGTGTTAATATGGTTGACTCAGAGCTGCCCTTTGAATTGAGCAAGGAAGCATTCCAGTTGTTTAAAATCATTATGAATGGCGGGACACTGTCTACTCAGACCAAAGAAGAGCAAAATGAACAAAAAGCAGGAGATGGCAGCTGCTGGAAATCTGAAATGAAAACTCACACTTCTGGAAATACTCAGCAGGTTAGACAGCGTCTGCAGAGAAAGAAAGGGAGTTAATATTTGGATCAGTAAGTTTTCTTCAGAATTGTTCTAATGCCGTTGATAAGCCTTATAGACTGAATGAGGATGAACTAAAAGAGCAACTCATAGTCCTGCAGATGCTAGGATCTTAAGCAAAACACAAAGCCTTGGAGGAACTCAGTGGGTCAGGCCGCATCTGTGGAGGAAGTGGACAGACAACGCAACATGTCTCAGCCCTTCAATCTCAAGAAAGATCCCGACCCGAAACTCTGTCCATTCCATCCACAGATGCTGCATGACCCGCTGTCAGTGGCGTAGCGTGGGGGGGGGGCCAGAGGGGCGGTTGCCCCGGGCGCTAAATTTTTAGGGGCGCAAAAAAATAGTTGGATAATTTTTTTAAATAAAATGGCAAAAAAAATTGTTCTAAAGGCACGCTGCACCTCTTTAGCAGCCTTCCCCTGAATTATTGTAATAAAATGTAATTTTTTTTGCCATTTTATAATTTTTTTTATCTAACAATTTTTTTGCGCCCCTAAAAATTTATCCAACAATTTTAACCAACCAGTGATTTCTGCGCCGAGGCCACTGCCACTGTCCCAGCTGCTGCTGTCGTCCACTGGGCCCGTGGTTGGGTCGAGTGGCCGCTGCCGCCGGAACGTGCCCCAGCTTCGAGGCCAGGCCGCCGCTGCCGCCGTCCCAGCCGCTGCCGCTGCCGCTGCCCCAGCTCCGAGGCCAGCCCGCCGCTGCAGCTGCCCCAGCTCCAGCTCCGAGGCCAGGCCGCCGCTGCCGCTGCTCCAGCTCCGATGCCATGTGGCTGCTGCCGCTGCTCCTGCTCCAAGAACAGGCCGCCGCTGTCGCTGTCCCCGCTCCGAGGCCAGGTCGCCGCTGTCGCTGTCCCAGCTCCGAGGCCAGGTCGCTGCTGCCGCCGCCCCAGCTCCGAGGCCAGGCTGCCGTCCCAGCTGCTGCCACCGCCGTCCCGGCTCCGAGGCCAGGCCGCCGCTGCAGCCGCCCCAGCTCCGAGGCCAGGCCGCCACTGCAGCCGCCCCAGCTGCTGCCGCCAGCCATCCCAGCTCCGATGCCGGGCGGCCGCTACCACTGTCCCAGCTCCGAGGCCAGGCCGCCGCTGTCAAAGCCGCCGCTGCTGCTGTCAAAGCTGCCGTTGCCGCTGCCCAGCTCCGAGTACTGGTCGCCGCTGCCGCTGTCCCAGCCGCCGCTACCGCTGCTCCAGCTCCGAAGCCGCCATTAGGCCTCGGCGCAGGCGGAGACGGGGGGATACGACAAAAGAAGTCGCATCCCCCGAAGGAAGAGACCAAAAACCGCTAATGAGGAGGCGCAATATTTTAAACTGCCCCGGGCGCGCAAAACCCACCCTACGCCACTGCCCGCTGCGTTCCTCCTGCACTTTGTGTTTTGAAGTATATGAGAGTTGTGATCTTTGTCATATATTTGAGGTTGAGTATGTCCAATGCTTGCACTGCTTTAAATGTGCTCCATAATCTGCCTGTCAGGCTGGGATTTAACTGGATCTGAAACTGAACAAACCCACTGGCCTGGCTACTGTCTAACTTGCCTTCTTGCGATAGCTTTGAGCTGGAGTATAATGCAGCTTTAAAATCAGGGGGTAATTGGAGTGTTGGTGTTGGTGTTACAGTCCTCCCATTTGATAATAGACTGCAGTATATAATAGCAGCTTCAGACTGTATCGCTTTCTGGTTATTATAGTGTGTGAAGCAGACTTCTTATCAATCTACAACTGAGAATGTAACCTCCTCCCCAAGGTCTCAAATACGTACAACGTTTTAATTATATGATCTTTAGAGTGGTTCTTCCTTTACTTCCTCTCCCAGTGCAACGGTTGACTTTGGTCCACGACATTTGTCTACACTTCCGTCTTTGTATTGGTGTGTGTATGTCTTGGTGGCAGGAATCATGTGAAGATTATTCCTTTCAGAGCCAGTTGTTTTCCACGCAGTTTGAGCCACATCCTTAGGGGGGAATATTAACGTCACCAGCTGGCATGATGTTCGTGTAGCGAAGGCAGGATTTTTTTCTAAAGTGACATACCAAATCTCTAAACTTCTAAGAAATGAGAGACATTGCGGCACCTTCTTTGTGAATACATCTTTGCCGGGCCCAGGACAAGTCATTTAAGAGGAGGTAGTTGAGGCAGATACTATTAAGAAACATTTAGACAGGTACATGGATAGAATACGATTAGAAGGATGTGGCCCATATGCAGGCAGGTAGGCTGAGTGTAGTTAGTTGGTGTTGGTCTATGACTCTCTAAAGGGGCTGTCCCACTGCGGCGACCTAATCCACAGGTTCTGATGAGTTTGCCCTCGACATACTCGCAGCATGATCGACGCAAGGTCATGGAGGTCTTTGTACCTCTCCTTCATGCTCGAGAGTAGTCCCCGCAAATTGAGGTCTTGGCTAGGTCGCGGCGTATTTTTCAACGTTGAAAAATGCCCATGAGTAAAAAAAGGTCGCCATGGAAAAAATCGATTTAAATTTTATTTTTTTATTTTTATTTTTTTTAATTTACTCGTAGGTTTAGTCGAAGTAGGTCGGCATGTTATTCGTAGATAATCAACTGTAATCAAAGGTAGTCGTAGATAGTCTTCAACATAGTCGAAGGGAGGTCGACGAAGGTAGTCTTCACTCTCCACTATTCGGTGTCCTATTTTCCCGAAGCTAGTCGAAGCTAATCTTCTACATAGTCAAAGGAGGTCTTCAACATGACACTTTTTCAAACTCTTCTAAACTCGCCAATTAGGTCGCCGCAGTTGGACAGCCCCTTAACTCTACGCTTTTGTTCAGGAATTTGAAGCTGCCCACTATCTTCACTGTTGATCTACCAATGGAAACTGGCATGTGGTCTCCTGACTTCTCCTTTCTGGTCAACGTTTAGTTCCTAGGTTTCGTTGACTCACAGTATCGTCAAAATGTTTTCAATGAAGTCAAAACATTATTTAATTTCTTCAACAAGAGGTGCTGGGACAGGCCATTCAGACCTTCAAGACCATGAAACTTGGTTAATCTGTTTAGTTTATTTTAGAAACGGGTCCTTCGATCCGCTGGGTCTGCACCAACCAGTGATGCCCCCACATTAACATTACCCTACACACAAGGGACAATTTAGACTTGTACCAAACCAATTAACCTAAAGACCTTTATGTCTTTGGAGTGTGGGGGGAAACTGAAGATCTACCCAAGAAACCGAAGAAAACCCACGTGGTCATGGGGAGAAAGTACAAACTCCATAAGGACGGCACCCGTAGTCGGGATCGAACCCTGGTCTCTGGCGCTGCAAGTGGTGTAAAGCAGCAACTCTACCACTGCGCCACCCTCCCATTTACTTGCCGTGTTTCCACAACCTTTTGAACTTTTGCCTCATTGAAATGTAACAATCTTATTTTAAATTGGACTAGGTTTCAGATTTCCATCTTGTACCTGAGGTAGTTTTTGAATGGCTTAGCTCCAATATGCACTCCTTGACCTGAATCCCTATTAAACTGTGCTGTTTTCTCTGAATTGGATCAGTTAATTTCATAAATACTTAAAGTTAATGCACGGTACGTCAGTGAATTCAAGCCTCGTGCTCACAGTATGGTAATATATAACAAGTTAACCTGATTCATATTGTATGGCCGAGGACAACTCTTGTGAATAATAGATAACAGATTATAGCCAAAATATGTTGTTCAGATGGAAAGAGTGTAGAGAAGATTTATGGGGATGTTGCCAGGACTTGAGGGCCTGTGCTACAGGGAGGGGTTGGGTAGGCTCAGACTATATTCCTTGAAGTGCAGGAAGGATGAGGAGTGATCTTGTAGAGGTGTATAAGATCATGATGGGAATAGATAGCGCAACTGCAATGTCTTTTATTCAGTTTAATCAAGAACCAGGGGACTTCGGTTTAGGTGAGAGGGGAAAGATTTAATAGGAACCTGAATGGTATCTTTTTCTCACAGGGAGAACATACAAACTCCATAGAGACAGCACCCATAGTCGGGATTGAAACCGGTTCTCTGGCACTGCAGGCAGCAACTCTACCGCTGGGCCACCTCAAAACAATAAAATAAAAGTGTGCCATAGCCAAATATTTGCTTACACATTACATTGATGCATTGAATAGTTAAAGTTTCAAGCGTGAATGTATGGCGAGATTACTGCATATTTTGCAAATTAATGGCCTATTCAATCAATTTTTGAGGGCTCTGTTTGTGGTCCTTGGAGTTTTGTATGTGATTGTCATGATCGGTTGCAACTGACCTGGAGTCATCATGAATTTGTTTACCTTGATCTGTCGGGATTCTTCTCTACCCCTTTAAATGAATCTTTACATTGTGCTGCTTCCTTTTCAAATGCTTCCCTTTGGAGCAGAATTAGGCCATTCGGCCCATCAAGTCAAGTCCGCCATTCAATCATGTCTGATCTATCTCTACCCCCCCTAATCCAATTCTCCTGCCTTCTGCCCATAACGGCTGACTCCCGTACTCTCACTATTCGACTCAGATTTCTTACACTCATTACGTTAAAATGTCAAATCTGGCAAAGTTAACAATTCTGGAATCTCCTATTGAGAATGCTGGTGATGATCACTGCCATTTCCAGGTTTCAAGGTCAGTTTATTGTCACATGTACCAATTAACGCAGTCTGAAGAAGGGTTTCGGCCCGAAACGTTGCCTATTTCCTTCGCTCCATAGATGCTGCTGCACCGGCTGAGTTTCTCCAGCATTTTTGTGTACCTTCGATTTTCCAGCATCTGCAGTTCCTTCTAAAACACAAGGTACAGTGATATTTGAGTTGCCATATAGCCATACTAAATGAAAAGCAACAAGATACACAACCACATAAAAGTTAACATAAACATCCACCACAATGGATTCCACATTCCTCACCTTCTAACCTTCAAGAAACCTTCTGTTATTTATTTCTATTCATTTTATTTTGGTGCAGTGAATATTATGGTGGTTCCCCGCATGTAGACTTCCAGCAGGGAGATCTGCTGAGCTGGTTCCAACAGGGAGGAAGACGGGGTGAAATTTGTCACAGATGTGCCAGATTGACATTTCAATCGTTTCTCAATCGGAACAGATTCCTGGGGATATAGTGCTGCTAATAGACCGCGCTCCACCGGCCTGCTGATATTCCATGTAGCAATCCCGGCAACAGTATATGTCACTGGTCCACTGTAGGGAATGGAGATTGAGTGACTGTTAGAGCTGGTATTTAAAACTAAGACTTCTGTTCCAGGAGTCGGGCGTAATTTTGCCAGAACTGTACGGAGTTCCTACTATGACGGCTTGAAAAATCATAAGACAGTGATTGATTGTAATGGGATTAGGCTCACAATAGTGGACACTGCTGAACTTATTCCAAATGTAGATTCTTTGCTCAACCTAGAATAAAGAATTACAGAATTAATTGTGCATGTATTCAGAAATTTGTTGTGGTTTTTGAACATTGTGTCGGTTGAGTACAAATGTTTGGCTGGAGGGGGGAGGGGGTGAAACAGTCTTCATCCTAATTATCTAAGGGGGGAATCCTGTCCTGGTTGTCTGTGTTACATCCCTGTTCTTTCCAATCTCTCTGTTGTACTGAAATTCTGTTTTTTTGGGGGGTTTTTTTGTTTTTTGTTTTTTTTGTTTCATCTTTGCTTTGGTATTGATTTAGTTGTGGGATGCTGGTGTCTGCATGGGGAAGTATGAGCCGTCAGAATGTGTAAGTTTTATGTCGAATGTGTAGAAACTGAGGAGGCTTGAATAATTTATACACAATTAGAAATATAATGAATTAATCAACCCAGTGGCAGGAGTATAAGCAGAATGATTGATGCGGCATATAAATCATAAGCAATAAGTAGATTTTTTTAAATTCAATGTATTGATTCTCAGATAGTCTCTGAAGCTGTGACAAAGTAGGTTTGCCCTGCTCTGATGAAAATGTGCTGCAAATAGGTTCCTGCCCGGTGCCACTGGGTGAACAGAAAAATGTGACTGATTTATACGTCGGCTAAAAGTATTAAGATTCATTATTTCATTGACATCCAGAATACCTTTTTTTAAAAAAAACTTCAATTATGAAATCTTTCTTAAAAAACAAAGATGGCTTGGACATTTGACATTTTAAATCATTTTAGACGTGATTGAGGAGAGTTTAAATGTATTTCTGTCCTGGACCTCCCCCCCTTGCCGTTGTGAGAGCACATGCAAATTAAGGAACAGCACCTCATATTCCACTTGTGCAGCTTACAATGCAATGTTATGAACATTGAATTCTCCAATTTTAGGTAACAATAAAACTGTCTCCCTCTTCTTCCCCACAACCCAACCTTCCCCAACCCTGCTCCCTCCTCCACGGTGCCCCTCCTGGACTTGCATCTATTTCTTCTCTCCACCCATCTTCCAGCTTCATTCCGTCCTCTAGCTTCACAATGTGTAACTATTCAATCCTGTTGTGTCACCTTCTGACTTTTCATCTCTGGCCCTTGTCCACCATCTGCCTGTCAATCCCCATCACCAATGTCAACCTAATACCGGCCGGGCTTTGTTTCTTTCCCCCTCCCCCCCCCCTCCCCTCCCAGTTTTCTTCTCTTACCCCCTCCCCCCCCCCCCCCCCCTTCCCTCCACTGCAACCTGTCTGAAGAAGGATCCCGACCCGAAATGCCCCCTTTTTAATATCCTCCAGAGATGCTGCCTGACCTGTTGAGTTACTCCAGCACTTTGTCTTTTTTTGTAAACTGGTATTTGCACTTCCTTGTTTCTAGCATTTATCATGACCAGGCTGTGGGAATTATAATGCAATGACATACTGAATTTAGCTGGAGACTATGGAAAGGTTGAAAAACAGTAGCACAGCACAGGTGATAAAGCATCTGTCTCATAGCTCCGGAGACCCGGGTTCGATCCTGAGACCTCGAGTGCTGCCTGTTTGAGTCATCTCTGGGTACTCCGCTTTCCTCCCATGTCCCAAAGAGAAGCAGGTTTGTGGGTTCATTGCCCTCTGTAATTTGTCCTCGGTGTGTGGGGAGTGGATGAGAAAGTGGGATAACATTGGTATAAACAGGTAGTTGATGATCAGCATGGATTTGATGGGATGAAAGGCTTATTTCCATGTTCTATCTTTCACTCAATTCAATCATAGAAACATAGAAACATAGAAATTAGGTGCAGGAGTAGGCCATTCGGCCCTTCGAGCCTGCACCGCCATTCAATATGATCATGGCTGATCATCCAACTCAGTATCCTGTACCTGCCTTCTCTCCATACCCTCTGATCCCCTTAGCCACAAGGGCCACATCTAACTCCCTCTTAAATATAGCCAATGAACTGGCCTCGACTACCCTCTGTGGCAGAGAGTTCCAGAGATTCACCACTCTCTGTGTGAAAAAAGTTCTTCTCATCTCAGTTTTAAAGGGTTTCCCCCTTATCCTTAAGCTGTGATCCCTTGTCCTGGACTTCCCCAACATCGGGATGTTGTAATGAGGTAGCTGCAGGCAATGATCTACACATGTCGGCAAGAATGAGTTGAAAATCACAATTAAAACACTAAGTACTGGAACTAAAAAGGTGCCTTGGGATCCAGGTACAGTGGGTGATGTGCACATTCCACATTGGAATTGTGTTGTCTGCTATATTACATAGGGCTCCTCTACAGGGTCAGTGGGAAATGTTTGAAACTAATGCTGGGACAATGCATACTGAGGAGGTAGCCTGAAGGGGTTGAGGGGGAACGATGGATCAGCCATGGTTTAATGGCAGAGTAAACGTGATGGGCCAAATGGTCTAATGCTGCTCCTATGACTTATGAAGTCAGTTTCAGGTGCTTGTGCTAAAGTGACTTGTGTTTGACCACCTAGATACTGTAAATGAGAGTTCAAATTCTTGCCTTCAGCGATCTCTCAGCCACTACAGGGAGCACTACCAAACCTGAAGTGAGCATTTTAAGTTCCCTTACTGCTATAATTGTTGATATGCTCTGTTGGACTTTATCACAATGTTTAATGGTGCCTAATTCGGGTTATATCCAGTTTCTTGGCCCCTGAGCTATAATTTGTATTGTCAATCCAGAATAATGTGCAATGAAAACGGATAATTGTTCACAGTTCTGTTCACACTGTAATCAAGTTATTAATTTCAGATCATTGATAGTTGTGGAATTACAAAGGATGTAATAAGAAAGCCATCAATATGAAGAATAATAAGCTACATATTGTTATGAAAGGAGCAGCTTTCAAATTATTTGTCTGCATTTTGATTCATTTAATAGAATTGCTGCTTTGGGTGTTCAGCCCAGTGTCCTCAGCTTCTGCACTGAGATATGTCAAAGACAAATTGAGGAGGATTACCAACTAGAAACCAGTTTAACGTTTTGCAACAAAACCAGGCTGCAGAGCAGAGGGCATAGAATTGTTCATTAGTTCAGGTCTTGGTGCCAGGGGTATCCCTGAAAGTACAAATATGCGTTTCAAATCAGGTGAATTCTGTGACATTTAATAATCTTTGCACAGCTTTGACCCGGTGAAATGTTTCATATTCCAAAGCAGATTTACTCTACCCTGTTGGGTGTTTGTTTGTGTGTGTGTGTGGGTGTGTGTGTGTGTGTGTGTGTGTGTGTGTGTGTGTACAAGCTTTCATAAGGGCAACAATATGAAAGTTGCACTGTGACTCGGGAGACTGTTCAATCTGAGTGCAAATTATGTGAGACTCCCCTTGAAGTCCGAGCTGACACCTTTTGGTCTTTGTGCTTTATATCTGCAGCTTTTGAGGAAAGACCCACTGGAACTTAAGGAATTTCTGGAAATTCATTTCAAAACTATTTTATAATGATAGTGTCCACTATTTGACACGACTATCTGTTTGCACTTCTGGTCTGTCAATGTTGAAAAGTAATTTTGTCATGCCTATAATACAACTATTTGCTTTGCCCTTACTCTTGGATGTAATATCCTTATCTACAAAAATTAACTAACCACGGTGGTGCAGTGGTAGAGGTGCTATTTTACAGCGCTTGCTGTGCCAGCGACTCTGGTTCGATCCGGACTATGGGTGCTGTCTGTACGGAGTTTGTACGTTCTCCCTTTGACCACGTGGGTTTTCTCCGAAATCTTCGGTTTCCTCCCACACTCCAAAGACGTACAGGTATGTAGGTTAATTGGCATGGTGTAAATGTAAATTGTTCCTAGGATGGCGTTAATGTGCGGGGATCACTGGTCGGTCCGAAGGGCCTGTTTCCGCGCTGTATCTCTAAACTAAACTAAAATAAAAAAAAGAGTAAAAAAAGAAGAAGTTCTCTTCGTCTGGATGTGGGTCTGGCCTGGTCTCGGGCCACCTCATTTCTGAGTTTACAGGTCATGAATTTAGATCCTGGTCCACACTTGATTATCCTGCAGAAACCACAGTGTCGTATAGAAGCAGTGGGGCACCTGTGCAGAGCTCGGCTTTCAGGGGTTAACCCAAAACTGAACCCCATTATTACCTCTCTCTGGTGGATCAAAGAGGTGCCAACATTTTGAGATTGACACAACATCGTGTCATCATGTGTTTATCTTTGGTAAAATCCAGCATCTGCAGTTCCTTGTTACCTCTACTTTGAGAGTGTATTGAGAATAGTTTCTTAAAACAATACTTTGAGGAAACTCAAAGGCTATTTTGGATCTATAATTTTGTAATGAGACAAGATGCATTAATTCCCCCATTTTCCTTGTGACAAAGATGGAGGGAACTGTGGCTCATTGTATCTATGCCGGCTCACAGAGAAATCCCATTACCCCACGGATTTCCTGCCCCCATCGCTCCCCGCATTCCCATCCACTCATAAATCTCAGCAAAGGTATGCTCCCATGAGAAAGAAATGCCCTGCAAGTGTGATGAGCAAAATGGTTAATGAAGGAAGCTAAGGATGGTATCAAATTGAAAGAAAAAGCTTCCAATATTGTGAAGATAAATAGCAGAATAAAGGATTGGATACCTTTAAGAAACCAGCAAAAACGCATAGGGAGAAGATTGAATATGAGAGTAAACTATTAAATATAAGAAAAGCAATGTTCCTATGGCCATATTTATTTAAAAAAAACTGAGGGCAAATATTTAAAGTAAATGTTTAAGAAGGAACTGCAGACGCTGGAAAATCGAAGGTAGACAAAAGTGCTGGAGAAACTCAGCGGGTGCGGCAGCATCTATGGAGTGATGGAATTAGGCAACGTTTCGGGCTGGAACCCTTCTTCAGAAGTAAATGTTGGTTCTCGAGGGGATAAAACGGGAAAATTGATAGTGGATATGGAGAAATAGCAGAGAATCTAAATCATTTTTGTATTAGACTTCATGGGAGAAGACTCTTAAAACATCCCAATAATAACATCCCATCAAGAGGCTACAGAGAGGGAAGAAGCTAAACTAATCTTTATCACTAGTTTTAAAAAGTACTTGGTAAACTAATGGAGCTAAAGGCTGATGAGGCACCTGAATCTAATGACCTGCATCTTGACATCTTAAAGGATACAGAGGTAGTGATAATGTATTAATTTCCTGGATTCTGGAAAAGTCCTGGATTCTGGAAAACTGTATATGTACTGTCATTATCCAAGAAACGAGGAAGACAGAAGGCAGGAAATTGGTCCACTTAGCCTAACACCAATTATTGGCCAAATGCTGGAACCCACTGTTAAGAAGGTAATGGAAGGATATTTAGACAATTCTAAAAAAAACACACAGAGTTAATATGTTTTAGGAAAGGGGAAAATGTGTTGGACAAATTTGATAGAAATCTTTGAGGAGGTGGGTGAAGGGGAATTGTAGGTTGCAATGTATTTGCATTTCCAGAAGGCAGGTGATAAGGTTACTGCACACAATAGAAACACATATGGTTTGGGCTAAGATATTTCCCAAAGCAGATGTTGACAGTCATTTCCGCTACACGAGGCAAGTGAAAGTGGTGCTGGGGCCAAGGCTGAATCGGGCAAGATCATATTGAATGGTGAAGTCGTCTTGAGGGACTAGTTGGCTTACTCCTGTTTCTATTTTGTGTGTACTTATATTGTTTCAAGGAAGAGCAGGGGAATTCTGCCATGGCTAATATCTGTTCTTTAAATCAACAGCACTTAAACTTGCTAATTGAGCCATGTTGTTGTACATAAAGTTGTTATCACATAGAGCACAGAGAGGAACAGGCCCTTCGGCCACAATGGTTGTGCTGAACATGATGCCAATTTAAACTGATTTCATCTGACTGTACATAACCCATATCCCTCTATTCTCTGCACTTCAATGTGCCTCCCCAAAAGTCTCTCAAATGCCAATAGTGGATCTGCTTCCACACCACCTGTGGCGATGCGTTCCAGGCCCCCACTACCCTTTGTCTGGGGGGAAAAAAACTTGCCCGCATAACTCCATTAAACTTTCTTCCTCGTACCTTGGAGCTATGTTCTCCAGTGTTGTACATTTCCACCCAGTGAAAAAGGTTCTGACTGTCTACCCTGCCGATGTCTCTCATAATCTCATATACCTCTCAAGTCTCCCCTCGGCCTCTGACGTTCATATTTTCTTCATTACTTGAGCGCAACTAGTGCTTATGTTGGGGCTTCCTGAAGTTGTGAAAGGCAGGGGTGGAAAACCCGGGGGGGCCAGAGGGGACACGTCCCCCCCATGTTTTGAGAGGTGGGCGACATCCCCGCCAGGTTAACCTGCCTGGGCTTGCGGGAAATATGGCCAGCGCAGAGAAGCAGCGCTGGTATCCCGTTAGTCCAGACAGTGCTGTTAGTTAACCCAGTTGAGCTGCATTTAGCGCTGGATTGAGCCTCCGAAGCCTCGCGTGCGTGTGTGAGTGTCCGCATGCGCGCACGGCCGCCAAAAAATTGTGTCCCCCGTCCCCTCCATGTTTTGATAGTGAGTTCCGTTCTTGGTGAAAGGCACAATAGATATGCAACTATCTCATCTTCTTGATGCTCGAGTAAGCACAAGCAGTGCTTGTGAGAACAGAGCATCGATAACCAATTTGTTTGCAGATACAAAGAACTGCGGATGCTGGTTTACAAAAGAGGATACATAGTGCTGGAGTAACTCGGCAGATCAAGCAGCATTGGGACCCGAAAGGTCACCTATCCATGTTCTCCAGACATGCTGCCTGACCCGCTGAGTTACTCCAGCACTTTGTGAGCAATTTGTTTGCAATAACTCAAAAGTCAGGAAGCAGTTAAGCTGGCTTTGGCCATATCCATGGGAAACAGGAACAAGAGTAGGCTGGTCAAGGAAAAACAGCTGTTCACACTCCTATGGAAACTGAGTTTCTCCAGCATTTTTGTGTACCTATGGCAACTAAGTTCTTTATTGATTATAAAATGCAAACTATTTTAGTGATTCTTCAGGCTTTGATCTATTTTCTTCAAAAATGTGCTAGATCTTCTGAAATTGGGAGAGCCAGAAGCTTGAAAGAGTTACTGAGCTTGATGTAGCAAGGGAGTAGAATTAACAGCATTAGATGTAGTCATTAACTGCAGGTTATTTAGTGGCTGTGTCAATTGTGTTGTATAGTTCTGCACCCTCTCGTTTCTCCAAGGTAGTATTTATTGTTTCAAACTGAAAAATAGTCATGGAAATAGAAAGAGACAAAGGGAAAAGGGTATTAATTTTCTTGTTTCTCTGCCCATTATCTAACTGGAACTGATTGGGACAACCACCTATAAACACGATTCAGTGACACCAATAACACAATGTACTGGTGCAAACAGCGTATTGATGTGGGAACAACATCAGTCTGAAGAAGGGTTCTGACCCAAAATGTCACCTACCCATGCCCTCCAGAGAAGCTACCTGAACTTGCTCCCAGCACATTGGCAAGGCTGAGGGCAGTGTAGTGCCACAGTGGCACAGAGCTGGCTGCCTCCACACAAGGTTTGACAGCACACCAGCACCAATCCTTTCCCCCCCCCACTAGGTCCGCTGCCCATCCGAACCACTGGCATTGAGTGTGAAGGTGGCGCGTTTAACAAACCTTCAGCAGCACCTGCAGCTTTCAAAATTTTGAAGCTTTTTCTTGCATTTAAAAACTAAAAGATGCATCTTGAAGCCAACTTAAATTTAAAAAAGGGCTCCTTTTAACCTTTCTTCCCGCAGCCAATTTAAGGACATAAGTGATAGGAGCAGAATCGGGCCATTTGACCTATCAAGTCTACTCCGCCATTCAATCATGGTTGATCCATCTCTCCCTCCCAACCCTATTCTTATGCCTTCTCCCCATAAACCCTGACACCCGTACTAATCAAAAAAATTATCCTATTCATTTGAATGGGGACTGGTGTGTTTGATTGATACTTTATTGTCAAATGTGCTTGGTACGGTGACATTCTTTGTTTTGCATACAATACACAAGTGTGCAAAGAATCATCACACATATGGTGATGGTACTGACGAAGTTGCAAAATGTATTCAATGTAGTCCTGGGGGTCCCTCTTTGTCCAGGTCTGCTGTGTTGTGGACTGGGTGAAGACTTCTATATCTAAGGAGACTGTGAATGTGCACACTGTTTCTTTGCCCATTTATGTAGTACAGGAGCAGAAGGCAGCCTAGAGAGCAGAGAGATGTCAGCTGCAGCTTCGGGTCATGGCAGTTTTGGACACGGGATTAATTATTGGGGAAATGTTGGTGAACCTCAGCATTAGACCATGGATCCAATCCAGCCCAGGCCCAGTGCTTGATCAGCGGCAGACTCAGATTAAGCTCGCATAAGGAAATGTGCCGAATAAAAGTTCATTCCTCCCTTCTAGGGATACATCAACTGAGGCAGCTGTCAGTTGCCTGACAGTATTTTGTTACAGAGCTCAGAATAAACAGGGCAGTTTGCCTATGCTGCATCTCAGCAGCGTACTGTACATCAAATGTATTTGTGAGGAATAAGCAACAACTGCGCATGTCAAGAAAGAATGTTAAGCTCGCTAACCATAGTATGGAGTTGGACAAATTTGCTATTTTTATAACAAATGGTTGAAAAATATTTCTATCTATTCATGCAACCATATCGTGCATTAAATCATTAAACTGTAATTTATCCAAAGCAGTTTCCTTAAATTATTTAATTCTGTTACCATAAACAATATCTTGTAGCTACTACATTATGCAGATTACATGAGGTTCTGAAAATAAATTAAAACCAAAATCTTCAATATTTTCTTAAAATCAAAGTATGAAATGATGTTCTTTTACAATCTATATAAACAATGTCAGATCTTACTAAATTTAAACCGGGTGGTCTAAACACATTTTATAATTTACTTATGCGAATGGGGAAACTATCCATTGATAATATGGTGCTTTGCCATATTTTACCCTCTATTGTAAAATTGAAACATTTATTTAAATATTGATTGCTGTTTACATCTGGCTTTCCTTTCAGCTGACAACCAGGCTGCAATTTGAAACCATTTTAGGAGATAACCTGAAAGGAGGAGTTCTATTTAAAGAGGAAGGAGCTGTCTAAATAGCTCAGTAGCTCTGCAGATGTACAACACTAATAGCAGCCACAGCAAAACGTGAAGCAGGGAAAAAGTGTGGAGAATGCATTACAGGCCCAGATTACTTAGCCTGTCACCTACATTTCAAGTTGATATTGCAACTGCTTTTTTCCCCCTGATATTTAAATACGATGTTTTTAATGAAAAATACGCCCCCTAAAATTTTCAAAAACTAATTATGTAGAATTTTAATGGTGGTTTACTGTTGAATCATTTGTTATGTAGGCAGAGGTGTCATTTGCAGTAAAGAACAAAGCAGTGTTAACACACAGTGTCACAAGCGACAATTTGTACTGGCAGCAACATAATCTCAGCCCAGTGCAAAGTACTGACTGGGTATCCTAGGCATTTGGTAATTTTAAGTTTTGATATTTATTTTAATTGATAGAATGACATTTTTTGTTTTCTATCAATATCCTTTTGTCTTAATGCCTTACTCCAACTCCAAGCAGTTCAGTCAGATGTGTGAGTTGAAGTCCATCTCATGACTGGCCTCATTTCAGCGTATATCTCTTTTCTGCCAATTGAGACTGCTGGATGTGTCGGCACCAGCTATTGTGACATATAATTAGCAGTAGACTCAACAATTTCCTTCTCAGTCGTAATTCATTGGTTTGTTGCCAGTTAAACAGCAAAGAATAATGTTGAGAAATACTGATCTCCAGTCACTAGGTCAGATGCTAGTAAAGTTGATATCACTACTAGGAATGGAATCATTTAAAACAAATGTCACGTATCACAAACCTAAGAGCACATAAAACTGATTTTTTTTCGAAGAATGAGATCCTTTAATAATGAGGCGACACTGGCTGCATTTGTGAGTTTATTTCCCAGTTTTTAGGGAGAAATAAATAGATTCTTGATAAGCACTGGGGTTGAAGATGACCACAAGTGGATGTAGAGTTAAGGTTCCAATTAGATTAATCGTGGAGCAGACTGGAGGGGCTAACTGTGCTGCATCTGCCAAACATCGGGAATAGGATCATGCCTATTTTTCTGCTATCAAAAGGGCACAATATCATAAACGCAGTGCTGGAGTAACTCAGCAGGTCAGGCAGCATCTTTGGAGGATATGGATGGGTGACGTTTCAGGTCAGGACATCTGCTTCTCAAGCACAATATCAAGAAGTTTTGAGATCCAATATCCTGTAGCCCAAGGATACCTGATACATATGGCCTGAAAATGGGCAGGCCCCTTAACAGCCATCCATGGCTGCTTCTGAAAGTAGTCTCTTTATACTGTACCAATGTTGTGTAAGGGATCCACTGACTCTTTCAGATGCTGACAGTGATATGGATTTGTCGATGATTGTGCTAGGTTTTGGCATGCCTTGCTCAACATTGTTCAGGGGCCAGTGAGAGTTAAGGAATGTTTTCCACCAACTGTACGAGTTAAAATTGGATTAAAAACAATTGCTGTGGATTCTGGCGTGCTGGAGTGTACTGACAGGATGGAGAGAGTCAAACCCACCCCTATCCAGTGTGGAAACTGAAAATTAATTTCAATTAAAATGAATTGAAATTAAAATTCTCTCTGGCCCTGATCTTCAATGCCAGTTTAAGCCTGGCAGGCGGGTTAAAAATGTACCCTGGTATAGACTACATGGCAGAGGTCACTGCTTCCAAAACAGCAAACAATTCAACTTGCCATAAGTAAAGCCACCAGAAATCTACTGGTGTCTATTAAAACCTGAAATATACATTGCATCTCCACCTGTGGCTGGATCGAGAAAAGGAAGGTTACAGTCTGGCAAAAGTGCAGTCTGTTTATCTACAATGGGGGACCTGGCGTGGGGGGACCGCCATGACGATGAGGGGGGAAGAACGTGGCACGGGATACTTTGTCGGTGCCCTTTATGAGGCGACTATTACATACCAAAGTAAAGAATTTCACTGTGATTTGTCACATTTGACAAAAAAGTATTCATTTATTCATTTGAGATGTTTTCACAGAAGATGTTACATCTCGACTTCTGGAGTACAAGCTTTATTAGTCAGTTGTGGAGTGACCAGATTTGAGCATCCATGAGTGCAACTGTATATTTCTACATGTAACCTTTAAGCTGAGTTCTAAAAATTGTTTGCGTTTCTGTAGGCTACAGCAGCCATGTTACTTTCCTTCATTTAGTTGACTCTTGAAGCATCCATTTTCTTATGCCCCTGTCCCACTTAGGAAACCTGAACGGAAACCTCTGGAGACTTTGTGCCCCACCCAAGGTTTCCATGCGGTTCCCGGAGGTTTTTGTCAGTCTCCCTACCTACTTCCACTACCTGCAACCTCCGGGAACCGCACGGAAACCTTGGGTCGGGCGCAAAGTCTCCAGAGGTTTCCGTTCAGGTTTCCTAGTGGGACAGGGGCATTAGCCTTTTCCATTGGCCTTGTACAAATGTTGTTGGGCATTATGTTGTGATTGGTGTTTTCTTCTTTAAATAACTGTTTGGCTGCTTTTGTTTAAGTATTTCACATTATTTTTCTTGAGGGGGGCTGTTTCTTTTCAAGGTCATTTTCCTCAGCAGTTTTACTGAAAACTGAAATTCAAACTATGCAAATAGTCCCTATGATAGGTCACCATCGGCTGTAGCTTCCCATCGCATCTCTGCTGTACAGGTGACCATAAGACCATAACACATAGGAACATAAATTAGGCCATTCAGCCCATCAAGTCTACTCTGGCTTATATTTTCCCCCCTGAAACCCATTCTCCTGCCTCCTCTCCGTGTAATCCTTGATGTGCTTACTAATCAAGAACCTATCAATCTCTGCCTTAAAAACAACCCAATGATGGCCTCCACAGCTGTCTGTGGCAATAAATCCCACAGATTCACAACCCTCTGGCTAAAGAAATTCTTCCTCATCTCCATTTCGAAGGTACATCCTTTTATTCTGAGGCTGTGCCCACTGGTTTCAGCTCAGTGACTGTGGTGGCTGGTGAAACCATTTAGATATGAGATCCAGCACAGAAACTGGCTCTATGGCCCACGCCAACCAGCAATCCACGCACACTAACACTATCCTCCACAAACTAGAGACAATTTACAATTATACCAAGCCAATTAACTTACAAACCTGTGCATCTTCAGAGTGTGGGAGGAAACCGGAGCACCCGGAGAAAACCCACAAAGATCACGGGGAGAATGTACAAACTCTGTGCAAGCAGCACCCGTAGTCAGGATCGAACCTGGGTCACTGGCGCTGTAAGGCGGCAACTCTACCGCTGCGCCACCGTGCCGCCTTGCACTTGAAGACATGCTTAACTGCTTGGCGCAGGTTCTCAATCCTGCACTAGAAGAAATTGCAGTGGAGGCAAAGTGAGGTGGGTCTTGCTGCGACTTTCCAACGTATGGGGATGCTTTAGCTTCCGATTGTTGACCAAATGGAGGTTTTAATGAGTTAAGCCGTTACAACCAGAGTTTTTGCACTGAATAAATAATGCTGTTATTTGAACTGCTGGGGCAGTATTTATATTGAATAAAAATGTATTGAAGATTAAACATTTTTGTATTGTTGCCTGAGGAATTATCCAGTTTACTTGGAGGTAGCAAGATAGGTAAATATCAGGGTGCCTGCAACCAAAGTTCATTTCAGGTTTTAATAGCAAATGAGGATTTTATCGATAAAATTGCAGTGTGTCACTGATGGATTTAATGTGGTACGTAAATACATGAAGTATCCTTCACAGGTTTTTTCTTTGATGCAGTAAGTTATACAAGTACGTACGCGCAGCAATTTACAATATCAGTGGTCATAGCCACCGGTGCTTTCATTGATCTGTTGGCGTCTGAATAAAACAACAAAATAAACATCTGTAGCCAAACGGCTGAGGAACCTGTTATTACAGTAAATGTCAGTGGAGCTTGCACAGCATAACTGATGAGTGTGCACAGCTCTCCTTACCGTTCAGGAGTTAGATGATACGCCAAATTGATCCGGCGTCTGGAGCTGATTGTATTTGCTCTCGTTTGATTCGGTGAGGGTTTACTGTGGACCAAACAGCAACAATGAACAATGTCGAAATAGCCATTATTTGCCAATCCTGTAGATGTTGATATTTTGTGTAGAAACAAAGAAATGCAGATGCTGGTTTATACAAAAGGTAGAGACAAAGTGCTGGAGTTGCTCAGCGGGTGGGGCAGCATCTCTGGAGAAAAAAAGGATGGGTGAAGTTTCATGTCCCAACGCCTGTGTGATAATGAAGCATTGAAGGGTCCCGACCTGAAACGTCACCCATCCTTTTTCTCCAGAGATGCTGCCTGACCCACTGAATTATTCCTGATATTTTTTTTTTAACCTTTCTCTTCTTAAAGATCTTGCTGACTAGTAAGCTCTCTGGGTGCTCTGTAACCTCCAGCGTTGACTCGGCGAACCCATAGTTCAATGGAAAACTGGATTGGGAATGTTGACGTGTTAATGGTCACGTTAGTTTGCTCCATGGAAGTTGAAGTGACGCTGTTTATGGCAAACTATGACATTTAAAGGGATAGAGAGATCCCTGAGTGCATGTCCGCAGAGCCCTGAAAGGATCAAGACTGGAGGAGTTGCCACCCAAAAGGACACGGTGCTGGTTCCGATTATCGGCTGGCCCGTGTGCCTTCTTGCCCTCGGGGCTACCAGTTTGCATCCTCTCCCAAGTGTGTGAATAGTTTTCCGGGGATGTTGCTTGACCTGCTGAGTTACTCCAGCACTTTGTATCTTTTGTGTATTAACCAGCTGTTCCTTGTTTCTATGAATAGTCACCCAGTTGGGATTGTCAGCTTCCAGCATCTGATTTGCCAGAATGTTAATGCGCACCGTGGTGGTGAGGCCTGTGAGTTGTAGCTGGACAGAAACGCGCTCAGTATTCTCACAACCTACAGATGCAGCACCAAGTATGCTCTGGCTGAGCATTTTTTAAAGAAATTCAAGTATAGTTGGACTGTTTGACTCCGTTGCAAGTTGACTTGGTCAACTCAGCTAACACAGATCATCAGGAGACGGTCATCACTGACCTTGTGGTCGTGTCTGTTATCCCAGATGTACTTCAGGATTTTATCAAGGATACACAAGGAACCACAGGTGCTGGAATGCAAGAAAGGCACAAAGTGCTGGAGTAACTCTGCAGGTCAGGCAGAATCTCTAGAGAACATGGGTAGGTGTCGTGTTGTGTCTGAAGGATTCCGACCCAATCATGTTCTCCAGAGATGCTGCCTGATCTGCTAAATTACTCCAGTACTTTGTCACTGTATCAAGGTGCTGTGCCACAGTGAGCCAAAATATAGCTTTGCACCTTGGTCTTTGACATGCTGAGATTGTAACCCCACTGCGTTCGTGTGGAAATGCAATTTTGCTGAGGACAATACAATTCCATAGGAAGTGGAGGAAACACTGAAGGTGAAGTTCCCAAAGATTTGCTGGTTGTTTAATTGGCCTTTGTAATTTATTATACCTTACTTTAGGGTAATGCCCAAAAAAATAAAATGGGGGTGTACATGTGCGGGAGGGAATATATAGTGGGGATACAGGGATTTAAGAATTGGGGGGGGGGGGGGGGAATTGGGATAAATAGGGTTACATTGGTGGAAGCCAGTATGGACCCTACAGCCTGAATGGCCTCATTATAAGTATGAGGCCACAGCTTTGGCAACACTGCCAAGTTTATAGCAGATAAAGCTAAGGTTAAGAAGCTAGCTGGCAACAGTTCTTTAAAATGAAGACTCGCAACCTTTGAAATCTTCAGTGTTGATATGTGATGTACAGTACGTGGGTGTTTGAAAGAATGATTATAGTTTTCAAAAGAGCGCTGGTAACTTCTGTAACCTTTGTATTTGATTCGGATGAGCAATGTGGTTAAAAATAAGTCTGACCGGGGTGGATCTGGGGTTTGTATGATGGTACAGAACAGGTGCTTATGAGCTGACAGTGTTTACATACCTCTCTATTTTTACAATCAGGATGTCTGTAATATGGGTTGTCATGGCACAGTGTGAAAATTACCCAAGTGCTTTAGTACAGATTAGTCGCAAAAATACCAATAATTAATTTACAAAAGTATGAAGGGATCGTGATGCTGGAATATAGAAGTCAACATGTAAAATTAAATATCTGATGTCTTCAAGTCGATGGAACGTATACAGGCATAAGTCTGGGGTGTGACGGAATACTCTGCACTTGTCTGAATGATTGCAGTTCCAATTCCATCAAAGGAGCTCAGCATGATCCAGATCAAAGCACCTTGCTTGATTGAAACACTATCTGCCACCCTAAACATTCACTCCTATCAGTGGTACACTGCTACTACAGTGTGTGCCACTTATAAAGTACAATGCAGAAACCGCTAGGACAGTACAGTGGTGCATTTCATAGAGCTGCTGCCTCACAGCGCTTTCAGTTCAGTTTATTGTCATGTGTACCGAGGTACAGTGAAAAGCTTTTGTTGCATGCTAACCAGCCAGTGGAAAGACAATACATGATTATAATCGAGCCACTCAGTGTACAGATACATGATAAAGGAATAACGTTTAGTGCAAGGTGAAGCCAGTAAAGTCTGA
Organism: Amblyraja radiata; assembly: GCF_010909765.2. Lineage (NCBI taxonomy): Eukaryota > Metazoa > Chordata > Chondrichthyes > Rajiformes > Rajidae > Amblyraja > Amblyraja radiata. The sequence goes on from NC_045976.1 coordinate 25,803,766, forward strand.
TCAAAGATATCCCAGTTAAAGTAAGAAATGTTGCTGTAGGAGTAGATGTAAAAGTGCCAGAGACTGGTTTGATCTTGACCTCGGGTGCTATTCTGTGTCGAGTTTGCACATTCTCCCTGTGACAGCAAGTATTTTCTCAGCATTCTCCTGTTTCATCTCAAAGATGTTTACTTTAGCTTAATTTAGATTAGAGATACAGCGCGGAAGCAGGCCCTTCGGCCCACCGAGTCTGCACCGACCAGCCATCTTCGCACATTAACACTATCCGACGCACACCAGGGACAATTTACAATTACACCAAGCCAATTAACCTACAAACCTGTATGTCTTTGGAGTGTGGGAGGCAAACTAGAGCACCCAGAGAAAACCCACGCAGGTCACAGGGAGAAGATACAAACCCCGTACAGACAGCACCCGTAGGCAGGATCGAACTTGGTCCAGGATCACCCACTGTGAACAAGATAAAATCAATTAAAAAAACAAAAACAGTGCTGAAGTAAGTTAAGTTAAGGAGCATCTCTGGACACCACAGATTGGTGTTTTGGGTTGGGACCCTGTTTCTGACAAAGATCAAGCCTTGTTTGAAAACTGTCACGATCCAATTAAGTTGGCATTACACATATTATATTGGTTTTATTATTTCTAACCTTTATATATAATTAATTGTTTCATACCATTGCCCTTTAATGATGAGGTTAATATTGTTTATTACTCCAAAGCTCTATCATGGTCTAAATAATATAACTTTATTGTCTTGTGTGTTCTTCCAACAAAATCCTTCACCTGTCATGTAACGCTCTATCCATCAGTCTGACTGTGGGTTGCTCAAGTTTGACCCATGATCAGGCTCGTTTTATTGCTTGCTGTAGGTTACTTTCTCAGCCTATTTCACTGAATGAACTTCACAAGTCTACTCTAATTGATCTGAAAATGGATCAGAACTAAACATTTTATATCTGACTATTTTGTTGCAAATACATGAATATGAGACCCAATAGTTTTTTTCTGAAGGGGCTCTTGGATGTCTCTACCCTCTAGTTCACATCACAGTTTGGAGTATGTGTATATCATAAGTGATAGGAGCAGAATTAGTCCACTCGGTCCATCAGGTCTACTCCACCGTTCTTTCATGACTAATCTGTTTTGCCCTCTAAACCCCATTCTCCTGGCTTCTCCCTATAACCCCTGACACCCTTACCAATCAAGAATCTATCTGTCCCTCTGCTGTAAAAAATGTATCCATTGACCTGGCCTACTGTGGCAAGGAATTCCACAGATTCATTGCCTACCCATTGTTGATGGTATGGATCCTCCAGTAAAGGTTCCACATCCTCTGGTTTCTTTCTGGCGCATTGATCATGTCCTCCAAGCTCGTGTTCTTGGTGCAAAGGGCGCCTACTCCAGATTTCTGCCAGCATTCTCTACAACCGACCATGAGATTCAAGGCAGCAGAATGGCACCCAAGTTCTATTTCCGTTTTCCCTTTTTCCTGCAAGTTTCTAAGTCGGCTCCTGTCCTACCCACATACAAAGAGTGGCTGCTTTTGAATGTTTACCCTGCTTGCTACCTTGGAGAATAAATACTAGATGTAGGGAAATAGTGCTTCATAAATCTTGGAAACTGAAATGCAGACTGTCTATAGAAAAAGTGAGCAGTTGGTGATTTTCTTACTGTTTAAGAGCAAATATTGCTTTTAAATCTTAAACCAGAAAATATGTGATTTTTATCTGTCTGGGCAATGCAGTGTAATGGGCTCCAAGCTAATATTCAGTTGAGCATTAATGAAATAATAGAAAGAAACACACTGTGTAAACAAATAAATAAATGCCCTGAACCCAGGCTGGTCCAATGTGCAGCAAGGAACTGCAGATGCTGGTTTAAATTGACAGGCAGCAACTCTGGAGACAAGGAATGGGTGATGTTTCAGGTAGTCTGAAGAAACATCACCCATCCCTTCTCTCCAGAGATGCTGCCTGTCCCGTTGAGTTACTCCAGCATTTAGTGTCTATCCCAGGCAGACCCAGATACTTTGCAAATTTTCAATTGAATTCCCTTTGGACAAAAGTTTAAATCATTAGATTTAGATTTGTAATTGCTATTCCAGTTAATTGCTTATTGTTTAACAGGCACCTTGGTTTTACATTTTGAATTGCTGGATATGAATTTCTGAGTAAGACTACCATTTTTGCATTTTAGTTGTTATTGGATATATACTTTACAGGAATAAAATGTGAAATACTTATCCAGATCCCAGTTATCCCTATATTGTCCCTTCCCATCTGAATATGTTACAAGAGAGAGTCTGAACTAGAAGGTGAGATCACTGCCTACAAAATCTAGTATACAAAATAAGGAGAGAACTGAGCTAGCAAAGTGATGGTGGCCAGTGCTGACTTGTCGAGAGTTGCTCACAAGGATCCAGCGACATGCATGGAGTGAGTTCCCTCTAGGACATCGAATGTTATCGGCAAATTCCAGGGAATCTTTAATGCAGGGACCGCACAAGTTGAGTGATCAGCCTGTTGCATTGGAGGTTTCTTTTAGACAACGAACAGGAAAGTAGAAATAATGTTTTTTAAATATTTTCAAGTCTTGATGGGGAGGTGCAGAAGATTGAGGTTGAAGTTGAGCGTTAAACATTTAAAAAAAAATACATTTAAATTGCATTGGAATAGCCCACAATATCTGTGTCCAACATGATGCCAAGAGAAATGAAAAGAGAGTCATACACCATGGAAGCTGATCCTTCAGCCCAACTTGCCCATGCCGATCAAGTTGCCCCATCTACACTACTCTCACCTGCCCAAGTTTGATCCATATCCCTCTAAACCTTTCCTAACCACATATCCATCCAAATGTCTTTTAAATGTTGTCATAGTGTAATCTCATCAGCCTGCACATGATCCATATCCTGTCATTCCCTGCCTTTCCATGTGCCGATCGAAAAGCCTCTAAAATGTCGCTAACTTATCTGTCTCCATTACCACTACCCTCTGAGTGCTTAAAAAAAAAATGATCTTCACCTCTCCTTTAAACAGTGTCCCACTCATCTTGAAACATTTGTGGGAATTGCAATCCGCACACTTAAAATGTAATCCTCTTAGATTTTGGCAAGTACTAATTGCAATGAAGTCTCACTTGAGTATCAGGCAATGAACCAGAAAGTTTCCAGTCTATTTCAGGGTCAGTTTATGTAAACTTTGAGTTCTCCATTTCACTGATTTTTGGTACACTAAAACATTGCAGTGCGTGGATGATCATGGAGGAGATCACCAACAGCAAACCTCTGTAAACTTAACTCTGTTGCCACCAGCAGTTGCCATGAGGTTCATGAGGAATGATGTGAAACGCTCCTGATCTTATCATTACCACCACATAATCTGTGTTAAAGTGTTCACCTGTGCACTTTCTATCACAGGTCATTGGATATCGATCACAAGGTTATTAAAGGGCAGCTGAAAGAAGCTATGTACGGCCCAGATTAAACTCCATCTAATATGCCTATGTTAATTCTGGCCAAATTGGAGAGGTTAGGACACTACAATTGAGTAAAGGCTTCTGGGCTGCTAGGCCATTTGGTCAATTTAAATGTGCCTTCTGCAGAAATGGGACAAGTTGCAGAATGGTGCCAGTTTGTCTAGAGCCTAAATAAGAGCTGCAGTAAGTGAATGGAACATCTGCAGATCCTGACCATTAGGTGCAAATTGCATGGAATGGATTGGATGAATGCAAGCCAGACATATACATTGTAAATGATGTTGCAAAGCTTTACTTCGCTAGATGTTGATTGGATTAAGTATTGAGCCTTGTCTGGGTTTCTTGAATATCAAGGCACATGTTGTGAAGTTTGCTTTCTTTCAGAAGCTCCGTTTGAATACATTGTATTAGTTACTGTATTATTGGGTTAGGGAAATGTCTATCATGTACTGGGTTAATCGATATCTGGTATTGGACTGTTTTGAGACCACCCCCATGTGGTTCGGCCCCTCAAGAGTCGGGGACCTATTAAAGGCCGCTCCCACAAGGTCCTGTGTCGATCTTCTGGGAGAACGCTTAGGACTGCATGACCTTCTGGAGTGTCTCTGCTTGAACGAGGCTAAAGAGGGCTTGTCCAGCCAGATACGAGGATCGAACATGCGGGGTTAGGTATAGTAGTGGGTATTGTAATTGTATTTTGTTAAAATAAAGATTAGTTGCGCAAGTGCTTGACTCAGTGATTTTTGACTGAAACTAGGCTGGGGGGAAGCTTAGAACGAGCTATTTACACCTATCCTCAGATCACCAGTCTGCACTTTAGGTTTAGATACACTGAAAAGCCATATTATACAAACTATCCAAATAGATCAGATATGATATGCATAGATAGAATCAAGATAAACTCGAGCACCACAGGTAGAGCAAAGGAGAAGATGGAGTACAGAATATAGTTCTCGGCATTGTAACGCATCGGGTCCATAGACAAAGTCCAGTGCCCACATGGGAAGGGGTAAATCGGTCAGTACCCGGACTGATGGAAGGACTGTTCAGACATCTGATAACAAATGGGAAGAAGCTGTCTGGTATCTGTATCTGGAGTCGGGAGAAGGCAACCAGGCAGTGATGCAACCAGACGCTATGCTTTGTATGGTGTATCTGTAGATGTTTATAAGAGTCACTGTAGACTTGCCGAATTTCCTCTGGAAGTGGAGGTGTTGATGTGCTTTCTCGGCTGTCGCATCAGTGCGGTCCACGACAGTTTGTTGGTTCGCAAACTCCTTCCTGTACTCCGTTTCGCTATTGTTTATGATCCGGCCCACCACAGTGGTGTCATCTGCAAACTTGTAGATGGAGTTAGAACTGAATATGACTGCACAGTCGTGAATGCACAGGGAGTAGAGTAGACGACTGAGAACGCATCCTCGCACAGGAGCAGGCCCTCCTGCTCACAATGTCTGTGCCGAATATACTGTAACTCCAAGACAAACTCTAATCTGCACATGATCAATGTCCCTCCATTCCCTGCATTGCATGTGCCTATCATAAACACCACTATTGCAGCTGACTCCAACACCACCCATGGCAGTGGGTTTCAGGCACCTTTCAGGCTCTGTATAATAATACAAATGTTCTGCACAAACCCTTTAAACATCTATCTGAAAGCTACACTCATTGCATTTGATATTTCCATCTTGGGAAAGATAGTGTGGTGTTTTATCTTTTCCTTCTATTACTGGACAATATAAAAAAATTTTTTACTGCCGATGTATCTATTAGAAAAACCCTATTCATTTCATCATAAAGAAAGCAAAAGGTAAAATTATATTCTGATTAGACTTGTTCAGATTTAGGAAATTATGTTTTCACATGACAAAATATTTCTTGCTCATTTGGTAAGTGTAAGAATATTAATCTCATTCCATTGACGAATGTGAAATGAATCTTTTTAAATCTAAGTAGGTTCTGGGGATTATCGGAGGATAAAAAGCTATTAGTAAGGTCATGAAGTTATTCCACAGCATTTCCTGCAGTGATAGCCAGTCAAATCCTTCATGCAGCCAAATTGGATTAAGTGGTAATTCTACCAGAGAAAAATCAAATATCATAAATTCCATAATCTGCTTTATGCTGGTTTGAGCAACTTGCTTGCACGTGTAATTGGAGAGAATATCAGACATTATAACGTATATTAGCAACTGTGCAGGAGACTGGAAACTACTATCAGAACAATGCTGCAAAATTATACAGGCCATGGTCCCACTGTTCAGAGCTGCGCACTTAATCCATCCACTCTTCTGTTATCATTCAGTCAGGCTATTTTCCTCTTGTTGAATTCCTCTGCCAAAGAGCAGAAGAGCGACACAGATCAGGACCCAAAAGTACTAAGACTCCCATTGCTTTGCAGGACACCAGCTTTAACTACAGGCATTCAATAATATGTATCACATTGCATATATTGTGGTTAGATCTGCTATATGCATGTTTCATGACTGCAAATAGGATATAACTCAACGGAGGTATCAGGGAACATTATTTGTGTTACAATACAATACAATACAATACCTTTTCTTTGTCATTTGAACCTCACATGAGGTTCAAACGAAATTTGGTTTCTGCAGCCATACAAAAAAAGAACCAAGACACACACCAACACAATTCAATTCACATAAACATCCAGCATAGTGAGTCCTCCTCACTGTGATGGAAGGCAAAACTTAAACATATCTCTCCCCTGCACTCCCCTCTCCCTCCCATGTCAGAGTCAAAGACAGAGTCAAAGCCCCCGGCGGGCGATGTTAAATGTCCCGCAGCCATTAAAGCCACGCCGGGTGATGCAAGGCCACGCACCGGTTCTTGGTGTTGGAGCCCCGGCGGGCTCTTGGTGTTGGAGCCCCGGCGGGCTCTTGGTGTTGGAGCCCCGGCGGGCGCTCACAAAGTCCCATGGCCATTCCAAGCCGCGCGGGGCGGTGATGTAGGCCCCGCTCCAGGTAATCTTCAACCCCGCAACTCGGGCGGGAGAAGTCGCCGTTGCGGAAGCCCCGAAAAGCGGTCTCCCACCAGGGACCCGCGGGCTCCCGGTATTACTGTCCACAGACCTGCGATAGGAGCTTCCGAATCTCCGGGTGTCGGGTCACAGCAGCGCTCCACCACAGCTCCACCCGCTCCGGACTCGGTCAGCTCCGTGATGGTGAGTAAATCCGCAGCTCCGCGACTGGAGCCCCAGGTCATTCCTGTCGGAGGCAGCTCCACGTTGCAGCCCCAACGACAACGGAGACCTGACAAAGAAAAGGTCGGGTCTCCCGTGCAGGGGAAAGACCTTAAAGTTCCCCCACCCCACCCCCACACACATACCCCGACAAAAAAAACAATAAAAACTACATAGAACAAGACAGAAAACAATAAAAAGACAGACGGACTGCAGAGGCCGCTGCTGACAAGAGTCGCGCCGCCCGCTCATCCGGCCCACTCGGGGCGATTTCGTTATAATGTTATTTTGACTGAGAACTACTTAAAAGTTACTTTAGGAACTGACAACAGGAAAAAAAAAAAAGCTACCTTAGGAAAAAAACAGTCTGGAGAAAAAAGCCTATTTTCATGTGACCTCCCTGCAGTAATTAGACACCATTGTCCCTGAAGAACACAGCTGCTATCTAATTGTGGGAGGCCATTGAAGTTGACAAGCAATCCCTTCTATTGCCACACGTGTGTTGATACTCTGTTAAATAATATAAAACAATGTAACAAACAGCTTAAAATGTTTAGCTTGCACTAATAAAAGTAACCGTCATTGAAAAGACCTTTCTTTTTGAAAATCCTGTTGGAAAAATAACTTATCGTGGTTCTGCATATAGTTAAATACTTTTGGGTCCTTCCTTGTCTCGCTGTTCTGTTCTTTGACATTTGCACTCGGCGAGATGGACCATAGAACATATTGCACACAATACTCCCTGGTGAGACCACACCTGGAGTATTGTGTGCAGTTTTGGTCTCCTAATTTGAGGAAGGACATTCTTGCTATTGAGGGAGTGCAGCGTAGGTTCACCAGGTTAATTCCCGGGATGGCGGGACTGTCATATGATGAAAAAATAGATCGACTGGACATGTATTCACTGGAATTTAGAAGGATGAGAGTGGATCTTATAGAAACAATTTAAATTCTCAAGGGATTGGACAGGCTATGGGACAAGTGTGCCCCATGTTGGGGTAATCCAAACAAGGAGTCACAGTTTAAGATTAAGGGATAGGCTATTTAGGACTGAGATGAGTAAAGACGTTTTCACCCAGAGAGTTGTGAGTCTGTGGAATTCTCTGCCACAGAAGGCAGTGGAGGCCAATTCACTGGATGTTTTCAAGAAAGAGTTATATTTAGCTCTTGGGTCTAACAGAATTAAGAGATGTGGGGAGAAAGCAGGAACAGGGTACTGATTTTGGATGATCAGCCATGATCGTATTAAATGGCGGTGCTGGCTCGAAGGGCCGAATGACTTACTCTATTTTCTATGCTTCTATAAAGAGTATAGCACAAGGAGAGGTCCTTCAGCCCACAATGTATGTACCGACCATAATGTCAAGATAAACTAATCCCCTAACCCCCTTTTTCCACCACTTACTCATTTGTTTTTAATAACAGGATTTTCAACAAAGTGAGGTTCATGCAGAATGTAACTATCGCGCAGATTAATTTTATACACTGCTGATAGTCTTTGTCTCTGTGGAACAGCAAAGCTTCAGCACAAGAAAGAAGGTTAGGTGCAGGTGAATCTGCAAGGGGTGTTTTTTCACTAAGAATGTTGAGCAGATCATGTGGCTGCTTCTTGCGGAAGAAAATAGTACAGGAGATGTAGGGAGTGGCAAATCACAGCCTCAGCAACTGTGTCTGCCATTGAATGTGGCTAATTTCTGTAACAATAAATCTTGTCCTCTACCCTGCTCCAAGCATCATTTCCATTCTGAATGCATTTATGAGTGTATGTATTTATATCTATATTTTGGAGTAACTCAGCAGTTCAGGCAACATCTCGTGTGTTAGTGTGTAAAATGCAGAAGTATACACTTATCTGAATTAAACTCCATTTGCCATTCCTTACCCCACTTGCCCAGCTGATCAAGATCTCGCTGTCATCCTTGATAACCATCCTCATTGAATACTACTGGAAGGTGGCTAATGTTGTGACTCCAAGACCTGCTGCACAGATAATCCTGGAGACAATGGTCTCCAATTACAACTGTGGTAGGAAAGTTACTGGAGAGGATTCTGAGGGACAAGAAAAGCATGTATTTGGAAAGACAGAGGTTTATTATAATAATAATAATAACTTTATTTATAAAGCACTTTAAACAACTACAGTTGCCACAAAGTGCTGTACATGAGAAATCATGAACAAAAAGCTATTACAAACAATTAAAAACCATTAAAAACCGATGGTTAGTCAACAGGATTTTGTGTGTGAGAGATCATATCTTATGAATTTAAGAAAAAGTAACCAAGAATTTTGATAAGGGCAGGGTTCTTGCCGTTGTATTTATTGACTACAGCAAGGTCTAATGAGCTTCCACGTCATAGTCTGCTCTGGCAGTTAGATTGCATGAGATCCAACCAGAGCTAGCTACCTGCATACAGATTTGGCTTCATGGTAGGAAGCAGAGTGTGGTGGTGGAAGGTTGTTTATCAGAGAATGTTCTGTGATTAGTGGTATGCCTTGGGGATTAGTACTGGATTCATTGCTGTTTGTCATCTATAATTATCAATCTGGATGAGAATGTACAAAGCATGATAAGTTTGCAGATGACACTAAAATAAGTGGTAAAGTAGACAGTGAGGCTGATTATTAAGAATGACAGTGGGACCGTTATCAGCTGGGCAAGTGGGGTAAGGAATGGCAGATGAAGTTTAACTCGGGTATGTGTGTGCTTCTGTGTTTTGGACAGTGTGAGGTGATGAATTTAGAAAAGTCGAGTAGGGAAAGGCCATAAACAGTAAATGGAAGGATGCTGATGAATATTGAACTGAGGCACCTTGGGATTTAAGTCCATAGTTTTTTACAAGTGGTAACATGGGTAGATGGGGATGAGTAGAAAGTATAAGGCAAAAAATACAAAGTGCTGTAGTAGCTCAGTGGGTCAGGCAGCATTTCTGGAGAACATGGATAGGTGACATTTTGGTTTGAGACCCTTCAGTGATGCTGCCTTATGCGCTGAGTTCCTCCAGCACTTTATGCCTTTTTTTGTAAACCAGTTTCTTGTTTCCTCCATTTTACTGTTCCACTGTGACATCTCCTTAAGCTATGCCTAATTTGAAGAAGTTCTCCTCTCTCTCTATCTGGAAAGTCTCAACCCAAAATGTCACCTATCTATGTTCTCCTGAGATTCTGCCTCACCTGCTTTTTTTTAAATAAACCAACACCTGCAGTTCCTTGTTTCTATACCTTGGAGTATTGCGTTCAGTTTTGGTCACCTTGCTGAATGAAAGATGACTTTAAGTGAAAGAGTGCAGAGAAATTATACAAGGATTTTGCAAAGACTTGTGAACCTGAGGTATAGGGTGAGATTGGACTTTATTCCTTGATTTAATCGAGGAATATAAAATCATGAAGAGAATAGATGGGGTGAATGTACAAAGTATTTTTCCTAATGTAGCAAGTCGAGGGCAGAGGTTTTAGGTGAGAGGGGAAAGATTTAATAAGTAACTTAAGTGTCAACTTTTTGACACATATGTTAGGTAAATGGGACAAGATGCATTTATTGAGACTGGCACAAAAACAACATTCAAAAGACATTTGGACAAGTACGTGGATAGGAAAGATTTAGAGGAATATAGGCTAAATGCGGGTAAATGGGGCTAGCTTTGATGGGACATATTGGCCAGTATGGATAAGTTGGGTTGAAGGACCTGTTTCTCCACTATATGACTGCATGACTCTACCTAAACATTGACATTCGGCTAAGGTGTGAGAAGGATGCTATTGCAAGTGGTTTTCTGTAGTTCCTTCTTGGAAAGATTTGAATAACTTTTCCATTAGACATTGACATGAATTGGAACGACCACACAACGTTTGTTTGAATTAAACAAACACATTTCTGGAGCAACTCTGTGGGTCAGGCAGGATCTGTGGAAGGAATTGATAGATAGTGATTTGGCTCGGGGTCATCTTCGGACTAAAGAAAGGTCTGAAGTGGGTTCTGAAACAAAACGTCAATTGAATCAAAAGATTCATTTCTTGTCAAACAATGTAGGGAAAATGACAAAAACGTTGAAACATTTTAATTGTGTTGACTGCCCATTCTTCATTCCCACCTCATTCAAAATGCAGTAACAAACACTGTGTAGGAGCCTATTGCACATGTACTGAGCGGCCTTTTTGGCCAATGCAACATTTACCTGTATTATCAACAAACCAAAGCCTTAGAAAATGCTTCCAAATCATCCATTCCACTATAATCTGGTCTCATTACACATTCTCCTGCTCAGACAATGTATTGCTGATGGCTACTTTAAAGATTGAGTTTACTGTACCTTATCACCTAAGTAACAGTTCGTTGATTTTCATCAATATTGTTCCTTCCCTTTTGAAAACTTCGAAGCCTCAGAAATACAAGTGTTTTAAATTGGTAAAATCAAGTCAAATTCAGGATTACCCAAAACAATTTCAGATGAAAGTATGAACATGCATTTATTTGGCAATGTTTGCATTCTCTTAGGGTTTGCATTCTGACTGCTGTCTGATGTCTCCTGGCAGAATCTGTGCCTTTTAAAGATTTCACTTCAAGGCACGGCAGGCCTCAGCTGTGATATTCCCCATTGTCAAAATGTTCTGTTGATGTTGACTGTCTGAACTAGCTTATGAAGCTATGCCAATTGGATGAGATACAGGGATGGAGGTAGACTGAGCGTAACACCTTCAGAAAGAGAGGCAGAAACACAGGATCCAGTGAAGTAGCAGCAGAGGTATTTCTGATTACTTCTGCCTTGAGGCTGAAGAAGGATCCCGACCTGAAAAGTTGATTGCCTCTGCAGATGCTGCCTAACCCACTGAGTCCCTACAGCACGTTGAGCTTTGCTCAAGATCCCAGCATCTGCAGTTTTTTTTAATGTCTCTGTTGCTCTGCTTAACTTGGGCTGTTTTTGCTTTTAACTAGTAATAACTAGGAAAACCTATATCGATAATTCAGACACTGTGTCGGCAGTAGAATCCTTAATGTCAACTCTGCATTTTGCTTTAAGAATGCAGGTATCCTACGTAAACTTTTGCCCAATCATGTTTGTGGGTGTAAAATGGTCATGTGATTGGGGTAGTGCAGATGAAATCTCTGAATAAAAACTCAGATTGCAATGGACAATTTTGAATGTACATATAATTATTGTTGTTTCCTATTATACATGGGAAGCTGCTGTGGAAACTGGAAATTAATGTATTTGCTTAAAATATTTAAATTATTAAAATAAAATTAACTTTACCAGATAGATTCATAGAGTGATACTGCAAGGAAACAGGCCCTTCGGCCCAACTTGCCAAATACTGGCCAACACGTCCCGTTGAGTTACTCCAGCTTTTTGTGCTGACCTCCACTACACTAGTCCCAGCTGCCCGCGTTTGATCCATATGCGCCAAACCTATAGAAAAATAATGAAAACAACACCCCTGAATTGAGCCATAAGTGTCTTGATAAAATATCTTTCTTGATCAATCAGTCTTCAAATTTCAAAAATCACAGTTCTTTTTCAAAAACAACAAACTTCAAGATAAAATTAGAACGTGCACTTTTATGGCGCTTGGTTGATCTTCTAATATTTAAAATGAATTCCCTTGATGGAATGAAAATGAATGAAAAGGACATTTGACATTAAAGTGAAGGCAGGTAATGGAAGATTTACTGTACAAGCACAAACATTAAATATTCATTGGCTGCTGGTGTTCCCTTTGATATTCTGAGATGTCGCATGAAACATCCTTGTGATGTAGCAGCCCATCTTTACTAATTGCACATAAAACGGCACAACTATATTTAATGCAAAATGAATGGCTGTTGAGCACAGAAGTTACTGTTAATTACATTGTCATGCGTCACGTACTTTCTAAAACAATCAGCAATACGAAATATGTCTTTGCACTTATTTCATATGATTTATGATTTAATTTAATAATGCAAAGGATGGCCAATTGGTCACATTGATATAAAGGTCATTCGCTTGGCTTTTATGTCAAGCAACTGGTTGGCAAAGAAATTCTTATAAACCATCCATTTTATGATGTTCCATTTAGTGTTAACTTACAAGGCAGCAACTTAGCGTAAGGTTCAGATGACATCGTAGGCTGGGAGAGTGAAATCCAAGCCATTTGTCAATAGCCAGCAAAGGCTGATTTTTCTATCTGAGCTCATCCCTGTGTGCATTTGTTGGCAACGACAACTGAACCAGCAGAAGACAGTAACCTTTGGCTTACTTGGATCGAGTTCACATCTGATCACCGAGAGAGAAAAAATAGAGACACAAAGAACGGCAGGTTGCTGGAATCTTAAGCTAAAAAACTAAATGCTGGAGTGACTCAGTAGGTCAGGCATCGTCTGAGGAGGGAATGGAAATGCAGTATTTTAGGTTGGAACCCTTCTTCAGACGGATGCAGTGGGTGGGCAGGGGAGGTGGAAAAGAGAGGCAGGGATGAGACAAAGTCTGGCAAGTGATAAGTGGATACAGGTGTTGGGGATTTGATTGGCAGATGGGTGGATTAAGTGACAAAGGCCGGAGGTAAAAAGGAGACAAAAGGATGTTGGATCAGGAAAGTGGAGTGAAATATAAAGCCAGAGGGGGGGGGATAAATCTGGAAGGGGAAGAATGTGGTGATCTTGGGGCTCAAAGGTTGCTTCTTCTGTAGTGTCACAGTAGGCTACAGTAATTACATACATGTCCCCTTTAATTTGTGAGTGATTAATACCCAAAGGTACTTTTCACCACAAATATCAACAAAGCTTCCTGGCATTAGGGAACTAGTGTCACGTGACTCAGAATGCACACCAGAAGCACGTTGCAGGTATAGATTTTCATTGCAGTGGCCTGTCATCTTTCCAAAGAGATACAATCTATTATTTTAGGACTGAATGAAACAAAGGAGCAGGATTTCCTGTTACAGTAGACCCATATAAGCTTGTGGCAACGTGATTTCTGATTGCTGAATTACCAGAGTTATCTAATATTACGAGTTGACACGGCTGGGTTTTGCCACGTTGGTGACATTCCCCGAGGAATTGCGGAGGTGGGGGGTGGGAATGGTGCTGGGAGGGGTGTGGCAAAGGATATGTGGCAGGTCTCTGGGGGCAGCAGCAGGCAGCACGAACGTTCTTGTAATTGATTGTACTTCCTTGTGACATGAGGATTTAAATCAGCCGATCCTCACCATGGCAACGCGGTGTGCTGTGAAGATGTGATGATACTGCTCAGCCCCTGTTGCTAGGGGCGCACATATTGACAAATGGATCCAGTGGCTGCAATAAAAATAGAAAACGCTTCGTTCTGAAACATTACGTCTGTTTCTCTTTCCATGGATACTGCCTGGCCTGCTGAGTGTTCCCAGCATTTACTTTTTCTATTTCGGATTTCCTGCCTCTGCAGTTCTTTGACTTTCGCTGCAGGAAGGAAGCTCAGAATTGGCACTGATTCTGGTGCCGACAAGTCAGCAGACAGAAGTCTCAGTGCTCCGGATTTACACGGGTTTGCAGCAACAGCAGTTAATTCTGCGCCTCTGCTCTCGAGGCTAAATTTATAATCTTTATCCAAAAGGAAGGATGACATTTGCATATGTAAAAATAACGAAAGTGCACTGTGCAACATTCTGAAGATGTCCCAGCATCCAATTAGTGCGCAGTAGCTGAACGCAGTGGATCCGAAGGCAGATTTGATGAGACACTGACCTGATTTTTACTGCACTGTTCCTCTCCCTTTAGAGATATGACGATGCAATGATGAGGCCAGTACTGGAGAATGATATTGTTTGCTTCTCCAGTTACATAACTGACTTTTGGTTTGGTAAAGATTAACTATACTTCAGATTCAGGTTCAGATTCAGATTCAACTTTAATTGTCATTGTCCGTGTACAGTACAGAGACAACGAAATGCATTTAGCATCTCCCTGGAAGAGCGACATAGCATATGATTTGAATAAATATTTACATTAGCATATATACAGACATAGTGTTTTTCCTGTGGGAGGAGTGTCCGGGGGGGGGGGGGGGGGTGATTGGCAGTCACCGAGGTACGTTGTTGAGTAGAGTGACAGCAGCCGGGAAGAAGCTGTTCCTGGACCTGCTGGTCCGGCAACGGAGAGACCTGCAGCGCCTCCCGGATGGTAGGAGGGTAAACAGTCCATGGTTGGGGTGAGAGCAGTCCTTGGCGATGCTGAGCGCCCTCCGCAGACAACGCTTGCTTTGGACAGACTCAATGGAGGGGAGCGAGGAACCGGTGATGCGTTGGGCAATTTTCACCACCCTCTGCAATGCCTTCCGGTCGGAGACAGAGCAGTTGCCATACCATACTGTGATACAGTTGGTAAGGATGCTCTCGATGGTGCAGCGGTAGAAGTTCACCAGGATCTGAGGAGACAGATGGACCTTCTTCAGTCTCCTCAGGAAGAAGAGACGCTGGTGAGCCTTCTTGATCAGAGTTGAGGTATTGTGGGTCCAAGAGAGGTCATCGGAGATGTTAACACCCAGGAACCTGAAGCTAGAAACACGTTCCACCTCCGTCAGAAAGGTTATGTCAATATTTTAGCAACTATCCACATTTCTAATCAACAACGTAACAGAAATGTTCTGATCGTCGAGACATTTTGAGAGCTGATTCATTTTTTTAGTTCAGCAAATGCTCTGGTGCGGAATCTTTATGTTAGTTGTAGAAATTGGTTCAGCTTACAGATAATACCATGGAGTCCGAGAATCATAGTCAGAAACAGGCCTATTCATCCATAAAGACCTTTTTGCCCATCTGCACTAATCCCATTTGCTGCATTAGATCTGTATCCTGCTGAATCTTGCTTGTTCATTTAGCTGTCTAAATCTCTCTTAAATGTGGTGACTATATCTGATTTCACTACCTCCTTTGCCATTGAATTTCAGATTTCAATGACTCTCTGTGTAATAAAAATATTCCCCTCAAATATTCCCCTTTTTAAACTATGCTCTCTCACCTGAAACCTATGCCCTCTTGTTTCGCCTTGGGGAAAATATTCTATCTATGCCTCTTATAGTTCTATGTACCTCTATCAGGTCACCCAGGCCCCAATCCAGGAAAAAGCCTGTCTTATCCAATCTCTCACCATAATGAAAATCTTCAAATCCTAGTACCGTCCTGGTGAAGCTTTTTAGCACAATCGTATCCTTCCTATACAGTGTCAACAAGAACTGCACACAAAATTCCAAGTGAGGTCCAACTAGTGCTTTGTAAAGTTGTAATGCAATGTCCTAACTTGTACAGTATATGTTATGTCCTGACCTATGAAGGCAAGCATGCCATATACCTTAAACACAAGGAACTGCAGGAACTGGAATTGAGCAAAAAACACAAAGTACTGGAGCAACTAAATGTGGGATTTGCTGGTTGGTGCGTACACAGTGGGCCAAAGGGCCTGTTTTAACGTTGTATCTCTTTATATAAAAAAAAAAAAAGACCATTCAGCTGTGGAGATTTATCAACCCTTATGCCTTCCATGACTTCTAACATCTCCCCCTTGTTAATCCTGACATACCTTGAGGGTATTGGATGATTAGTCGGATGTGAATAGGAAGGGGGTGGTTTGGGGAAATAAATTGTCTTCTGATAGAGATTGACTAAATTTGGGCCTGTATGCAATGATGTTGAAAAATGTGAAGTGATCCCACTGAAACAATGTAAATTATTACGGATTTTAACTAGGTTGTGCCAAAGGTACAGCCACATGTTTTCCCCAGTGACTGACACTGGAACTTGGCATCACATTTTAAGACTGTAATGGGGAGAAATTACTTCACTCAGTGAGCTATGAATCTTTGGAATTCACAACGCCCAAAAAAGTTGCCGAGTTGTTTAATACAGAGAGGTTAAATTATTAGATTATTATTCCAAGGAATATGCTTCATGAGCCTGAATCCAACTGCAGCAAACATTATATTCACCATAGCTTTAAGACTATATTTTGCACGCTGTTTTTTTCTTTTGCACTACCTGATGGACTCATGGATGGTATGATTTGCTGAGATAGCCACAAAACAATCTTTTTTTCCACTATCTTTAATCCCAAATTGTGCAGGTTTGTAGGTTAATTGACTACTGTAAGGTCTCTCTTCCCCCCCCCCCCTGCGATAACAGAGAACCAATGTGAACGATGATCATTGTGGACTTGGTTCACTGAAGGGCCTGTTATGATGCTGTATCTCTAAACTGATCTAACTCCGGGCAATTATAAAGCAAATACTAATTCCAACACCAATAATAATGCTTAATTATACATAATTAAGCATTTTTAATGTACTGAGAATGTTTTTGTTTTATATGTTATTTAAGAGTATTGTGTTCACAGGCCTGTTATGTTGCTGTAGTAAGAATTTGATTGTTCAGTCATCGGTATAGATGACAATTAAACACTTTTGGAAGAAGTTCTCCAGTCTAGCCTGGGTATAAATCCCGAACCACCTTCTAAAATGGCTTATCGTGCCATTGTGTTCTGAGGGCCATAAGGATGGACAGTGAGAGCCTGGTCCTGTGAAGGACAAAGAAAATGGTGATAAGGCAGCAAGCTAACAATATTCTTAATGAACTGCAAGCAGACTTGAAAGCCTCTCCCTTCTCCTGATTTCTTATGTACTGCGCTGGCCAGAGTGATATGACATTCAGATTTAGCTGCTGACATTTCATGAATAATTCAAGGAATTATATAGGGAGAAGGCTGAAGGCTGAATTCTAATCTAATATGTCCTTCAAGACACAAATACTGCCATGTTTACCCAGTCTGGCTGATAGGTGACTCCACACACTTCGAGGTTGTTGACTGGTCTAGCTAACTTCTTGGTAGGAGGTGGCTTGCCACCACCTTCTCAAGGGCGATTGGGGATGGGCAATAAATGTTGGCCTTGTCAGTGATGCCTAGATCACGAAAACTGAATAACTGAAACGGTATGAGCTTCGAGGAAGAATCCAAATAGTTTATCCAGGAAAGAAAAGAACAAAAAGGGCTCTTAATGGATGAGCACAAACTCTTGCTTCCATAATTAAGATGAAGCTAATTAAGGCCAACCTGTGCCTGGTAGTAGATTAATGGGATTTGTTGAAACTTCTGAAAGAAATGTGTAAGACAAATGTCAGAAATAACCCCTTCACACAGAGAGCAATGCATAATTAGAATGGGCTTCTGGCAAGGCTAATGGAGGCAGCAATTTTAGACTTATTTAGAAATTAATTAGGTCTTCTTAATTAGATCCTCTTCGTCCTCGACCCTGATGGATCAAGGATTACTTGCTTCCTCTCCAGTTCTGTACGTTCTCTGTGGTTTGGGGTGGAGATAGTTTGATGGGACTATGGTGGGGTGGATTTGGGATGCTTGGTTGGGGACTGGGGCTGGGTAGGAGACTGATAGTGTCACCTGCATATACTTGATCCAGAGAAGAGGGGGGGAATGGGGCTGGCTATTGGGACCGGCGACAGGCGAACAGGTGACATAGCCTGGAGCAGACATGTGGCAGGTGTAGAATAGTGTGGATAGTTGGAGAGGAGAAGAAAGAGGTGGGGGTTCAGATGTATCGGGATAGAGAAGGTGGTGAGTGAAGGCAAAAGCTAAGGGAAGCAGAAGCGAGATGAAGGGGTCGGGATGAGGCCGATTAGATGATGACGAGATTGAGTGAGGAAGGAGTTTAGGAGAAGAATTGAGGAAATTGTAGAAACGAGGAACTGCAGACACTGGTTTACCTAAAATAACACAAAATGCTGGAGTAACACAATGGGTCAGGCAGCATCTATTCTTCAGAGATGAACAACTGGCTAGATCATGCTGACAGGGCAACATAGATTCTTAAAGCTGCACATCTGAGTTAAAATCAGCAAAATAATTTCCCATCTTTTATACCCTTACGATTGTAAGTCAAAACAGAGTTTTCTTTCTACGTGAAAACATATTCTAATTTTTACGGTTGCTGAAATGTATTTCCTGCTTTGCTGCATTTTTTTTTAGCCTGTTCCTATTTTTGACGTTGTGATTCACGGATGGGGGTGAGGCAGCCCATCTGGCGGCTCCGCAGGGCCCACGATCCGGAGCAGAGAATTAACAATGGAACGCAAACCAGCGCGACTCTCAGCGAGGCTGGTGGGCTGGCTGCCCGCGGCATATTTGGTGGGAGGAGGAAGTGATGTTTATCTTAGCAAATGCCGTTAATGCAATTAACGATCTACCTCAGAGGCTGGCAAGGTCTTGGCATGCAAGGGTCTGGCAAGCCCTGTTGAATGGTTCACCATGGTTACACTGGGCACAGCTGCTAACTGGGTCTACAGAACAGGAACCTGGGGGGGGGAAGAAATAAACATAAATGGTCGCAGATCTATGCTGGCAAAATGTGGCTTCCTACCTGAGCATCTCGCTGCTGAGACCAATGTTCCATTGGTTTAAAATAGTTATGGAAAAGCACAGGACTGACCCATACGTTAAGGTCCTAAATTAGGGCAGTGCTGTTTTTGGAGCCATTAGACATGAACTTGTAGACGTCCATTGTGAGAGTCTGTTTGCAGGGAATGGCATAGCTGGCAAGTGGGAGGCTTTCAAATGTGAAATAGCAAGAGTATGGGGGCAACATCTTCCTGTTAGGGTGAGGAGCAAGGCTGGCAAACTTAGGGAACCCTGGTTAACGAAAGATGTTCAGGCTCTGGTCAGGAAAATGAAAGAGGTATATGTCAGATTAGACCGTCAATATCAGGGAAATATGGGTCAAATGCAGGCAGGTGGGGCTAGTATGGATGGGGCATTTTGGTCAGCGTGGACAAGTTGGCCGAAGGGCCTGCTTTTATGCCATGTATCGCTAAATCCCTCCATGAGTGCAAATGTAGGGGTACCAAAGACGGCAATCAGGAGGGTAAAAAGAGGACAAGAGTCTTCAAGAGACCTTTACCTGGCAGGCAAGGTGAAGGACAGTGCCAAGAGATTCTATAGGTATAATGGGAGTAAAAAAGTGGCGAGGAAAAGAATAGGTTCCCGTAATGATCAACAATGCCACCTCTGTGCAGAACTACAAGAGATGCCAGAGGTATTAAATTATTGTCTCATCTGTTTTTACAGAGGAAATGTTCATGGAAAGAACTGAGGGAAATGAGTTGTGATGCCCTGCATCATATACGATTTACCAAAGAGGAGATATTGGGGGTTTTGAAGTTGAATATTGGGGGTTTATAGTCTGTATCTTGATAGAGCTGTCAGAGGAACTTATGAAAACATACAAAATTATGACTTTTAAAAGATATTTGACAGATATGTGAATAGGAAGAGTTTGGAGGGCTATGGAGCAAATGCAGTCAAATGGGACTAGCCCAGTATGTCAACTTGAACAGGGACAGCATGGACAAGGTGGACCAAAGGGCCTGTTTCCATGTTGTGTAGCTCTATAACACTCTTGATGATGGGCAAGCATTTGATAAGGTGGGACAATTGATGTTAATGGGATTGACAATCATTCAGTCACTATACCACCACCTGCCAGAAACCCCAGGGAAGGGATTATGCTGTTGATACCTCAATAAAATAAATATATACATATTATGGGAGGGAAAGCTTTAACTGAATTTGAACTGTTGTTGGAATTGTTTGCTTCTGTGTGCAGGAGAGAGGTCCATTTTCAGTCGCAGAGTCACCTCCACAATAGGACTGAGTTGGTCTATTATATCAGGCCAGGCTCACCTACATGATTTAGGCTTAATATTAAGTGCCGGTTCATTCATGAAGTGAAAATATGCAGTGGTGTCAGCATCTTCGCTTGCACTTTTTGTAAAGACCATTGCTTTCTTTTGGCCCTTCTACTGTGTGGTTTGTCAGAGACAAAACAGCACCCAGCAGAGTCCATGATGGGGCCTGTCACGCAGTGCATTGAAGAGTAACTGGTCTAGTGAGATGCACATTTCACATGGAGCACTTCCATTGTGTTTTTTTCCCATTCATGACAGCAATAAATAAGTGGATTTGGTGTTGATATTCTGCAGGCAGAAAGGTCAGCAAGATTACAACATCAATGTCAGTACCTGAGTTACGGTGCCATCTTTTTGTTTCCTAATGTTGCCACGAGCCAACATCGCAGAGATTGTGGAACTAAGATTTCTGGTTCTGGTATGGAGGAAGTGCAAACATTCTTGTGGTTACTGACATTACGAAAGTTCCATGGTACATCGGGAATTATGCCATTTGGAATTCCATGGATTTGAGAATAGTCCAAGATAGAAACGAGGAACTGCAGATACTAGTTTATGGAAAAAATAACCACACAATGAGCTGGAGTAAATCCGTGGGCCAGGCAGTTTCAATGGAGAACATAGACAAGTGACATTTCGGGTTGGGACCCTTCTTACGATTGATTGTGTGGGAGAGGTGGCAAAGAAAGCAGGAAAAGGGAGAAGGAACAGGACAAAATCTGGCAAATAGGTGAACACAGGCAAGGGGAGGCTTCAATAGGCAGATGGTTGGACGAAGGCCGGAGATGAAAAGGCAGAAGATGTGGGACAAAAGGATTGAAGAGTTGTGAATTGTGAAGCTAGAGGAAGGAATGTGGGTGGAGAGTGGGAGGGGAAAAACAGGTGAGGGTCCAGCTGGGACACAGGAGAGAGAAGGGATCCAAGGTTTAGTTTACAATGTTCAGGGAAAGTGTTGCTGGCCTTAATTTATCCTTTTGCATATTTTTAATTTATTTGTTCTACGTACCTTTTCATATCTCTAGTTTCCCTCTTCCCTGGCTCTCAGTCTGAAGAAGGGTCTCGATCTGAAACCTCACCTATTCCTTTTCTCCAGAGATGCTGCCTGACCCGCTGAGTTACTCTGGCTTTTTGTGTCTATCTTCGGTGTAAACTAGCATTTGCAGTTTCATCCTATACAAGGTTTAGTTTGGTTTGGTTTAGAGATACAGCGTGAAAACAGGCCCTTCGGCCCACCGCATCAGTGCCGACCAGCAATCACTCATACACTAACTAGTTCTATACAACACACAAGGAACAATTCACAGAAGCCAATTAACGTACAAACCTGCACATCTTTGGCGTGTGGGAGGAAACCGTAGCGCCCAGAGAAAACCCACGCGGTCACAGGGAGAAAGCACAAACTCCGTACAGACAGCACCCGTAGTCAGGGTCTCCGGCTCTGTAAGACAGCAACTCTACTCCTGCGCCACCGTGCTTCTCATGGCGTTCTCTGCTGCCAGGCATGCCAGGAGGTTTGGCTTAGATGGGCAAGGCCAGACATCATTTCAGTTCCTTGGGTAATGGAGATTTAGGATTTCTAATAGACATTAAAATTAATGAAAGCTCCCTGAGGAAATGTCCTGACATGGTTCTGCAAAATAATTTCCCATTTTCTGTGACCAGACCCGACACCTTCAGTGGCCTCTGTTTTTATTGATCAGTTGCCCACTGTTCCTGGCAGAGATGTGCCAGCAATGGTCGTTGAATAGCTGGTCCTTAAGTAGGCCCAACTTGTGGAGTTTCCTGTTTTCTATCTATAGCCCTGGCCTTGTGAGGAAGAGGTAGAAGCTGCACTCACTTGGGAATTGCCTGAAAATCTTGGAAGCAGGTCAAGCAAACTGAGTTCTGCCCTAATTTCTGACCGTGCACATAAACATCCACTGAATTAAATGAGTAGCTTTGTTGGGTTTGTCGGTAATGTTTAGATCCTGTCAGAAGTATAAGGTACTTTGCACTGTAGTCCTGACAATAAATTTGTAGGTTCCTCAGAAATTTGTTTAATTATAGATTAGGTTCAATTACAACAATGTCTGGCAGTAAACCACTTGGTTAATGGTGTTCATTGTGATATTTAGGGCAACTGATTTTCCCTCAGGAACCATCCTGTATTTTTAGGACTGAGTTTTTTTTCTTAGATTGGCAGTTTTAAAACTTCCCATGCATTCATTTTCCTGGAATGTTTTGGATGTTTGCGAGCAATTACTATGATTAAATCCTTCTCAAACTTGCATATTTTATTTTTGGATGGAGAAGGGAAGATTTTTGATGGCCAGCTTTAACCAGAAAGTTTCTGTTTGAATCTTCATATCAGAGAGTTAAATATTTGGACACAGAAGCTGTAAAGCATGCCACTTTGCAAGGTAAAATCTTATGCCCGTCACACATGACACCTTTCTTATTTCTTCTGGATTCCGCATGGTCTGACTCACAACTGCACGAGGTGCATAGACTTGCACAAAGGACGGCTCCAGCCCCCTGTCCATTGCTGTGCCTTAGGCTCAGCCTCCAGTAGTCACTTCGTCAATGACCTTACGTCCATCACCAAGTCAGAAGTGGGAATAGTCACTGAAGATTGCACAATGTGCAATGTTACTTGCAAATCCTCAGAAAATGATTCCCTGCTTGCATGCTGCATGACTTGGTCAAGATCCAGGCCTCAACTCTAAGTGGCTCATTAATCTGTGCCCTGTGAATGCTGTGATAAAATCATTTCCAGCAAAAGAGTCCAATCATACACCCTTGACAGTCAATGGTATTACCATTGTCGAATTACTCCACTTGTCATAGGTGGAGTACATCCATTTTCCCTTGTGTGCTCATTTCTACTTCTCGATACTCGGTTCAAACTCTTCCCTTTCTCACTCACGCTAAATCAAAGACTAAATCAAATCCATCTCAAGGATAGGGAAAGACAGATTGGTTCAGCATTCCTATCATTTTGCAAATCTACTTTGATGACAATAAATACTAGAATAAAATACAACAGCAGATGAACATGCAAGAATATAGGTATGGAATATATGCAACCCCTTGTATCTGCCAGACCATACAATTAGTTCATGGCTGAACGGATTTTCAACTTCATTTGACCAAGTTTGAACAAACATGGTCTGCCAATTTGGGTCACAAAAACTTCAAATCATCCAACATGCTGCAACACTCCAATCTCCTCTCAGTGAAAAGTTCAAGCAAGGGACATTAAATGAGGAAACATTGGCTTCACCAATGTTACAAATGATTTAAATGTTTAAAAAGTCATCTGTACTAGAAGCTGGTACACGAATGAATGCCATCAACACAATTAAACCAAGCAAAGAGATTCAGTGAAGACCAGGTGTCAGATTGTCTTTGTAATGTTGACAGTCAAAGCCACAACCCCAAAGTGAAAGAAGAGATCTCTTTGTCTTGCAGTATTCGGTCCTGGGCGGAGAAGATGAAGGAGGATCTTGTGAAGTTGGTCCGTAGTGCCAGTGGAGTCGATCAGCTGGAACAGGTAGGAATAATGATAGCCGATTCTCAAACCCCTGTGTGAAGAAGGGTCTTGACCCGAAACGTCACCTATTCCAGAGATGCTGCCTGACCCACTGAGGTATTCCAGCATTTTGTGCCTCCCCAATCTTCCTGCCATGCTATCAGGTGTATCAGCAAAGTCAACCCATTGATAACAAAGGGTCATTTTGCGATTCACCAAGAAACCGATTAATTTGTGTTTTAGGAGCTGAGTTTAATGTTTTGTCATGGGCTGAGGGAATGGGAAGCCAAGGGATTGGTGAAATATGGTTGTGAAACATCTGTGTCCATGGTAAAATGGAGTCCACAGTGCATGTGTTTGCTTTTTGCAGAAAGGTGCACCTTGCATTGGGTTGGCACACTTGCAGTTAGCACTTTCACCAAAACCCACTCTCACATGCAACACTGACTTGACCCCAGTGCAACTAATTTTGATCTCCAGATGGTGCTATCCTTTATCCTCAATCGGGTGAATGTGTGTTCACAGGCATCTACCAGCATTGTTCACATGGATCATCAAACGCTTCAAGGTTCATTGTTGGCTAATTTCTTCCGGACATAATCTGATTTCAGGTGTTAACATTTCAGTGTTGCCAGAGTGGATTTTGCACATTCTCCCAGGGATTTCCTTGGGTTCCTCTGGTTCCCTGCTAGTTTGTAGATTATTTGGACACTGTAAATTTCCCCCAATTTGTAAGTGAGTGGTAAAAAAAGAGGGGGGGGGGGAGTTTATAAGAACGTGGGGAGAATGGAATAAGGGGACATTAATGGGGAGATTATGGGTTGAAATGCCTCGTGTCATTAAGAAATATGGATATATATATGGCAATGTAGGAAGAAAGAGTCACATATAACATTGGTTAAACCAGGAGGTTAATCATTGTTAGATCTGACTGTTCTCAGCTGCCACATCCTCTAGATATGGTGCCATCACGGCCGATGCTGCTTTTTCACCCTTTGTACATAAATGCAACTTGCTAAAACCAAAGGATTATTACAACAAATGGTTCTCATCGTTTTATTGCAGATTTACTTAAGAAATAGACAACACTACACCATCGAATCGAATAACGCGCAGCGTTTGGTCGAGAGTGCAGCCAGAGAAATCGAAAAGCTGCTGAGCAACAAAGTGAAGGCCCTAAAGGTGAGTACAGGAGTTCCATTGTTAAAGTCCAGGGCAGGCTGCATCCTGGCTTTGGTTTACTACAGGCACCATGAACTGTTCCCAGTTGGTGGAGTGTTCGTAACATGGCGTGCACTACTAACGAAATGCACGAACAATAATGGGAAGAATGTAAGCAGGTGATTTCAACAAACTATCAAATTGGAGACCTAAGAAATATTGTACAGATCCGAGTGTTCTTTTGACAACGTGAAACAAATATCTACAGCGATATGTGTACTTTTAAAAAGTTGTGGAAAAAATGTCGACCTGGAATTATGACTTGGCACTTGGAGTCACTTCCAGGCTAAGCCTGCTCTTACCGGGAACATAACCCCTAAGAAGCTGTCTCTGATCTGCATGGGAATAATGGTGAATGGTGCAGGGCCTGTTTGATGGTATATCCCATTTAAATGTTCTGAGAGTCAGTGACCTGCTCGGAGTTCTTGGAGCTCGAATATATGTAAATGCCTCGAATGTCCGCAAGTATTCAAGAACTGTTTAAAATCATTTAAATATACTTTATTTTTGAATTAAAAAAAAAAGTTATATATGCCTGAAAGCCCTTTCAACAATGAAATTGGATTACATTGATTTAGTAGTTAAATAAAAATACATTAAATTACCTTTCTCCTATGCAGCTATTCTTCTCCATTCTTATGAATGCTTTATTGTTTCTATAGCAGGTTTAGTTTAGTTTAGTTTAGTTTACTCTAACTTGGCAAAGGAACTGCGTGTAAATATCCCAGCGTAAATGCTTCATCAGGTGCTGGTCAGTACACATTTGGCGTATTGTGAGCAGTTTTGGGGCCCCATATCTGAGAAAGGATGTGATGGCATTGGAGAGGGTCTAGAGGAGGTTTATGAGAATTATCCTGTGGATGATTGGGTTATTGTGTGAGGAGCGTCTGATGACACTGGGCCTGTACTTGCTGGAGTTTCCAATGATGAGGGGACATCTCATTGACACTTACTGAATAATGAAAGGCCAATGTGGAGAGGATGTTTCAGTAGTGGGAGTCTAGGACCAGGGGGCGCAACCTCAGAATGAAAGGACTTCCCTGTAGAATGGAGAAGATAACAAATCTCTTTCGTCAGAGGGTGATGAATCTTTGGAATTCGTTACCACAGATGACAATGGAGGCCAAGTCTTTAGGTATTTTTAAAGAAAAGATTGATTGGTAGGTTCTTGATTAGTAAGGGTGTTCAAAGTTATGGGGGAAAAGGCAGGAGGATGGTTGAGAGGGAAAATAAATTGGCCATGTTCGAATGGCGGAACAGACTCGATAAACTGATGGCCTAATTCAGCTCCTATGTCTTATGAAGTTATGAGCTTTTCTTTATACACATCACCTTTTTATCTATTGTCACCACCTGCCGCTCCAATGTTAAAGCAGAGCAGTAAAGAGCTTTGGTGGGCATCCATCCTGGTTTGTCTCAGAATTTTAGATGTTGATTTAGGTTTTTTTCCACAATCTATTTGGGTCTCTTCTTATCGAGTGCACATCACAAGATCCGAAAATGTTCAGCCAGAGCTGAACGCACTTCTCAGCATCTGCAGACAATGGCATCTTGCGCTTCTTGTGCGTGATGGTGGAAAGATTGGTGAAAACAGGGTCGCGACGTGAACGCTCTTTCCTTGACCCCATTTGGGTCTCTGAGTGTGCAAGTGTTACATTTAACAAATCTTTGGGTGAAAGAGTGTTTTCTAAACATATGGGTGTAAAGGGCCTGTCCCACTTAGGCTATTTTTAAGCGACTGCCGGCGACTGTCATAGTTTTAGCAGGTCGCCGAAAAAACGGCGACTGGATTTCCGTTCGACATAAAATTTGAAATTAGATTCATACTTTAACAACAAAAAAAGCCGAAGTCAGCCGAATGTAGCAGCTCCTACTGATGGCAAAGGTCAACTTCACCACTCGCGACCTGCCTGAGTTTAATGTCAGAGCATAACCTGGAAATCGCTGTCAGTTAGCTGTTCAGATGTTTGGGACGTGCATCTCTGCATTACTCTTAACCACCCACAGCACTATGGAGCTGAAGGCTGTTAGTCTTGCACAGAACTAGTGGGTTTTCAGCTGCAGTTCCATGCCGTCAATGAGCAGTGAAGCATGGATGTGAACCAGTGACATGAATGCACAATATGTGTCCAGCCTAAGGGAGCTAAATATTTCTTTGGCCTGGTTTCTGTGTTGCTTCGAAAACTTGTATTTTATGTATAAATGGAATACTGAAAGTCAGTGCTGGGTTGTAATCATTTATAAATCCATTTCACGAGTATCTTTATTGCTTATCTGTTGTAGACATTTGCATCCACCTTCAAAGTAAAACAGCAAAGTGCTCTTGCATCGCGGAATATTGAGTATTGAAACCGTTGAATATGTAAATGCTATAAAATTACATTTATTGGATGCCGAGGATTTATTCCTGAGATGTGGGTGAACCAAATTTAGTATTCATATATCTAACAGTCTGAAGAAGGATCTCGACCTTTTTCGTCACCTACCCACATTCTACAGGGATGCTGCCTGACCTGCTGAGTTACTCCAGCACTTTGTGCCAATCTAATATCTGAATTTTGTTATAATAATATAATTAAAAAAAAAAAACTGCACATCTGAAACACGATTTATAGGCTGGTAGAAATACGTAGCAGCTCATGTTTAGTTTGGTGAATCGGGCATATCAGCATTTGTGAGGCAGGACATACCTCCGAGCTGCATCAGAAATATAACAAAGAGACCACTTCCAAAATGTTAATTTGCCCTTTGTCTCTGTTGATATTGGTGATTGCACTCAGTACTCTCACCGCAAACATCATTCAAAAACCTACAGGCAAGCCGACAAGAGCTGGAAGGCTGAGGCGGGATGTCAGATCAAGCTTATCAGAACCTTTACTTGTGTGGATGGCTCAATTGTTTAGCTTGGAAACTGATACTCAAGGTGCCAGGTTTCCATATATCAACGATTTGACTGACTACACACAGTGTACCTGTCTTGCATAACACGCTCACAATGAATCACCAGAATTTACAGTTCAGCTTGCTGCCTTACAATAGTTGTTTACACAACCTATTGATCTGTTTTAATTGTTTGTACGTGTCTGTCTTAACAGGGGTTGGAACAAAATGTGTTTTTACTGGGATCAGTACCAAAAAATAATGATGTCATAAGATATTTTGTTCCAATTGTCAGTTGGTGTCAGATCAAGTTGATCAGAACCTTTACTTGTGATATTGGTACAAAAGAGAAAATGTGACATTATCAGAATTATGGTAACGTTATTATGGATTGGAGAAAAAAACTAAATCCTGGAAATACTCAGTGGGTTAGGCAGTGCCTATTTGGAAATATATCCTGCTTCCCTTCTCTGCAACTTAAACCTACAATTTTAAAAATGTTCTCTTTTCCAGTTCGATGGAAGGGTCTTGGACCTGAAATGTTAAATTTGGTTCTCTTTCCACAGATGCTGCTTCACCTGCTGAGTATTTACAATGTTTTCTGTTTTTATTGCAAATGGGTAGAGATGGTAGATGTCTGTAAACTTTCAAGAACCTCGTGTTCTGTGTTGTCAAACCTGAGGACTTTCTCGACATCATGGGGAAAATCCTTAATAGTTCCAGCAAATCCAAAAAGAACGTGAGTAATAGATTTCAAGACTTCCACAAAATACAGTATGTTTGGGATTCTTAAATGAACCTTTAACCTCCTAAAGCATTTTTGAAATGTCTGTTTATTTCATCAGTAAACATCTCTCCTGCACAGTTTTCTCTGAGAATGTGGGATGATTTTAGTTGTGTAGTCATTCATAAATATCCTACTTCGCTGGAATGATTTAACATTCGCAGCGAATGTCCCAGAGTAAATATAGCCGTTCAACTTAGAGGGAAATGGTGGGGAAATGGTGCACTTTGTATAAATACTATGCATTCCTTGCAACAGTAAACCAAAGATAAATTGTGATTGTGCAGTCCAACTGGTGGGATACCAAATAAATATTGTAATAGGCTGACAAAAATATCCTTGTGGATATAGACTCCCGTTGTGAAGTAATTCTGTTCACTGCATTTCTTATTGCTCCGTAGTCACCTGTACTGCCATGACATCTGCTTTTCTGCTAAGGGCCCTGTAATTAGGAACTTGTAGCTTCTGAGTTTAGTTTAATTGAGTTTAGAAATACAGCACGGCAACAGGCCCTTTGGCCCACCGAGTTCACGCAGACCAGTGATCCCCACACACTAACACCATCCCACACACACTAGGGACAATTTACATGTTACCAAAGCCAATTAGTCTGCAAACCTGTACGTCCTTGGAGTGTGGGAAGAAACTGGAGCTCCCGGGGAAATCCCACACGGTTATTAGGGAGAACGACCAAACTCCATACGGACAGCATCCGTAGTCAGGATCAAACCCGGGTCTCTGGCGCTGTAAGGCAGCAACTCTACCGCTGCGCCACCCTGCCGCCCTGGTTGAGGAAGGAAAGACCGGAATGAGAGACAACAAAATGCTGGAGTAGCTCAACGGAACAGGCAGCATCTCTGGATACACAAAATTGCTGGGGAAACTCAGCGGGTGCAGCAGCATCTATGGAGCGAAGGAAATAGGCGACGTTTCGGGCCGAAACCCTTCTTCAGACTGATGGGGGGTGGGAGAAAGAAGGAAAAGGGGAGGAGGGGGAGGAGCCCGAGGGGATAGGAATGTTTCAGGTCGGGACCCTTCTTCAGACAGAGCCTCAGGGGAGAGGGACTTACAGAGATAAGGAAGTGTAAGAGATCAAAAGAGATGAAGCTCAAGGACAATGTAGAATAGATCATTGTTAGCTAGGAGAAGGTGACAACGAAGCAAACAGATTCAATGTAGTGAGGGGACAGTCAGACTGGTTGGTGAACTGGGAAAGGGGGAGCAATAGAGAGTGAGAGGCAAAGCAAGGGTTACTTAAAGTTAGAGAAGTCAATATTCATACCGAAGATAGAACCACAATGCTGGAGTAACTTAGCGGGACAGACAGCATCCCTAGAGAGAAGGAATGGGTGACATTTCGGGTCAAGACCATTTTCCACTCCCCTTACCTACTCTAACCTCTTCTAATTCCTCAATATTCATACCGCTGGGGTGACATTGGTTTAATTATTTTTTTTAGATAGTTCCAAACGTCAAGGTTTTATTTTCTTTAAGATGATTTTCCCTTTCCTGTGCGGTCGTATCTGATCTCCACATAACACCTTCCTCACACCAGCCCAGCACTGGTGACTTTTAATGTTTTAACGTTCGACCTGCTGCAGTGCTGGGATTCCATCATGATACGTGGATTATGCAGCTTCTTCAACCAGACTAGATGAAAGGCTCTTCCCTCGGTTGCAAGAGCTCTAAGTGAAATTAGTTTAGATGCACCCAGCAAGCATGGAGAGGTAGTTATTCACTTCAGGAAAATGTCCAGACCTCAACACTAATTGATAGGCTCAATGAAAAACCAGATGGAGGTTGATGAATATTTTCCATTAGCACGCACTCCGTGCAGTTGGTGTTCTGAGGGAGAGTGGCAATTTATGCTACTTGTGCTACTTATGATATTAATGGGCTTTAAGCAGGAGCTGAGTGCTTTTCACCCTGACTGAAAGCACAGATGTAACTTGCCTTTCTCACCCCTTCTCCTTCTGTAGGATAAAGGCTTAAAGACTTTTACTCTAGCTTACTCCAAGGAGGCAATATGGGTGGAGCTGAGAAGTAAAAAGGGGACGATCACCTTGTTGAGAGTGTATTGTAGACTGCCAAACAGTCAACGGCAATTAGAAGAACAAAAATGCCAGTAGATTGCTGGCAGCTGCAAGATCAACAAGGTTGTCCTAGTGGGGGATTTTAATTTTCCCAATATAGACTGGGACTGTCAGAGTGCCAAGAACTTAGATGTGGTGGAATTTGTCAAATATGTGAAGGGAAGTTTCCTTCGGCATTATGTAGAGTGCCCTACAAGGGAAAGGACAAAGCTTCATCTGGGAAGGGCAAGTGACTGAAGTATCCGTGGGCAAGTCTTTTGGGACCAGCGACCACTGTTCTATTAGCTTTAAAATAACTTAAGGATAAAGACAGCGCGGGCCCACAAGCTAAAATTCCCACCCCCTAAAATTCTGAATTGGGGTCAGGCCAACTTTGATGTCATTTTGTCGGAAGTAACTGCAGATGCTGGTTTACACCGAAGATAGACATAAAAAGCTGGAGTAACTCAGCGGGACAGGCAGCATCTCTGGAGAGAAGGAGTGGATGATGTTTCGGGTCGAGACCATTCTTCACACTAAACTTGTAATGTTGAGCTGAGGCCCGAGACCCTTCTTCAGTCTGAAAGAAGGGTCTTGACCCAAAACATCACCCATTGCTTCTCTCCAGAGATGCTGCCGGTCCCACTGAGTTACTCCTGCATTTTGTGTCTAACTTCAATTTTCTTGGCCCCGCTCTGGGAGTAGAAGTGGGGGCGGATTCGGACCGCAACGGCCGTGAGTCCCAGGCCGAGTTTGGCGATCGTTTGCCTGCTTCTGCTGCTGTTGGAGGTGAGGCGTTGCGTCGCGCCAGGGTCTTGGGCCTGTCCCACTTTGGCTGTCAGTTACGAGACAAGCCGTTGGCGCGCGAAGGTTTCCTTTGCTACAAAAATTTTGGAGCCCTGCGCGAAGTCGCGCACAACTACATACCCCTCCGCGCTTCTCAGTAGGACCGGCCTCGCGCAGCCACACGATGCCCGTGCGCTTCAGGTCGACGACGAGGTCGCGTAATTTGCGTGCCAAGGACACGTAAGTGGGACAGGCCCTTTAAGGTTTCAGGATACGAAGTGTTAGAAGAACTCAGCAGGTCAGGCAGCATCTGTGAAGGGAAATGGTTGAACTATATTTGGAGTCGGGTCCATTCTTTAGACTGATAGGAGTAGGAGGAGAAATCTGGAAGTGAGAGGGACAAAGGCTGACAAGTGATAGGTGGATACACATGAGGGGGGTGGTTGTTGGAAAAATGGTCAAAAACTAAAGGAGATAAAAAAGTGTCAGATAAGGAAAGAAGAGGAGGAGTGGAATGTAAATCCGCAGGGAGGTATATGCGTTTAAGGGGATAGGGTGGAGAGGAAGTGGGGGGAAGTAGGGGAAGTAGGGGATTCGGGGATGGGAGATGAGTGTACAAAGAAGGGGCAAGGTGACTGAATTTGGTGTTAAATTCTCCAATTTCAATTAATACCCTCCTCTCTCTTTCTTATTTCCCCCCCCCCCCACCCCACCACACACACCTTGTCTCATCTCACTCATCCTGCTGCTTTCCTCTCCTCCATACACTTATTCCCCAACACTGAGACCCCATTTCCCTTTTATCCCCCATTCCCCTCCTTCCTGTACCTTTCCACCTATATCCCTCTGATTGGCTTTATCTTTTGCTCTTCTTCTCATCCCTTATCCTATACCCCTTTGTCTTCTTTTCATCTCACGCCTTTCTCTCCTTCTCTCCCCAACTGCCCGTTAACCCATCCCCTCCCTTGCCTCCATCTATCTATCTATGACTTACCAAGCTTTGTCATTCCCCCACCCCTCTTTTTAATCTTTCGCTCTTCAGCTCCAGTCACTGAAGAAGGGTCCCGACCCAAAAACATTGTCTGTATATACCCTCCTCAGATGCTGCCTGACCTGCTGAGTTCCTGCAGCGCTTTGTGTTTTGCTCATGATTCCAGCATCTGCATCAAGACAGAGTCCCTTCACCAGAATTGACTCAATTGTTAACCCTTTCTCTTTGCACAGATGCTGACGGACCTGCTGGGTGCTTCCCAACAATTTCTGTTTTAATTTTAGTTTAGTTGCAGCATCCATACTGTTTTGATTACATAACGTAATTACTACCAGTTATCAAATAATTTTTGCAAGGGTTCGCTGCATTGGAGTTCATTTCAGCTTGATATTTATCCAGGAGCTAGGAATCGGAGTTATTCTAAAACATTTTTAGCTGGTGGACCTGTTTGAAAGCCGGTTCTGCAGAGGAGAGGGAACATCAGCTGCTGGTGTCATGACACAGCGGTGCTGGTGTAATTGAACCGATGTCAGTTAGTTGGTGTCAGTCTGATTGTGCGCGAGATGGATTGGGTTGCTTTGGGTTTTACAACCAGAGTGTGATTCAGGGTCAGAATTAATCAATGTAGCCAGACAGGTGACAGCTTGAAATGGCCGGCTCCTAGAATTGCAAAGATGTACCATGAGAAGATGTGCAGGCACGAGACTTGTCTTGCTGGCCTGCTTTATGTAATTCATTTCACCAGATAGCAATTGTACTCTAATACCTGTGCTTCACATTAATCTTTCATATAAGGCAATCAACAGACAACATTCTTTGAAAGCGCTAGTGGTCTTTGCTGGTTTTAAATGGAGAAGCCTGTGTCAGTGCTGGTGGTGTTTTTCTTTAACTTTTTCCTGGCTTTGTGAGAGCACGTTGCTGGAGATTTACAGAGTGGTTGGTTGTAAACAGCTGCTGTTTGGTGACTGAAGGGGTTTCTGATGGGTGAGTGGCGATGATCTGGTGCACAGATGTAAGAGCTGTTGTTATCCCTGTCACTGCTCAAGGCTACTGGCAGAGTGCGTGTATTGCTCACCGCTGGTCAACATACCTGCTGACTGCACTCCCCACCACACAACCACTGTGACGTCAGCTGCCCGAGTTAAAGATGCACGATGCAGGCAGCCGGGTGTAAGTCAGAGCACACGGCCTATTGAAGACATGAGACCGTGTGTCCAAAAGGGCTGTCCTGGTCACAGCTAATCCTGTGTTAATGGTGCAGTGATGGGGTTGTTCCCTGTTGCAAAATTAATGATGTCTGACAAAAATCTCTCTTCTGAATGTATTATGGTTGCTACATTCCTGCTGACTAGGGATTATAGTTCTGTACATAAATAATATTTAGTTTAGTTTAGAGATACAAAGGTTTCAAAGGTCTTTTATTGTCACATGTACCAATTAAGCAAATTACCATACAGCCATGCTAAAATAGAAACAAGACACTCAACCAGGGGCGGAAAACCCGGGGGGGCCAGAGGGGACACGTCCCCCCCATGTTTTGAGAGGTGGGCGACATCCCCGCCAGGTTAACCTGCCTGGGCTTGTGGGAAATATGGCCAGCGCGGAGAAGCAGTGCTGGTATCCCATCAGTCCAGAGAGGGCTGTAGTTAACCCGGTGAGACAGGTAGTTGAGCTGTATTTAGCGCTGGATTGAGCCTCCGAAGACTCGCGCGCGTGTGTGAGTGTGCGCATGCGTGCGCGGCCGCCAAAAAAATTGTGTCCCCCGTCCCCTCCATGTTTTGATAGTGAGTTCCGTTCTTTCACTCAACTACATAAAAGTTAACATAAACATCCATCCCCTCATTTCCCACATTCCTCACTGTGATATGACCGTCGGGGTGATCGAAGCTCTCGCAGCCGGTGGTCGAAGGTCCTGCGTCGGGGTGGTCAAACCTCCTGTGGCTTGGAGTTCCCAAAGTCGGTCTCTGATCAGAGAACGCGAGCTCCGTGATGTTAAAGTCCGCAGGTTCCCATGGTAGAGCTCAGAGGTCGATCCCTGGCAAAGGGATCGCGAATTCTGCATTGTTTAAGTCCGCCGGCTCCCTGCGTTGGAGCTCCCGAAGTCGGTCTCCAGCAAAGGCTGCCAACTCCTCGATGTTAGGCCGCAGTGCGGACGGAGATACGATATGGAGAAAAATTGCATCTCCGTTGAGGTAAGAGATTAGAAAAAGTTTTCCCCAATTTACCCCTCCCCCTTCCCCCACCCCCCACATAAAACAAGCTAACGAACACTAAAAACATAGATTTGACACATACTAAAAAAACAACGAAGAAGAACGGGGCAGGCTGTTGGTGAGGCAGCCATTGCTGGAGTCACCCGGTGGATACAGGCTCATCGGCCCACTGAGTCCATGCTGGCCAGCGATCCCCGCACACTAAAGCTATCCTACACATACTGGGCCAATTTAAAATTATACCAAGCCAATTAACCTATAAACCTGTAGGTCTTTGAGATGTGGAAAGAAACCGGAGATCCCAGAGGAAACGCATTCAGGTCACTGGGAGAACGGGCACTACTAAGGTTATTTTATTTATTCATTTTTGGATCCGCATCACAAATCTTTTCACACCCATCTGTACTCAAGTCAGTCAAGAGTCAAGAGTGTTTTTTTTGTCATCCTCCCAACAATGAAGTTCTTATCCTTGGCAAGGATTGCAATATAATTGTTTAGCAGTTGCTTAGCATATTTGTTCGTCTTGTATTATGGTGGTGTTTTGTTTTTTTGTAGTGTCAATACTATTTTAATATTTGAATAAATATTTTTGATTAAAAAAAAAAAAAAAAAAAAAAAAAAAAACAATGAAGTTCTTATTTGCTGCAGCACAACAGAATATGTAAACATAGTACATTGTAAACAATATGATAAAGTCATGTCGCTCAGGACAGGCGCATGTTGAATAAGCCCATGCTCTGTCATAGTCAGGTAGCCAGCGTAACCATGTCCATGCATGGATCACTGCCCAATCCCCAAAGCCAAGCATTCCCCACTGCCCCAAGCTCTGAAAAAGTATTGCACAAATCTGTAATTGTACTGAATTGTATGATATGTATATAAACATCCATTGTCTCAGGCATGCACTCATGATTGAGGATGACTTGCTTCCACTCTTAAAGGACACAAAGTGTTGGAGTAACTTAGTGGTTCAGGCAGCGTCTCTGGAGAACAAGGTTAGGTGACTCGTTTGGTTGGGACCATTCCACTCCTATTTTGTTGATTCTGAACAGACTGATGAGAGGGGAGCTGCAGAGTTCCTCACAGACAGTGCAGGAGGTGGTCGACAGAGCTGGTGGATGCGTTGTTAGTGAGATGGTGCACTCCAGGTATCCACTGTGTGCTCCCAAAACACCACCTTGAGGTTCTCAACCCTGTGCTAAATGGTCCTCCGCTTTCAGTGGTCCTGCACCAGAGTCCCAGGAGTTAGGAGTGATAATGCACTTTTCCAAAAAGCCTCTGTGTGCATCCTGAATCTTTTCCTTTGCCTGATCATCTGTTCCCATGACAGAGTGCAGAATATTCAGCGTTTCGGCAGTCTGGTGTTGGCCATGCAAACTGTGACTTCCAAGTGTAAAGCAGGTTCTGTACTGTGATTTGTGAAACTGTGAAGACATACCTTTAGAAGGTGATGAGGAGGAACTTCTTTTGTCAGAGGGTGGTGGATCCATGGAATTCATTGTTACAGACCGCTGTGGAGGCCACGTCAATGGACATTTTTCAGGCAGAGATGGACAGATTCTTGATTAGTGAGGGTGTAAGGGGTTATGGGGAGAAGGCAGGAAAATGGGGTTGAGAGCGGTGGATAAATCAGCCATGATTGAATGGCAGAGTAGACGGTGGAAAGAATGGCCTAATTCTGCTCCTGTAACTTCTGAACATATTTACAATCTATTCAAGCTAGAGAGGAGCTTGACTATTCTGCTTTAAATACTTCTAACCACTGCTCATTGTTGGAAACCGCAATGGCAGGGTAATTGCAAGATCACAGCCGAAATGTGTGTTCGATTTATGTAATTCACTGCCCAGTATTCCACATGCAGATGGAGTTACACATTCAGTTCACACTACAACTAAACTTTCAGAGAAGGTAGAAAGTTACAAAGTAAATTTAATGGACTAGCTATTGTTCCAAAACTGCTGTCAGGAAAAGCATTTAGTTTGTGGCAGTCTATTTTGGCCAGCTGTGATCATTGTGAGCTGTGTCTAATCATAGATGGAGGATACCAAAGCTACTGGAGGACATCTGCACTCTACCAACTTTCTGACACTGAACTGGCCTGATGCCAACTTTGGCGCTATATCTGACTCTAATATGAGCTTCAGATTGTGGCATCATTGAGAGCACCAGTTTCCACCTCCGTGTCTTTGCCTGATTCTAACACCCTTTCAGCTCTTGAAACCATCTCGCGCAGATTTGTTTCCTTAAAGTTTCAACCCACGCTTGCCAGCCCAGCCCACTTTCCACTTCATGAAACTGAGGTCACCCAAAACTCTGCCGGCTATACCATGACATAGATAGCACCTCATATTTAGAGTGAGCCCCACCGCAAATTGGCGGAATAGTACCTCATATTTCACTTGGGTAGCTTACACCCCAGTGGTATGAACTTCAAGTAGCCCTTGCTTTCCCACTCTCTCCATCCCCTCCCTCTTCCCAGTTCTCCTGCCAGTCTCACTGTCTCAGACTACATTTCATCTCTACCGCCCAGTTCCCTGACATCAGTCTGAAGAAGGGTCTCGACCCTAAATGTCACCCATTCCTTCTCTCCAGAGATGCTGCTTGTTCCGCTGAGTTACTCCAGCATTTTGCGTCTATCTTAAAAGTACAAAAAAATGTTTTAATAACATTCCGTAATTAGTCCAATTACAACAATTATTCAAATCCTAAGCCGCTCCTGCCACACGTATTATAGCAGCTTTATATATGACAACTTGTATTCTTGGAGTACCTGTCATGTAGCAAAAGTGGCCCAGTGTTCCCTACAAGAGCATTATTGAAATCAAAAACCACACGGTGCATATTGCAATATATACAGAGGTTCAAAGTGATTACAGAAACAGGGAGGAGCAGGGAGGCATTTGAAATGTTTCTGGGTTGAGACACAAAATGTCACTCATTCCTTCTCTCCAGAGATGCTGCCTGTCCCGCTGAGTTACTCCAGCATTTTGTGTCTTGCTTCCAATACATTTTGTACTTTTAATCTCTATATTAATATTAAAGCAAAATTCTTTAAAAGAATGAGCGTAAGAGCTGAGTTAAGGGCCTGTCCCACTAACGCGACTTTTCAGCGACTGTCTTCCACCTTCAAGCTCGAGGGCACTCGCCTGAAAAACCTCGACCGTCAGCAATGAAACCGTGAGCCGGATGGACCGTATGCACACACGCACACGCACACGCGCACACACACACACACACACACACACACACACACACACACACACACACACACACACACACACACACACACACACACACACACACACACACACGGCGGGGGCCAGGGAAAGCGGGGTAGCGCTGTCTGAAATTCACACCCGCGATGAACAGGAAGGTTAAAGACGGCTGGCACAGTTACGGTAAGTCCTTTGGGGGGGGGGGGGGGGGGGAATTACTAATAAGCATTATGATTGGCTAAAATGCAATAGCCAAAAAACAAAAATATATCGATTTTTTTTCCCATCGTGGCCTTTTTTTACTCGCAGGCCTAACTGAGGCCTCGAGTACGCGGAGACTGCTCTCGAGCATGAAGGAGAGTTATGTCCCTGTCCCACTTAGGAAACCTGAATGGAAACCTCTGGAGACTTTGCACCCCACCCAAGGTTTCCGTGCGGTTCCCGGAGGTTTTTGTCAGTCTCCATAATGGTCGAAAGTGGTTTCCGCTTCTTCTATGTTCCGGCGATTATTTCAACAAATTCAAAACTTGCTGCGACTAAAAATAGGTTGCCGTTTTAAAAATTGGTAATTTTTTAGTCAAAG
Source organism: Amblyraja radiata (assembly GCF_010909765.2). NCBI lineage: Eukaryota > Metazoa > Chordata > Chondrichthyes > Rajiformes > Rajidae > Amblyraja > Amblyraja radiata. The sequence continues at coordinate 25,842,401 of NC_045976.1, forward strand.
CTGGTTGTGATGCTAGTTGAAGGTGGTTGCCGGAGGTTGCAGGTGGTTGCCGGAGGTTGCGGGTAGTGGAAGGTAAGAGCTGCAACCTCCGGCAACCACCTTCAACTAGCATCGCAACCGGCTTCGACTAAAAAATCACCGATTTTTAAAACGGCAACCTATTTTAGTCGCGGCCGGTTTTGAATTTTTTGAAATAATCGCCGGAACATAGAAGAAGCGGAAACCACTTTCGAGCATTAGGGAGACTGACAAAAACCTCCAGGAACCGCACGGAAACCTTGGATGGGGTGCAAAGTCTGCAGAGGTTTCCGTTCAGGTTTCCTAAGTGGGACGGGGCATTATGCCCCTGTCCCACTTACGAAACCTGAATGAAAACCTCTGGTGATCTTGCGCCCCCTACAGGATCTTTGCTACCGACCACACACACACACACACACACACACACACACACACACACACACACACACACACACACACACACACACACACACACACACACACACACACACACACACACACACACACACACGCACACCAAAGGTGGGGGCCAGGGACAGCGGAGGAGCGCTGTCTGCGCGATGAAGGGGATGGTAAACGGCTGCCACAGAGCACGGTAAGCCCTTTGGAGAGCGCGGGAGGGAGAGAAGGGGGGAGAGAGAAAGGGGGGAGAAGGGGGGGGGGGGGAGATGGAGTGGAGACAGTTTTAAGAAGTTTAATAAAGTTGGCGGGCATTTTACCTTCCGGCGGATCTTCTAGGTCCTGAAAACTCCAATGAGCCAATCAATATGGCCGGTCAGCGAAGGAGATTGCCTTTGACTGCCTGTAAGTAAATAGCAACCCCACTACACTGGCTTTGACCAAACGGCAACCTATTTTTAGTCGAGGTCGGCTTTGTTTTTTTAAAAATAATTGCAGGAACATAGAAGAAGCCTCGACTATGCGGAAACCACTTTTGACCATTAGGGAGAGCGACGAAAACCTCCGGGAACCTCACGGAAACCTTGGCTGGGGCGCAGGGTCTCCAGAGGTTTCTGTTCAGGTTTCCTAAGTGGGACAGGGGCATTACAAAGACCTCCTAGGACCTCATGTCGACCATGCTGCGAGTATGAATCGAGGGCAAACTGTTCTAAACGTGTGAATTTGGTCCCCGCAGTGGGACAGGCCCTTTAGATTCAGCAACTTCAGGAGAGAGAGAGAGAGAGAGAAAGAGAGAGGGTTTGTGTGGAGCATAATAACGGCGGTGCTGAATTTCAATGGGCTTGCTTCCAGTCACCTGCCCTGTTGGTGCTGCAATCATGCTGACAAGTCAGGGCCATTGTTACTTTGTTGATAATGAATTGATTTTAATCACGCTGCAGCTGAGTGAAACTCATGCACTTCCATGGAAGGAAAACAACCCATTGAAGAAATATTTGTACGAAAGCTAGACTTCCTGTTAAAATGGAATCACTTCACTTGTTAGTCATGCCCAAATTACAAATAGCACTTCTGTTTGCTTTGTATTACTACACTGAAAAGCATAGACTTTTTTAATCCTTAATTTAAATCTCAAATGGCAACCAAAGTGTATCCTTTTACTCATATCTCCTAAACCTTGTACGTCTTGATTATTTTCAGAGGAAATAAATTAAAATTCATTCTGGAATTTATTTTAATGCAATTTTCTTGATATTGTACGGGCTTTTGTCCTGTGTTCCTACTTTACTGTAACCTGACCTCATCTTTTGAGTTGTTTGAAAATACAGGCCTTGAGTGAAAACATTTTTCTAGCTTGCAGTAAAATCATAAATTGCAGTTGGCATGTTTACAATATTCCATTTTGATTCTATGTGTCCAGAATTGTAGTTTAAAAAAATTGTAATAGCGAGTCAATCTATTTAGTTCATATAGTTTATTTTAAATTACTTTATCCGAATATTTGGTTTCCTAATTTGCCAATGAATGCTGGTTTTGCCAGTAAGGTATAGATCCTGAAAATGAATGTAATAATTGCCATAAATTATGAAATAATACATTAAAACCATAAATAACATTCAACATTTTTGTATTTTTCATAATGGATTCTCAGACCACTGTGTAAGTTACTGTCTGGATCTCCATTGTTTGCCAATTTTGTTGCTAATGTGCACGTTCATCAACTTTTAATCTTATATTTGCTACTTTTGCAGCATTTTTGGATATCCGTTGTGAAAAATGTGCAGAAGACAAGGCAAGGCAGTGCCTTTATTCATGTGATAGGATAAAGTCTTGCCTCCATATTTATTGGTGGAAAATCATTCAATCAAAGTGGTGCATAAGTCACAGTTACGGAAAACCAAACATGAAACTTGTGCAAAAGGCAAAGTGCTGAAGGAACTCAGTGCGTCAGCAACTACGTCGAGGGAGTGGACAGGCTACGTTTGGGGTTGGGATTCTTCTTCAGTAAGAGCCTAATGAGTCCCAACCCAAAACATTGCCTATCCATTTCCTCCACCGATGCTGCCTGACCAGCTGAGTTCTGCCAGCACTTTGTCTTTTGCTCAGGATTGCAGCATTTCCAATTCCTAGTGTCGCCAAACATGAAACTAGCATTATATAAAATGGCTAGCATTATCAAAAAATAAATTCGGAATACTCCTGCATCTGCAGGTAACAGACATGAAGTGTTTCTAGATTTGCTGTGGTAGTTGGTTCTGATCATTAAAATCCTGCACTGAGTGAATGTGCAGTGCTTCCTGCTGCATCTACACGCTGAAGTATAAAGAACTAGTCTTTTATGAAAGGATAATAATCAATAAGCTGGAAAGGGTGCAGGGATTTATGAGGATGTTACCAGGACTTGAGGGCCTGAGCTACAGGGAGAGGTTGGCTTAGGCTAGGACTATTTATTGAAGAGCAGGAGGATAAGATCCTCGTGGTGTCCAAGATTGTGGTGCCTAAGATCTTAAGTTGAATAGCTAGGGTAAATGTACAGTCTATCCAGAGTTGGGGAATCAAGGACCAGAGGACAAAAGCTTAAAGTGAGGGGGGAAAGATTTATTAGGAATCTGAAGGGCAACTGTTTCACACAAGGGGCGGTGGGATTATGGAACGAGCTGCCAGAGGAGATAGTTGAGGCAGGTACTATTACACCATTTAATAGATATTTGGACAGGGATATGGATAGGAAAGGTTTAGAAAGATATGGTCCAGATGCAGGTAGATGGGACTAGTGGAGATGGGACATTTTAATTGCTGTGGGCACGTTGGGCCGAAGAGCCTGTTTCCATGATGTATGACTATTTGTTGTCATATGCACTTATAATATGCACTTATAAGTTCATGGTTGGATTTCTTTTGGAGAATTCATATATTGGCACAGAGACCATCTAATTAATTAATTGATTGATTAATTAATTTGTGATATACCATATGTCTGAACCACAACTGGATATAGTGTGCATGCCATTTTTTTCTTTAAATTGTATTATACTTGTATCATTTTAGTGCCATTGAAACATGAATGTCATGTTGAATGCAGCAGGTCCTTGTCAGTACTAGAATGATAAAAATAGGCCAAAGTAAGACAGTGCAGCAAAAACTACGCACGTCAACAGCTTTGTTTAAAACTGGCCCAGTGTGAAGTCAATGTGTCAACTAATGGACCTAGATTGACGTAAGTTTATTTATTGGTGGACATTCATTTTATGATACTGACCAGTGAAATAACTTCCACTTTTTGTTGCAACAAATCCCATATGTTCATTGAAGTTATTAGCAATTCCTTAGTTTTGCCTCTTGCAATCAGAAGAGCAAAGCCTGACCATTCAGTGTTCTGGATAGATTGTCCTTTGATAGGTATCACAAATTAGGAAGATGGTAACATTTTGAGTGCAGTTTGACACGTAACAATTCTATGTGATGCCGCACCTTGGATATTATGGAATCTCCGATTTCCTCAAATAGTGTGGCCAATTAAGTGTATAATTCTCAGGGGGTTCATAAAAATTAGTTTTCTAAATGTTTAATGATTCAGTAATTAGGTCAAGCATAGAATGAAGGTTTTACATTGATTGACGTACAGGGCCTTTATTTAAATGGAAACGGGTCATTGAACTTTTTAAAATGAAATAGCTTTACTGAGCAAAATGGTCAGTACACCTCTAATGTTTAGGCTCTGTCTCACCTACTGAAAATATATATAGTTTCCTTTTCCAAAAAAAAGTGAGATGAACGTAAACTTTTCCAGGGCAGGATTTTTGGAAGCATTGATCCAGAATCAGACAACATACTTTTGTCTGTTCACTGAAGCTTTCTGCGTTCCACATTTGTTCCACTTATTTTAATGCAGCAGACGTAAAGAAAAAGTCTTGCTTGTTGGTTCAGAGATCATCAGGGCTGCAAATGCCAGACTGAAGTCTTGACTTGTGTAAGGTTTAGAAATTCAACACCTAAACAAAGGAAATGTGGTCTCGATATTTAAGGGGATAATTTTTTTGAAAAATAACTGATGTTTTACAGTCAAATCTATGACAAAACTTTGTAAACCTTTGCATTAAAGTTTCTGTGATTGCATGCAAACTTCAATACTTTTGGCTTGACTTGACTCAGGTCAGAGGAAGCCAATTATTTCAAAGTTATTGTTTCATCAGCAGATGCATTAACTGTCCATTACTACTAAAGACCACCAGGGGCGCTGGGGAGATGGCAGCCCTGCTGGCAGTCTGTTGTTTTTTTTCTTTCTTTTTGTTATTTGTTAGTGCATTAAAAACTTTGTTTGAATGTTCTTCGGTATGTTTTATGTGGGGGGGGGGGGATCGGGGGGGAAACTTTTTTCAAGTTCTTACCTTGCTGGAGTTGTGACTATTTTTCGGATCACATTCTCCGGGCTCTGCGGCCTACCATTGCTGGAGCTGGAGGCCTCGGACTGTCGTGAGCCCCACAGCAGGGCGCGGATCCCTTGCCTGGGATTGCTCCCACCGCGACCACCATGAACTTACCATCTAGGGCTCGCAGTCTCGGGAGAAGCTAGTCGGGAGCTCCAACGCCGCGGAAGGCTCGACCAGCCCCGACGCGAGGTTCGATCGCCCGACGCGTGGGAGCTGACATTCCCCCGATACGGGAGCAGATCGCCTCGATGCGGAGGGCCCTAATGCCGCCGGCTACGGGAGACAAGACCATCCCGTCAATGGAAGGCTCAAGGCCGCCGACCGAGGAAGAACAAAAGGAAGGACTTGAACTTTATTTCGCCTTCCATCACAGTGAGGAATGTGTAGGAGTCACTGTGGTGGACGTTCATGTTAAAATGTGTTTTTGAGTGATTTGTTGCTTTTAATTGGATGACTGACCTGGCAATGAAATTCCTCGTATGTTGCAAAACATACTTGGCGAATAAAGTGTGATTCAGATTCTGATTCTGATACTAATGACAACCCTGCAAGTAATTTTTTTTCCATATGGATTTTGATTGTGTCAGGAATGCAGGTAGAATCCAGAAGTGCTGAGCCAGATTCTGGATATCTTGCTTGCCATACTGAAAGAAATGGGTGAGATGATCGTCAGTTCAGGCGATCAGAGGATATCTTTAAAATTCAATGCCTTGGCAGTTCCCTGGCAGAGTAAGTCAACCACCTTCCCTAAAGCTTGGTTGATGCTTGTGTCATTGAATTCATTGGTTGATCAGCCATGATTGAATGGCAGAGTAAAGCTGATGGGTCGATTGGCCTAATTCTACTCTGAGAAACATAGGAAATAGGTGCAGGAGTAAGCTATTTGGCCCTTTGAGCCAGCACCGCCATTCAATATGATCATGGCTGATCATCCAAAATCAGTACCCTGTACCTGCTTTCACTCCATATCCCTTGATTCCATTAGCCCTAAGAGCTTTATCTAACTCTTTCTTGAAAACATCCAGTGAATTGGCCTCCACTGCCTTCTGTGCCAGAGAATTCCACAGATTCACAACTCTCTGGGTGAAAATGTTTTTCCTCATCTCAGTCCAAAATGGCCTACCCCTTATTCTTAAACTGTGACCCCGTGGTTCTGGACTCCCCCAACATTGGGAACATTGTTCCTGCATCTAGCCTGTCTAATCGCATAAACATATGAATTTATGAATTCTGTGGAATGGACGTCTGATGAGTTCCACCCAGGCTGACAGGTACATTCTTCCAGGGAGCAGGGTTGAAAATGAATCCCACTTGTACCACATCATGGCGGTACGGTGGCGCAGCAGTAGAGCTGTTGCCTTACGGGTGCTGTCTGTACGGAGTTTATACGTTTTCCCCTTGACCGCGTGGGTTTTCTCCGAGATCTTCGGTTTCCTCACATACTCCAAACACGTACAGGTATGTAGGTTAATTGGCTTGGTGTAAATGTAAATTGTTCCTAGTGTGTGCAGGATAGTGTTAATGTGCGGGGATCGCTGGTTCGGCATGGACTCGATGGGCCGAAGGGCCTGTTTCCCCGCTGTATCTCTAAAACTAAAAACTAAAATCAGTTTCCCTTACATTTTCCCTCTACCCCATACTTTTCCCCTCTCCCTCTCTGACTCTCCAATGCACTTTCTTCTCAGCCCTAGACGATCCATCCTGTCCCTCTCACCCATCGCTTTCCGTTATTGCATCAAGTCTTGTGCAGAAATTCTGAGAGTTGACTGAAAGATTAAAACAAAATCTGGATATGAATTTTACATTGGGCGCATATTGGTGCCTGGAGAATCTTGAACTGTAACATCCTTATTGGAGAAACTCTTTATATGTTGTGCTAAAAATGCAAAGCACATTTTCCAATACGTTAGAATTTTAGGCATCATTGCCACCCTGTGATCTGTATCTGAAAACACTAGAATCAATGTATGACTCTACATTTAATAGAGCAGACTATCTCTTCATTTGCTAAATCAGTAAAAAGCTTCATAAATCATTCTGAAACTATCTTTACTCTCAACTGCTATCTGATTTACCTGGTGCCTTGTAGTTCAGCTCCTCTTGGTTTCTCCTCTTGATTTTCAACATTAGCCATCCCATCCTCCCCCCCCCCCCCCCCCCCCCCCCCCCAGCTTGTAGATTGCTTTTGAATTTATGAAACTGATCTGTATAATCCGGTGTTTCCGCTAAAGTAATTTACGTAATCCTGAGATGAATCTAAATCCATTTACAGTGTGTTGTCTATAACTGTCGAGCTCAAAAGATGAATCTGATCCATCTAATTCTTTCCTTTTCTCAGTGCTGCCCTCTCCGACTTCAGAATGGGTTTCAATGGTTTAGTTTTATTTTAGAGATACAGCGTGGAAACAGGCCCTTCGGCCCACCGAGTCTGCACCGGCCAGTGATCCCTGCACATTAACACCACGCTACACACACACGAGGGACAATTTTACATTTATACCAAGCCAATTAACCAATAAACCTGTGTCTTTAGAGTCCGAAAATATCTCGCATGTGTATTTTACAGTGATATAACCGTTCTCAGACTAATGGCAAACAGAAATTCAATCCCCCATGTGTACTGAAGAACGTACCTTGCGGAATGAGGCCGTTCTTGTGCCCAAGTACCATCTTGAGGCAGAGGATGCGTGAGGAGAGATGTTTGGAGGGAAGCACTCTGCCGTTGGTAATTTGTAGAAGCCTGCGCTGATTCTGGCAATAAACAGTATTTGTCAGAGTCTCTTAATAACAGGCAGATCAGCGCTGGCTTGCAAACAATGCTTGCATTAATGCACATTCAGATGCAGAGTATGCCAAAGTTGACACATTGGCTGAAGAACACAAGAGAATAGGTCTGACATTCAATGTCTGCAAAACTTGGATCCTGTACTAATGATCCCTTAAGGTTCAAGACAGTCCTCTTGCAGATGACATAAAAATAGCTGGAGTTGTAGACTGTGAGGACGGCTGTCAACATAGACAGTGTTCAGCCACAGAAATAGGTGGAGAACTGGCAGGTGCAGTTCAATCCAAGTAGGTGTGTGGTATTGCACTTTGGGATGTCTAATGTAAGGAGAAAGTATGCTACACCCTTACCAGCATTGATGTACAGAGGGATCTTGAGTCCCAGTCCATAACTCTGAAAGTGCAACACAGTAGATAGAGTAGTAAAGAAAGCATATGGTATGGTTGGAACATTGTGTATAAGAGTCAGGATGTCATGATGCAGCTTTATGGGACTATGGTCAGGCCACATTTGGAGTATTGTGTGCAATTCTGGTCACCCCATTACAGCTAGAATGTGGAGGATTTGGAAAGGGCATGGAAGAGGTTTATCAGAATGCATCCTGGATTAGAATGTGTTAGCTATAAGGAGAGGTTGGACAGAGTTGGATTGTTTTCTCTGGAAGCCGAAGTTTGAGGGGAGATGTGATATAAAATTCTGAGATCATAGACATGGTATATAACTTCTGTTCCAGGGTGGAAATATCAAAGACTAAGGGGCCTAGCTTTAATGTGTGAAGGGCAAAGTTTAATGGAGTAGATTATTGGCAAGATTATTTCACAGAGACTATAGTACACTGCCTGTTCGTGGAAGCAGATGCAATAGTGGCGTGTGAGAGGCTTTTAGATAGACGCATGGATATGCAGGGAATGGTGAAGTTGGGATCATATGCAGGCAGAGGAGATTACTTTACCTTGGCAGCATGGAACAGACATTGTGGGCTGATGAGCCTGTTTCTGTGCTGTACTGTTTTATGGTCCATCTACCTCCAACAACAAAGGTTTGTGGAGAAACCTTGAAAAGCATAGGGGCCCTTCCCATATCGAGGGAACCATTTCTCAGTGACAGCAGATGTTGGTGGTGAAATTTGCTATGTCATCGATCTGGCAGCATAGCCCTTGGACTAGTGAGGAGAAGGGTATTTGAAGATCAAGACCTCAGACCTGCCACAAAATGTGTCTGCCAGCAGTTGTTACACCCTATGCTTCTGAGACTCGTTCAACTTAAGGCTCTGGAAAGGATTCACCAACATCACTGCATAAATGCCTACATCCACTGGAATGACGACCACATTAATGCCATGTTCCTTTTCCAGGCCAGCATCCCCAGCATTGAGTCTCCCAAGTATACTCGGCTGATGGCATTCGGCATTTCATATCACTCAATCCCCCAACTCCAGATTCTTAAAGCAAGCAAATCCTTCCAAACTAAACCATGGGAAGGGATTACCGGCTGAACGGAATAAAATATAAGGATGTACTCAAAATCTCCTTGAGAAAAAAATGCAACATTCCCACTCACTACTGTTACCCTTGACCCAGAGAGGAGGAGTATTTGGGTAACGTTGAGAACCTTGCCTGCATCTGGAGCACATAGATGCGCAGTGTAAGTGGTGGGAGGAGTGCACCACATCACAAGCTACTCACTGGCCTGCCCTGCCTGACACCTCCAGTGGGAGAGCCTGCAGTTCCCACATTGGTGTCACCATTCATTTCAGAATGGACAAAACCAGAGTGGAAGCGCAAACCGGAGTATGTGCCCAAGAAGAAGGTGTTGACATTCTTGGGGCAAGAGTGTCACATAAATTTGAACTATAAGATATAGATTTCCCTCCAGCATTTCGTGTCTATCTTGTCATGCTTAAAATTGGAGTAACTCAGTGGGTCAGGCAGCATCCCAGGAGAAAACAGATAGGTGATGTTTCGGTTTGGGACCCTTCTTCAGTCCCAAGCTGAAACATCACCTATCCATATTCTCCAAAGATGCTGCCTAACCTGCATTACTTCAGTATTTTGCGTCTAGTCTTTATCTTTGGTATAAACCAGCATCTGCAGCTCCTTGTTATTATGTTAAGCATGACTTGAATGGATTTGTGCATTCAAATGTCCTTCTGTGAACCACCTTGAGCTCAAAATGTAAATGCACTGCATTTTGCTCCAACCTTTGACTTGACCAAACGTTTCCAAGAACCCATTAAGGAAGCAGAAATGTTGGCCAAGTTACAAAATTAGTTTCTTGAGACATGATGCATTCTTTTAATGGTACTTACTGTAATGAAGTTGACAGAACAATCATTATGCAAAGTCGGTATAGCTATTTACAGAATAGATGGGTCTTGATGACTCTTCTGATGGGGAACTGCAATCATCTTTTGATGGTAAATGTAACATTAATTTTCGAGAAGTATAAAATGAATAGGAAAATTAATGCACAAGGTGATTTTGAAAAGGATCCAATATTTAATTAAAGTTTACAGAAGTGTGAATAATTAAATATGATATGCATGTTGTATGATAAACATCTGATAAAGTAATGGTTAACATTAATGGTGTTCCCAGTTATTGATAGATCGTTGCTTCAGGCAGGGACCAATGCATGGATCAACAGTGAACTTGTGGTTAAATGTAGAAATTGATTTTTATGGGCAAAGGACAAAGGACATTTATTGTCACATACACCAAATGGTGTAGTGAGATTTGAGTTGCCATTGCAGCACACCAATAAAATAAACACAACATTATAGAATTTAACATTAAGCATAAAAAACATCCCCCCCACAGCAGGATCAACGTTTCCCACTGTGTTGCAATTTTTTCTCAAGGAGGGAAGGCAGCAAAGTTCAGTCCACTTCCTCTATGTTCACCCGTGGTCGGGGCCTATTTGAAGCCTCCGCAGTCGCCGCTACAGCGGCCCGATGTTTCAGGCCCTCTCGCCGGATGATGGAACTCCAGCGTCAGAAGAACACTCTCAGCGGCTTGGAGTTTTGAAACGTCTGTTTGCTACCGGAGACCGTGGCTCCCGAAGTCCACAGGCCGCGCTGGTCGGAGTTCCAACACTGGCGATCTTGGCGAGAGATGCCAGGCTCCGTAGCTGGACGCTCCGCAGAGCACAGCTCCACGATGTTGAAGTCGGCACACCCAGCACTCCGGAGCTCCAACACGGCGACCCGGGTAAGGCATTGCCCGCTCCGCGATGGTACCTCAGTGCTGCGCTGCCGCTGAAGCTGCAGCTCGAAGCTCTGGCTGGTCTCCGGCAGGAAAGGCCGCGCCAATCCAGGTGGTAGGCCGCGAGGAGGGGGCGAAGATGCGGCTCGGAGGAAGGACGCATCCTCATCCATGTAGGGACTGGAGAAAACAGTTTCCCCCTTTCCCCCCCAACCCCCACATAAAAAGACTAAAAGGCCTCCAGAACAATAAAAAAAATGTTAAAAAAAAATGTTTAAAGGGTGAAGAACGAACAGCTGCAGGCGAGGCTACCACACTCTATGGCGCCACCACTCGACTACAATTTAATGCAGAAAAATGTGAGGTTTTGCATTTTGGGAAGTCTAACATGGGCAGGGCCTACACAGTGAATGGTAGGGCTCTGGGTCGTGTTGTAGAGCAGAGGGATTTAGGAGTCCAGGCGCATAGCTCCCTGAAGGTGGAGTAGCAGGTGGATAGGGTGGTCAAAAAGGCATTTGGCACATTCGCTTTCATCAGCCAGATAATTGGGAGATCATGTTGCAGTTGTATATGACCGTGGTGAGGCCACATTTAGAGTATTGTGTTCAGTTCTGGGCATTGTGTTATAGGAAAGATCTTGTCAAGCTGGAAAGGGTGCAGAGAAGATTTATGAGGATGTTTCCAGGACTAGAGGGTCTGAGCTACAGGCAGAGGTTGTGTAGGCTTGGACTGTATTCCTTGGAGCGCAGGAGGATGCGGGGTGATCTTACAAAGGTATATAAGATCATGAGAGGAATAGATCGGGTAGATGCACAAATGGAACTTGGTGAATCGAGGGATCTAGTGGTCCTTGTTCATCAGTCAATGAAAGTAAGCATGCAGGTACAGCAGGCAGTGAAGAAAACAAATGGCATGTTGGCCTTCATAACAAGAGTTGAGTACAGGAGCAACAAGGTCCTTCTGCAGTAGTACATGGCCCTAGTGAGACCACACCTGGAGTATTGTGTGCAGTTTTGGTCCCCTAATTTGAGGAAGGACATTCTTGCTATTGAGGGAGTGCAGCGTAGGTTCACAAGATTAATGTCCGGGATGGTGGGACTGTCATATGCTGAGAGAATGGAACGGCTGGGCTTGTGTACACTGGAATTTGGAAGGATGAGAGCAGATCTTATTGAAACGTGTAAGATTATTAGGGGTTTGGAGACGCTAGAGGCGGGAAACATGTTCCCGATGTTGGGGGAGTCCAGAACCAGGGGCCACAGTTTAAGAATATGGTGTAAGGCATTTAGAACGGAGATGAGGAAATGCTTTTTCGCACAGAGAGATGTGAGTCTGTGGAATTCTCTGCCTCAGAGGGCGGTGGAGGCCAGTTTTCTGGATGATTTCAAGAGAGAGCTTGATAGGGCTCTTAAAGATAGCGGAGTCGGGATATGGGGAGAAGGCAGGAACGGGGTACTGATTGTGGATGTATCTACTCCTGCACCAATTGTCTATTGTCTATTGTCCAGAAAACATAGGGTTACGGTGAATGGGGAAAAGATTTAACAAGACTCTGCGGGGTAACTTTTTCACACAAAGGGTGGTGGATGTATGGAACAATCTGCCAGAGGAGGTAGTTGAAGCAGGGAATATCCCAACATTTAAGAAGCAGTTCTATAGGTAGATGGATAGGACAGGTTTGGAGGGATATGGACCAAATGCTGGCAGGTGGGGCTAGCGTAGCTGGAACATGTTGGCAGGTGTGGGCAAGTGGGGCTGAAGAGCCTGTTTCCAAACTGTATCACTCTATGACTATGACTATAAATGGTATCACTCTATGTTGTTACAAGTGAAATGGTAAAGCATTCCTGTATGTTTGAGACATAAACTAAACTCGCTATTCAGAATTTGCAGGAAGGAACTGCAGATGCTGGTTTAAACTGAACATAAACAAAAAGCTCGGGTCAGACGGCATCCCTGGAATAGAGTAATAGGTGACTGAAGTAGTTTGAAGAAAGGTCGCAACCCAAAACATCACTTACACCATTTCTCCAAAGATGCTGTCTGACCCGCTGAGTTACTCCAGCTTTTTGTGTTGGTTATCTGACGGAAAGCAAAGAGTGAGAATAAATGGTTTCTTTGAAGTTTGGCAGGGGATGATAATGGGTTGGGGGTAAATGTCATATTTCCAAGTTTGTTAAACTAGGTGAGTTTGTGAGCATGGAGATGGATGTGACAAAGCTTCATTAACATATTCAAGTTGAATGAAAGATTGAGAACATGACACATAGAATATAGTGTGGGAAAATGTGAAGTATTTCACATTAGTGAACACGAGAGAGAGAGATTATTTATTCAATGGTGAGAGATTGGGTAGTTTTAAAGTGTACTAATTCACAGAGTGGTGAACCTTTGGAACTCTCCACCTTGGAAGGCAGTGAGGGTCAGTCTTATATGTTTATTGAAAAGAGAGGTCAATAGATTTCTGGATGTAAGGCAATTGAGATACTGTATGTAGTGGTGACGCTGAAAGATGCTTCTGTCCTAAGATGAGACATGATGAGCCATAGCTTGCCATCATGTATGGCATGAATATTATGGGCCAAAGGGCCCATACCAGTGCTGTACTGTGCTGTTCTATGTATGATATGGAAGAATAGCAGATCAGGTTTGAAGGACCAGATGGTCTAGTCTTACTCCTCTTTCTAATGTTTTTATAGAAAAGCAGAGCAGGCTTTATTGTCCATGCTTGCATTTAGTGCTGATGTTTTTATTTACTTAAATGGCCCTTAGAGGTCTCCGGATTGGAAATGCTTTGATCTTGACCAAGTTGCAGATGAGGCATTGCAATAAGAGAATTAATTCCTTTTTTTAAATATTTTATTTTATTAGAAGTAAGTACAGTCATATGGCACCAAAGTGCCTAATATATATTTTCATAATACATTTTATGTACAACTTCTTTTTTTTTTTTTTGTTACATTGAAAAAAGATTAGAATAAGAAAAAGAAGTTCGATAGTAAAGGATAGAAAGATGTGAAATATATAGTGTGTGAAAAAAGAAAACGAGTAAATGAAGAAAGTTGAGAGAGAAAATAGAGAAAATAAAATAAAATAAAAAAGAAAAGGAGATCATTATTTATAATCTTGACCAACCCTCGTCCAGTCCTGAAACAGTTATTTTTTACAATTGTGTTGCACCATATGATTCCAAAAATGGGGACCAACTCGTTGTGAATTGGTCTGATTTATCCATTAGGAGGAATCGCATTTCCTCAAGATGAGCGGTGTCCAACATACTTGCAATCCACATTTTAAGCGTTGGTATTGATGTACCCTTCCAAAATTTAAGAATTAATTTTTTTGCTATTATTAAACCATAGTTAAGGAATAGATTTTGAGATGTGTTCAATTTATTCCCATCTTCCATTACGCCAAATATAATCATTTCAGTATTAGGTTCCATTCTTGTCTTGAATAATTTTGTAAATATTTCAAAAATATAATTCCAAAATCTATAAAGTTTTATGCAGGGAACTAAGGAGTGTGTTATAGTTGCCTTTTGGGCTAGACATTTATCACAAGTGGCGGATATATTTGGATAAAATTTGTTCAATCTTGTTTTTGAATAATATAATCTATGTACAATTTTAAATTGAATTAGATTATGTCTTACATTAATTGAACATTTGTGAATATATATCAGGTATTTTTCCCATTTAACCTTCGTAATTTTTATCATTAGTTCCCGTTCCCACTCTTCTCTAAGTACCTCTGTCGATGGTAGGTCTATATTTAGAATACTATTATATAAATATGATATTAATTTTTGTGAGTCAGCTTCAATATTCATTGCTTCTTCCAATAAGTCAGGAGTTACTTTTTGATATCCTTGTATATATTTTTTCACGAAATCGCAAATCTGAAGATATTTAAAATATTGGGTGTTTTTCAATTTAAATTTTAATTGTAGTTGTTGGAATGATAGTAGGTTTCCCATTTCGTACATATCCCCGATCCTTCTAATTCCGAGACTTTCCCATTGGTTATATGTCTTATCAATAAGAGATGGTTTAAATAAAGGGTTATTCGCTATTGGCATTAACAGTGATAGATTTCTTAATTTTAAAGATAATTTTATTTGTTTCCAAATTCTTATTGTACCATATATAATTGGGTTCTTCTTATATATTGTGTTATTCAGTTTTTTTGGGGAGAAGAGGATCGTTCCTATATTACAAGGATGGCAATCCTCCTTCTCCATTTTTATCCATTCTGTCTGTTGGGTAGAACTATCCAACCAATAAATCATATTCTTAATATGCACTGCCCAGTAATAATACATAAAATTCGGAAGTGAAAGTCCCCCAACCTCTTTTGGTTTACATAAGTGTTTTTTTGTGATTCTATGTGATCTATAGTCCCAAATATAATTAGTAATATTAGAGTCTAATTTAAAAAATATATATTTTGGTATATATACCGGTATAGATTGAAATAGGTATAGTAATTGTGGTAGGAAGATCATTTTTATTGCATTTATTCTACCTAATAATGATAAACTGTATCACTCTATGACTATGACTATAAATGGTATCACTCTATGTTGTTACAAGTGAAATGGTAAAGCATTCCTGTATGTTTGAGACATGTTTGAGACATTGCAATAAGAGAATTAATTCCTATGGTAGTAATTGAACATTATGCAGAGTTTATAATCAGAACGACGTCTGTATATGGAACTAAATGCTTGGCTATTTTTCACACTCTTTTGAAGACCATAGTACATGGTCACCAACAACCCAAACTTGGACCACTCTGAACTGTTCTAAATTATACCAGATAGCAGATTGACAGAGAACTAGTTTGACGCTCCCGTGAAATCTGTTCCTACTTCAAACTGAACTAGTTAGAAGTTAAGATTTAAGAGTTTCAGGTCCATATTATGAATAGATTGGTTATTGTTTCCATATGAAAGTGAACCCTAAACACCTTTCCCCACCCATTGTCCTGTCACATGCTCATAACTCACAGAGAATGTTATAATAATGTTCTGCATAAAGCCAACAATATATCGCAATCTTGCATGTGCTCCACCCCCACCCATGTGTTCTTCCAGAGTTCTTCAGCGGCATCAGTAAGATGATGCCATTTAAAATATACAAGCGGATTTATATTATATTTAAGAGTTAAGAGCAAAAATTTACGGCATAATTTGTTTGGGATATCAATGTTAAATATTTTGAGACCATTACATGAAATGAGTGGTTTGGAACAATTCAGAATTTTCACCTGTTCAACACATCTATTTCCATTTCATAATTCCAGGTGTTATTTTATGGACAGATCTGGCTTGGGAGCCAGTCAAATCAGTTCTGTGCCAGCCTACGCTCTGGTATTAGTTAAAGATATTCATCTTGTTCCAAGTTTGGGCTGTTGGTGAGTAAATGTGCTTTGTCACTAGTCTACCCTGAGCGAGGAACACTGGTTGGGCCAAATGTGAGGCCTGTGAAAGAGTAGAATAGTGGCTCAGCGGAAAGGTTGCTGCCTCACAGCGCCAGAGACCTGGCTCAATCCTGACTATGCGTGCTGACTGTCCGGAGTTTGTACGTTCTCCCTGCGACCTCGTGAGTTTTCTCCGGGTGAAACATAGAAACATAGAAAATAGGTGCAGGCCCTTCAAGCCGGCACCACCATTCAATATGATCACAGCTGATCATCCTAAATCAGTAGCTGCTGCTCTTCTCTGCTTCTGCTCGATCCTGCTTTCTCCCTATATCCCTTGATTCCGTCAGCCCTAAGAGATATATATATATACATTTTTTTCCTCATCTCAGTCCTAAATGGCCTCCCCCTTATTCTTAAACTGCGACCTCTGGATGCTCTGGTTTCCTCCCACATTCCAAAGATGTGCGGTTGATAGGTAATTGGATTCTGTAAAAGTCTGTTAAAAGTGTGTAGTATAGAACTAGTGTGTGGGTGATCGCTGGTCGGCGTTGACCTGGTGGGCCAAAGGGCCTGTTTCCATGCTGTATCTCTAAAACTAAAACTAAAACTTTAAGTAAAAATGTGTCAATGACAGCAGACACTTGGAGAAATGGGGAGGCATATCTTTCTGCCCAAGATAGACACAAAAAGCTGGAGTAACTCAGCGGGCGAGGCAGCATCTCTGGAGAGAAGGAATGGGTGACGTTTCAGGTCGACACCTGTCTTCAGTCTCTTCCTACATATATCTTTCAGCCCAATTATTGTGGTATCGGAGGTGCCTCAACTGTGTCAGCAGTGACTTGACTTGACCTCTAAAAACTGCTTTCCTCTATTTCTAAGGCTACTGGAAAGTAAAATGTGTAGCAACCTGTGCAGAAAGGGTCAGATGATAATCAGCAATTAAAGCATCTGGGATGAATTTGGGTTATTCAACTAAAATGAGCTTGCAATTTTTTAAGGAGTAGAAATAAGGAACTGCAGACGTTGGTTTACAAAAATAAAAGACGTAAAGAGATGGATTAACTCAGGTGGGTAGGCAACATCTCTGGAGAACATGGATAGATGATGTTTCGGGGTCAGGACAAGTCTGAGTCAGGATCAAACCTAAGTCTGTGGCACTGAGGCAGCAACTGGGGCAGGGGGCAGAGAATGGTAGCACTCTGACCCAAAATGTAGGGGAGAGAGAAGTAAAAGAAAATAATCAGAGAATAAGAGAGGGTGGGTTTCTTAAATGTGTATATTTTAATGCTAGGAGCATTGTAAGAAAAGTGGATGAACTTAGAGCCTGGATTGACACCTGGAAGTATGATGTTGTGGCGATCAGTGAAACATGGTTGCAGGAGGGCTGTGATTGGAAACTAAATATTCCAGGATTTCATTGCTTCAGGTGTGATAGAATTGGAGGGGCAAGAGGTGGAGGTGTTGCATTGCTTATCAGGGAAGATATTACAGCAGTGCTTTGGTAGGATAGATTAGAGGGCTCGTCTAGGGAGGCTATTTGGGTGGAACTGAGAAATGGGAAAGGGGTAGCAACACTTATAGGGGTGTATTATAGACCGCCAAATGGGGAGCGAGAATTGGAAGAGCAAATATGTAAGGAGATTGCAGATATTAGTAGTAAGCACAAGGTAGTGATTGTGGGAGATTTCAATTTTCCACACATAGACTGGGAAACACATTCTGTAAATGGGCTGGATGGGTTGGAGTTTGTAAAATGTGTGCAGGATAGTTTTTTGCAACAATACATAGAAGTACCTACTAGAGAAGGGGCGGTACTGGACCTCCTGTTAGGAAATGAGATGGGTCAGGTGGCAGAGGTATGCGTTGGGGAACAGTTCGGGTCCAGTGATCACAATACCATTAGTTTCAATATAATTATGGAGAGGGACAAAACTGGACCAAGGGTTGAGATGTTTGATTGGAGAAAGGCTAACTTTGAGGAGATGCGAAAGGATTTAAAAGGAGTAAATTGGGACAGTTTGTTTTATGGGAAAGATGTGGAAGAGAAATGGAGTACATTTAAAGGTGAAATTTTAAGAGTACAGAATCTTTATGTCCCTGTTTGGTTGAAAGGAAATCGTAAAAATTGTAAAGAGCCATGGTTTTCAAGGGAAATTGGACACTTGGTTCGGAAAAAGAGGGAGATCTACAATAGTTATAGGCAGCATGGAGTAAATGAGGTGCTTGAGGAGTATAAAGAATGTAAAAAGAATCTTAAGAAAGAAATTAGAAAAGCTAAAAGAAGATATGAGGTTGCTTTGGCAAGTAAGGTAAAAGTAAATCCGAAGGGTTTCTACCGCTATATTAATAGCAAAAGGATAACGAGGGATAAAATTGGTCCATTAGAGAGTCAGAGTGGCCAACTATCTGCAGAGCCAAAAGAGATGGGGGAGATATTGAACAGTTTCTTTTCTTCGGTATTCACCAAGGAGAAGGATATTGAATTATGTGAGGTAAGGGAAACAAGTAGAGTAGCTATGGAAACTATGAGGATCAAAGAAGAGGAAGTACTGACACTTTTGAGAAATATAAAAGTGGATAAGTCTCCAGGTCCGGACAGGATATTCCCTAGGACATTGAGGGAAGTTAGTGTAGAAATAGCAGGGGCTATGGCAGAAATATTTCAAATGTCATTAGAAACGGGAATAGTGCCGGAGGATTGGCGTACTGCGCATGTTGTTCCATTGTTTAAAAAGGGGTCTAAGAGTAAACCTAGCAATTATAGACCTGTTAGTTTGACGTCAGTGGTGGGCAAATTAATGGAAAGAATACTTAGAGATAATATATATAAGCATCTGGATAAACAGGGTCTGATTAGGAACAGTCAACATGGATTTGTGCCTGGAAGGTCATGTTTAACTAATCTTCTTGAATTTTTTGAAGATGTTACTCGGGAAATTGATGAGGGTAAAGCAGTGGATGTTGTGTATATGGACTTCAGTAAGGCCTTTGACAAGGTTCCTCATGGAAGTTGGTTAAGAAGGTTCAATGGTTGGGTATTAATGGTGGAGTAGCAAGATGGATTCAACAGTGGCTGAATGGGAGATGCCAGAGAGTAATGGTGGATGGTTGTTTGTCAGGTTGGAGGCCAGTGACGAGTGGGGTGCCACAGGGATCTGTGTTGGGTCCACTGTTGTTTGTCATGTACATCAATGATCTGGACGATGGTGTGGTAAATTGGATTAGTAAGTATGCAGATGATACTAAGATAGGTGGGGTTGCGGGTAATGAAGTAGAGTTTCAAAGTCTACAGAGAGATTTATGCCAGTTGGAAGAGTGGGCTGAAAGATGGCAGATGGAGTTTAATGCTGATAAGTGTGAGGTGCTACATCTTGGCAGGACAAATCAAAATAGGACGTACATGGTAAATGGTAGGGAATTGAAGAATGTAGGTGAACAGAGGGATCTGGGAATAACTGTGCACAGTTCCATGAAAGTGGAATCTCATGTAGATAGGGTGGTAAAGAAAGCTTTTGGTGTGCTGGCCTTTATAAATCAGAGCATTGAGTATAGAAGTTGGGATGTAATGTTAAAATTGTACAAGGCATTGGTGAGGCCAATTCTGGAGTATGGTGTACAATTTTGGTCGCCTAATTATAGGAAGGATGTCAACAAAATAGAGAGAGTACAGAGGAGATTTACTAGAATGTTGCCTGGGTTTCAGCAACTAAGTTACAGAGAAAGGTTGAACAAGTTAGGGCTTTATTCTTTGGAGCGCAGAAGGTTAAGGGGGGACTTGATAGAGGTTTTTAAAATGATGAGAGGGATAGACAGAGTTGACGTGGAAAAGCTTTTCCCACAGAGTAGGGAAGATTCAAACAAGGGGACATGACTTGAGAATTAAGGGACTGAAGTTTAGGGGTAACATGAGGGGGAACTTCTTTACTCAGAGAGTGGTAGCTGTGTGGAATGAGCTTCCAGTGAGGGTGGTGGAGGCAGGTTCGTTTTTATCATTTAAAAATAAATTGGATAGTTATATGGATGGGAAAGGAATGGAGGGTTATGGTCTGAGCGCAGGTATATGGGACTAGGGGAGATTATGTGTTCGGCACGGACTAGAGGGGTCGAGATGGCCTGTTTCCGTGCTGTAATTGTTATATGGTTATATGGTTATATGGTTATAACTCTCCTGCTGATCTGGATGTCTGAGGAAGGGTTCCAACCCAAAACGTCACCTATCCATGTTCTCCAGGGATGCTGCCTGATCTGAGTTACTCCTCCACGTTGTGCCTTTTTGTTGCACATTTCGAAGCTCTTCTCATCTTGGCGCTCCTCCCTTGTATTCTGAAGGTATGGACATGCTCCAGTACAGTTCTGTAGGACTTGCAGGCTTTCTAGAGACTCATCCAGCTACTGTCTACCATCTCTGACTGATCATCTGCAGCCATCTCTCTGGATAGGACTGAACCTGAACTGACTTTATGAGCCAGAAAATGTTGCTGAAGTGCCTACTGGCGCAGTGGCCCACTTGAACCTGCCCACCCTCTTCCTGGGATAATGGAGCCAATTCTCTAACATACTTGGATAATTAAAAATCAGGCCTGGAATGTTTCTGCTCATAACGCTTCACGTCCAGGTTGCGAAATGTGTTAACCATTGCTGAAAGGTAGCGTGTCCTTATAACAAATAAGTGAGTAGATACTTGAGAGGTAATGTCATTGCAAATGATGTAGGAGTTCCAGTTGACTAATTTCTTTATCACACAATCAGTTTTGCTAATATAACCATGTTGCTTCTTGTGCAAGTGCCTGGTTTTATTTGTGTGACGGGCATTATCATTTCTACTGACAGTGATTGTAGTGAGACTACTGGAACAGAATGTCAACTCTGCTCCCATGTGGCCGTGACATTTAAACGGATGAGTAATGACCGGCCACACCGCTGCTGGTGGGTTTTGTGGGTGGGCGTTGCAATAAATCTGTCCAATAGTGAATCTAACAGTTCAATAACCTTATTATTTCAGTGACGGCACTGATCTTTAATAAATTAGGGCTGCATTTTATTGAGGGTACCTTTTAGTTTTCGAGATGCAGTGTGAAAACAGGCCCTTCAGTCCACCAAGTCTGTGCTGACCGACGATCCCTGCACGCTATCCTACGCACTAGGGGCATTTTCGGTCCACAATCTTTGCCGGTCATTGAACCTACAAAGCTATACGTCTTTGGAATGTGGGAGAAAACCCACACGGTCACAGGGAGAATGTCTAAACTCCATACAGACAGCACCGTGGTCAGGATGGAGCCCGAGTCTCTGGCGCTGTAAGGCTGCAACTCTACCGCTGGGCCACCATGCTGCCCATCTCTTGGACAGGCCTCGATTTTGGCCCACCAGTGTTCCTCATTCAGGATAGCCAGAGACAAAGTGCATTCAATCCCCAAACTTGGAACAAGATGTATTCCTTTAACTAATACCAGAGCGTAGGCTGGCACGGAACTGGTTTGACAGGTCTCCCAAGTCAGATCTGTCCATAAAATAACACCAGGAATTGTGAAACGGAAACAGATGTGTGGAACTGGTGACGATTGTGAATTGTTCCAAACCACTCATTTCATGTAATGTTCTCAACTTACGTACAAATTCCGTACAGACAGCACTCGCATCAGGATCAAACTTGAGTCTCTGCCGCCGTAAGACAGAAACTCCACCGCTGCGCCACCGGGCCATACAGTTTTTGTATTCAGAATAAAGAGTTTTGCGAAGCAGCCTTTGAACCAAGCCCCTTCACCAATACAGCGGGAGAGTTTTGCTGGCTATTCTTCAGAAAGGAAAGGCCCCGGCTGATGAAGCCTGGGAAAACGAGCCCTGAAATCGACAAAGTTCAACAACCCACGCACCACCATATCAAACTGTCCCGCCAGCTCCTGCTATCTAATAATAGAATGAATGGTGCGCTGAGCCAACTTTCATCAGTTATTTATTCATTTAAGTAAGTGAAAGCACCACTGACTTTGTTTCCTTGAATTATTAATGTTGTTTGTTGTAAGACACGTTGTAGGAAGCTGGGTTGTTTTTCAGACACATGCTGGCTTACTCAGCCTTGGGCTGGGTGCAGTGCATGTGACAATTAGCGACAGGAAGGGAGATCAGAGAGCTGAGACTTATTGAGCTGAGTTTGTACGGTGAAAAATCCAGGGTGAAAAATACCGTATTTGTTCAGTTACATAAACTCAATATTGTTTTGATAGTGTGCAAAGATTGATGCAGTGAGGAGCCACTTGACTTTAGACTTTAGAAATACAGTACGGAAACGAGTCCTTCGGCCAACTGAGGGCGTGCCGACCAGCGACCAAGCCGTACACTAACACTATCCTGCACACCAGGGGCAACTTAGAATTTTACCAAAGCCAATTAACCTACAAGCCTCTACGGTATGGAGAGAAGGCAGGTACAGGATATTGAGTTGGATGATCAGCCATGATCATATTGAATGGCGATGCAGGCTCGACGGGCCGAATGGCCTACTCCTGCACCTATTGTCTATGTTTCTATGTTTCTATGTCTTTGGAATGTGGGGAGAAACCAGAGCACCCAGAGAAAACCCACGCGGTCACAAGGAGAATGTACAAACTCCTGTACTCTGGATAAAATCCGGGTCTCTACCGCTGTGCCACTGTGCCGTCCTGCCCATTTGCCAATTAAGCTATTGACCCAGAATTTCCTGGTTTCTGGTACCATTGCGTTAGTAAATCTAGAGGGCTAATTAAAAAAAATAAAATAAATAAATCAGGATTATTTCACCTACATCTTGAATCCCTGGGTCTGCAAGATCACAGCCCTGGCCAAAATACATTAAGAGTTGACATCCCCAGTTTTGCCAGCACTGATCATAGGCTTCCTGGGTCGGAGGCAATCTTTTCCCCACTTCCTTGACTGGAAGATTACGGAGCACACCCGACTCAAATGAACACATGTCAGGATTGAAAGGCTATGGATAGATTGCTATGTTTTTTTTGGTGAGATCATGTGTAATATTTACAATCCCACACCTTGCGTTTGATTCGGAACACTTCCATGGTTTAAAAACCTGCAGTGTCTCTGTGGAAGGTCCACGCTTTTCTTGCAGGGACTCGTGTTGAAGTACTGGGAGTTTGGTCGGAGATTTTGGGATCCTCGTCCTTTAACCAGGTGAGATAACCTAGGCCACAGTAGCTCTCTGCGTTCTATTGATGAGGCAGGTCAGTGTTCAAACAGCCCTGTGGTGTACTGTTGTGCTGCCTTGTTTACAGCTATTGGCAATGAAAGATTCTGCCTCTTCAGAGAACTATCTTCCCTTGGCTAGACACAGGAAGCTGGAGTAACTCAGAGGGTCAGGCAGCATCTCTGGAGAAAAGAAATAAGTGTAATTTTGGGATGAGACTCTTCTTCAGACCCGAAATGTCACATATTCCTTTTCTCCGGAGATGCTGCCTGACCAGCTGAGTTACTCCAGCATTTTGTGTCTATCTTTGGTGTAAACCAGCACCTACGGTTATTTCCCACACAATCTCCCCTTGGCAATACTTTCCTATCATCTAGGATTGTTACCCTGCTAATCGCAAGATGTTATTGTAGTTTATGTGCATTTCACCCATTATTTCAATGGTGCAATGTTGTGAGTAACACATGCAGTGCCTCCCATCAACCTAGGCTCCAGCGGACCACACCAATTTACACGATCAACCCTCGTATATCTCCTGATGATTATTTAATGCTCCAGTCATTGGGGTCAGTCTGACAATGTGCTGTCTGCAGTGATAGTAGCTCTGCATACAAAGAGATTGTAATGATCAATAAAAGGCAGAAAAGGACATTCAACAATAATCCAACATTAATATGGTATTGTGGTGTCCTTTTAAAATTCTATCCAACACTTAGTACTTTATCATATTTGCATTATAAATAAAGGAAGGTAAAGAGAATTTAACCGGCATGAATATTTAACACGTTTGTTTCATGGCTCACTCGATTTAGTTGGTGTTTCTTTTGCTATAACTTTTGCTTGTACACATGAGGAAGATTTGGCTGTGTAAGGAGGAGCTGCAGATGCTGGTTTATACTGAAGATAGATTTAAAATGCTGGAGTAACTCAATGGGTCAGGCAGCATCTCTGGAGATAAAGAATAGGTGATATTTTGGGTCAGAACTATTTTTCAAACTGGAGGTAGAGGTGGGGGTGGTTTGGGCTCGGGGAAGGTGGGGGGGTGGGGGGGGGGGATAACCTGAAGGTTAGAAAAGGCCAGAACAATTCAGGGCTGGCAACAGACGCTCTCAGAAAGGATGGAGCCCACAATGGGCCATTGTGGGCTGGGGAAGGTGTGATGACAAGAGGGATACGAGGATGTGGACAGTGGAACTGCTAGGATGATGAGGATGGGAAGATTTGGCTTGTCTCAGCTGGGAAACTGAGGGATCAAGAGCAGAATGCTTACTGCTACTTTGTGGCTGTTTTGCATGTTCCCCACGGGTCCGTTCTGAACATTCAATTGCGTTGGCTTATCCCTGTTAGGAAAATATTGATTAGGAACCAATGTTCAATGTCCACAATGGGGTAGGGGTGAATTGGACAGTACCCAAGATTATAGATGGAGCAGAGAGTGGAGAGATGTATCCGATATGGCCGGCAACTTATTTAGCGACTCTGTGCTCCCTTGCACTTTGTTCCCGAATTCCTCAGCCAGGGGGAAAGATCTTTGCACCTAATCTGCCAAGGCCTGTAAGAATATACTCTGCTTGTACATCAAACCCGCCATGTCTAGAACCTTCGCTAAAGTGACTCTCCACTGAATTCCCGCTGTGGATGTAGATCCTTTTCGGTAAGGAGACGAAAGCTGTACACAATTGTTCCATCTCACTCAATGTAGCCGCTTGTGGTGCCACACTATGACCCTGCCACTGACTGTGCTCCCATCAAGAACAGCCAAGCTCAGATAGTATCCAAAAGGACAAATGTATTAGTGAGTGAGATTGACTCGGGACATTCCTGTGTTCGTATATGTTGCTCCATGTCCACCTGATGGGGGGGTCTTCCATTGCCTTCTGCTGAAGCACACTTAAATTATATCTTCTTCTTATCGAGTCCACACACAAGATTAGAAGTTGTTCAGCCAGAGCTGAACACACTTCTCGGCATCTGCACAATGGTGTCTGTCTTGCGCTTCTTGTGCTTCTTGTGCGTGGTGGTGGAAAAGATTGGTTGAAACAGGGCCGCGACGTGAACGCTCTTTCCTTGGCCCCACTTAAATGATATGATACAAGATGATGGAACTTTATTTATCCCAGGAGGGAAATTGTTCTGCCAACAGTCATGAAACACAAGATACATGAAACATGAAATTAAAGTGACGAATGGAACGAGGGGAATCGAGGACCAGAGGACATAGGTTCAAGGTGAAGGAGAAAAGATTTAAGAGGAATCTGAGTGGTACCTTCTTCACACAAAGGGTGGTGGGTGCATGGTACAAGCTGCCAGAGGAGGCAGTTGAGATTGGGACTATCCCAACGTTTAAGAAACAGTTAGACAGGTACATGGATAGGACAAGTTTGGAGGGTTATGGATGAAACGCAGGCAGGTGAGACTAGTGTAGCTGGGACATGTTGGCCTGTGTGGGCTAGTTGGGCTGAAGGGGATTTGCATCAAACTATGGTGTGATCACCCTACAAAGGCTCTCCACAAAGTTCTCCGCCTTGCAGATGCACTGTAACGATTCCCACCCTTGCTCCAGCTCCGAAGCCCAAAGCATAAGCTGCTGCAGCCCAAGCTACTTTCTTATTCTCCTCATTACTGGTGAACTATGAGCATTTGTGCCACAATTACATGACAGCTCGCCGAGATTAATACCCTTTGATTTGAAATGCAGTCACTGTTTTATTGAGATTAAAAGAACTGTGATTTAAAATGTCCTTGATACAGAAATGTGACATTATTATCTGAATTAATGAATCCTTAATTATTCAACCAATTAATGTATCCTTGAGATGTTTTACAGTACTGTGGTCATAAAGGTTTTAAAACTTCCATTATATGCTGTATAATATTCGGATTATGTCTAACAGAATGCAAATCCATTTCTTCTTAGTTTGAAAAGGATAATTGTGAAATACGAGAGCGCAATTTCATAAATTATAATTAAGAATATTGTGTTTTGTTAATTATAATTCTGCTAAAGAGCTAGGCCTAATTCTTTAGAGTGTTAGAAATAAGTTGAAAGACTTATTTGATTACTATTTTCAGAAATGTGCATCAGAATTTTATCAATGATACAGAAAATGCTGGAAATGGTCAATGGACCAGTCAGCATCTGTGGAGTGAGAAGCCTTGTTAATGGTTCCTCAAGCTGATGGTGGGTATTGGTGGAACAGTGTTAGAGAACAAACACAGAGAGGCTGAAGATGAAGTGGGATGGAGATCGCTTCTGCAGACCTCATGAATGAAGCAACCAATGCTATACACTAAACTGGAATAATTTCTGGAATAATTAATAATGCTTAATTGTTTCATCTGGAAGAAATGTTCCCATCCCTGGATAATGGGAATGGAAGCGGTTGCTTCTCTTGCAGCTTCATGGATAGGTGCCGTGAGAAGGTAGGATGTGTTGGTTGAGATGGAACAGTAGACCAGGTTTTGTGGAGAGGCAGGTGCATTCAGAGCACTAAAAGGATGGGAAGTAAGGTGTGCTTGGTGGTGGAACCTCTGTGAAAGTGGCAGAGATTGCAGTGAATGATCCATTGGACGTGGAAGATGAGAAGAAGGGGAATCCTCAGGAGCAGAGGAGAGCAGGTGGGGACAGGAATGTGGGACATGGAGCAGATGTGTTTCAGGGCTTTATCAACCATGGTGGGGGGGGGGGGGGGAAGCTGTGATTAAGGAATAAAGAATAATGAAGATGTCTCGAAAGCACTGGTGTGGAAAGTGGCAACGTTACAACAGTTCCAACTTGAGTCGTAGAGTGATACTTGCCCACACCGGACAACAATGCCCCAGCTACACGTCCCACTTGCCTGCGCTTGGTTCATATCCCTTCAAGCCTGTGCTATCCATGAACTTCTCTTGCAGCTTCATGGATAGTGGCCGTGAGAAGGCAGGACGTGTGGGTAGAGATGGAACAGTAAACCAGGTTTTGTGGAGAGGCAGGTGCATTCAGAGCGCTAAAAGGATCTAACAGAGCTTAAACGATTCTTAAACGATGGGATAGTCCCAGCCTCGACTACCTCCTCTGGCAGCTTGTTCCATACACCCACCACCCTGGACTAACTGGAGAAATGTGGTCCACACATTTCCTCCCTGTTTTTTTTCAGTTCATGATGAATATCCATTACAAGCATACAGACACTATCGGCTAACTTCACCACACTATCTCCCTTCCTCCTCATTGTCCCTCCTCTCTTCCATCCTCCCAGTTTCTCCAGCTCTGTTAGATCTGTTCCAACAGCAAATTCAACCCACCTTTGATTTCAAGATGGCATTTCTTTTGGCAGTTTTCATTCATCTGTTTCTCCCAACTGTTTGGCTGTGATTAACAAGTCTTCACCACCACTTGTGTCACTTGGCCCAGCACAGACACCCCTTTGTTTTTGACACCCCTTTTCCATCTTTGCAATTTAACAACTTTTCTTTTCACCCTTTGCTCGGTTTGCTTCTTCAGTAATGGAGATCTGCAGAGCACTGTCTGTTTTTATTTCAGATTTCCAGGATTTGCACTTATGCGGTTTTCAATTAGAAATTAATTTTTCCATTTCTTAGCACATTCCATCTGGTGCTGTCAGCAAAACCTTGTATGTTATTTAGATCATTTTTTAGTCTAGTTTAGAGATACAGCACAGAAACAGGCCCTTTGGCCCACTGAGTCCGTGCCGAGCAGCGATCCCTGCATATTAACACTATCCTACACACACTAGGTTCAATATATATTTATCAAGCCAATTAACCTGTACGTCTTTGGAGTGTGGGAGGAAACCGAAGATCTCGGAGAAAACCCATGCGGTCACGGGGAGAACGTACAAACTCTGTACAGACAGCAACCGTGTTTGGGATCGAACCTGGATCTCAGGTGCTGAAGGCACTCTAAGGCAGCAACTCTACCGCTGCGCCACCGTGCTGCCCCATTGCATGTATGATGCATCTTATTAGAGGCTTCTCCTGATTACTTGCCATAACCTCAGCAGAATATTTGCACAGACTCTGTGTGCGTGTGCGTGTGCGCGTGTGTGTGTGTGTACCGTATCCACAGATTCCACTTGATGCCATGTTGGCGATTAAAAGAAAATATATGACTCCTCACCATCTTCATCGACGCAAAGGCATTGCTTCCCAACTGCTCATGCCAAACTCCACCAACCCTTGGACATCCATTGTCTATCAGAAAGGAGAGGTGCCAGATAATAATGAGAGTAGATTACTGAGTACCCAATAAACCAACACACAAAATGCTGAAAGCAATCAACAGGTCATGCAGCATCTATAGAGAGAAACACAGTTCATGTTCAGATCAAGGACCTTTCACCAGAAGTGGAAAAGTAAGAAGACAAATATGTTTTAACTTGCAGAACATGAGAGGGTGAGAACTGAGAGCATAACTATGATCGTGTGCAGGCAATGCATTGGGCCGGAATGGGACTGAAATTAGGACTGCCACAAACTCAGCAGATTCAGCGTAACTTGGACTCTTGCGAGTTTGCACAGCCACATCTTTGATTGAAGAAAGTGAGTGGAGTTGAAGGAGAAGTTGTTCAATATGAGAACGTGTTCATCCAGATGAAGGAGGGGGTGGTGGGTCCTGGGGTTGTGGTGAGGGAAACAGAGTAACTGTTTCAGGTCAGGCCATTTCATAGTTGTTGCTTAGATGGAGTGCCATATGTTTTGGTTGAGCTTAAATTTGGTATCTTATCAGATTTTGGCCCTGATCTAAAGCAACTGCAGAACGATTGGAATGGAGGTGCATCGTATTTTTTTCAAAGTGCAAATGCCCAATAAATTGGATATTTACCAGTGGTATAGTTGACATGTGTTTTATGGAGGTAAAGGCGGGATCGGGGTAATTGACAGGGAATGGATCTCATTGAGCAATGTTCCTCCAGAACTTGATGGGCTGAATGTCTTTCTTTCATACTGCATTGTTCTCTGACATGAATCTAAATCAGTTGACGTGATGTGGCTTGCAACTCTGCTTTCCTCGCTGGGTCATAAGCTTGTTGCATTATTAAAAACTGAATTATTTATAAAGCTCCATTAAAGCCAGTGACAGAAAGATTAGCCAAAGGCAGTCCGTGTGCCAGAATGGACTGAGTTATATTTTCTTTGACTTGGAGTAATGTTCTAAATGATCAGCGGCAAATAAATTAATTGAATTGCAGAGAACATTGTGTCCAGCAGTCATATGCAAATGTGATTTTTATATAAAACCCATGAAGAAATAAGAAGTCATGCAGTATGAAAGACAAATGGACAGTTCGACTGAGTTAGAGTTAGAAACCTTCTGCAGAGAGCATTTTAAAAATATCATTACATTACGACATACAATTGCAATTGAATTATGCACTTGGTTAAGAGGTGCAATAAGCCTCTTGTGCTTGTGTTTTTACAGCATTGGCAAACAATGATAATGTTTCTGAAATTTAGATTTTAAAGCAGGTTGTGTGATATGTGTTGTACTGGATCCTCTGCTGGCATTAATGCCCTCTGATTGTAAACCAGTTGAGATACAGGTAATGGTTAATGACAAGAGGTATCATGTGGGCAAAGGACCAACTCTTGCATTTTGTTTCTGCCTTCTGCTTTATTTTCTTTCTTTGTCCTGAGTGACTTATAAATCCACTTGTTATTGTATCCCCCCAATTAAAACTAATTATGGAGCACTGAGCAGATGTGAAAGTTCATGTTACAAAATAATTTTCAAAAGGTAAATTTGAATGTACCTTAGGTTAGCAGTGGGCCGAGAGGTATAATTGACAGGAAATTCAGGGCACTATCCAATTTGGAGTCCAGGTTCTTTGCTGTTCACTTCACAGTCTTCATTCTAAATATTTGAGGAGAAATCTTTCGAACCCGACTTCAAGAGCCAAGTAGAGAGGCAAGGGAGTCCATTAAGGGTGAGTCTTACCAACAGCACGGTCCATTCACAAGCTGCAGTGATTTCTGTAAGAGTATATTTTTACAGGCTATGATTAGCGATGATGAGTATGTTTTGTATTCATGCCATCAGGCACTTGGACATCTCTGATTTGAAACAGGCCCTATCCTAGCTTGGGCAGCGCTGCCAAAGGTTCACTGCAGGTGTGGGATCCCATTACATTACAATCCATCTCCACACTCCCCACCCATGCAGCTTGTCTGCTTCCTGGGATCCCAGTGGAACGCTGATGAAGCCTAAATTGCTGAGTCTCCAAACTGAGTTGAAACTCGGAAAGTCTGGCGATTAGCAAAACAAGCCTCATGGAAATAACCATTAAAAAGTCAAATTGGGCTTGTTTAATGTTTGTGAACGACACAAATTTGACAGTTAATTAATCAGCACCAACATATTTTGGAGATTAAAATCATTCACTTTAGTTCTCAATCTTACTGATTTAATTGCAATTCCATAAAATTGTACTGGAGCGTAAATATCACTAGCATTACAATTATCATGTCAAGGGTCACTGTTTACGTCAAATTAGAAGGATTATAATTAAGGAGGACTTTCAATAAGATGTTCATCTCAACTGCAGAATGTATATATCGAAAAAATATATGTATTTTAATTTTCTTACTGTTACAACAGCGAAATTAAAAAAAAAAATCTGTCATCATTCTAATGGCACTTCAGGGCATTGATATATGCGTTTATAGTTGATTACAACATTTAATCGTATCTACTACTTCCTGCTTTGCAAATGATTTTTATTTTGCAGTAACTTCTAGTTCAGTGAATATTTTTGGTCCAGGCTATATCTTGTTTATAGACCTGATTATGTCGTCTTCATTTCAGGCATGAGATGATATCATCAAAAATGTAGGCAACATTGCCAAAGAGCTTTTATCTTGCTTACTAATCAAAAATGTATTCCTGATTCATGTGCATCAACACATGCAGCAACATTAAGATGTTCAGCATGTTGATCAGAGGTGTTTGAGTGCTGGGGAGCTGTAGAGTCCGTGCATTTATCAGTTGTGGTTGTTTGAAAAGGAAGGAACGGTACGAGGTTCATTTCTGCCAGAGACAGATTTGACATAGTGCAGAAATATACAGGAATCAGGAATAAATTGTGCCTTTGCAACGTCTGGACTATTTTTCTGGATTACCATTCTTCTGCGTGTTTTAACACCTTACTCCCACTCCAAACCCAAACCGCTAGCTACATTCTCCATTGCAAGACACTTTTGATAAACGAATACTGTTGGTGAGTGAACTGGTTTTTACTCCCAATCTGTAATTGTCGCTACTCTCCACATAAATTAACATGGTTAGTGAATGTGATATGAAGCGACCCCAAAATGACCCTGTAAATTAATACAAGAGTTCTTAATTCAAGTGCAGAATATTCGCGCTCCAGTACAACGCTCCCACTTTCATAAATAAAAGCTATCTCTTGTTCTCTGATGCAGTGAAACAACTAATTTAAATTTATTGCAGCTGTTCCTTATTGCTTTCAAATTATTTCACACAGTCATTTCACTTTCATGAAGTGTTAATGAAATAATTTGTACCTTTTTATAGCCTGGCATTGGATAATGAAGGGCTGGTCCTCCAAGTGAAGTCAGAAGAGAACAAAGGATCTTGAGTGAGATGTCAAGGAAACAATCTGATTGCGACATTTGGATGATTATGCAAACAAAATCCCCCAAATAGATCACTGCATTATCATATTAGGATATTTATCATTATTAGAACCATAATTATGCCGCTTTCTGCATTTTATTCCCATATTAGAAACATAGAAACATAGAAATTAGGTGCAGGAGTAGGCCATTCGGCCCTTCGAGCCTGCACCACCATTCAATATGATCATGGCTGATCATCCAACTCGGTATCCTGTACCTGCCTTCTCTCCATACCCCCTGATCCCTTTAGCCACAAGGGCCACATCTAACTCCCTCTTAAATATAGCCAATGAACTGGCCTCAACTACCTTCTGTGGCAGAGAATTCCAGAGATTTACCACTCTCTTTGTGAAAAATGTTTTTCTCATCTCGGTCCTAAAATATTTCCCCCTTATCCTTAAACTGTGACCCTTGTTCTGGACTTCCCCAACATCGGGAACAATCTTCCTGCATCTAGCCTGTCCAACCCCTTAAGAATTTTGTAAGTTTCTATAAGATCCCCCCTCAGTCTTCTAAATTCTAGCGAGTACAAGCCGAGTCTATCCAGTCGTTCTTCATATGAAAGCCCTGACATCCCAGGAATCAGTCTGGTGAACCTTCTCTGTATTCCCTCTATGGCAAGAATGTATTTTCTCAGATTAGGAGACCAAAACTGTACGCAATACTCCAGGTGTGGCCTCACCAAGACCCTGTACAACTGCAGTAGAACCTCCCTGCTCCTATACTCAAATCCTTTTGCTATGAATGCTAACATACCATTTGCTTTCTTCACTGCCTGCTGCCTACTTCCAATGACTGGTGT
This sequence comes from Amblyraja radiata, assembly GCF_010909765.2. Lineage (NCBI taxonomy): Eukaryota > Metazoa > Chordata > Chondrichthyes > Rajiformes > Rajidae > Amblyraja > Amblyraja radiata. Next base: position 25,875,279 of record NC_045976.1, read on the forward strand.
ACCATGACACCCAGGTCTCGTTGCATCTCCCCTTTTCCTAATCGACCACCACTCAGATAATAGTCTACTTTCCTGTTTGTGCCACCAAAGTGGATAACCTCACATTTATCCACATTATACTGCATCTGCCATGCATTTTCCCACTCACCCAGCCTATCCAAGTCACCTTGCAGCCTCCTAGCATCCTAATATATTAATATATATTGTAAATAGCTGGCTATTGTAAATTAGTGGCTACATTGATAACTAGTACAGTGGCATGCTGTATAATATTATTGTCACTGGAAGATTAAGTATCAGGATGCGGTCATTTCAGAATTAAATCCCTTCAATAAAATCCCTGGTGTGAATGGCGGGCTATTTTTGAGTTATGATGCAGAAATATTCTGATGATCGTTTCAGTGATGCCCACCCTCTGCTCTCTCCATATTACTAGAGATAGGACTTGTGTTGGGTTAGTATGAGGATTTACAGCCAATTACTTAATTTTGATTAATCTGGAAAACCGAGCAGCCTAATTAGATGTGGTAAGATCGCACAGCCAGGAATGCAGCGATGCTTTATAAATGAAAATCGAGTATCTGCAGAAGCTTGTAATTGGAGATAAAAGTGGAAAACGTTGGGAACGCAAGAGGCTGCAGATGCTGGAAGAACTAATTGGGTCGAGCAGCATCTGTGGAAGCAAAGGGATGATCAATGTTTAGTTCAGTTTGGAGATAGAGCACGGAAACAGGCCCTTCGGCCCACCGTGTCCGTATGTCCAGCGATCCCTGCACACTAATGTTATCCCACACACACACTAGGGACAATTTACATTTATGCCAAGCCATTAAACTTTAAAATCTGTACGTCTTTGGAGTGTGGGAGGAAACCAAAGATCTCAGACAAAACCCACACAGGTCACGGGGAGAATGTATAAACTCCGTACAGACAGCACCCGCAGTGGGGATCGAACCCGAGTCTCTGGTGCTGTAAGGCAGCAAACATTACCACTGCACCACAGTGACGCCCCAAATGTTTTGGATTTAGACTCTGCGCCAGGACAGAGATCATAGTGGGAAGAGCGGCAGCATGTAGAGATGAGGCGGGGTGGTGGTAGGTGGAACCAGATGAGGAGGTGGGGGCATGAAGGGCAGGTGGAATTGGCTGGGGGAGGGGATAGGAACGGTGAACCAAGGGCAAAGAAACCACAATGGACAGGTATGAGGCTGGGGCCCAGGTCGGCAACACGGCGCGTGAAGTGGGGGCGTCGACAGCGGTGAATCCTCGCGACGATGGGGCCATGGCGGTGGTGAAGCCTCGTGGTGGCTGCGATGCCTCGCAGGTCGAACCGCAGACAATGGTCAATGAGAGCGTGGTGGACCACCATGAAGGTGGGGGGGGGGGGGGAGAATAATGTAGAACTCGGCGTGGCGAGGACCACTGTGGGGGGGGGGGGGGGGGAAGAACGATGGACCCGGCGGGGGGGGGGGGGAATGGGGTCCTGGCGTGGGGGTACTGTTGGGGGGGGGGAGGGAACAAAAGGGGGAGCCGGCGTGCTTTGTAACATTGTCAGTGCCGTAGCTGGCTGCTATTTGTATACATTGTGTATGCAAGTAAAGAATCTCACTGCGTCTAATCACATGTGACAATAAAGTTTTCCTATTCCTTCCTATTTGGATGATGGGCAGATAGAATCAGGCGGTGGAAGTGATAGGTCCAGGTAATAATGGGGCGGAGGGATGGAAAAGGTGAACAAAGAGCGAGAGACCCTACAGGGACCGGAGGGAGATTATGTTTGGCTTCACACTGATACACAAGCTCTGCAAAATAGTTGCCTAGTCTACGTTTTGACTCGGCAATGTGGAAGAGGCCCCATTGGGAGCGCTGAATGCAGTCGATGAGGTTGGAAGAAGTGCAAGTGAATCTCTGCCTCACCTGGAAGGGCAGTTTAAGCGGTTTAAGTCCCAGGATGAGAGTGAGGGAGGAGGTGTAGGGACAGGTGTTGCATCTTCTATGGCTGTGGGCAAAAGGCAACTATACAAGCTCCCACTCTGTTTCTTGCAGTATGCTATCTATCCCTCTTTCTCAGTCTCTGTCACACGTGTTCTCGGGATGAGACCTTTCACTCTAAGACATGAGAAATGTCCTTCTTCGTTATGAAACATCTTCCCTCTGCATCATTGATGGAGCTCTCGCATGCATTTCCTCCATTTGCTGGACATCTGCTTTCAACTATTCCCCCTCACCCCCAACAGAACTGGTAGAGTCTCCCTGAGGAAAAAAACTAAAAGGCTGGAGGAACTCAGAGGGTCAAGCAGCATCTGTGGAGGGAATGGACACAGAATGCCCACCGAGCCCACGCCGACCAGCCCTCACCCCTTACACTAATGCACCTGTCCCACTTAGGAAGGAAACCTGAACGGAAACCTCTGGAGACTTTGCGCCCCACCCATGGTTTCCGTGCGGTTCCCGGAGGTTCCCGTAGGGTTTTTGTCGGTCTCCTTACCTGCTTCCACTACCTGCAACCTCCGGGAACCGCACGGCAACCTTGGGTGGGGAGCAAAGTCTCCAGAGGTTTCCGTTCAGGTTTCCTAAGTGGGACAGTGGCATAACACTATTCTACATACTATGGACAATTTTACCAAAGCTGCATGTCTTTGGAGTGTGGGAGGAAACCGGAGCACCCAGAGAAAACCCACGCGATCACAGGGAGAACGTACAAACTCCATACAGACAGCACCCATAGTCAGGATCAAACCCCAGGCTCTGGCGCTGTAAGGCAACAACTATACCACTGTGTCTCCCTCACTCAGGGGCCAAATCTCACTGTAAAAGATGTGGGTGCCCATGCACTGGTATTTTACTGACATTCCCAACACAAGTAGGCTTTCCCAATTTTATCCATTACCTCTGACATCTTGAATTTGAAGAAGACATTAAGAGAATAGTGAAACTCCTTGCGGTTCATAGAATCTGACAGGTTGTCACAATGCCGATCATTTGCAGTGATGTTTTTCCATTTGGACTCCTAAGAAACACTGATAGTGTTTGCCCGCCTCATTCATTCAACACTTAACACCTCTCTAAACCGCATAGAGACAGGTCCTCTTGCCTTAATTTGAATTCTCATCCAAAAAACAAGCGAATATGATATCTTAGCCTTCTGACAAACAGAGTAAGCAGATGGGAGATGATCTGAGGGTGTCTAATTTTAGCAACAAACAGCAAAAACACATTTTACAGTGATTTGTAACGTTGGCATTTATCTCGCACCTATTTTTAAATGCCATATCAGGCTCTCTTCTCCTTTACACCAGTATAGAAGGCCTCTTCTAATGTTCTTACAGTCTGATGGATTTATTGTAAATTGAATTTTATCCCAGTGGACAATTAAAGAAACTAAATTCATGTTGCAAGCAGGACCAAATGATACTGTAACAGGGTTTCACATAGTGCCTACCCATAGCTAGGCATGGGGAGTGGGAAACTGAGTACGTTTGACCTAATTGAATCGTTCGTCTTGTTGTGTTTTTCCTAAATCAATAAGATCAAAGCATTGTGAATTTAAGAGTCTAGAGTGTTTATATTTCTTGTGCACCAGACATGAACCAGGACAATGAAATTGTTATGTGCTGCAGCTTTGCAAGCATATTGGAAGCATCAGCAACAATAAATTACTGCTTACTCTTCAGTGGACTATAGTTCAAAAACCAAATTATATAGAAACATAGAAAATAGGTGCAGGAGTGGGACATTCGGCCCTTCGAGCCAGCACCGCCATTCAATGATCATCCAAAATCAGTACCCCGTTTCTGCTTTTTCCCCATATTCCTTGATTCCGTTGAGATTTTACAAAATGTTAAATGGTCAGCTCGACATAGATTACAAGACCTACACCAAACCCAAACCAATTAGGAGCAGACGAGGGCATTCGATCCAATTTGTGATCCCAGCTACAAAGACAGATGTGTACAGCAATTCGTTCTTCCCCCGCACAATTAAAGCATGGAATACTCTCCACCCAACTATAGTTACCCAACCAGATGCAACTAAATTTAAAGTAGCTCTTTCTTCCCAATAACTCTTTCTGGCTTAAGCCCTCCCTTCACCACCTCCAGTTTAAATTCCATTTGGAATATTTTGGAGGACCAAGAAACCAAGAACCAAGATGTGGAGCTTTCATACTAGTGCAACGTCCATAGGGATTCAGTGCTGAAGTAGGGTTGTGTTTGTGCAAAGGTGGTTCAAGAACCTGATAATTGATGGGAAGAAGCTGTGTTTGAACATAAAGGCAATGGTTCTCGGGCTCCTGTACCTCCTTCCTGGTGGTGGCAGCAGTGAGAAAAGAGCACGGTAGTGTGGCTACCTGATGATATTAACTTAGAATAAGGTGATATTCTTAAGGCAGCGCTTTCTGTAGGTCCCTTCGATGGTGGACCTCTGCAAACAAGAATTGAAAAGTGAGTATAAATTAGGTTGGGTGTGGGGGAAATAAATGGCAAATCTGGAACCGAAAGAGACATGAAGCAAGTGAAAGGAAGATTGGTCAGGGGCCCTTGGTTCACCTTTCCTCTCCCCTCCCACAGCCAATTTATCTGCCCTTCACGCCTCCACCTCCTCATCTGGTTCCACCTACCACCAACCCCTGTCTCATCTCTACATGCTGCCGTTCTTTCCTCTATGATCTCTGTCCTGGCGCAGAGTCTAAATCCAAAACATTTGGGGGTCACTGTGGGGCAGTGGTAATGTTGCTGCCTTACAGCACCAGAGACTCGGGTTCGATCCTGACTGTGGGCGCTGTCTGTACGGAGTTCATACGTTCTCCCCATGACCTGCGTGGGTTTTCTCTGAGATCTTTGGATTCCTCCCACACTCCAAAGATGTACAGGTTTGTAGGTTGTATACAGACCACCAAACAGCAGTAAGGAGGTTGGGGATAGCATCAAGCAGGAAATTAAGGATGCGTGTAGCAAAGGTACAGCCGTTATCATGGGTGACTTTTATCTACATATTGATTGGGCCAACCAAATTGGTAACAGTGCTGAGGAGGAGGATTTACTGGAATGTATACGGGATGGGTTTTTAAACCAATATGTTGAACTGACTACAGGGCAGGCCCTCCTAGACTGGGTATTGCGTAATGAGGAAGGATTAGTTAGCGATCTTGTTGCGCAAGGCCCCTTGGGCAACAGTGACCATAATATGGTGGAATTCTGCAATAGGATGGAGAGTGACATGGTTAATTCAGAGACTAGGGTCCTGAACTTGAATAAAGGAGACATTGAAAGTATGAGACGGGAATTGGCTAGGATAAATCCCCAGGGCCTGATGGTCTGCATCCCAGAGTACCCAAGGAGGTGGCCCGAGAAATCGTAGATGCATTGGTGATCATTTTCCAATGTTCTCTCGAATCTGGATCAGTTCCTGTGGACTGGTGGGTAGCCAATGTAACTCCACTTTTTAAGAAAGGAGTGAGTGAGAAAACAGGGAATTATAGTCCAGTTAGTCTTACATCGGTAGTTGGGATGATGCTAGAGTCGATTATTAAAGATGTTATTGCAGCACCTTTGGAAAGTAGTGATGGGATCGGTCAAAATCAGCATGGATTTATGAAGGGGAAATCATGCTTGACTAATCTTTTTGAATTATTTGAGGATGTAACAAGTAGAATGGATAAGGGAGAGACAGTGGATTTGGTGTATCTGGACTTTCAAAAAGCCTTTGACAGGGTCCCACACAAGAGATTAGTGTGCAAAATTAGTGCACATGGTATTGGGGGTAGGGTATTGACATAGATAGAGAACTGGTTGGCAGACAGGAAACAAAGTTGGAATTGACGGGTCCTTTTCAGAATTGCAGGCAGTGACTAGTGGGGTGGCGCAAGGCTCGGTGCTGGGACCCCAGTTGTTTACAATATATATTAACGATTTAGACGAGGGTATTAAATGTAACATCACTAAGTTTGCGGATGACACAAAGCTGGTTGGCATTGTGAGCTGTGAGGAGGATACTATGGGGCTGCAGGGTGACTTGGATATGTTGGGTGAGTGGGCAAAAGCATAGCAGATGCAGTATAATGTGGATAAATGTGAGGTTATCTACTTTGGTGGCAAGAAAATGAAGGCATATTATTATCTGAATGGTGTCAGATTAGGAGAAGGGGAGGTGCAACGAGGCCTGGGTGTGCTTGTACATCAGTTACTGAAAGTAAGCATGCAGGTACACCAGGCAGTGAAGAAAGCTAATGGCATGTTGGCCTTCATTGTGAGAGGATTTGAGTTTAGGAGCAAGGAGGTAATACTGCAGTTGCACAGGGGCCTGGTGAGACTGCATCTGGAGTATTGTGTGTAATTTTGGTCTAATATTTTGAGGAAGGACATTATTGCTATTGAGGGAGTGCAACGTAGATTCACCAGGTTAATTCCCAGGATGGCGGGACTGACATATGATGAAAGAATGGGTCGACTGGGCTTGTATTTGCTGGAATTTAGAAGGATGAGAGGGAATCTTATAGAAACATATAACATTCTTAGAGGATTGGGCAGGGTAGATGCAGGAAAAATATTCCTGATGTTGGAGGAGTCCAGAACCAATGGTCACAGTTTAAGAATAAGGGGTAGGCCATTTAGGACTGAGATGAGGAAAAACTTTTTCACCCAGCGAGTTGTGAATCTGTGGAATTCTCCAGCACTGTGTTCGCCGATGATGTCAATTGTTTACATCCCAGCTAATTTGTAGAAGTTAGCTTTTGACTGATTAGAGCCAGTTTTAACACGAGAAAAATCAATTCTCTCCATTAATGAGAAAGAGTTCCTTGGCTTTTCCTAATTGCTGCATGAAAGTATAGATGATTAAATGACTGAGCTGTGTGATTCACATAATCATCAGATATCAGAATGCTTTTAAGACCAAGTGTTTTCAGTTAGTTTCATACTGGGGATCTTAAAGTGGACCTGAGGACCTTTCTCACCAAGAGGATGAGGGAGTAGCAAGAGTCACTGCCAGCGAGAGTGGAGGAAGCAGAGTCACTGACAGCATTAAAGAAGTGAACAGTTGAGCACTTGAATCAACAAGGGATAGATGGCTTTTATGGGATTAATACTGAAGATAGACACAAAATGTTGCAGTAACTCAACGGGTCAGGCAGCATCTCTGGAGAGAAAAAATAGGTGACGTTTTGGGTCAGAACCCTTCTTCAGACTGAAAGTAAAGTTGGGGATGGGTGGAGGCCTTACCTGGAATACTGTGCATAATTTTGGTCCCCTTAGCTAAAAAAGATATAGTAGCATTGGAAACAGTGCAAAGGAAATTCATCAGGCTAATTCTTAGCTGGTAGTTTGGGCCTATATTCATTGGAGTTCAGAGAATGAATGATGACCTCATATAAAATATAAGATCTTATTGAGGTTTCAAGTGCAGATGTTGGGATGTTTTCACTGGTTGGAGAGTCTCGAACAAGGGGACATATGTACAAGATAAGGAGCTGGTCACTTAAAACTGAGGGAGAAATGACTGTTCATCCTGCAGAGGGAGGTGAATCTTCAGAATTCTCTGCCCCCAGCAAGTGGTAAAAGATGCATCATTCGAGGACTTAAAATGGAGAGGAACAAATATTTACACATTGAGGGATACCGAAAAATACCGAAACAAGAGTTGAGGCCAGCAGAGGTCAGCCATCATCTGGTTCAAGGGCAGGGCAGGCTTGATGCATCCGGTTCCTATTTTCTTACGATCTCATGCTCTTTGGCCCTTAGTTTGTTGTAAAGGTTAGTTGGTAACTGAGAAAATGTGGTGGATTTTCTGCAACCACGAGATGTCTGGTCACCAATTTTCTGCACCATTCTATTCCTTCCGATGTGATCTTGGGAAACATCGTCCCTTAGGGACCAATCTTCACTTTACTGCGAGGAACCCAGGACTTCATGAAGGGTCTGACAACGAATGAGAATCCCCTATGTAAGTGAAGATAACCAGAGTGTGCGGAAGGACAATCCCAGTTTTGTCCTGAAGAAGGTGTAACTCAGGCGGCATCGCTGAAAACCATTCACTGATAGGTGATGGGATCCTTCCACAGACTGAGTGTGAAGAATAATCGCGACCCAAAACATCACGTAATCATGTTGCTTGCTGCCTGACGTGCTGAGTTACTCCAGCACTTTGTGATCTCAGATATTGTCAATTGTTTACACCCCAGCTAATTTGACGAAGTAAGCGTTTGACTGATTAGAGCCAGTTTTAACACCGTCAGCATCCACGAGATGTCTGGCCATCTATTTTCTGCACCATTCTGTGCCTTCCAATGTAATCTTGGGAAACATCTTCCCGTACGGATCGATATTCAAAGGCATGGGCTGGAGCTGCACATTACTGCACAGAGCCTCTTCCAGTTCGAATGATCGTCTGTGCTGACAGATTGGCTGGCCAGCAAAACCTTTCTATCATTTGAATGTTTGTGAATGTTATCGGCACTTGTAAATATTGAAAACCACTCTAGATCAATTATTTAAAAAAGGCTGAGAACATTCACAGTTTAAAAAAAAAAAGCCAACATTGAAGCCAACTTTAAATCACAAAAAAAAATGTTATTTACGTTTCTTGACAGCTGATTTCTCCCATTGATTTAATTTGGCCCCTTGCACTTATGGCAGGTTAAACTGTTATGGCATCAGGAGCTGGGTTTCCCATCTGAGAGCTGGACAATGTGTTGTATTTGTGCTGCCCCATTGATGTTATGAGGAGTCCACCAGGAATGTATGGTGGAAGATCCATGAATACCTTGGTGTAAGATTTTCCATAGTCTGTGTGCAAAGGAATGCTAAGTTTTGGATACATTTCCTCTATTTGACAGCAGAAACAAAATTGTTCTGGTATGTTGAACACAATTTTCAGTGACATGCAGGATATGTTCCCCAAACGACAACTGCAGTTTCAAAGTCATCTTCAAATGGGAGTGGTGTTTTAAAAATCCCCCTGGATAAGGACATAGTACAGTACATAGATACAGGATATGGTCATGACACCCACATAGCAGAGTGATAGCACTAACTCAAATAATTAATGCCTCAGGAAGGATCACCTAAGATGTCCTATTTTTTTTAGATTAGTTTAGAGATACAGCATGGAAAAAGGCCCTTTGTCCCACTGGGTCCATGCCGAATTGATCACACTAGTTCTATGTTTTCCCACTTTCTCATCCACTCCCGACACACTCGGGGAAATTTACAGAGGCCAATTAACCTACATAACCTGCACATCTTTGGGAAGTGGGAGGAAACCGGAGCACCTGGAGGAAACCCAAGTGGACACAGGGAGAATGTGCAAACTCCGCACAAACAGCACCCGAAGTCAGGATCGAACCTGGGTCTCTGGTGCTATGAGGCAGCAGCTCTATCAACTATGCCACTGTGCACTGTTACTGCTGATTTTTTAAGAAATGAACCAATCTGATCTAGTTCCCCATCTGTGGCTGCAACAAGTCAATAATAGGCGCACTGACAGTATATTCATAGGATCCACTTCCATTTGAGGAAGCGTATAAATTGAAGTGTCACATTGGATGAGTAGGATTTGTCCTAAATGTGGACTAAAGTACAATGTTAGTGTTTATGTCTGAGTTTGCTGTGTTTAACCTGGGATTACGCTATGTAGACAATATGTGCCAAGTATTCCATTGTCAGAGGAAACATTCCTTGGCAACAAAACGCTGGAAAGCTTTGAAATTGGGAGAAAGAGGCATGGAAACTTTGAGCTAATTTCCCATTAAGATGTTACATGGATCCAACACTGCATTGACATGGTGAGATTGGACAGCAAGTACGCTGTGTGTCTGGGAAAATGCCAAACTTCAATTAACTCTTTCCGGCAGAGGTGTTCTTCATTCGGTAGGCGTAATAACTGAACATATATGGTAATAAGATTATTGAAATGATGTAATCTCGAAATTCAAGTGAAAATTTTTTTTTTCCACCACTACATTTATTGCCACGTGGGGGGCATTTCTTCTGGCAATTTTGACCAGGTGAGTCTGGAGTGAGATATAGCCCAGACTGTGTTAAGAAGGAGGATTCATGAGATCTTGGAAGCCAAATTATTCAAACTAGAAATAATTAGAACTTGTGGAAGGTGCCATGATGAAGAAATGTGACTGTTGCAGTTGAAACTGAAACAACACACAGCTTCTATGACTGTGTTTGACTTGTTTGACCATCAAACTTTGATGGTTTGACTGTGGTGCCTCTTCCAAACTTGATGGCTCGCTGATTCAATTATGAAATCATAAATAGGGCCACTTTGGTTTACCGAATGATGCCAGTTGCCAAGGACATCCGATGACTTTGAGTGATTTTCTTGCGACAATGTATTGTAACTGCGCAAGGCTCAGAAGCATTGAGAATTACTTGGAAAGGCAGTGGGCATATTGTTTTTTTATCATGTACCCTCCTGCCTAAATAATAATGCTTGGGCTTTCCTGCACAAACCTCCTGCAGCTCAAGAGATCTCCTCCCAACATAAACCTGCAGGAACTTCATATTTCACTTCAGTAGGTGGTTTACAACCCAATGGTATGAACATTGAATTCTACAATTTCAAGTAATACCCCCTACTCTCCCCCACCCTCCACCCTGGTGGGCACCCATCTTTCCCACCCTTTCCAAACACACCAGTCACCCTGCTCCTTTCCTCTTCACTCTCCGTATGCTTCTCTCCCATCTCCTAGTTCCATATTTCCTTTTATCCCCTCTTTCCTCTCCCCTGGGTCACCCATATTCCTACCTCTGGATTTACATTTCACCGCCCCTCTTTTTTTCCCTTATCTGATACGCTTTTGTCTCCTTTTCACCTCGGACCTTCGCCACTCATCCACCTATCTGCCAATCGCCCCCATCACCTGTATCACTTGCCAGACTTTGGCCAGACCCTACTTCTCTTTTCCAGCTTTCTAGATCTACTCCATCAGTCTGAAGAGACTGGACACAAAACGTAGTCTGTCCATTCCCTCCACAGATGCTGCTTGACCCATTGACCCATTCTGAGTTCATAATAGTGAGTGTTCATTCATTGAAACCGCTTTTCATGCTTTTCTTAAGACCATAAGACATAGAAGCAGAATTTAGCCATTCAACCCATCGAGTCTGCTCCTCTATTCAATCATGGCTGATCTATATTTCTCTCTCAACCTCATTCTCCTGCCTTCTCCCATGACCATTGATGCCCTTACTAATCAAGAACCTGTCAATCTCCGCTTTAAAAACACCCACTGATTTGGCCTCCGCTGCCGTCTGTGGCAATTAATTCCACAGATTCACCGCCCTCTGGCTAAAGAATTTCCTCCTCATCTCCATTCTAAAGGTACATTTCTTTTAAAGTTTGATGTTACTCTCAAACATTATCCGTTGCAAAAAGAAAAGTATTGCACCAATTTGCAAGTCTTTCTCAACACAGGCGTGCAGGCAGGCCTTCACATTAAAGGACAATTTCCACCAATTAGTGAAATTATTGCATCTATTTGTGCAGGATCGTGTGTATGTAGCCATGTCCTGCTGCTCTATTGCATACCAAATTGAAGTGTTTCTCGTATTGCGAAGATTAGAGGCTGTTAGAGATTGTGTTTCTCCCTTACAATGGTGACATTTGACACCACTCTGCCATCTTTGCAGAAAAATTTGTTCCGATGTTTGATAGAGTCTGTGCATCTTGCAGAGCCTTATGCCCCTTTCCCACTTAGGAAACCTGAACGGAAACCTCTGGAGACTTTGCGCCCCACCCAAGGTTTCCGTGCGGTTCCCGGAGGTTTTTGTCAGTCTCCCTACCTGCTTCCACTACCTGCAACCTCCGGTAACCACCTGCAACCTCCGGGAACTGCACGGAAACCTTGGGTGGGGCGCAAAGTCTCCAGAGGTTTCCGTTCAGGTTTCCTAAGTGGGACAGGGGCATTACTTAAAGCCACATTTATCATCCTGAAATGGTAATGATGTTACTTGAATAGGAGCTGTGGAATAACCCAGGCAAGACCTCAAAGCTAATAAGTGCCTAAGGGGTCATGAAGGGGCATGGATGGGATGTTTCCATTTGTAGGGGACCCTAGCAGGAGAGGTTCCCATTTAAAACAGAGTTGGGATGAAATGTTTTCTTTCTTGGCGAGTGGCTTTGAATGTTTTTCCTCAAAGACTGATGTAAGCAAAGCTTTGAATGTTTTTCATGTGGGATAGATGGTTTCTTGATAAGCATAGAGGTGAAAGGTTACTGTGTGTTGATGTCAATACAGAGATAGGTTACAGTCAGATCAACCCTGCTGTTAATGGATAGCAGAAGAAGCTTCATGGACCAAGTGGCCTGTCCCTGCTCGTAGTTCATTCACTTGTACAAAAGCTTTGACATTTGTAATTTGCCCCCAAAAATACATCAAATGAACCAAATCTCAGGGCATTGAGAGAAACAAATAGGAAAGGAGGTTGGTCCTTGATGCTGAGCCATTAACCACAGAACAAACAGGTCTGTCCGTAAACATTTGGTATCTGTGGATGGTTCTTTGTTATGTGTGAATTAATTCAGTGAGCATTGGACAGAGTTCTTGGAGCTCAGCGAGGATTTTGATCAGAATCATTGGACAGTGATCACGTGCTGGAACTGTGGCATTGTTATGAATTGACGTGTATGGATTATTTATATAGTATATTGTGCAGGTCATAGAATATTTATGTACGGAACACTTCAATAGGCTACAGACCACAAATATTATCTTCCAGTTGGATGGCTGCAGAGATTGCGGAATTATCTGAGCTGTATCACAAAGGTTGACATTCAGATGCTTTATTCAGTGCAAACTCTGTACTAAAATTATCAGAGGTAATTATTGAGACTACTTCATGGTTGGGTGACATTTTCTTGTGGTTAATGAAATCATGTTATTACTAATTGCAAGTTTGAAAATTGTGTGCACACACATCTCTGACATTGTTGAACAATGCAGGTCTTTCATACATAAACAAGAATCTCTATCTCACTATCTCTCATACAGATAGTTCTGCTGTATCACAATACAATACAATACGATACAATACAATTTATTGTCATTTGAGCCTCAGTGAGGCTCAAACGAAATTCCGTTTCCACAGCCATACAAACAAAGACAATTTCCTACAGACATACACACAATTTAATTCACACAAACATCCATCACAGTGAACCCACTGTGATGGAAGGCAAAGTATTTTCTCTCCCCTGTTCTCCATTTCTCTCCCGATGTCCAAGCCCCAGGCGGGCGATGATAAGTCCCACGGCCATTTTAGGCCGTGCCGGGCGATTTACGGCCCCGCTCCCGGTCTAAAAGTCACAATGTTGGAGCCCCCGGCGGGCGCTGAATGTCCCACGGCCATGAAGCCGTGCCGGACGATGTACGGCCCCGCTCCGGGTCGTTCCAACCCCGCGACACGGGCTGGAGAAGTCGCGTTGCGGGAGCTCCTCAACCGGACCCGCGAGCTCCCGATGTCCCAGTCCACCGGACCTGCAGCTGCAGCTGGAGCCTCCGAGCCCCAGGAGTCGAGTCGCAGCAGCGAGTCACCACCGCTCCCCACGCTCCGAGGCCGGCCAGCCCCACAATGGTGAGTAGTCCGCAGCTCCGCAGTCTCCCGAGCCCCCGGGTCGTTCAGGTTGGAGGCAGCTCCACGGTGCTAGGCCCCAACGACAGCAGAGACCCGACAGGGAAAAGGTCGAGTCTCCCGGACAGGGAAGAGATTTTAAAGTTTCCCCCTCCCCTCCGCCCCCCACATATACACATTTAAAAACACTATTAAAAAAACACCAACACTACATTTAACTAGACAAAAAATAAAAAAAAGACAGACAGGCTGTAGGGGCCGCTGCAACGTGTGAGTCGCGCCGCCACTAAATAGTTATGTTCCTAAGAAACCTTGTGTTATTGAAAATCACGTTATAAAAACAATTGTGCTGATGAGCAAAGGGGGTTCAGGACTAGTATTTGACATTCCTTTGGACAGTGGACAATGATCAGGAACTACCCCTCCCATCCTGGGAAAAGGATTCTGACAGTCTACCCTATCTATGCCCCTCATAATTGTATATACTTCTATCAGGACTCCCCACAACTTCCAGTGTCCCAGAGAAAACAATCCAAGTTAGACAAACCTCTCCCTATAGCTAATACCTCCTAATCCAGGCATAATTTATTTAGGGAACGGGTTGCGTTGGGGGAACGGGTGAGTGGTGGAATATTGCGTTGGGGGAACGGGGCCCAACGGGTCCCACTTGGTCTAGTTTCTGTGGATAAAAAGGATAGGCGACGTTTTGGGTCGGAACTCTTCTTCAAACTGAAGAAGGGTTCGACCCGAAACGTCATCCATCCTTTTTCCCCACAGATGCTGCCTGACTTGCTGAGTTACTCCAGTACTTTGGGTCTATCTGGAATAAACCAGCATTTGGAGTTCCTTTCTACACATCATTCTGGTTAACTTCCACTACACCCTTTGCAAAGCCTCTACATCCTTCCAGTAATGGGGCAGCCAGAACTGGATACAACCCACCAAATGCAGCCAAAACAAAGTCCTATATATGAAGAAGGGTTTCGGCCCGAAACGTCGCCTATTTCCTTCGCTCCATAGATGCTGCTGCACCCGCTGAGTTTCCCCAGCAATTTTGTGTACCTTCGATATTCCAGCATCTGCAGTTCCTTTTTGAACACTCCTATAACACATTGGCTTGTTAGCAAAACAATGCCCTTTGAGGAGCTGCTGATAGCTTTACGTACACCTCTGCCATCCCAATACATCCCCCTGCACTAGAATGTCTTCTAAATGTTAATAACCCAACACAATTTCAAGACCCTAGTGTCGATACCTTCAATGCCAGAGGGACAGAGTCCCTCGCAGCACTTACCAGAACTAACTTATTGTCATGATGGAAATGCAGAGTTGATTAAACTCAAGTTAGCCGGGAGAGAAATGTAAAATTGTACAAATAACCTTCACTTTGCAGCAAAAAGGGCCTTGGGTTACTGAGCTTCAATAAAGGAGCAGTATTACTTTCATTATAAAATAAAATTGAACAAGTCATTTCAAAAGGAACGGAATATTAAAATATATCACGTTTTCTTTGAAAGCAAAAAATGCAGTGGCCTTCAAGTTATCCAGAACGCCATTCTGCCAATCTGGAACTGAATGTTTCATTTTATGTCCAAGACATAATTTCTCAGGGTATGATTGTTAGAAGTCAGTGGAAACAGCGAAAGTGGGCAGAGGAACAGTGTGAAATGGCAGCACCCGGTAGATGTGCAGGACCTGCTTACACATGGCTTGCAGAAGAGAGAGGAATATTGTGTATGTATGCCCTGGCGTGGGCTTACAGAGCTGCTGGCTGATGATTTAGTTAAGAGGCTCCAGTAGAATTGCATTTTTATAGCCCCAGGCATGCGCGTTACTCTGTGTAGGTTGAATTGTGATCAGCTCTGCTGCGGAGAGCAGGTAACCTTAGAAAACAAATTGAGAATTGACTTAAGCAGAGAAGCGATTTGTGAATGGAGGCGGATCAACATGTCAAGGAGTCTTGAGCAGTGGATTAGTGTGGGCACCATTCTTAATTGCAGCATATGTAAATGATATGGAGTTGGACACAGATTCAAAGCCCTCCAGATTTGCACTGCACTATAAAGTGATTGAATTGAATCCTTTATTTGTCATTCAGACCTTTCGGTCTGAACGAAATGCTGTTGCCTGCAGCCATACATGTAATAATAACAACACACAATAAACACAAATTAACATCCACCACAGTGAGTTCACCAAACACCTCACTGTGATGGAGGCAAAAATCTTAGAGTTACTGTCTCTTCCCTCCTCTTCTCCCTCTGCGCCCAGGCGATACCCCACCGGGCGATGGTAAGTCAGTCCCGCGGTTCAAGCTCCACGGCCCGGGGGTGGTCGAAGCTGCCGCCCTCCAGTCCAGCGGACGCAGCTGTTGCAACGGGTGCTCCGGAAAACAGGCACCAGCCTGTGACCTGCGAGCTCCCGACATTGTCATCCACTGGCCCGCGGCCGGTCCCGGATCCAGGTCGCTGCTGCCAGAACGCCGCCTCAGCCACCGGAGCACCGTCTCTGCCCCGCACCGGGCCGCCCACACGGCAACGTCTCAGCCCCGCACCGGGCTGCCCCCACGGGAGCACCTTCCAGCCGGGAGCCGGTCCGCCCTCACCGGAGCGCCTTCCAGCCGGTAGCCAGGCCACCCACATGGCAGCGTCTCAGCCCCGCACCGGGCTGCCCCCACGGGAGCACCTTCCAGCCGGGAGCCGGTCCGCCCTCACCGGAGCGCCTTCCAGCCGGTAGCCAGGCCACCCACATGGCAGCGTCTCAGCCCTGCACCGGGCCGCTCACACGGGAACGCCTTCCAGCCGGTAGCCGTGCCGCCCGCACGGGAGTGTCTCAGCCCCGCGCCGTCCGCCCTCACCGGAGCGCCGAGTCGTGCCGCTGCCCGAACGCCGCCGCAGCTCGAAGACGGCCAGCCTCGCATTGGTGAGTCCTGGCTGGTTCTACCTCCGGACCCTCGAGGTCGGTCGCAGGTTGGAGGCCGCCAGCTCCGCCATTAGGCCTCAGCGCAGACGGGGGAAGAGAAGGGGGATACGACAAAAAAGTCGCATTCCCCCGAAGGAAGAGACAGAAAGCCCTGTTTCACCCTCCCCTCACACACATAACACCACCTAATAACCAAAAAAATTACTAAACTAGACAAAAAAAACAACACAAAAAAGTTAAAACAGACAGACTGCAGGCGAACCGCAGCCGTATCACAGCGCCGCCACTTCCGGATAAAGTGACGACGGGTGAAGAGAGGCATTTCAAACAGCAGTGAGCAAGGCAAACCAAAACCCAGAGTTATGGGCCTGTCCCACTTTGGCGACTTTTTAGGAGCCTATGCGGTTGCCTCATTTACGCAGGTGGTTGTCGGGGAGTCGCCTTCATGGTCGTGAGGAGTTCCCGCATTCTGGGAACTAGTCGTGGCCTCATTATGGTCACCGCGAATTTTTCAACATGTTGAAAAATTAGTGGCAACCAGAATGAAGCCGCCATGGAGAGTAGCGAGAATTCTCGTGCCGTACGTGGGTCGCCAGGAGGTCCTAGTGGGTTGCCAGTGGGCCGAAAGTTCTCGTAGGTTGTAGCCGGTGCTGACCGGTGCATTTCATTGGCTCATTGGGAAAAAAAACACAAGCAGTACTTTTCAGAACTAAGGATAACCGACCGGTAATGTTAATGTCCGCCGAGCTTCACAGCCGCGTATCTCTGGCTTCTTAAAAGTTGTCTCCACTCCTTCTCCTCCCTTCTCCCCCCCCCCCCCTCTTTTAAAGAACTTACGTGACCCTTCCCGTACACTGTGCTTTCACCGTCTTAATTACAATCCTGTTCTTCGCGGTGTGTGTCTGTATCACATTGGCTTTGCACCGTGTGAATTTCACTCAGACAGCGCACCCCCCGACTGCCCTGTCCCCGACCTGCATAACGGGCTGGTGAAGGAAGCAATGTGTGTGTGTGTTCCACTCTGACAGTTGCCTTTCCAGTTGCCGGTTTTTCAGGCGACTGCCAGCAACTTGACCGTCACCGGCAGTCGCCTGAAAAATCACCAATGTGCGACAGGCCCATAGTTTGGGAAATAAACTGGATTAATGACAGGAAATAAACATTGTGGGTATTTTAAATCAATCAATTATAACTAAAGCAAACCATAAGCATGAGGTTTTGCGATATTGACAAATAGGTCAGTGAAACCAATGATGTCCTGGATGCTACTATATTAAACTATGGCAAAGGATCTACATTTGAGTGGGAATCTGCTCATTTATTTTCATTCTCAGCCAGCCAGGAATAATTTTTATTTATTTTTTGTCAACCAGCATCTGCAGTTCATTATTTGCCTCAAGACTTTTGCCACCTGCTTTGTGAAGTGCTTTGCAACATTTTACTCCACATGTGTGTTAATGGTTATATTGATTGGCTTCAGTTTCCTAGTCTATAGCAATATGTGGCTGAACTGAAAATCCAATCACAAAGCTCTACATATCTTCTGGGAGAACTGAGTCCCAGACATGAAATGGTCAAAGTCCCCGGCTCCCTCAAAATCCATTGGCCAATAGTTCCACAAGCTGCTTACTGACCCCTCCCTCCCCCCTTCACCCCCTCCAAAGAGATAATTATTAGTCAAATATTTAAGATTAAACAGTCGTTTGGTGCGATGGCACTGTTTTGTTCTTCATAAGTTCATGTCGCAGTTCATAAGAGCAGTAGTAGGCCATTCGGCCCATCGAATCGACTCCGCCATTCAATCATGGTTGATCTATCTTTCCCACTCAACCCCATTCTCCTGCCTTCTCCCCATAACCCTTGACACCCTTACTTGATACAAGATACAAGATACATTTATTTGTCACATGTGCAGTTGGCACAGTGAAATCACCATACAGTCATACAATGTTAAAAAATAAAACATAGAGTTGATAGAATTCATAGAAACATAGAAACATAGAAAATAGGTGCAGGAGTAGGCCATTCGGCCCTTCGAGCCTGCACCGCCATTCAATATGATCATGGCTGATCATCCAACTCTGTATCCTGTACCTGCCTTCTCACTAAATTACACATTTACATCAATTTTGATGGCCTGGGTAAAATGTGGGTTTGAAAACAGGTTGTCTTTAAAAAAGGGAGAACAAGGATTAACAAAAGAAAAAAAATGTGTTTTTCAATTTATTCACTGTTATGATTTATATGCTTGGTTCAAGATTATTTTTAGTGAAATGGATTACTGTAATTCCATACAGAATCTGTACAGAAAAACAAAACTTCTACAGCCTGGAATAATTGTCCTGTGGACTTTGATAGTCTAATGATAATTAAAAAAAAACCCACCTACTTTACCTACTTTTATGGCTCAGTAAGTTTCAGTCTGAGCACATTGATCTTTCTGTTTCATTTGAGAGCTGCTTTTTAATTTGTTTTTAGTAATTGGGCTGAGAATTGGCACTGAGCTACAATTAATTACGGAGAGTTAATGAGAGAACTTTCACTGATTGTTTCTTCTCACTTAACCATTTTTGTTAATTTTGGATTTCAGAAATATTGCTAAAAACAACTATTCAATGGATTGTCTTGCATACCATATCTGACATTATTTTGTACCTCAAGGGCAGTTTCTTGTCAACTGTTGTTTCCATATGGACTACCTGCTATTGCTATGGTTTTTCACAGGGGAGGTTAACCCTGGTTCACTAATAAGGTTGAAATTAAATATTTACCATTTGTGTAGTTCCAAGAGCCTTTAACTGTGCAAAGAGAGTTGAATGGTCATTCATGCTATAAAATGTTTGGTTTCATGCTAACGATGAGAGACTGTAGTATAAAGATGTAAAATAAGTGTTAAGTAATGTGAAGATGGAGTGAAAAGATATCCTTACCTTTCAAAGAGCTAAACCTGTATCTGAATCTGGATTTAAACTGCTTTCACATTGGATCTGTGGCGTTGACACTGAGCACTGAATTTGTATTGTGTTTGTTCCCCTGGCAATAA
Source organism: Amblyraja radiata (assembly GCF_010909765.2). Lineage (NCBI taxonomy): Eukaryota > Metazoa > Chordata > Chondrichthyes > Rajiformes > Rajidae > Amblyraja > Amblyraja radiata. Next base: position 25,894,824 of record NC_045976.1, read on the forward strand.
TATTTTACGCCTTCTGTAAGTATTACCAGGAGATTCATAAATTTGCTCCTTGCTCCACCCTATTCTCTCCGAGTGGAGAGAGTGGGGTTACAAGTAATTCTGTAATCTTTCAATGTCATTCTGCTCGCACCCCAAAGATGCCTGTTTGTTTGGATTAAAATAGGAAGATTCAGCTAAAGATAGCAGCCAAGGAAATTGTCTCTTTAGTTGGACATGACTGACTTGGAAGGTCAGCCGATGTTTAGCGAATGCAGCACGTAAGGTCTGAGAACTATGGTAGAAAAGAAGATGCCGGGTTCACCGCTGTGTGTGGGCAGAGTAAACATGCTCTGCAGCTCGGCACCATAGTTGAGCATATGGTTGAAGCTCTCAGTATATTTCCTGCGTCGGTCACGTGTATCACTAGCAGAACAAAACCACTGAGGACATGAAAGAGATACTGCCACCTACAGTATATGGTGCAATGAGATGATGACTACACAGACTTCTAGTTGCCAAATATCTGCCTGGATGTATTAAGAATATTAATGCCTGACAAAAGCAGAATGTAGGTTACTTACGTGATGCAGGAGGGTCTCGTGCTGTCTGCAGAGTCCAGGTTATTGGTTTAGTTGAATTACATGCACAATATGAACAATTTGATTGAAGAGATTGAATATGCTGCAGCCACATTTTAACAATGCAAAGATAAGTTGTCCTTGAAAAGATTTCAAGGCTAAGATCATTTTTGGGGCTGTCGGAGAGTTGAACATCAGAGGAAATGGGTAAGGGTGTGGATCTAAGGCCAAGGTCAAATCATGACAGGTTTTATTGAGCAGCTTACAGCCCAGTGGTATGAATATTGATTTATCTCACTTCAGGTAGCCCCGGCATTCCCCCCTCTCTATCCTTCCCCCACCCAAGTCGCACCAGCTTCTCGTTTTCACCCAACAAACAGCTAACAATGGCCTGTTTCCTTTATCATTGTTACTTTTTTGCACATCTTGCATTCACTGTTCTTTATCTCTCAACATCATTGTCTATTTCTTGTTTCTCTTATCCATAACCAGTCTGAAGAAGGATCATGACCTAAAACATCCATTCCTTCACTCCAGAGATGCCGCCTGTTTACTCCAGATTTTTGTGTCTATCTCAGGTTTTATTAATGGTACGGCAGAGTTGTTTGGCCATTGATCAAGGGAAGTTGGGATCATGTACAGGCTGGGTGTGTTGAACAGGGTAATACTGAGAATGGAATACTGCAGGTTTGATATGGAGTGACTGGAACTGTTGCAGGGTGTGAGTGAACAATAGGGGGCTTAGATATTTCCTGCAGAGTGTTGTGAGTGTTGTCGGGGGGAGGCGGCTACACACTTTTTCCCCCAGTGGCGCTGTTGAACATATTAAAGGCACAAATAAGGAGGGATTCAAAGTACTGCTTGGGATGGGGCGCTGGGAGGAGCGGGGTGATGGAGATGAAGGCATTCTAGACTGGGTGGTGCAAGGAGACAAAATGGACATTGCATACGGTACGTGACTGAAGAGCTTTAGTGGACATTTTATACAGGATGACACTGAGAGATGGGCTGGTTATTGAACGGACACATTGTACACAGAACATTTCTTGAAATGGTGGCCATTCTATAGGAGGGAAGAAAGGCCTTCCACCTATTCCCAACCCCCATCCCCCCCACACATCTGCTCCTATTTTTAATGTTTCTATGTGCATTTGAACATCTGTGATCTGCGGAACTGTGGGCTAAGTACTGGAGGTGAAATTATGTTGGATCGCTCAGAGTAGCACAGAGCCGGGGACATTTCATGCACCTTGTACAGAGAGCCTTTCTAGTGGCACAATTAAAAGTGAGAAAATGAAAACCTTTTTATATCACGGGATAGTGAGCATGGTTGGAGAGGCAGAAGGTTTACTATTGTTTAAAGCTCGTATTAGCTTTATACAATACTTCAGCCATAATCATGTTGAATGGCAGCACAGGCATGACAGGCAGCTCAGCCCAAGACTGCTCCTGTATTCCGAACTTCTACTTGTAATTGAAGATTTTATTGGCAGCACAGTGGCGCATCTGGTAGAGCTGTTGCCTCAGAGCACCTCAATCCTGAACTTTGGTGCTGTCTTTGTGGAGCTTGCACGTTCTCCCAGGGACCGCGTGGGTATCATATAACCATATAACCATATAACAATTACAGCACGGAAACAGGCCATCTCGACCCTTCTAGTCCGTGCCGAACACGTATTCTCCCCTAGTCCCATATACCTGCGCTCAGACCATAACCCTCCATTCCTTTCCCATCCATATAACTATCCAATTTATTTTTAAATGATAAAAACGAACCTGCCTCCACCACCTTCACTGGAAGCTCATTCCACACAGCCACCACTCTCTGAGTAAAGAAGTTCCCCCTCATGTTACCCCTAAACTTCTGTCCCTTAATTCTCAAGTCATGTCCCCTTGTTTGAATCTTCCCTACTCTCAGTGGGAAAAGCTTATCCACGTCAACTCTGTCTATCCCTCTCATCATTTTAAAGACCTCTATCAAGTCCCCCCCTTAACCTTCTGCGCTCCAAAGAATAAAGCCCTAACTTGTTCAACCTTTCTCTGTAACTTAGTTGCTGAAACCCAGGCAACATTCTAGTAAATCTCCTCTGTACTCTCTCTATTTTGTTGACATCCTTCCTATAATTAGGCGACCAAAATTGTACACCATACTCCAGTATTGGCCTCACCAATGCCTTGTACAATTTTAACATTACATCCCAACTTCTATACTCAATGCTCTGATTTATAAAGGCCAGCACACCAAAAGCTTTCTTTACCTCCCTATCGACATGAGATTCCACTTTCAGGGAACTGTGCACAGTTATTCCCAGATCCCTTTGTTCATCTGCATTCCCTACCATTTACCATGTACGTCCTATTTTGATTTGTCCTGCCAAGATGTAGCACCTCACACTTATCAGCATTAAACTCCTTCTGCCACCTTTCAGCCCACTCTTCCAACTGGCATAAATCTCTCTGTAGACTTTGAAAATCTACTTCATTATCCACAACCCCACCTATTTTAGTATCATCTGCATACTTACTAATCCAATTTACCACACCATCATCCAGATCATTGATGTACATGACAAACAACAGTGGACCCAACACAGATCCCTGTGGCACCCCACTAGTCACTGGCCTCCAACCTGACAAACAACCATCCACCATTACTCTCTGGCATCTCCCATTCAGCCACTGTTGAATCCATCTTGCTACTCCACCATTAATACCCAACAATTGAACCTTCTTAACCAACCTTCCGTGAGGAACCTTGTCAAAGGCCTTACTGAAGTCCATATATACAACATCCACTGCTTTACCCTCATCAATTTCCCGAGTAACCTCTTCAAAAAATTCAAGAAGATTAGTCAAACATGACCTTCCAGGCACAAATCCATGTTGACTGTTCCTAATCAGACCCTGTTTATCCAGATGCTTGTATATATTATCTCTAAGTATCCTTTCCATTAATTTGCCCACCACTGACGTCAAACTAACAGGTCTATAATTGCTAGGTTTACTCTTAGACCCCTTTTTAAACAATGGAACAACATGCGCAGTACGCCAATCCTCCGGCACTATTCCCGTTTCTAATGACATTTGAAATATTTCTGTCATAGCCCCTGCTATTTCAACACTAACTTCCCTCAATGTCCTAGGGAATATCCTGTACGGACCTGGAGACTTATCCACTTTTATATTTCTCAAAAGTGTCAGTACTTCCTCTTCTTTGAATCTCATAGTTTCCATAGCTACTCTACTTGTTTCCCTTACCTCACATAATTCAATATCCTTCTCCTTGGTGAATACCGAAGAAAAGAAATTGTTCAATATCTCCCCCATCTCTTTTGGCTCTGCAGATAGCTGTCCACTCTGACTCTCTAATGGACCAATTTTATCCCTCGTTATCCTTTTGCTATTAATATAGCTGTAGAAACCCTTTGGATTTACTTTCACCTTACTTGCCAAAGCAACCTCATATCTTCTTTTAGCTTTTCTAATTTCTTTCTTAAGATTCTTTATACATTATTTATACTCCTCAGCACCTCATTTACTCCATGCTGCCTATAATTATTGTAGATCTCTCTCTTTTTCCGAACCAAGTGTCCAATTTCCCTTGAAAACCATGGCTCTTTCCAATTTTTACTATTTCCTTTCAACCGAACAGGGACATAAAGATTCTGTACTCTTAAAATGTCATCTTTAAATGTCCTCCATTTCTCTTCCACATCTTTCCCATAAAACAAACTGTCCCAATTTACTCCTTTTAAATCCTTTCACATCTCCTCAAAGTTAGCCTTTCTCCAATCAAAAATCTCAACCCTAGGTCCAGTTCTGACCCTCTCCATAATTATATTGAAACCAATGGTATTGTGATCACTGGTCCCGAACTGTTCCCCAACGCATACCTCTGCCACCTGCGTTGCAGAGGTATGAAAGGTCCTGTTTTCATGCTGTATCTTGCAATCAATGCAATCAATCGATCTGTGACCTGCAGAACTGACGACCCAATACTGGTGAGACATGTTGTCCACTTAGGGCCGGCACAAATATGAATGGCTTTCTGAGTTGGAAATTTTCCATGATTCTACAGGATTTTACTTTTCTACAAGGCCAGACTTCTAATTCACTCTATGAACCGACTAGAACAGAAGCAATAAGAGAAACAATCCAAACATGTGATTCAATGAGTATAAATAATAGAATGTGCAAATTATTATTTATAATAAACATCCAGACCTGAGGCAGAATTCTGTGAAGTTCCAATTTGTTCAAATGATTATAAAAGATAAGTATTACAAAATACCTTGCTGCTAAGTGAATGAAGCCGTGGCCTGTTAAGATTTACATGGTGATGTCAAGTAACATTACGGATTTAGATCAACGGCATAGTTGATGTGAATTACTGATTCACTGATACGCTGTTTGCTGTGGGAAAAGCTTGCTTTTATATAATGTCTCATTGCTTCTTGAGCCATCCAAAAATGCTCCACATGTAATGAATTGCTTTGAAGCATGGTGACAATTGTGCAGGTAAATGTGAGAGCAATTCTACACACGCACGCCACAGACATCTATCAGACTATTGAACAGTTTTCTGTATTTAGTGACTAGCAGAGCAGTACCAGCACACCCACATCATTATCAATTGTCACTAATTTATCATTGGGGTTATTTATTGGGGTAGAATGAATAAATCTCAATATTGTCTAACTCCATCACAACGTTATGACCAGGCAATAAATTAGATGATGTTCACATTAGAAAATAATATTAGAAAATAAAAATAGCAAAGAGGAATGTTTACAATTAAATGCATGCCCACTAAATCCTAACTTAGAATGCAATGAGATTGTAATAGTCATTTGCCGTGACTATTTTGCGTATTGCAGGATTCTGCAATGGGAATGAGTTGAATAAGCGATTAATTTATTTCTGATAGTGAGGACTGAGAGAAGGAAAAGACTGGGAGCCACGGGAGAGGGGAAAGGAGTAAAGGAGGAAGAAGAATCCTGGGGTGTGGGTGAGGGAGTCAGGAGATAAACCAGGAGATTTACATGCACCCATTAGGTTAACGTCTCAGGCTGTTTTCAAGCAACTGCATCTGCCCACCACAAGGACAAGCAGCTACTGTCTACCTCTGATGTCCCTCAGACTATCCTTGACTGGACTTTGCTGACTTTACCTTGCACTTGTTATTCCCTTATCATGTATCTATACACTGTAAATGGATTGATTGGTCTTCTGCTGATTGGTCAGCACGCAACAAAAAGCTTTTTAACTGTACCTTGGTACACGTGACAATAAACTAAACTGAACTGACGATAAACTAAACTAAACTGAACTGAACTCAGGCTTTGATATTCTAGTTGGCAGTCATGGGAATGGCAACCCACGGGCTTGGTTAACATTTCACATGTCTGCCGTTGCCATGTTCGGCCGATGCGGTTTTGTGCGTACACATGTTTCTTTGCATTTTAATGGAATGTGGTAGCAGGTGGCAAGGATATTCACCTGGCTGATCATCATGTGTGATAAACACCTCACAATATTTCGACTTATTTGCTAAGTCTAGAACCTACCTTAGTTTAGTTTAGAGATACAGAGCGGAAACAGGCCCTTCGGCCCACCGAGCCCGCACTGACCAGAGATTCCCACACATTGACACTACCCTACACATACTAAGGGCTATTTTGCATTTATACCAAGCCATTTAACTACAAACGTGTATGTCTTTGGAGTGTGGGAGGAAAGCGAAGATCTCTGAGGTCACGGGGAGGACATACAAACTCCGTACAGACGGCACCCATAGTCATGATCGAACCCGGGTCTCTGGCGCTGTAAGGCAGTAGCTCTACCGCTGCGCCACCGTGCCGACATATAATCATGGTGTTCCTTGCTTCATATTTGTCTGCTCGTCTGTGGGATTTGCCTCGGCTGCACTTGGTATAAAAATGAAGATGCCAGAGCAGGAAATTGGCCTTGTGTGGACACGGGATGTGGAGAGCTTTGGGATTTACTGCAATATGTGACAGCTTGTTGCTGGTCCATGGCTATGTTTAAATTACTACAGGATGCAGAATGTCCGATGACACCCGCTGAACTTCAGCTTCAGGAGAAAATGCGGCAAATGGGAAATTGATATAAATCCTACAGTTCACTGAATGCACAGTTGCCAGCTGTCTGTGATCTGGCTGATATGTTGGGATTGATTTTTTTTGTTGCTCTGTGTTCAAAGATCACACAGAAGTGGGCAGAAAACAGATGTTTCATCCCCTCACCACTATTGTCGAGCTAGTGCTAAGTTTCTGGAGGTGCAATTCCTAATGGGTAGGAGACTGTGGGGTAAGGAAGTTTTGAGCGAAGAAAGGTCTTGACCCAAAACGTCACTCATTCCTTCTCTCCAGTGATGCTGCCTGTCCTGCTGAGTTACTCCAGCATTTTGTGCCTATGTATGATTGATATAAATTATACAATGTCCCAGAGTGATATATAACTAAAGGCAATTCATGTGATGAGATGATAATGTTTTTCTTCCAAAAATAAACTTGTTTACGTAATAAAAATATATACAAACCAAAAACCATGCACAAACTCTTCATATATTCTCAGTGTCCGCACAATGAATAAGAGAGAGAAAGTCAAGAGTGTTTTATTGTCATATATCCCAGATGGAACAATGAAATTCTTACTTGCAGCAGCACAACAGAATATGTAAACATAGTATACTGGAACCAATGGGCGGTCATGGTGGCGCAGCGCTAGAGTTGCTGCCTTACAGTGAATGCAGCGCCGGAGACCTGAGTTCGATCCTGACCACGGGTGCTGTCCATACGGAGACATACAGGCTTGTAGGTTAACTGGCTTGGTACGAATGTAAATTGTCCCTCGTGTGTGTAGGATAGTGTTAATGTGCGGGGACATGGTTGGCACGGACGAGGTAGGCCAAACGGCCTATTTTCGTGCTGTCTCTCTAAACTAAACTAAATTATAACATATCCCAGTGTGAAAACTAGATGTTCTCCTGGCAAACCTGGAAGCAGAACATTCTGTCAGCAAGCTCCAGCTGATAGTTCCCTTTGAAACCACTGCAGCTGCTCTTAAACACCAATGCAGCAAGGTTGTTTTGGCAGAGCATCAGTGCTTCATAGTTAAAATCCAGCGGGAATGACTGGTACATCAATAGAATGTGTCTCTGACCTGTTAATTGGAACTCCATTTGCATTGGTTGAGTGCCTGGCACGAGGAATAAAAATGTTACATTAAAGTCCTATCAGGGACAAACATTACTCAGGAAAGATGCAAAGAGTTGCCCAGGAGAGATTTTCGGCCTATTCCTGCTCAACAACCTGGACTACAATCAACAATTAAGAAAGGACCACTGCCTGGTCCCAGGTAGCTAACAGATTTTGATAGTCTTTAATTTATCCAATTTTCTGGCATAAAAATAACATTGAAGTCATTTACGTGAGGTGAGAATGAAGCTAATTTTCTAAAGATTAACTTTATTTTCAAAGAATAGTACCTAATCATTATAAAGATACAATAAAATCCAATGGTGTCTGCTCACATTACCTGTCGTGCCTCCGAGAGTGTTTTATCAAAAGTTGTAAATTAAAAGTACTAGATAATTAGACTATTATTGTTTGTTTTTTGTGTGTATGTATGTGTGCATGTGTGTGTGTATAATATATATATATACACACACACACACAAAGCTAGTGCCAATGATCTATATATGATCCATATGTATTATATATATATATATAATGTACATAGATATATATTATATATATATAGATACATATATAGATATGTATAGATGTATTTGATATATGTATATGTATATATGTATGTATATGTGAGTATGTGTATATACATACACACTGAACTGTTTAGTTTAGAGATAAAGCACGGAAACAGGCCCTTCCGCCCACCAGGTCCGTGCTGACCAGTGATCCCCGCACATTAACACTATCCTACACTCACTAGGGACAAATTTTACATTTACCAAGCCAATTAACCTACAAACATGTGGAGTGTGGGAGGAAACCGAAGATCTCAGAGAAAACCCATGCAGGTCACGGAGAGAGCGTACAAACTCCATACAGACAGCACCCATAGTCGGGAATGATCCCGGGTCTTCAGCGCTGTACGGCAACAGCTCTTCCGCTACACCACTGTGCCATTCTTTAGTCGATTTCACTTGTTGCTAAGGATGGATTACAGCTCGGAGTTGCGTGTGGAGGTGGGCGGGGGTGGAGGGTTGGGGATGGGGGTAGATCCTGTATCACTCCAATGCTTTAGGAGCTGTGAGTATTTTGCCTTGTTCGGGGGATAGCTCCTCATTCAGATGAGGACCGGGATTTTAATGTGGCCTGAGTTTCACATATGATTGCTATGTTTACATATCTGTTGTGCTGCTGCGAGTAAGAATTTCATTGTTCCGTTTCGGGACGTGACAATAAAACACTCTTGACTTTTAAGATGGAGGCTTTCTGCCTAAATGATTCTCACTTCTGAAGGTAAAACTGATCTAAACATGATTTGTTATCTTCCTGTTTATGAATCGTTGCACTTTTCACAAAGGGTTGAATATCACAGTATCACTGCCCCTCCCCCTCCCCCCCCCCCCCCCCCCCCCCCCGCTCAACATTTGTCTACAGATATGTGTATACTGTCAAAGCTGATGAACATTTTGGGTGATGATAGTGTCTGAAATCTGAACACTTAAAATGAGGTCAATGGAAACAATTCCTTATCTGTCCAGGTCACATTTTAATTAATTACAGATTTTTAAACAATTTAAAGCGAGAAACTCATTATCCAATCCTCCCGTTGGCTGTCAGAGGTTCATAGAGCAAAGCTTTGTGTGAAAGATTGGATAATTACTCTATTCTTTCATTTGTATTTCAACCCCTTTTCTCATTGAACTAAACATAAAGAATTCATATTAGTTCCCATGTCACTGTAATAAATTTGCCTGACCAGAATTTGGACTTTTTGATTGCATGGCTGCATGGCAAGTTAAATTCCACTGTACCTTAATAGATGCATGTGGCAATAAATGTGAACGTGAACTTGAACTTTAAGTCGAAGCAGAATTCTCGGGTTGGGATGAGTAACAGTTGCAATATTAGAGATGCTGTTCTGAGGACAGAATCAAACGAGAACAAAGGGGAACGAGGGGGGTGGGGGAGGGGCTGTGCTGCCACGTTGGGCTGCAGGCAGTAAATAGTAGGATTCGGTGAACCTTTGTAACTTGTTCAAGAAGGAACTGCAGATGCTGGAAAATCGAAGGTACACAAAAAAGCTGGAGAAACTCAGCGGGTGCAGCAGCATCTATGGAGCGAAGGAAATAGGCAACGTTTCGGGCTGAAACCCTTCTTCAGACTGATAGGGGGTGGCGGGGAGAAGGAAGGGAAAAGGAGGAGGAGGAGTCCGAGGGCTGAGGGATGGGAGGAGACAGCCCGAGGGCTAAGGAAGGGGAGGAGACAGCAAGGGCTAACAAAATTGGGAGAATTCAATGTTCAAGCCCGCAGGATGCAGATTCCCCAAGCGGAATATAAGGTGCTGTTCCTCCAATTTCCGGTGTTGCTCGCTCTGGCCATGGAGGAGACCCAGGACAGAGGTCAGATTCGGAGTGGGAGGGCGAGTTGAAGTGCTGAGCCACCGGGAGGTCAGGTGGGTTCTTGCGGACCGAGCGGAGGTGTTCGGCGAAACGATCGTCCAACCTCCGCTTGGTAGATGAGGTTGGAGGAGATACAGGTGAACCTCTGTCGCACCTGGAACGACTGCTTGGGTCCTTGAATGGAGTCGAGGGGGGAGGTAAAGGGACAGGTGTTGCATTTCTTGCGGTTGCAACGGAAAGTGCCCGGGGAGGGGGTGGTATGGGAGGGAAGGGAAGAATTGACAAGGGAGTTGCGGAGGGAGCGGTGTTTGCGGAAGGCAGACAGGGGGGGAGATGGGAAGATGTGGCGAGTGGTGGGGTCACGTTGGAGGTGGCGGAAATGGCGGAGGATTATTTGTTGTATGTGACGGCTGGTGGGGTGAAAGGTGAGGACTAGGGGGACTGCCTTTGTTACGAGTGCGGGGATGGGGAAAGAGAGAGCAGTGTTGCGGGGTATGGGAGAGACCCTGGTGCGAGCCTCATCTATGGTGGCGGAGGGGAATCCCCGTTCCCTGAAGAATGAGGACATTTCAGATGCCCTGGTGTGGAACACCTCATCCTGGGAGCAGATGCGGCGTAGGCAGAGGAATTGGGAGTAGGGGATGGAGTCCTTACAGGGTCTCTCCCATACCCCGTAACACTGCTCTCTCTCCCCATCCCCGCACTCGTAACAAGGGCAGAGTCCCCCTAGTCCTCACCTTTCACCCCACCAGCCGTCACATACAACAAATAATCCTCCGTCATTTTCGCCACCTCCAACGTGACCCCACCACTCGCCACATCTTCCCATCTCCCCCCCTGTCTGCCTTCCGCAAAGACCGCTCACTCCGCAACTCCCTTGCTAATTCTTCCCTTCTCTCCCGTACCACCCCCTCCCCGGGAACTTTCCGTTGCAACCGCAAGAAATGCAACACCTTTCCCTTTACCTCCCCCCTCGACTCCATTCAAGGTCCCAAGCAGTCGTTCCAGGTGCGACAGAGGTTCACCTGTATCTCCTCCAACCACATCTACTGCATCCGCTGCTCTAGATGTCAGCTGATCTACATCAGTGAGACCAAGCGGAGGTTGGGCGATCGTTTCGCCGAACACCTCCGCTCGGTCCGCAAGAACCTACCTGACCTCCCGGTGGCTCAGCACTTCAACTCCACCTCCCACTCCGAATCCAACCTCTCTGTCCTGGGTCTCCTCCATGGCCAGAGCGAGCAACACCGGAAATTGGAGGAACAGCACCTCATATTCCGCTTGGGGAGTCTGCATCCTGCGGGCTTGAACATTGAATTCTCCCAATTTTGTTAGCCCTTGCTGTCTCCTCCCCTTCCTTAGCCCTCGGGCTGTCTCCTCCCATCCCCCAGCCCTCGGGCTCCTCCTCCTCCTTTTTCCTTCCTTCTCCCCGCCAAAATGAGGAAGGGTTTCAGCCCGAAACGTTGCCTATTTCCTTCGCTCCATAGATGCTGCTGCACCCGCTGAGTTTCTCCAACCTTTGTAACTTTGTCAGCCCTAAAATGTGGTGACATTTGTGTACTGCCCAGGTGAGGTCTGCTACATGATTTTGCCGGGTTGTATGCAAAACAAAGCATTTTTCTGTATCTGGGTAGATGTGACAATAACGTATCAATGTTTGAATCATTGAGGAAGAAGTTATCACCCTTGTCTGACTGCCTGCTGAGGAGCAGGAACAGTTAATACTTCCAAAATATTATTGAAGACAATAGGTTTCTTGGAACGATGCCCAAAACTCCTCCCTCTCTCTCAGCAGCATTCAAAACAGGCTAACCAGTTATTTCTTTCTGATCATTTTTTGGACGCTATATATATATACAACTGTTGCCGTTATGCCCCTGGATGCTGCCACTTCCATCGTAAATCATATGTTTTCTCAGGACAAGCTAAAGAAATGTTTGTGTGTGGGAAAGAGACAAATCTAACAGATACTTGATGTCCAAACACTGAAGGCCTGGGAGTGTTCAACAAACTTTGCTTCCTGAGGGAATTACTTTCCTCTGCACACTCGTATTTCCAGAAGTGAGGGCAAATTTAGGCCTGGACCCTTGACCCAGTTGCACGAATGTTTGTAAATGTTTATCATCCTTGTTGTCCTATCCACAATTTCTCCCAGATGGCATTGTAAGTTACATCCCATCTCACCAACCTTCATGAGGGAAATTTGGAAATCTGCCAGTCCCCATTGGGGGAGGTGGCAGCCTTCCTGGAGGGGAACGTGGGAAATGGTATCTGTTTGATTCGTCTCTTTCCCACGGACAAAAAATGATCAGAAAGAAAGAACTGGTTGGCCTGTTTGGAAGTGGTCCTGGGAACATGGGAAGTATTCATTACATTTAAATCTGAGCACTGTGTTTGTCCATCTTATTGTCAACAAAATGAGAAAATACTACATTAGCAAAGTTACCTGTAAGCGCCTTGAGTATTCTAGAAAGGCGCTATATAAATCCCATCCATTATTTATTATTATAAGGCAGAACACAAAAGTGCGAGAGTAACCTCGTGGGCCAGGTTGCATCTCTGGGGAATGCGGATAGATGGCGTTTCGAGTTGGGATCCTTCTACAGAACTTCTGAAGTCTGAAGACGGGTCTCAACCCAAAACGACATGGATCCATTTTCTCTGGAGGTGCTGCCTGACCCGCTGAATTACTCCACTTACTCTGTATAACTTTGTATTAACCAGCATCTGCAATTCCTTGTATCTCCTTTACCTGCAAGGCAATATTTTATGGGGCAAATGCATAACCGGAACAATTGTTTGAGTTGTGGCTGGTCTTCCATCTCTGGTCCAAGAAAATGTTTGAACTGTGGGTTATGATTAGAAACATCGAAAATAGGTGCAGGAGTAGGCCTTTTGAGCCAGCACCACCAAAAGTCAAAGTCAATTTTTTTCGTCACATGCACCCGAAGGTGCACCATTCAATATGATCATGGCTGATCATCCAAAATCAGTACTCCGTTCCAGCATTCTCCCCATATCCCTTGATTCAGTTAGCCCAAAGAGTTATATCTAACTCTCTCTTGAAAACATCCAGTGAATTGGCCTCCACTGCCTTCTATGGCTGAGAGATTCTGGGCAGTTCGTGGAGCATGATCTAGTGTGGTGTTGAATCTGAAGACAAAGCAATTGATGAATTATGGGTTAAATATGTCAAGAAAAGACGGTTGCTACCTTAAACAATGTGATAAATTGCAAGATATTATCCAACAGAAGCTTCTAATCAAATGTCTGTCGCAGAGAGCAATGTCTGCAGTCATCTTCTTATGATTAAGAATGCTTGAGACAAGAAGTCAATTTAATCCCAGTGATCTACACGCAGAAAAGCTTTTGCTTTTCAGCTCCTCACGATCTCCTCATTACCTTTTGGCTCAGAGGACAGATGAGGAGACTGACAGATGTTCTGCGGGCCAGATACATAAACGATTTTAGTAAAATTTTCACGAAGATCAAACTCAACCTTGAAAAAGCCAATTTTGTGTGCGGCCCTCTGTTCTGTTGTGCCATTGTTGAATCTGGAGTGAATCGTTTCAAGGTTATCGCAATACTCCATTTTCAAAATGAGAAAGAGAAAAACTGCATGTAATGCTGTAAACATGAAAATCCCATTGTTTCCTTTGTACTTGAAAAACAGATTGCCTGGCTTCCAGATAGAATAAGCACAAATTGAGCCTTTTCCTCCAAGAGTGTGGCCTGCGATTAAAACATTAAAATAGATATGCAACAAATTGGGTGGTTTTATGCAGCGAAGACACAAATAAATAATTTCCTTTTTTGTGGTCTGTTAGATTTCCCAAGTGTAAGGACATATTTACATCCAGCGGTATTTGCCCTTTTCAACTCTCAATTCACACAGCAGGCACCGGTCTGCTTTATAAGAGTTGTGGCGTAGTTATCCAGTCTTTGGAAAACAAAGGGAAAATAGTTAATTCATAAATATGATCCTCTAAGCTCCAATTATTTTAAAATATTTATTTGCCTGAGACTGCTTTATTTTATTATTCCAGGTAGCTTTCTTGAAGAAAAAAAAAGAACAGTGAGTTGTTGGAAAGGTGGGTTTAAACCAGGTTTGAAATGGCCTATTTGGCAAAGGTGCATCATCCTGTGCTGAATCAGGAAGCTGTACAGCCCAATAGGTCTCGGGACATTTCCGCTGGCTCGGTACATCTGATTGAACAAAAGTGAACTCCTGCAGGTTTGTTCAATGGTTCAATATGGACCACATCCTCCCCTTCCACCCATACATGCTCATCTTTGGGAGATTCTGGTGAGGTTCTGGGGGCGAGGTTTCAAGAGATAGAGTCAAAAGTGTTTTATTGTCATAATTCCCAGACAGAACAATGAAATACTTACTTACAGCAACACAACAGAAAATGTAAACATAGCATTCTGTAAACAATATATATTTTTTAAATTATTATATATGTCATTTTGCACTATTATAGCTTATATAAGCTATAATAATGCAAATGACATATTTTTAAAATACATATATCTATATTATTAAACGTCTGACCTTGACCACTTCCTGTTGTTCTGTATATTGACGCACCTTCCGGAGGGACTATAAAACCCGGAAGTGTTGAGTGCCTCAGTCCGTCTCTGCAAGATGGGGGAGTGAGAGGGTCACGTCTCTCAGTCTCTGTGAATAACACTGAACACATGTCTACTAAACTGTGAGTGGTTTTACTGACCTGTCAGTGCCCTTAATGTGGTTTAAAAATATAGTTTGGAAATGCTAAAGCTGTGTTGCCTTTGGTTTGGAAATGCTAAAGCTGTGTTGCCTTTGGCTTGGAAATGCTAAAGCTGTGTTGCCTTTGGTTTGGAAATGCTAAAGCTGTGTTGCCTAATTAAAGTTGCCTTGCCTAATTAAAGTTGCATTGCCTAATTAAAGTTTACTTGCCTAATTAAAGTTGCCTTGCCTTCTATATAATTAAAAGTCTAATCTTGACCACTTCCTGTTTGCGCTTTATATTGATTTTATAAAAAAAAAAACGCTACCACGTACGGCTGTGATTTTTGGCCATCTTTCTCAGTCCCCTTCCGCTCATCAGGTGCCGAGGATTTTGCCCATTGATGAAAAATGAAAGAGTTATTACTGTTTAAAAAATGTTGAGATTCTCTCTCCTGTCAATCACACCATGAGGGCCATGCCCCTTCTGGTGGGAGGGGGGGGACTATAAAACCCAGAAGTTGGGGCGTGGCTCAGTCTCTGCAAGATGGAGGAGGGAGAGGGCACGATTCGCTGTCTTTAGTGGCCTTGCACCCTGCTTGAAGTGGTAAGAAACTGCACTTGGTGGCCTTGCACCCTGCTTGAAATGGAATTTCAAGGATTAGCCGTGAGTCAACTGCCAGCCCACCAGCCGTGAGTGAGTGAGCTGCCAGCACAACAGGATTGAGTGACAGAGCCGCCAGCCCAAGAATCCATTCGGCCCACAATGTCCATACTAGCCCTCTGGAAACCAGTCCCTTCAGCCCACAACACCCATACTAGCGCTCAAGAAAGCCCCCCCACTGGCCACCAATATTGGAATTGGTGGAGAGGTGGAATATTGCGTTGGGGGTCCAGCCCTCCCGTGTGATGCTGGGACCCAACGGGTCCCAATTAGTCTAGTGTATATATATATATATATATATATATATATATATATGTATATGTATATATATATATTACTACACACACACACACACACATCATATATATATATATATATATATGATGTGTGTGTGTGTAGTAATATATATATATATATATATATATATATATATACACATACTAGCCCTCTGGAAACCATATATATATATATATATATATATGGTTTCCATATATATTGGGCTACTATGTCTGTGTGTGTATATATATGTGTGTGGGTGGTTAGTGTGTGTGAGACGCCGCAGCCCCCCCCCCCCCCCCCCCCCCCCCCCCCCCCCCGCCGTAACCACGCGTTGAGGGGACGGGATCCAACGGGTCCCACTTGGACTAGTAAACTATAATAGTGCAAAATGACAAAACCAATGCCTTCAAGTCTATGTAGTTCAGAGCTTACTTGGAGGTTGTTGTTGGAGGTTAATATCCCAATGGCTGGAGGGAAGAAGCTGTTCCTGAACCTGGACATTACAGTTTTTAGGCTCCTATATCTTCATGCTGTATGTATATTGCTGACTATGGGCAGGTTTTAAATTGAACCATTTGCTCACATATTTAATACCTAGCTGAAGCCTGGGATCTTTTCTATCAACTTGAGGAAGACTTATATTACAATTATGTGAAAAGTTTAAGTATCAAGATATGAGGCTTATGTTTGAGCCCTGGGCCCTTGGCGTCGGTGGAAGGTGAAGGAGAGGATCTGTGGCAGTGAGTGGGCCGTGTGCTCACCTCTCATGCCCTCGGAAGGCGCCCCGATGTTCCGTGGTAGATCCGGGAGGCAGGACGTGTTGACCTCCGAAGCGGAAGGGTGGCTGCTGGAGAGAACGGACAGCTCATCCACGGTGATCTCATAAGGAATAAGTGTAGTATTACTCCATTTGGCCCATCAAGTCTACTTTGCCATTTAATCATGGCTGATCTATCTCTCCCTCCTAACACCATTCTCCTGCCTTCTCCCTTTAACCTCTGACACCTGTACTAATCAAGACATTCTATCTATCTGCCTTAAAAAATATCCACTGACCTGGCCTTCACAGCCTTCTATGACGAAGAATTCCACAATATTCTCCACTCTCTGACTAAAGAAATTTTCCTCGTCTCCTTCCTTAAAGAATGTCCTTTAATTCTGAGGCTATGACCTCTAGTTCCAGACTCTCCCACTAGTAGAAACATCCTCTCCACATCCACTCTATCCAAGCCTTCTCGAGTCCTGCTGCTGGTGGAGTTGGCCACGGGAGGCCCAAGTGCGGAGTTCCATAGCACGCAGCCTCTGGGCTGCACGGAGCCACGATGGAAGGAGCTGACGGTATCACGTGGACCTGGCCAGCCCCTTCATTTCCCGTTCCATCATCCCCCCCATCCATCCAGTGCCTCGGGTCACTGGGCCTGAAAGGGAGATATTGCAAGGTGGAGTCAGAA
The DNA here is from genome assembly GCF_010909765.2 of Amblyraja radiata. Classification (NCBI taxonomy): domain Eukaryota; kingdom Metazoa; phylum Chordata; class Chondrichthyes; order Rajiformes; family Rajidae; genus Amblyraja; species Amblyraja radiata. Next base: position 25,912,102 of record NC_045976.1, read on the forward strand.
CGTGGTGCCTCTGTGTGCTGTTTCAGAAGTGGATCTATTGTATGGCATGATTGGATAGATAGCATGCAGAACACTCCTTTCCTCTTCTCTTCTCTGCTCTTTGACTCATCTTCAGAATCCCCACCCCGCCCACACCCTTCACATCACCGCCTTCCATTTTATATTTAGGGTGTTGTTTTAAAGTCTTCATCCTCAAAGTTTTTTTTTCTTTGGTCCTAATATCTCCTCTTTCTTAGTATCGGAAAGAAAGAAACAGTTGAGGCAGTAGAGAAGGTTAGTGAGGTGATAGGTGGAAGGAAGGAAATCTGTTCTAAACGGACACATTATTTCACCTTAACCCTTTGTTGCATTGGTCATCCTGCCCTCTTAAAGCCTAAAACTCCTTTGTAGCAAATCATTTCAACTGTGTGTGTGTGTGTGTGTGTGTGTGTGATTCTGTGTCTGTTTGTGTCTATGTGTGTACAGTAAACCTGGCAGGTTTGAGAGAGTGTAGACCAAGCAATTTACTATCGGCTATCCTAGTAACAGGATGGACAGTGAACACTGCACTGTTTGCATTGGATATATGAAGAGCAGGTTTGACATATATATTTATTTACCTGTCCTGATCAAAGCAACTCATCTGTAAAAGCACTCTTACTCAACAGCCTGATTTGATACAGGTACAAGAATAGATACAATTGCATTTCAATATTAAAATTGAATCAAGAGGTCCCCAACCACTGCTCCCAGCACTGCTTGAGAATGATGTGCAATTTCAGCCTCTCTGTGTATTGTAGGGATTTAAATGAAGGCATGTTTTTGAAACCTTCAGTATTATTAAATTGATGTGAAGGCCTGAGACTGCTGCCACTGCTGCTGAGCATAAATTTATATCCTGGCCAACACTTGTTCATGCGATGTCTAGTGAAAGAGATCCCCAGGAGAATACTTGCATCCACCACCAGTGAATGCAAGGCCAGAGATTCACGTTGTCGTCTGCAGCATAGGGTACTGACAGATGCTTCAAACTGACTACTTTGTATTCTGTACCTTATGTGCGAATGGGATTACTAAAATTGATGTGTTGTAGTGTATTCATGAAAGTGCCTCACTAATTCTTTGTTATAGGATAAACCATGGCATGAAGCAATCCACATGATCTTTTCGCCCCCTTGCTGAACCACAGCAGACATCCAGCTCCTTCCAGGATTACATTATTCAGCAGGTGTAATGCAAGTGATATATTGCCCTGACATTGATTTACAATTGAGGCAGTAAACCATCTTTCCCAAGAGGCTGGAGAAAGTGCGATGTCAATGAGAAACGTTTGTGGCCTGCGTTTGCCCAGATATGTAATGCTTCACCCACCGTGAAGAATTATGCTTCTAATGGTGAAATAGTGGATCCATCACCAAATGCGGATTTGTTATTAGGATGATTGTTCATCATGCAAGAGTGTACTTATCATCAGCCTGCCAGCCATATTATTTAATTGTCTTGTTTTCCACAATTCTGACTCACTGCTCCACCCTTTTCATGTTCCCTAAAATCCGAGCCCTTGGAAGCAGTTCCTCGGTATTAGTTGCTAGGAGATATGCCTGAAGGAGACGAGCCTTTGCTTTTCCTTCCCTGATGAAAACATTGACTTTTAAATTGCATGTTTGTTCTTGAAACCATGCTCTTATTTCTGCTATTTGCAAGACATTTGTGGATAGGGTTTCTTAATCTATGTAAAATATAAAATGTGAATTGCAGCCAATAACTTGCTTACACAGGGTTTGAATTTAGCTGAAGGTTTATGACTGGAAAGCTTCATCACTTGATATTTCCTTAGAATTAGTTGACATCACATGCAGAGTTCAAACTAAATGACAGATTTTAATATAGAAGGCCTGTTATCCTCGAATAACAGTACAAATAACAACTTAAAATGTAATTGGCATTTTCAATTGGGTAAGTCCTCATAAGGTTCTTGAGAGGAGCTTTTTAAACAAAATATAACAAATAATCCTGTAGCGAAACAAAAGGACGACCAAATGTTTGGCCAAGGCTTAAAGTGAGCATCTAAATGGAGGAAAAACCGAGGGGAAGGAAGAAAGATTTTAGCAGGGACTTCCAGAACTTGGGATGTATTGGAGGTAATGGTTGAAATGCTTAAAATTGGGAAGGATTGGCAGATTGGAACTGAAGGCTAAAGCCATGTGGAAGAGTTGCGTACATGGAGAAAATGACAAAGCTAGGATGAGAACATGCAAGAATTTGAAAATGAGGATTTCAAAATTGAGGAGAAAATCAATTGAAAATAAGGATAAGAACTTTAGAATTGAAGACCATAGAGGTGCAGTGGTGTTGACTACTTGGGAATTGGAACTGGTTAGTCTAAAGGGCACAGAGGTTTGGCTGGGTGTCAGTTTATTGAACGGATGGGAGATTGAAATCTGGCCCCAGAGCATAGAAGTAATCGTAAGCGGAGGTTCCTTTCAGCAGCAGGCGGACTGAGCCATCAGTCAGGGAAAATATATAAAAAGAGGTTGCTCCTTATTTGGCATTTTACCAGTAAGATTCAGTCCATTGTCTTATGTTCCTGAAGAAAGCTGATATTTTTCTCACTTGAATACCAGTGTTGTTTCTTTTCTGTACATCAGCCAGCCATTAAAAACACCAGCCTGGAAGGGGAAGAGTAGTAATTATGTACCCTGGAATTTGTCTATTAATTTTATTAACTTTTGAACAATCAGAATGTGACTTTTTTTTTAAATGCCGATCCCGATCTTTCATTTTAAAGAAAAATCCAAAGGGATCAATGCCTGCAATCTTTGCAGAACAGACATTGGCCGTGTTGCTGTATGTTAGTGAGTTACTGTGCAGAAGCCAAAATGTTTGTGGGTGGTTCTGAAATGTTGGATCAGTTTATTCCAGCACTTCATATTAGTGTTAAAATATATTTTGGTATTGTTTTGAAAGTGGTTTAAAGGTCTCGTTCTCTCATCTGGCCTGTTTATATATAAAGTTTATATATATTCTCTTGCCTTTCCAATCTGCCCTGATATGGGTGTTTTGCACTAGTTTGTATTCTTTTTAGAAATCTCGTGCTTCTGTCTTTGTAATCTTCTGTGCTGTTTTACTGGGAAAATAAAATGTACGGGTAGCGACATCTCTCAAAAAAATGACTGGAAAGGCAATACTTGTGGAAAATGTGGACTATATGGAACATCCTTGGGCACACTTGAAGACCTCTTATTATGCATCAAATCTCTTGTGCTGCTTCCAATGCATGATTTCTTTCATCCTCGATCTGATGTGATGTGACTGGTTCCCTGCCCAAACTGAGGAATAGCTTATTGGCAAGATGGGATTTCATTCTGTGGAGGATGCTTCAGACAGAAGGGAGAATAAATTATAAAGATCCAAAGATTGGGATGCGCCTTTGAGGTGAATCATCCAGAATGCTGACCAATGGACAGTGTCCCAAGTATCTCCCTGCTCTTTGCAGTATGTTCTGTTTTGAGCCCCACAGTTGGCAATAGTTTTCTTCAGCCCGGTGTCATTGCTAATTAGCTTATTGTCTTCATGTGGGTTTAAGAAGCGAGTTCGGCATCACCTTCTTATGAACTAATGAACACTAGCCTTGCCAGGGATGCCCTAAATCCCCCTCTAAATAAATAAATAATCGGTAAACATTGGAAAATTTATGCTTTGAACGCTCTCTTCAAAATAAATTTCAAAAGAAAATAATATATGAAGTAAATAAAGCAACAACAAAATCCCAGAGTCTCTGGTGTCAAAGAGATGGGGAAACACAATGTGCTTTGAATGTAAAATCATGTCAGGCCAGAATTCAATAAAATTGTTAAAACTGTAACTTTGTTTTATTTTCCATTTCTAAAAACCTATGACATCTTCTGGCATGTAAAAACTGTGAAACTCTTTGAAAGGTATTTTTTTTAGAAAGGTGTGAAAACCTGTAAATATCCGTACCCATTCATCTGATTACCACATACAAAGGGTAAGAGAAAAATGGAATATTTTTAATTATCGTATCATTTAAGTCGAGTAGCCCACTATATTGAGTTTGAAAAATGAGGACTACATTATGGGAACCATTAATGAAGAGGCGGCACTCAATAACACAGTTGCAGCTTGCAGTACCACTAAACTGATGACTCTTTTGGAGAATACATGCAGGATCTCAGCAGGATCTCAGCAGGATCTCAGCAGGATTGAGCAAGAATCACTTGCACCAGTTTGGTCAGCTTCATGGAGTAGTTTGGGTAGGTCCATCTAACTTGCTACGAAGCAGGTCAGATGTAATGGGAAGGAAGGAACTGCAGATGCTGGTTTAAACTGAAGATAGACACAAAAAGCTGGAGTAACTCAGTGGGACAGGCAGCATCTCTGGAGAGAAGGAATGGGTGATTTCGGGTCGAGACCCTTCTTCAGACTGATCAGAGTCAGCGATCAGGTTTTGCATTGAATTTCTTTGTGCTACACAGAAAAAACATTCTGCAGTAAGGGATTCTAGGCCTCACAGTTGTAAATTGCAAAGATTTCTCAGAGATAAATGAAAGAAGCTTCTGTTTGAGCACCTTATCTTTTCTCCTGAAACCAGCTCAAAACGTTTTACATGCAGTGAAATATGAGACCGACTGACTGTTGTAATGTAGTCAAAGGCATCATTTAGCACACATGAAGGTGCACAAATGGCAATAAGATGGATGGCTAATTAACCTGTGTTTGCGTGATTGGCATGGGTTTAAAGACTATCACAGTATCTGGAGAATTCTATGTTAACCCTTTAAAAGACATTTGGACGGGTACATAGATACCTGTCCAGGGATACAAAAAAACTGGAGAAACTCAGTGGGTGCAGCAGCATCTATGTAGCGAAGGAAATAGGCAACGTTTCGGGCCAAAACCCTTCTTCAGACTGATCGTGGGTGGTGGGTGGGGGGGGCGGGGACAAGAAAGGAAAAAGGAGGTAGATATGGTTCAAGCGTAAGCAGGTGGGAATAGTGTAGTTGGGGCACCTTAGTCGGCTTGGGAAAGTTGGGTCGAAGTGCCTGTTTCCAGGCTGTATGACTCTCTGACGTAATGGATGATATGGTGTTTCTAAAGACCCATGAATTGTTTGCAGCAACTGAGATCTCAGCTTAACAGCTAAAACGTGCAGCCGAGCTGGCATTATTAAAGCATTCTGTTTTTACAAAATGTCACCCATGGCTTCTTGAGCTTATTCTGTATCCTTGCATGTTCTAACCTTCAGAATTCCCCAAACAAAAAAATAATACTTTTGCTGAGGTCTAACAAAGAAATCTGCTTTTAATTAAGAGCCTTGCTTCAAACAAGTTTATCAATTGATGGCTCCTGTACAAAGACTCCAGCAGCTTATCCTTGAATATAGTTGAACAATTAATATTTTTTTCAATTCATCTAGCATTTGTATTTTTGTTCCTTTTGAATTACACCAATGAATCTTATTCATATAGAAATTCATTTTTAATGAAAGTCTCAAAATTGAGAAATAAGATTTTAAATGGCCCCTTGATGTGTATTCAGGTTGTTTGGAGAAATATACTGTGGTAGATGATGTACAAATATAAGCTTCTGTTCAAGGCTGAATTGTTGTGTTCTGGATTAATGCAGCTTTCTATCCACCAGGGGAGGGCAATGTCATTTCATCTTCCCACGGTATTATTTGGTGAGGATAACATTGCCAGTAAGCCAGTGATTTTGCAGTAACATTATATTACTTAGTTCTGAATGCTTTCATAGAAACATAGAAACATAGAAATTAAGGTGCAGGAGTAGGCCATTCAGCCCTTCGAGCCTGCACCGCCATTCAATATGATCATGGCTGATCATCCAACTCAGTATCCCGTACCTGCCTTCTCTCCATACCCTCTGATCCCCTTAGCCACAAGGGCCACATCTAACTCCCTCTTAAATATAGCCAATGAACTGGCCTCGACTACCCTCTGTGGCAGAGAGTTCCAGAGATTCACCACTCTCTGTGTGAAAAAAGTTCTTCTCATCTTGGTTTTAAAGGATTTCCCCCTTATCCTTAAGCTGTGACCCCTTGTCCTGGACTTCCCCAACATCGGGAGCAATCTTCCTGCATCTAGCCTGTCCAACGCCTTAAGAATTTTATAAGTTTCTATAAGATTCTCTCTCAATCTCCTAAATTCTAGAGAGTATAAACCAAGTCTATCCAGTCTTTCTTCATAAGACAGTCCTGACATCCCAGGAATCAGTCTGGTGAACCTTCTCTGCACTCCCTCTATGGCAATAATGTCCTTCCTCAGATTTGGAGACCAAAACTGTACGCAATACTCCAGGTGTGGTCTCACCAAGACCCTGTACAACTGCAGTAGAACCTCCCTGCTCCTATACTCAAATCCTTTTGCTATGAAAGCTAACATAACATTCGCTTTCTTCACTGCCTGCTGCACCTGCATGCCTACTTTCAATGACTGGTGTACCATGACACCCAGGTCTCGCTGCATCTCCCCTTTTCCTAGTCGGCCACCATTTAGATAATAGTCTGCTTTCCTGTTTTTGCCACCAAAATGGATAACCTCACATTTATCCACATTATACTGCATCTGCCAAACATTTGCCCACTCACCCATATATTCGATGCATTGCCTGCAGGGGTCTGGGGTGGTTGAGTCCAACGTTACTGGCCAGAGGCCAGTGACATTCTTAGGATGGTTACATCAGAATAGAAGCAAATCCAGTGACAAAGTAGGAACTCGCTGAGGATTCTCAGCATAATCCTGGGAATTTGTTCTTGCATCCTGTGTCAGTTTGGGTGGTGCGGGATCTGCAATAATAGTCATTTCCACGGCGATTGTGTGGATGAAGGAGAAAGAAAATATTTTCTTGAGAAGTAATAAAAAGGAACTACAGATGCTGGTTTATACCTAAGATAAACACAAATTGCTGGAGTAACTAAGTGAGTCAGGCGGCATATCTGAAGAAAATGGATAGGTGACGTTTAGGGTTGGGACCCTACTTCAGATTTTTCTTGCAAAACTAAGTACTTGTTTGATTTTGTTTTACCTTTGTTAATGGTTTGGGTTAATTTTATTTTTAAGGGTTAATATTTGATGTTTAAAAATGTTTGAAAATTCTATATCTCATTTTTAGGTTTTTAAAATCCTTTGGGATGTCAGTGATTCATAATTACTGAAAACTGATCAAAACGTTAGTGGATGTCTATTGCTTTCAGCGGAGATTTATTATTTTAGTCTGGTCACCTGACTCAATTTTATTGTTCGAGACGTTGGCACTTCATGGCAATATTCTTGTGGCCCAAGTACTCTCTGCACCATAGTCTTTCTGGATTTAGTAAAGATACTGTTTAGGGATATTGGCAACATGGAAAGCTGCTCCTTCTAGGGAGCACCCCAGCCAGTATTTGTGTTTTTTTAAGAAAATAATGTTATTTAATTAATTTTCAAATAATATTTAGTTTTGTTAATGATCCATATCACATTAAAAAATACGTAGACATGGTCCATGTTTTCGGAGTGGAAAGTATCTTGCATTCCTTCACTTTGGAATGTATGTTTTACTTTGTAGATAGCGAACTAAATGAATTCCATGACTAAAAATGGGGAAATAAGTGATCTGATGTAAATTCTAAAAATGCCTTATGTGCAGCGTGTCCAGATTAGCCGGCAGCTTATTAAGCAGCAGGGAATGGGAACCCTGGTTGATGTGACAGGCTCTGCTTCCAATGAGATGAGTTTCAATGATATTTTACTTGGTTTAATTTTAGTTTTGGAAGCATTTATAGTGAGTGGCACATTATGAAATGCATGATCCTGAGGTAAGGAGACACAACTGGCAGGCTGGGTATCTTCCAATGGGAAACAAACACAGGTGTGAACACAGGAACTTTAAACAGGTATGACGTAGATGTCCATCTATCCATGCATGGTGAATGGCATCTTCCTCTTCCTCCAAACGTCACCCATTCCTTCTCTCCAGAGATGCTGCCTGTCCTGCTGAGTTACTCCAGCTTTATGTGTCTATCTTCGGTTTAAACCAGCATCTGCAGTTCCATTTATTTATATATATCTATTTATCTATTTATCTATCTATTTGTCTATCTATTTATCTATCTATTTGTCTATCTATTTGTCTATCTATTTGTCTATCTATTTATCTATCTATTTATCTATTTATCAATATAGATACAGGACAGGCAGCACCTCTGGAGAGAAGGAATGGGTTATATATATATATATATATATATATATATATATATCCCCCCAAAAAATTACCCATAAAGATTTTGAATCCTCTCGTTTTCTGTACAACATATCGACAAAAACATTGAATGGTGTAAAGGTATCAAGCACATTAACACCAAACCAAATCTTCCAGCATTTTAATCTCTGAGCTGAAACTCTATGCACAGTGGCAGAAACAACCAATACCGCCTACACTTATCAGGAAGCCAAACCTTTCAAAGCCAGCAAGTCTTCAGTTTGCACAGAGATGCTGTAAATTATATTGGTGATATTTATTGCCTCAGCATTCATCTCACTTTTACACTGTGAATTAGATCGCATGTTATCTGAAGGGAGGAGATTGGATCAAATTCTTTGTCTCACTCAGTTTGCTCTCTGGATGATACATATTGCTCTCTGCCGCAATCTTTGTTCATGAGGTGACCTGTGTAAAATGTTGGTGATCACTTAATTACATGATTCAGCCATGGATACTGCAATTGACGTGAACAGCTGTGACAACAGTACTGTAAACTAATTGAAGGAAGGTTCTTGGCTGTGGTGGAGTGGGAAAGCAGGGGACAGGTGTTTATTATATGTTTTATCTCCAGTGGCAGGGCTGGAGGTGCAGCTGAATCATCCTGCAGTATTGTCTGTCATGTTTTGCTTTAGTCATGGCTTGAATCAGAATGTTGCCTCGGTGGCTCAGACTAATTACACAGTCTGCAGTAACAAAAATAATTTACAATTTCATAGAAATTTAATGAGAAAAATGTTTGCAGGCTTTAATTTTTTTGTTTGTTTTGTGATTGTTTTAATATTGTCTGAAGTCTTAATGGATCTTTCGATTGGTAACAAAGCTATTGAACTGTGCTTAAGGCCTAGAAATCATTCAGTACGTAAACAAAGAGCATAACACCACAAGAGAGAGGGGTTGCCCATTCAGGTCTGAATCCCAAACCATTCACCCTGTTTTGCCATTGAGCAAGATTGTGTCTGATGTACGTGAACCATTTCCTTCCCTATCCTCATATCCCTTGCTTCCTCTAATACCTAGAAATCTACTGATATCTGTTTTGAATGTAAACAATGAATGAGCCTCTACAGCCCTCTGCAGTAGTGGTTTCCAAAGAATCACCACTCCATGAGTGAACAAATTTCTTCTACTTTCCGTCCTAAATGTCTTATCCTTCATTTTGTGGCGGTGAACCCTTGTTGTAGACGGGGTACTGTCTTCCCTCAACTACCCTGTTGCGTCCTCCAAGTATTTAGTTCAATGAGGTCACCCCTCCTTCTTCCAAACTCTAGAGAACAAAGTCAGATAGTTTTGTCTGTCAGCTCGGTTCTGCTCCCATGCTCTCATCTAGACGGGTTGGGATGACTTAATGGTTTCCACGGCACGGTATACACAGGGAGAGGGAGATCATTTAACTTTTTAACCTTAATTGTCCACATGATTTATACTCTATTTTCTTGGCACTTGCTTGTACCAAAGAACATTAATGAAATGAATAATTAATTAGCTACGTACCTATCACCTGAAATGGGTATAAATTAAATGCCAGATTTAAAAAGGATTATACATATAATTCACAAGAATTTGGAGAATAAGTTGTAAATATGACAGAGCGACTGTTGTATATAATTCATTGACTGTGAAGGTAATGGGCTGTGCAGTGCTGATGGCCAGCTTTTGGTTTGTGGAGAGTTGCTGGCTTATTGCAGAGTGCAGTTCAATGAATGCGCTTGATGTTCAGAGGCACTCAGTCCTCGATAAGCCTGACAGTTGGTAAAACCTGGAGGTGTAACTTGGCCGGTCTTAAAATAAACTTCTGTTGTGTGGGTAGGCAGCCTCTGACATGTGGCATTATGTCACAGAAAAATCAGCAAAGGATCTGGGAAAAGTGAGTCCATCCTTTGCTCCTTACCTTAGGTCAACAATGAGTATGGGTGGCACACTGTTGGCAGCAAGAGTTTGCCTCTTATTGCTGATCATGGAATGGACAACACCAAGTCACATTTGACCAGAGGCCCCATAACAGAACATCATTAAGTGATGGCTGCCAGGAAGTGCATGTGAGTGAATGGCTACTGAAAATAGGGTCATACTTTTTTACATTGTCTCTCTCCTGGCTGAATTCTTGTTGAAACTCATTACAAATGATGTTTTTTCTTAAATTATGGCTACTTGAGTGTCGTCCGACAGGGCCGTTAACCTCTGAACCCAGCAAAGGTTAAAATTTAAAATGCATGATGTGAATTGATTTTTATCTCTAAACAAGAGTAGGTAAATCGAGGACCAGAGCACATAGGTTTAAGGTGAAAGGGAAAAGATTTAATAGGAATCTGAGGGGTAACTTTTTCGCACAAAGGGTGGTGAGTGTATGGAACAAGCTGCCAGAGGAGGTAGATGAGGCAGGGACTATCCCAGTGTTTAAGCAGTTAGGCAGGTACATGGATAGGACAAATTTGGAGGGATATGGACCAAGTGCTGGCAGGTGGGACTAGTGTAGCTGGGACATGTTGGCTGGTGTGGGCAAGTTGGGCCGAAGGGCCTGGTTCCACACTATCACTCCATGACTCTATGACTCTAATGGATGAAAGATGGAAATGCTAAACTTTGATTTCATTGAAGATTGTTTACAGGAGTGGTCTTAGTGTGTGGTGTTGTCATATAAAATATAGAATATAGAACAGTATAGCACAGCACAGGAACAGGCCCTTCAGCCTACAAAGTCTGTGCTGTACATGATGCCAAGGTGAACTAATCTCATCTGCGTGCACATGATCCATCCCTCCATTTAAAAATCTTATACGTCGCTATCATGATATATGTGTGATTGTGTCTGGTCGGTGTTATTGTTCATTGCAAATACTAGTGTTGCTTTCTACAGTCCAATTATGTTTAGAAGGATGACAATCAGTGCAGGGATCACATTAATGAACAGTGTGCCGGGCTATAAAGCTGGGTGAGTGGTGAATTTCCAATCTCAGCGGGGCTGACAGAAGCAAGCTCGCAGGCATCCACATTTTAATATGAGGAAGGAAAACTGAAGGGCTACTTGGAGCAGCTCTACCTTCTGATTACATAAACGGCAGCTGAGAAGTAAAACAAATCTGCGAGGTGCAGAGGAGAATATTAATCGAATGAGGAACGAGGAAGAGAGGTATCTGACTGTATCCAAGCCAAATTTGACAGATACAAAATTATCAAACTTTACTTTCATGCTTGGATTTGTCCATTTTTAATCGATCAGCAAGCCAGACGGTATTGTAATCATGTTTCGCCGTCTACCATTCATCCACATCAAAAACAACGTGGAATCAGAATTCTATTTTAACTTTGCTAATTTCCATGGAATCAAGCCATCACCATGAAAGTGATATAATAGGAACGACAGAGTGTTTCAATTCAGTCTAGCAGTCCAGATATTCTGATAACTTCTAAATATTTAAAAAGAAATAAAATGAAATGTATTTTAGTGCTTTAATCTTTTAAAAGAATCTTGACGTCTAAAAGTAATTTGATTGGATTTGATTCATACAGTGAGATACAAGCACTTTTTACAACACAGCATACTGAAACAATTCAGTAGTTTTGCTCCAATACTTCGGAGGTGTGCATTAGCAATTTAATATCCTATAATTCAATCAGTAATACAATATTCAATCAAAGTAATGAGTCAGCATGGATCCAGTTAATTTATGATTCAATAATGCTTCTTCACTGCATTTGCAGCTTCCATATTTATGACTAACTTTTTCGATTATGTTCTTTGTTTGATAAATTCCTTTGAGGTTTTCTCTTTGAGCAAATTACTTCCAGAAATATATTAAAATGTAAATGTTGTTTCTGGTTTTATAACATTGCCACATCTGTTAAAACCAGGAACATCCTCAGTATAGCTAGCCCAATAAATGTCTGGGAATTGATGCTAACATTATTTTAGATTTGGACTGTTTTCAATGAGAAACTGGCCTTGGTTACTAACATGGCAGGAGTTGGCTTGAATTTATTAGAAGTGCCGATTAATGTAAAATAATAAAAGCATCCCCTTGTCACATGAACTGTTTGGATAACATTATTCTGAGAGATATTTGCATGGCCTTGAGATGCCCAGTTATATTTTAAAGCTTTACACGTAATTCCAATTTAAATTTTATTATTTGATCTGCAGAACATTTTCCAAGATTTTCCCCAAGAACTTTAATGTGTAGTTTGAAATCCACGCAGAAATTCGTGTTTTTTTTTTTTTTACTATTGTTTGACGATATTTTAGTTTAGTTCAGTTTAGAGATATAGTGTAGAGACAGGCCCTTCAGCCCACCGGGTCCGGGCCGACCAGCGCTCCCTGACAATTTTTACATTTACCAAGCCAATTAACCTACAAACCTGTACATCTTTGGAGTGTGGGCGGAAACCGAAGATCTCGGAGAAAACCCACGCAGGTCACGAGGAGGACATACAGACTCCGTACAGACACCGCCCGTAGTTGGGATCGAACCCAGGTCTCTGGCGCTGCAATCGCTGTAAGGCAGCAACTCTACCGCTGCGCCACCATGCTGCCTGAGATGAAGCATGAAGTGTGGGGTTATCCATTTAAGGCCATGTTTGTCAGCTGCCAGGAAGTGATGAAATTCCTGGAGATGTTAAGTGCAGCTAGATATCTCTGTTGAAATATTAGGCATGTGATATCAGTAATGATCCTACAAAAGCAACACGATGTATGTGTCAACAAGTTGGACACATACATCACAACAGATAACACCCAATGTGTCTTCAGTATATTTCAACTCGCATTGAACGGCTGTGGGAAACAGAATAGTTTTGAATGGTCTTACTCACAATCCTACACACTTTGACAGGGACCTATCCCAACATTCAAAACAGAAGCAAAAACCTCTTGACAACATTATGTCCTCAGAAATTACTGCGTTATCTGAGATGATAAAGCTTGATTGTTATCTTGCATGAAACTTCAGTTGTAAAGAAATATGCAAAGTATTTACAACATTGCATTCATTGGATAGAAAAGGTATGGCATAGGCTTGTTTGTTATTTTGATTTAACAATATCGTTAGGTTGGAATCACGGAAATATTAATTTTTTGTGTTCTAATTTATCCCTGTGTGTAATTTTGTTGAGTTGTGGCCTCAGCCCAGTCCACCACTCCTCACTCTCAGCATTCCTCACCATCAAAAGTATTTATATCAGGTGCTGCCTTAAGAAGGTGGCATCTAATATCAAAGGTCTCCACCTTGCTGTCCATGTCCTCTTATGGCTGCTAACATTGGTTTCAGAGGTACCAGAAGTTTGAAGTCATACACCATCAGATTCAGAAACAGCTACTGTCCTACAACCAACACTGTTTGAACCCAAACCCCACAGCACTAATCCCACCTTGGCAACTGAACACTAGGGACTGCCTCTCGCAATACCAAAGACTTGTACTTATTTTTCTAATTGTGTTTTTAGCACTAATGCCTTGTGTTTTTGCAGTCTATTTTTCTTTTTACTGTCTTGCGGAACTTTACATGTAATTCACGTATGATTCATGTTTTTGTGTAGAGTCTGAGTCTTTGTGTTTGTGATGTTACTTTCATTGTACCTATATCGCACCGTACTTGTGCATATGGACTTGACCTGGCTTGACAACGGTTAGTGTTAACCTGATTTGTATCGTCTGCCAGTTCACAGTTCCCTGCTCATTCAGAAAATGTGCACTACCTGGGGATTGGGTCATGATTCCCAGTGCCTCAGAGGAGGAATATTCCCCGTTCATCTTGCGGCAGCTCTGCCCAAAATATTTTGAAATCTAGGAGGCTCATATTTGTGTTGTTTGCAACTTAAATATTTTGAGAGGCAGTGAGAGTTATGCAATGTCATTTAGGACACAATCAATATATGGCTAATTTAACCAGTTACTGGGTTACTGGGAAATAATGTTGCCGTATGAGAAAGATGTCTTTATTAATCATTCAGCACAAGTATCTTCATAAATCAGCAACATGGAGTCTGTGTCCTGGCAGCTTTCCACTGCTGGGACACAAATAGAACCAAAACTGAATAAAAACATCCATTAATCAGTCTGGACGGTCTAATGGATACTGATGTTGACATACCGTGATACCATTATGATAGCACTTTCAGAGAAAACATGCTCGATTTGTACATTGTTTTGAGGAATCTTTAAACTTTTTGGCATTCTGAAACACTACAACGAAGACAGAGAAGGAATAAAATTATTATTGTCAATTTAATTAGGAGAATCAAGACCTAAACACTCAGGCAAAAAAAAAGTGTTATCTTTATTTAGTATTTTTAATACCTCCAGAATGTACCATAGTGTTTTTTGGTCAATGAAATGTGGTTCTGCTTGAAGAGGTAACTGGTGAATAGCCGGAGTCTTTTTTTCCAGCGTTGAGGAATATAAAAAGAGAAGGCATAGATTTAGAAAGGGAAAATATTTAAATGGGACTTGTAGGGTAACCTTCCAACACAGAAGGTGGTGTGTGTATATGGAACGAGCTGCCAGAGGTAGTGATAGTGGCAGGTATCTTACAACATTTAAGAGATGATTCACTTAAACCGGTACATGGATAAGAGAGGGTTGGATACAGATGCAGGCAAGTGGGATGAGCTTGGTTGGGCAACTTGGACACCAAAAACATGTTTCCGTGCTGTAAGACTCCATGACCTTATTGCATCGAAATGGCTCGGAGATTCAATCATTGAATTCTCTGAAGTGACCTAATGACTCGTTGGATGTACTGGCAAAGTCTTGATAAACTTTCTTTTCACAATGTAAGCTGGAGAAGATGTTCATGGTCTTTTGTGAGAGAAGCCTAGGGTGCCTTGAGAAACATCTTGCAATAAGACATTTAAATGATGAAGCGTGGCAGCCCTAATAACATGAAACAAGCTTGACATTTATCTGATGTGTTGAGACTGTGTAAATCTATCAGATTTCTACTAGCAGAGGAGCAGAGGGAATTAATTAAAAAGAAAAGGCATGAATAGCTTATAATTAATGGATAAATCCTAATTTCCACAAGAATTATTTTGAGAAAAATCTTTTTTAAGTTTTTAAGCTTTTTTAAATGTTATTCAGGTTAAATGTACATTGCATTCTGTGAAATAAACATTTGTGTGTGCAGTTGTTGCAATGTCTTCAGGCTGATGGGATTTACAGACTGTCCAATGGTCGTAAGTGAAAGGCAGAATTAAGCCATTCGGCCCATCAAGTACACTCCGCCATTCAATCATGGCTGATCTATCATTCCCTCTTAACTCCATTCTCCTGCTTTCTCCCCAAAACTCTTGACACTCATACTAATCAAGAATCTATCTATCTCTGGCTTCAAAATATCTATTGACTTGGCCTCCACAGCCTTCTGTCCTATACTCTTTGACCCATGTAAGCAGAAGAGGGAAGGGACAACAAGTTAATAATGGAGACATGAGGAACTGCAGATGCTGGAATCAAATCAAAATGTAACGGAGTAACTCAGCAAGTCAGGCAGCATCAGTGGAGGGAATGGATAGGTGACATTTCAGATTGGGACCCTTCTCCAGTCTGATTGTAGTAGGGGGAAGAAAACTGGAAAAAAAGGTGGGGGTCAGACAAAGCCTGGCAAGTGATAGGTGGATACAGGTGAATGTGTTTTTGGCAGATGAGTGGACAAAAGCTAGGAATGAAAAGAGGACAAAAAGGTGTTAGATAAGGAAAGAAGAAGAGTGAAATGTAAAGCCAGAGGCATATGGGTCAAAGGGGATGGGGGGGGGGGGGGGGGGGGGGGGGGGCTGTGTGTGGATCAGAGGGTGGGGTATTGGGAGAAATAGATGCAAATGGGTGAATAACCTGCAACAATCTCGATTGTTCTGTCCAGGATTTTCAGAGTAATTAGTTACTTGTTCAGTTTTGCTATGTTCAAGATTGCTGTGTCATCTGGTGTGCAAGCTGAACAATTTGTTTGGCGACTGGTAAACATTTATGCTGTTGCACCTGCTCCACTTGGTAAGAGAGAATTCAGTCACATCTGTAAGAAAGCCTATTGCTCCTTATTTTAGGGATGTAAGGAACGTTGCTTCTGGATCTGTAACATTCTCATGGATTTTGGAATTCCCTTGGATGGTGGGCAGAGGTGAATCAGCAGGAGCTACTGGTGCTCTATCAGCAGTGCCAGCTTCTGCCACTACTCACTACTGTGGCATCAAGGAGTTAAAGAGTCATAAAGCCATACAGCATGGAAATTGGCCACATGACCCAACTTGTCCATGCCAACCAAGGTGCCCCATCTACACTAGCCCACATTTGGCCCATATCCCACTAAACCCTTCCCATCCATGTACCTATTCGAATATCTTTTAATGTTGTTATATTACCTGCCTCAACTACCTACTCTGGCAGCTCATTCCATATGCTCTGTGTGAAAAAGTTGTCCCTCAGGTTCCTATTAAATCTTACCTCACTCACCGTAAACTAATGACCTCTTGTTCTTGATTCCCCTACTCTGGGTAAAAGACTATATGCATCATCCCTCTCTATTCCCCTCATGATCCTGTACACTTCTATAAGATCTCCTCTTATCTACTTGCACTCCAAGGAATTAAGTCCTAGCCCGCCCAACCTTTCCCTGTAGCTCAGGCCCTCAACTCCTGGCAACATCCTTGTAAAACTTCTCTGCAATCTTTCCAGCATAACAACATCTTTCATAAAAACAGGGTGACTATGACGGAACACAATGCTTCAAATGTGGTCTCAAAAATGTTTTGTTTAAATGTAACATAACATCGCAACCTTTATACGCAGCAGCAAGAAAGAATTTCAATGTTCCATCTGGGACATATGACAATAAAACACATTACTGGTGAGTATCAAAGTAGAACGCACTATTTACTAGTTCCAGCCTTGGCCCTCTGTGGGAGAGCATTCAGATTAAAGCCTTTTCATATTGATTTTTCTGGGAAATTCTTTAGAGGTTGAAAACCTTTTTAACTTTTTAATTCTCAAAGTCCTCTTCACCAAAGATCTTGTGAACCAGTGAGACAGTTCTGGGTTTGCATCATCTTGCTGTATTAAATCGCACCTTGATGATTCGTAGCGACAGAATGGGTTATATTCGGGCCAATGGAGTTCAATTCCTTCTAAAACATTTCCAGATGGTAATGAAAACTTTGTCTTGTTGGGCCAAGCACTTCCACTTGCCCACTTATCTGACATGGAGTATTTTTATTGCTTTAGTGAGGATAAAACCTGCTCTGACACACCATAAATAGCTGCAGAGTGAAGTTCCCCACACGCCCCCAAACAACCTGGCTTAATTGCAACCTCTAACAGCATCTTATTTCATGCAGGAGTGGATTTGTTTCCAGCTTGTGTCCCTGTCACTGGGAATTGCTACCGATATTGAGTATCGGTTGCGCCAGAGAATTTGCACAGTGTTGCCTGATATGTGCTGGCAATTGGAATGCTATTACACTTTAGATTTTAGATGCAGTTTGCTGGACCTGTTTGTGCATCGTTTGAGCTTATTTTTGCAGATGTATGTGTTTCGCACAGGTAAGAAGATGGATGTGTATCCATATTTGAGGAATATGACATTGAGATATATAGGATAAGCAATGAGCATATTGAATGACAGAGCAGGTTGAAAGAACAAAATAGCCTGCCCTGCTCCAGTTTTTCAATGTTTCCATTAATTTCTCCACCATTGGTAACCTGCCTTTGACTGCCAGAGCCCTAAGTTCTTGAATTCCCGCCTTTTACTGTCTGTGCCTTTCTTTGTTGAGCCATCCCTTAAAGGTTTTGTCTTTGACCAAGCTTTTAGCCATCTCACCTAATATTTCCTTATGAGGCTCAATATCCAAGTATTGTTTGCTTAATGCTGGCAATAGTTTTTGCTTTCAAAGTGCAAATGACAAGATTTAGGGTTGAATTCACTGAGTGCAGAGGACACTGAGAATTGTAAGGATCCTGCTAAAAGCAGCAAATGTATGGATCTCGTGGCTGTGAGCTCGGATCAAGGTCTTGCATATCTGCATTTTTTTTAATCACCGGTGGAAAAATGAATGAGGATGCATGGCAAAGATCATTCACATGCCCTGAAAAATTGGCATTGTTGCTTGTGAAAAGTGACTCGAGGGCATGAATACATGATTAATACATTTTGGAAAAGAATCAGCTGGGTTGGGTGGATAGTTTTGCCGATTTCATGAGCATTCCTAATGTAAGGCTGAGTAAAAGTGGATTCATTGCAGCCAGACTGCTGCATTATTGATGAGAAAATGTGAAAGCTAATTTCAAGCTGGGGATCAACTGAAGTTATATGTAAACATTTCTTTTAACTCTGGCTGTAAATGAAAAGGCTTGTGCAGTGAGAGTCTTGAAAATCAATCGGAATGCTGCTCGGATAAAGCTTACAAAGAAAATGTATTTTCAATAGAAAGGCACCGCCTGCTACCAAGCAGCATAGATCCTGGTGTTTGGACCACTTAGTGTCTGATCACTTAGACGCAGTTGCCTGCTCACCTGACTGAGCCCGAGTTAAGGTAATGACTAAAAACCCAGCGACTTGCTGCAGATCGATAGAATAAAACATAACAGATCCAATTGCAACATTTCAATCAGGCTAAATCATTGTGTAAAGCAAAGAAATACGGTAGTGGCGAAGTGGCAGGAAGAATAGAAGGCAAAAGACTAATTGACAGAAGAGCTTAAAAAAGAAGTTTGCTTGTCACTGTCAGTGTGGGAATTGAATGAGGCTGGGTGTTGTTCGATCAGGCTCCTTATATTATTTTCCTATTGAAGACTGGATAATATTTTGTCACCAGCACAAATGCTGCAACGTTTGGGTTTAATTTGATCAATGTTGGGTCTAATCAGCAGTGGAAAACCACACCACATTATTGCACTGCCGGTCTCTAAAGGTGCGTTCTCAGAGTAGATTCATACTCGCTTGGCGTTTAGTGAATATGACTGTATACTTAACCATCCAGGCTTCCAATTGTCCAATTACTGAAGAAGATGATGAGTGCAGCCTTGGGCTGACCCCGAGCGGCGATGTCTGATGAGAAATCCTGATGGTGTCCGCGCGGAGCAGGAAGCACAGGGTGTGCCTCTGAATTATTGAATGGCTCAGTGGTTCTCGGCACGGCAAAAGAGTTGATTAATTTATCTGATCACAGGATGTGTGTTACGACACTGATTTAGCTGTGAAAGAGAGGTGACATTTTAAATGCCACCATTTGAATTTAAATGCCACTGATATTTGTCCTTCATGTGGGCCTTTGCTATTTACATAATTCTGAAACAATGATCTATGGTGCCATTAAGTAAATGTGCAAGAGCTCATTATGTGGCACTGATTCGGGATGCGAAGGAATCAATGTTTTTCTGCAGCACTTTATTGGTTTGGCTGCAGTTTTGTTGATTACTTTTTGTGATATTCTACACTGACCAGCAAGTGATACAATATTCATGAAAAACTTACTTTACAATAGTTTCCTTTAGTGTGTGGCCAAGTCCAATTACTTGCTTGAGTTCTGCTGTCGTGGTCTGACTGAAGAATATTTGGCTGGAAATCTAGGCACCATGGCACTGGTTGTTTAGGTGTGGGGTGTGAACAGGCAGTGAACAGTTTGTGTACACCTTTGTCATGCAAGGCGTTGCGTTTGATTTGTGCTTTTTAAGGGGACCTTGCAATGATAATTGCTGCCAGAGCTGGCAGATCATGAGTACCAATAACCACAACTGCAATTCAATTCCCCATTTTTCTTGTAGAAACAAAGAATTGCAGATGTTAGTTAATATACAATGGGGCACAAAGTGCAGGAGTAACTCAGTGGGTCAGGCAGCTTCTCTGGAGGGCATGGATAGGTGACGTTTTGCGACTTTTCTTTATCCCCCTACCACAATCAGTCTGATGAAGGTTTCTGACCCATAACATCACTTATCCATGTTCTTCAGAGAAGCTGGCTGATCTGCTGAGTTACTCCAGAGTGGCCTTTCCCTTCCACTCTGCCTCATTAAGTCATTCTTTATTATGCCTCAATATTCTTTTGTACTGCTAGGATGTTGCACAAAGATCTTGC
Source organism: Amblyraja radiata (assembly GCF_010909765.2). Taxonomy (NCBI): domain Eukaryota; kingdom Metazoa; phylum Chordata; class Chondrichthyes; order Rajiformes; family Rajidae; genus Amblyraja; species Amblyraja radiata. The sequence goes on from NC_045976.1 coordinate 25,932,418, forward strand.
ACATTCTGCTATTTTGCACTCATTGGCATTAGAATGCTGATGGAATCCAGAGCACCCGGAGAAAACCCACGTGGTCACATGGAAGAATGTACAAACTCCTTGCAGGCAGAACCCGTAGTTAGGATCGAAACCGGTTTTCTGGTGCTGTACGGCAGCAACTCTACCGCTATGCCACTGTGCTGCCCCAAATTGTTGTATTTATCATTACTGTATGTATACTGTTTACTCCATGAGCTTAATGTGAATAAGGAATTCCATTGCAACCCTGATGTGTAACATAGTAATCTAATCTACTCTAATCTTATGGAAGCATCATGCTTCTCAGCCACATAAAACGTTGGTATCTCTCCGCAGATGGCTGTGAGCGTTGCACTAAGTGATGACCTGACCTCATCTTAAATTTCCTCTTGCCAGTGTCTGGGTTAGTTGTCCATGCGGTTATCTGAAAGGATGCAAAAAGAAGACCAAAGTGATGATACAAGAAAATGGGAGCAGGAATAGGTTTGGCCCTTCAAGCCTGCCCTCCCCCAATTTCATACCATTTTGGTCTCTTCTTCTGCGCATTTTCTCCATACCCCTCTATTCCATGATATAGCAAATATTTATCCACCTTAATGAAAATACTTCCAATGATTCGGCTTCCAGCACCAACCAGGCCTAAGAGTTCCAGAGATTAACGATCCCCTGGGAGTGGTGAGGGGAGAGGGATTGGAAGAGTTGACCGGTCACTCCATCTGCAGAAGGGATTATTTATCGGAGGGTAATGCGATGAGAGATTGGGAGGTTGGGAGTTCCGTCTTTGCTGTGAGGACATAAAGTGCAGGAGTAACTCAGCGGCTCATGCAGCATCTCTGGAGAACATGGATAGATGATGTTTTGGGTTGGGACCCTTCTTCAGATGGAATAAATGTCACCTATCCATGTTATCCAAAGATACTGCCTGACCTGCTGAGTTACTCCGGCACTTTGTGCCCTGTTGTGCAAACCAGCATCTGCAGTTCCTTTCTTCAGTCTTTGTTGTGAAGCTGCACTGCCATTAATGACCCATAGAGGTTGGCTGCAGAAGTGATGGAAAGCAGGGGTAAGATGTGATACCCAAAGCTGGTTAGCTGTTGCAGTAACAAGATACTGCTTCCCTCAGTCTGGTCTGGCTTTAAATAATGCAGCCTGGTTTTGGTTTGTGCTTCCCACTCATAAAACCGGGCTCCCCACTGAGGCTATAATGAGCAGAGTGTGTAGTGTTCGCTGGACCCTGAACTTATTAGACGCTGGGATCTGTTCTGTTGCCTGCATTGGAGTTGACTGGGCAGGAGTTAATCCCTGCATTAAGAGCCCTATTTCCACTTTTGGGGAAGATCCAATTTTACCCCCTTCACTTCCAAATACTCTTAGACTATTTACCCTGAAGTGTAATTTGCTGAGACAAAATTATAGAATTCTAATGAGAATTAATATGTTTGCTATCTAAATTTTAATTTCTTTGCAATTTTTGATGGGAATTAATCAGCCAACCGAAATATAATTTAAAGCTTATTTTGTATCATTAAGCTAGAAATTAATAATTAAAGATGCGTTATTCCTGCAGCGTGACTGCACTAAATCCATTTTAATACTTCCAGTGGATTCATTAGAGAATCTTGCCTCCTGCTTTTAATGAAAAATAAAAATAACCTATTGCTAAATAACCTTTAACATTGATTGATGAACCATTATCATTTAAAAATAATTTCTATCTCTGAGTAGACTTTGAATGAATCTTATTTCCTAAAATTGAAAGATAATGAACTATTTAGCATGCTGTGACAGGCTCCAGGAGGTGGTGTAAATCCTGACGTGGGAGTTTAAAGAGACACAAACTACTGCACCATGAACAAGTTTGTGTCTGGTATTTGAAATCAAAAAGATGTATTCGCTGTACTTTATTTCGGCAACATGTATCAATCCAACTAGATGTTGATGTTGCCAAATGAACTAAGCATTGGCTGACCTCAGGAAGTGCCACCTATTTCTTTCCTCCAGCTACTTCCCTCCCTCTGGCTTCACAATTCGCAACTCTTCAATGCTGTCTCACACTTTCTCCTTTTATCTCTGGTCTTTGTTCCAACCATCTGCCCACCAAAACCCCCTCACCTGTGTCCACCTATTGTATGCCACACTTCGTCCTGCCTCTCCCCTCTTCCAGCTTTCTCCCAAAGTACTCCCCGCTCATCAGACGGGTTAAACCCACTGTGAGGACAGTTAAAGTCTGGTCAGAGGAGGCGGAATCCACACTTCAGCAGTGTTTTGGAAACACTGACTGGAAGGCGTTTGCAGCCCAGGCCACCCTTGACTCCCACACGGACATTGATTCCTATACATCCTCTGTTCTGGACTTTATAAACTCCGCCATCAACAGTGTCACCTCCCTCAAACGGGTGACCATATTCCCGAATCAGAAGTCATGGATGAACAGCGAGGTCAGGCTACTGCTGAAAGCACGGGACACCACTTTCAGGTCAGGTGATGCCCGAGCCTACAGTTCATCCAGGGCTAACCTGAAAAGGGGCATCAAGAAGGCCAAGCACTGCCATAAGCTCAGGATTGAGGAGCACTTCAACAACAACTCCGACCCCCGACGCATGTGGCAAGGCATCCAGGCCATCACGGACTATAGACCCACCAACACCACCCCCACATCCAGCAACGCCTCCTTCCTTGAGGAGCTTAACCACTTTTATGGCCGCTTTGACAGGGACAATCTAGAGACAGCCATCAAGGCTGTGCTCCCTGCCGATCACCAACCCCTCACACTCACCCCCTACGACGTATATGTGGCACTGAGTAGGACTAATGCACGTAAGGCTGCTGGCCCTGACAGCATCCCCGGGCGCGTCCTCAGGGCCTGTGCTGCGCAGCTGACAGACGTCTGGACTGACATCTTCAACCTGTCACTTGCCCAAGCAGTTGTCCCCACGTGCCTTAAAACCACCTCCATCGTGCCGGTGCCAAACGACTTCCGCCCAGTTGCACTTACTCCCATCATCACCAAGTTCTTCGAGAGGCTGGTCCGGGCACACCTCAAAGGCTGCCTACCCCCCACATTGGAACCCTATCAGCTTGCCTACCGCAAGAACAGGAGTACGGAGGATGGCATCTCAACGGCACTTCACTCAGCCCTCTCCCACCTCGACAACAGAGACACTTACGTAAGAATGCTGTTCATCGATTACAGCTCAGCATTTAACACCATTATACCCTCAAAATTGATTAACAAACTCGGTGACCTGGGCATCGACCCCTCCCTCTGCAACTGGATACTGGACTTTCTAACCAACAGACCCCAGTCTGATAGGTTAGACAAGCACACCTCTTCAACCCTCACCCTGAACACTGGCGTTCCACAGGGCTGTGTGCTGAGCCCCCTCCTCTACTCCTTCTTCACCTACGACTGCACACCTGTACATGGGACTAACACCATCATCAAGTATGCAGATGATACAACGGTGATTGGCCTCATCAGCAACAACGATAAGTCGGCCTATAGGGAGGACATCCAGCTCCTAGCAGCATGGTGCGCTGACAACAACCTGGCCCTTAACTCCAAGAAGACCAAGGAGCTCATTGTAGACTTCAGGAAGTCTAGGGGCGGCACGCACACCCCCATCCACATTAACGGGACGGAGGTGGAACGTGTTTCCAGCTTCAGGTTCCTGGGGGTCAACATCTCCGATGACCTCTCTTGGACCCACAATACCTCAACTCTGGTCAAGAAGGCTCACCAGCGTCTCTTCTTCCTGAGGAGACTGAAGAAGGTCCAACGCATCACCGGTTCCTTGCTCCCCTCCATTGAGTCTGTCCAAAGCAAGCGTTGTCTGCGAAGGGCGCTCAGCATCGCCAAGGACTGCTCTCACCCCAACCATAGACTGTTTACCCACCCTCCATCCGGGAGGCGCTACAGGTCTCTCCGTTGCCGGACCAGCAGGTCCAGGAACAGCTTCTTCCCTGCGCCGGTTACACTACTCAACACTTTACCTCGGTGACTGCCAATCACCCCCTCCCGTTCCCCCCCCCCCCCAGACATTCCCCCCACCAGGAAAAACACTATGACTGTATGCATGTAAGTATATTTATTTATCGCTCATATTCTATGTCGCTCTTCCAGGGAGAAGCGAACTGCATTTCGTTGTCTCTGTACTGTACACTGCACAATGACAATTAAAGTTGAATCTGAATCTGAATCTTCTTCCTCCACCCCTCCCTTCCTCACCTACCATCAGGTGAGGTCCCAGAGGAAAGGGGAGGGCAGTTTTGGCGGATAAAGTATTTTTACCTGAAACAAGTCCTATCCATGTTCTCCGGAGATGCTCAGTAGTGTTAGCATGTGTTTTTACACAAAACACCCTTGCCACTCATGTGGCCCCTTGGATGATATTCCTTCCATTGTTTGGGAGATGTCCCCACTAGATTCAGCCCTTTACAGTATTTCCTGCAGTAGAAGGATCCTAGGCTGTGGTCCTCCCCCAACAGAGCCTTTGCTGCAATGCTGGAAACATTTATACAGAGGGCTATTAAGCACCAGTGATATTGATGTGGGAGTAACATATACAACATGCTAGAAGAGGTTGATATCACTGCTTCTATTGAAGCATATGTTGTTAAACAATGAGTAAAGGATATTGATACTGAAAATTAGTAAGACGTTGAACCTTTGCCTGTATATATTTTTTACAGTTCTAGTTATAATTATTTTATTGGTATTTCTATGTAAGGTTGTAAAGAGAATCAAAAACTCCAAAATAAAAACTCGGTTTTGGGGTAAAAATATCTGATATAACCCTCAGATTTAGACTTGCGGAGTAACATGCACAACCAACTGAGCAACTGTGGCAGGTTATGAATCAACTGTATGACTATTGATTTCTCTAATTTCAAGTCACCCTGCATCCCCTCTCTCTCTATCCCTCCCCCACCCAAGTTGTACTAGCTTGAAATCTTGTTGAGTCTCATTGTCAGCAACTCAATTTCATCTGGCCCACAGCTAACAATGGGCTGTTCCCTTTATCATCGTTACTTTTTTGTTTATCTTTCATTCATTTTTTCTATATCTTTCTATGTCATCGTCTATATCTCTCATTTCCCTTTTCCCTCAGTCGGAAGAAGGGTCTCTACCGGAAACGTCACCTACTCCTTTACTCCAAAGATGCTGTCTCACCCGTTGAGTTACTCCAGCTTTTTGTGTCTATCTTAAGCAATATGATATGATTGAAGATTGACACAAAAAGCTGGGGTAACAGCGGGACTGGCAGCATCTCTGGAGAGAAGGAATGGGTGACGTTTCGGGTCGAGACCCTTCTTGATTGCAAACTGAAAAGTGTTGTAGACATATTTTATTTTTAATCTTGTTATCATTCAACTTGTAAATAATTCTAAATTGAGTTGTTTATTGAGGAATTGGCCTGACTCCAGTGTGAAATTTGGTTCAAGCATATTTTAGAATTTAAACATGCATTCTTGGAAATTTATCTTTAGTTCGTAGGCGAACTCAGTGTAATATTTGCTGCCTGAAGTCAATGGGATAGAATTTCAGAAGCAGAATGGAATGTGCTTCTAGTATTACATATCACCTTTAGTTTTGCCTAATGTAGGCAATTCTGAAAATTATAAGAAAGATGAGTACACAAAATTGCTGGGGAAACTCAGCGGGTGCAGCAGCATCTATGGTGCGAAGGAAATAGGCGACGTTTCGGGCCGAAACCCTTCTTCAGACTGATGGGGGGTGGGAGAAAGAAGGAAAAGGGGAGGAGGGGGAGGAGCCCGAGGGCGGGCGGATGGGAGGAGACAGCTAGAGGGTTAAGATTCTTACTTGCAGCAGCACAACAGAATATGTAAACACTGTAAACAACAAATAAACGAGAGAGAAAAAAAAGTTCACTGTATGTGTATATATATACACATACTCACAAATAGAAGGATGGAAACATAAAAAATAAATGCAGGAGCAGGCCATTCGGCCCCTCGAGGCAGCACCGCCATTCAATATGATTATGGACACACACACACACACACACACAGACACACAGACACACAGACACACACACAGACATACACACAGACATACACACACACACACAGACACACACCCCCACCCCACCCCACCACTGGGGAATATATATATATACAGTGTATTCTATGAGTGACTACGTGGGTTTTCTCTGGGTGCTTCGGTTTCCTCCCACACCCCAAAGATGTGCAGGTTTGTAGGTTCATTGGCTTTGGTAAAATGTGTGTGTAACCATTGAAACACAGAATATCAGAGGCTGTGAGTCTTTGAAACATTTTGGGTTTTATCAGAGTGTACCAGTGCATATTGTTAAATCCTTGAATAAACTGACTTGTTTGTGAAATTCATCACTGCTCTTGGGATATTCTTCATTTAGTTTAGAGATGTAGCATAGAAACAGGCCTTGCGGCCCACTGAGGCAGTGCTGACCAGCGATCCCCATACACTAGCACTAGAGTTAGATAGAGCTCCAAGGGCTAGCGGAATCAAGGGATTATGGGGAGAAGACAGGCACGGATTACTGATTATGGATGATCAGCCATGATCACAATGAATGGTGGTGCTGGCTCGAAGGGCCAAATGGCCTCCTCCTGCACATATTTTTTATGTTTTCTTACAATCTTACACACTCAAGCCAATTTACAATTTTACAGAAGCCAATTAACCTACAAACCTGCACATCTTTGTTGTGGGGGGGAGGAAACCTGAGCACCCGGCCAGAGAAAACCCACGTAGTCACGCGGAGAACGTTCACGTCCCGTACAGACAACCCATAGTCGGGATTGAACCTGGGTCTCTGGCGCTGTAAAGCAACAACTCTACTGCTGTGTCACCATGCCGCCCAAAACTGTCTGTTCCTATCTGAGCCGTAATTAAAAGGGCAACTGGGGCCCACGTGAAAGCCAGATTCAGAGTACAGGCGAAACATAAAGTTCCCCTTCAATACTATCTATCATCCATTTTCTTATAGATTAGAGATTTGTTGTAGTATGTCTTGATTATAATCAGAACTGTATGAACCAGTGACTATAATGAGATGAGGGAGGGAGCAGTGGTTGCACTGAATAATGTGCAAGGGTATTTAAGATCTACGCATTGTAATATTTTTATAATGATTGCTGGTGGGACAGGGAGGATTAAAGATTACAATTATTGTGTTCATGCAACAACTTCCAGATGTCAGCATTCAGTGGTGCATGTAAAACATGGGATGTTGCCGCCAGTTTTATCCATTAGGAGTAACAGCCGACAGCCTTGCCATTATTAGTACAGCAAACATCAGGTCCCGACTGTGGAAGGGGCTGAGGAGTGGTTCAGCGTGAGGCAGCAATTAACAATATAGTTTATCATGCTTATGCCATAGCAGAAGGTTTAATGTGCACTTGGCTGACTGCTCTGAACACACCTGGAGGTTGCCAACTGCCTCGAATGCCTGGGATCTCCTGGAGTTGCCAAGGTCTGTCAGCGGTGCCTGAAGAAATCACTGGGCTCTCCTTGTAACTTTATAATAAAAATATGTTTTCGTAAGATCATAAGAGATAGTTGCAGAATTAGGCCATTCGGCCCATCAATATTCCCCTATCTCATTTTCCTAACCCCATTCTCCTGCTTTCTCCCTGTAACTGACACCCGTACAAGAACCTATCTATCTCTGACTTAAATATATCCACTGACTTTGCCTCCACAGCCTTCTGTGGCAAAGAATTCCACGGATTCACCACTCTCTGACTAAAGAAATTCCTCCTCATCTCCTTCCTAAAAGAACGTCCTTTAATTCTGAGGCTATGACCTCTGGTCCTAGACTCTCCCACTATTGGAAACAGCATCTCCACATCCACTCTATCCAAGCCTTTCACTATTCTGTACGTTTCAATGAGGTCCCTCCTCATTCTTCTAAACTCCAGCAAGTACAGGCCCAGTGCGGTCAAACACTCATCTTATGTTAACCTACTCATTCCTGGGGTTTTGATTCAACTATTGGATTGTGTAATTTTTCTCATCATGGAAACATTGTATGAATAACACACAGTGCAAGTAATCTTCTTGAAAATCAATAATTGTCTGAGAGAAGAATAACTTTGGTACTTTGTGCGGCACGGTGGCGCAGCGGTAGAGTTGCTGCCTTACAGCGAATGCAGTGCCGAAGACCCGGGTTTGATCCTCACTACGGGTGCTGGCTGTACAAAGTTTTATGTTCTCCCCATGACTTGTGTGGGTTTTCTCCAAGATCTTCGGTTGCCTCCCACACTCCAATGACGTGCAGGTATGTAGGTTAATTGGCTTGGTAAATATAAAATTTGGCCTTAGTGGGTATAGGATAGTGTTAATGTGCGGCGATCACTGGTTGGCATGGACCCGGTGGGCCAAAAGGGCCTGTTTCCACACTGTATCTCTAAACTAAACTAAAAAAAAATTCAACCCACGCAATGTTCTGATATTCATTCTGTATCATGTAAGTTCAATGGAGATAAAAAATTGCCAACATTGTGAAGAAATGCAACCAGATGTGGATTAAGCACATTTTAAATTTGGAGGAAAAGTCATGCCTAATTTAGAGTAAATTGTTTAGTTTAATTACTTATTGTCACGTGTACCAAGGAACAATAAATAGCTTTTGTTTGCATGCAACCTCGTCAAATGGAAAAACGTTACATGATTATAATCAAGTCGTCCACTGTGTAAAGATAAATGATGAAGGGGATGATGTTTAGTGCAAGATAAGGTACAGCAAAGTCTGATTAAAGATTGTTCAAATGTCTCCAATGAGGTAGATGGGAAGTTAGGACCACACTTTAACTGTTGAGAAGACCATTCAGTTGCCTGGCAACAGTTGGGAAGAAACTGTCCCTGAATCTGGAGGTATGCATTTTCAAATTTATGTACCTTTTGCCTGATGGGTGAAGGGAGAAGAGGGTGTGATAGGGGTGAGATTGTTCCTTGACTATGCTGGTGGCCTTGCCTCAATGGGAGGGAGGTTAGTTTGCTTGATGTTCTGGGCCATGTCCAGAAAGCTCTGCAATTTGTTGCAGTCTTGGATGGAGCTCTTCCCAAACACCGTGAAGCATCCCAACAAAATGCTTTGTGCAGTGCATCTATAGAAGTTTGTGAGGATTGTTCGGGACATGTCAAATTTCCTAAGCTTTCCATGAAAGTTGAGGTGTTGGTGTGCGTTCTTGGCCATTGCTTCAATGTGACTTGTCCAAGACAAATTGCTGATGATATTTATTCTTAGGAACTTGAAGCTTTCGACCATCTCTACTTCAACGCCATCTATGTGCGTCTGAAGCAGGATCTCGACCCAAAACGTCACCCATTCCTTCTCTCCAGAGATGCTGCCTGTCCCGCTGAGTTACTCCTGCATTTTGTGTCTACTCATGTGTACCAGGGTGTATGTACTTAATTTCTTGAAGTCAATCATAATCTCCTTTGTTGAGCTGGCATTGAGGGAGAGGTTGTTATCTTGGCGCCAGTTCATGAAGTTCTCAGTCTCCTTTCTGTACTGCATCTCGTTATTGTTTGATATCAAGCTCACTGTGGTGATGTCATCTGCGAACTTGTAAAACGAGTTGGATTCGTATTTGGCTGGAATCATGAGTGTATAAGGAGTATAGTACGGGGAGTGAGAATGCATCCTTGTGGAGCACCAGTGTTGAGGATTGTCGTAGAGGATGATTTAAATGTCCAACGATATTATGATGATTGTGAGAAACAAATGGTCCACATCTGAGGACCAGGGATGTGAGGCTAAGAGGTTGGGTGTCTTTGGGGCTTTGGGGTTTGGTTGAGCGTCTTCGAGCATAAGGTCTCATACATTTATTCCAGCGATGAGGAACAGATTGTGTGAGGGGTTAGACAAAAAAAGCTGGAGTAACTCAGCGGGTCAGGCAGCATCTCTGGAGAAAGTGAATAGGTCGAAACCCTTCTTCAAACCCTGAGGGAGGGGTGAGTGTGAGGGTTTCTGGGTGGAGCTAGTTCCGGACAGGGTTACAGCAGGCCTCATTGTATAACAGTAGATCCTGTGAGCATCAGTGGGATAAACTATCTCCCGTAACCGTGGATGTTGCGGACAGTGGACACGATCTTCCCCACCTGAGAAGATCCAGAGAAAATCTCTTAATTTTCCTTGCTGCGATTTTGTAACTGCTTCTTCTTCTTCTTGCATATGGCATACACAGCCTAAAGTTTAAGGACAACTTGTTCTATTTGATCTTACTTGATTGTGCACGCCAAGTTGATTGCATTCGTCGAACAGGGCGGACCACGTGAAGGTTGCAATCTTCCACCCCGGTTTTGTATCTAATTCCAACAAATTTCGTAGTTGCTTCAATCCACTACATTCCACAGCCAAGGACACCCAAATGCTGTATTGAGTGTGACCTTTGTTTGTACATAATAGGAAGCTGAGCTCCAAGCCATCTTCAACGTGTTCACTGAAGCACATGAGAGGAAGGGTCTAACATTCAACACTGCAGGACAAAGGGGCTTTGCCAACGCATCCACTGTGAAATGGAAGTTCACGGTGTAGCCCTGGAGACTGCACTCTACTTCTGATATCTCATGGGCCACTTCACAGCGAAGGTGGACATTGATGATGAAATTCACCAACCCCTTAATGTGTTAAAATAGCATTTAGTCAACGTGGGAGAGGGTGTTTGAAATCTGACACAAAACATGTGTTTCATGTCCCTTGCATGCTTCTCTATCCTAGATGTACAGTAGGTACCTCAAGTCATTGAAAAAATGCCACCAAATACCGTCTCTGCAATATCTTCCAAGTTCATTGGAATTATGGCAAACACGTCATGTCCTGTCCCTGGATAGTATTCTTAGCATTGAGGCCTCCGTGGCACTCACTTTATTCCATTCCAATGTGCCTGTTCCATGCCAGAATCCCAAAGCAGGCACTTTATTCTAAACTCTGTTATGGGAAGAGATAAGCAAGGCAGGCTGAAGGAAAGATTCAAGATGTGCACACAGTATTTGGAAAGAAATGGAATATCTGTACCGACTCTTGGGAATCTCTGACAAATGGCTACTCAAAATGGCGGAGAGTTCCGAATGGTATTGAGAACCTTGAGTCCATGGAGCACACGGAAGGCTTCCACTAGCCTCCGAACAAATGACCTGATCTCCTGTCAGTACCATCTGTCTCCTTTGTGGTTCCCGCACTGGCCTCATCAATCGCCTCAACCTACAAATCTGGATGCCATCCTTGAACTGAAGATGCTTGTTTAAGAAGAAGGTAAAATTATTTGAACTAAGTGAAAGAGGGAAATGAAAATTATAATTAATTAATTAAATAACTATCAGAAATTGCAGGTTGTGCTAATAGGAGACCTGTCCATTCGCAGGCTGGTCCCTAGTGCCCAGTTCCAACCTGCCCTGGGACTCCTGCCTGACCTTGGCTGGGCTATTGGCACTGGACAGATATTAGTGGGGTACTGAATGCTTGCCTCAAGTCTTCAGCCACACCCACCAAAACAACTTAGGTATCGATGTCACCAGTCACTTCTTGTAAGAAGATGCAGCAGTCCCAGGGAAGTCTTCCTTGCGTTCACCCCACACCATGCCCATGTCCAGGATTGAATATATTTTCCAATTCTCCTGTAACACATTGTCATACATTGTCATACTTTCTTTCAAACAAAGGACGTTCTATGCAATGCAAGAGTGTTGGCAAGACTGTGGGCACCCTGGTAATTTACAAACATTCAGTCAATGAATGAATTCACGCTTGTGACTTCTCAGTTATGCACTTCATTGAAACCTTTTAATGATACACAAGAAGAAACCTGAAATAGTTCAATCAGCCCTTGATGATATTTGAGACAATCAATAACAGGAAATGGAAATGTTTAATTTAAACTTAATTGGAATGGAATGCTCTTTAATGTTGTAAATGTTGTAAATGTCATGTGATCAACTCTTGAGGCAAGTGATACAAACCAGTGTTGCCAAGCGCAGCATAACTCAATGTTCCATTATTTAACATCACTCATCTTGTTGGCTTGCCCTTATCGAATGGGGTTTGAGTGATTTTTAAATTGTTCAATATCTACATTTATGTTTTCTCTCCAGCATGATCTCTTGTTGATTCTCTAGCTCAAACACAAACAAACTAAGAATAGATTTCCTCCAGCCCTCTGCTGTTCTGCTGTAGATACCTATAGTCACCAAATAGGGCTGTGCATTTGGTTCCTTAGTTCCCTTCCGGAGTTGTTGTCCAAGGAAGTATTCCATGGAGAACATCAGCTTCAATTGTACTGAATTCTAAATGCATTTGTTCATCCAAAGTAAAATGGGATTGTGTTTACTTAAGATTAGATTTAATAAATTCCTTGCTTTTGCTATTAATGCCATTATCTTTTGGTCGAATCATGAAGCAAGGAATTGCAGATGCTCATTTACAAACAAACAGACACAGTGCTGGAGTAACTCAATGGGTCAGGCAGCATCTCTGGAGAACATGGACAGGCGATGTTTCAGGTCGGGACTCTTCTTCGGGCTCAAGAAGAATGGTCCCAACCTGAAACATTGCCTGTCTATGTTCTCCAGAGATGCTGCCAGACCTGTTGAGTTTCTCCACACTTTGTGAAATTTATTAAAGCTTTTGCGTAGACTATTTGCTGAATAGGTAGAAAGCAAGTTGTTCTGTGGCGACAAAATCTGTAAGGTATAGATGGGTTAAGTCAGTGTGGACGATTATTGGGAACAATGCGAGGTTATCTATTTTGTTCTCTTCATCTATTCTGAACATTTTATTTAAATGGCGACAACAAGAATGATACAATATAGAGAGAGTGGTGTGTCCTTGTGCATGAAAATCAATTCAGTGTGCAGGTACAATACATGACACAGATAAAGCAAATGGAATTTTATGCACTTTTGAGAGATGGAGTAGAATAGTACAAAAATCTTACTCTGACTGTACAGGCGAGTCTATAAACTAGTGTACTGCATACAAATTTTTTCAGAAATATATTCATCCAAGGCAGTTCAGAAATGGTTCACAAATTGATCCCTTGATGAAAGGGTTATTTGAAAAAGAATGGCTGAGCAGATTGGGCCATACTCAAAGGAATGCAGTAAAGGATAGCACAATATATTAAAGCATTTCTGAATGTAAAGGGGGCGAGACGGGGTCCATGTCTAGAGGATGTTTCCTCTTCTGTGAGAATCTAGAATTAGTGGGTATTGATTCTCCATTTAATATGAAGGTCATAAGTAATGGGAGAAGAGTTAGGCCGTTCAACCCATCAAGTCTACTTCGCCATTCAATCATGGCTTATCTATCTCTCCCTCCTAACCCCGTTCTCCTGCCTTCTCCCCTTAACTCCTGACACCAGTACTAATCAAGAAAGAGTCTCAAAGAGCTATATGCAAATATTTGTGGAGGCTAAATTACTGAAAATAGTCCAGGCTGAGGAGAGATTTTGGGTCCTTTGGGGGGGAAGAAGGTTATGGCTTGCAGACAAAGTGCAGCTGAGGTCAACATCAGATGATCCATGGTTTAATTAAATTGCTGAGCAGGCTGGAGGGGCAAAACAGCTCCCATTTTGTATGTCTCCTACCTCTGAATCTCAATGTCTTTATTTTGAGTTTGAGTTGCACGTCTCAACACTCTGTGATTCATTGGTTTCAAAGCAAAGCTGGCATGTTTTACGTTCATTTTCCAGCAACACTGGTCGTATTAAATTTTTCACGAACTGTGAGCATATTAGGGTTGTTTGTAATTCAGAGACCAGATTAATTCTGTAGGAAGGGAACTGCAGATGCATGTTTTATACTGAAGATAGACACAAAAAGCTGGAGTAACTCAGCGGGTCAGGCAGCATCGAGTTACTCCAGGTTTTTGCATCTACCAGATTAACTCTTACAGTCTAACCAAACTCAGTATTCAGTATTTACTTTAATGTATTTTTCACTGAGTACTTACGTACACAGAGGAAACGAAAAATTGTTTCTCAATCAGTTCCTGTCAGTGCAATTAATAAAAACAGAATAAATACATACAACTTTAAAATTAACTTACCTAAAATAGACTAAAATTGAACTAAAAACAGACATTCAGACCGGACAGTGGCTTTGCTTTGGAGGTACACAAAATTGCTGGGGAAACTCAGCGGGTGCAGCAGCATCTATGGAGCAAAGTGGCTTTGCTTTGCCAGCTGTCAAAGTATGGGCGAGGTTAGATGTGTTGGTGTATGATGTATGGGGAGGGTACCAAGTAGCTTGTGTGGTTCTGCAGACCTCCATACAGATCTGACCTTCACACTAGTCATCCCGCGATCTTTGATTCAACCATGGAGTTATATTCTCCCTAAGAGCGGAGGAATATAAGATTCACGGGAAGATAATTTTCATCTCTGGAAACACTGAGCAACTGGCGTTGGTTGTGGAATAGCATTTAACGGTGATTCTCATGCTGTGCATTTTGTCCCAAAATAATGTGAGGTTCTGGGCTTCGAAACATGACCCTTGTTTCAATTCAGCGACTGAACTGCATCCCGACAAAAGATCAGAACAGCAGCTTTATTTATGGCACCAAAGTATTTATTTACATGACCCCCACCCCCCCGCCCCCGTTTCATGGGGCTTTCTGATTGACAGCCAATTCATGTCTGACTACAGGCCATTTTCATGCCGGGAATAGTCTGGTAAAGTGGAATTTCTATTAATAAGAGCCAATTATGACTGGCAGAGAACAAAGCTTTTCACCGCCTTGGCTTAGACGGGGTATGAGCAGTGTTTCGGAGAGGCACAGCAGCAACAGCGATCTGACAGAGCTCAATATCCCCCTTGGGCTGCTGCTGATATATTGTGCAAGAATTGTAATAACAATAGCGATCACAAATGATGAGAACAACATGATGGGAAATGCCAGCTAGGAGGATTAGAGCAAAATTGTTTTGTCGAATGAGTATGCTAATAGGATCATTTACATCTTTATTGAAATTACTTTGTGTGGGCTAACTTTAATCAAGCCATCTTATTTTGGAGCTGGACATGATAATTACTCCCCGAAAGATGACTTCCAAAATTAGATTTAAATACAATACAGCACAAAAATGTCAAGTGCTGATCCTGTGTGACGCACTTGCCTGGTTACCCTGTGGTGCAGGAAGCAGATTATTTTCTCTCCATTCTCTGGGCAGCAGTGATGTGTGTTCCTACAGTTGCCTGGATTACCAAACACAGGCTGAGTTAGCTTCCCCGTTGCGGAGGTAATGATTCACATCATTAGTTTGTACCTTGAATACTTTAACCATTATACATTGTGAACACTACGTAGGTTTTTGACATTAAATTCTTGCAGAAATTGTTTAGCTGATTTGAATGCATCCTTCACATTTTGTTTTCAAGCTCTGTCGATGATTTTGACTGGTTACTTTGACCTAAACTCAGAGTTTGAAAAACAAATGTCTTAATCTTGCCAGCTGTTTATTCCCTGTTGTCTCAAATTGTGTTCTTGCCCAACAACCAAACTCTATTGGTTCTGCGATCTTTGTATAAATTACTGACCACAGTTTTTGTTGCCAGGAACAACTTTTGTTTTCAAGCCAACAAAAATGTCAAATTTTTGTTGCCAGATTAAATGTAAGCCCTGATCCCGTGGCTTAACTTATGTTGACTGAAGGATGGCTGCACATATTGAAGTCTTCCTGAGACTGAGAGCACTGAGGAAAGAAGGTTCTTGCTGGAAACAAGATTAAATGGTTGCTAAAAGCACCAACAACCAATGTACGAGGATGTGGCCAAGACTCAAGGCACTGATCTGTACGGAGAGGTTCAGTCTAGGTCTTTACTCCTTGGAGCACAGGATGATGAGGGGTGATCTAAGAGGTGTATAAGCATGCAGTGGATAGATTAGGTAAATGCACAGACTCTTTTACCCAGGCTAAGGGAATCAAGAACCACAGGAGTCTGAAGAAGGGACTCAACCCGAAATGTCGCCCATTCCTTCTCTCCACAGATGCTGGCTATCCCACTGAGTTACTCCAGCGTTTTGTGTCTACCTTAGATTTAAACCAGCATCTGCAGTTATTTCCTACACAAAAACCAAAGGGTTTATGGTGAGAAGGGAAAGATTTCATTGGAACCTGGGTGGGGAGGGGGGGGAACTTTTTCACTCAGAGGGTGGTAAGTACATGGAATGAATTGTCAGAGGAGGTAGTTGAGGCAGGTACTATCACAACATTTAGAAGACATTGAGAGAGTACACAGGTAGGAAAGGCTAAGAGGGATATGGGCGAAAAGTAGGTAGGTGAGACTAGTGTAGATAGGGCATCTTTGTTGGCATAGGCAGGATGGGATGAAGGGGTTGTTTCCACATTGTATGACTATGACTTTATAACAGTTTGCTTTTGTAAATGCATTCTGTATGGCATTTGCAGTAGAACGCGGTGAAATGCAATGTCGTTAACAATGCGGGCTTGGAGAGGGAGAACATTTGTAAGTTGTCTGGAAAACAGCCCCTATATCTGCTGACAATGAAGATGGTTGCAGAGGCAAATGATCTCCAAATTCAAAAAAATGTTGCATACTTTTTTATATTTAGTTATTTCGTTTTTTATTTAGTATATTACTGCCACATGTACCGAGGTACAGTGAAAAGCTTTTATCGGGGCATACCAATAGCTACAGCATTTAAATATTAATTTGTATGAAATTCATTCCTTTTTTTTCCTCCCTCAAAAATGCGTGGTACATAAAAATGAATGCCTTTCTCTCTTGTATTATTGTATTTCTAATCTTACTCGATAACTGACTCCATGCCTTCCATGAAAGTAACATTTGCTGAATTTAATGCTGAGCTGTTGAACTGATGATAAAAGTGACACCAGTATTGATTTAAAGTTATGACAATATTATCAATCCTTATTAAGTGGAGGTGTTGAAGGATGTTTGCTTCTTACTAATTTAGTAAGGCCTGTATACATTCCTTTTAATGGAAGCAGACATTTTCACAGATCTAAATTATTTAGATACTGCTGCAACTTCCCTACCTGTTTGATAGTACTTCTTCAGCACCGCTCTTTTGACTGCCTTCCACACATCCTTGCTTCAAAGGCAAAATACGGGGGGTGGTGGAAATCTGAAATGAAAACAAGAAAATGCTGAAAACATGAAATGGGTCAGGCAGCATCCGTGTGATCTGTTTTTATTTCATGTCTTTTCTTCACTTTGTCACAATAATATTCCCTGGCCTGAAGGCTCCAATATAAACTATAGTCATATTTACATTTACTGCTTTCTGCAAAATCAACATAGCAACCGAAATTGCAAAAAAAAATACTTAAAAGCTGCATTGGCAAGGCAATTTATTATAAAAGGTTTTATTTGACATGTCATTTGTGACTATTGTAACAAAAAATGTAAGTACAACCAGCCACAGATTTTTTTTGGGGGGTGACATTATAGTATCACAGAGTTGCCTGTAGGGGAAGACTGAAGTATATTCTGCAACAACCAGCTTAACAAAATGCCTTCTTCATCTGCTTACAGAGACTGGCAGAAGCAGCAGAGGATTCTCAGCAAAAACACATGTGGAAAGAAGAGTTTGAGGTAAGGCTAAAGTCTCCCTTTTCCCCAGTGGCCCGTTGGGTGTGATGCAGCCTCTGTTTTGCTGGGAGGGTGGTTGGGATTCAGAATTGATGAGCAGAATGAATAGTGGTTGAAAACAAGTGTGTGGCTCTTTGTATCTTTTTGTCTTGAGAACTGTTTAAACCTTCTGAGCTATGACCATGCTGGAGTGACCTATTTAAAACAAAAAAAATAACAAACTGTTTGGTACAACTTCTGCAACGATTGATCCAAAATTGGTTATTAAATGCAGGATCCTTTTTCAAAATCAATCACCCAGCTACATCTGGACAACCAAAAGCAATTGATTTATTGTTATAATTCTGTTCTGATGTTCGTCAAGGCAAGTCGAGTTTATTGTCATATGCACAAGTATAGTGATGTACAGGTACAATGAAAATACTTGCTTGCAATAACATCACTGGCACATAAACTCAAACATACAAAACCATAAAATGTACGAAAATGACACGTAAAATCCTGCAAGAAAGAATGTGCATAAAACAAGTCAGCAGTGCAAGCTACAATTGGAAAATAATCAAGTTCATGGTCGCGCAAGAGGTGGTATGTAATGTTCTATTATGGAGGTTCTTCACTTGTTAGGAACTAATTCTTATGTTTTCCTTTGACTTGGCCGTCCCTGCTCACCAGTAGAATCAAGGAACTGCAGTTACTGGTTTATAATAGAAGTTGGAGTAACTCGGTAGGTCAGGTAGCATCTTTGGAAAACATGGATAGGTGACATTTTGGGTTGGGACCCTTCTTCAGAGTCTGAAGAAGGGTCCCGACCCAAAGCATCACCTATCCATGTTTACCTGAGTTACTCCAGTACTTTGTGTCTTCACCAGTTATTTGTGTCCATTGTTCTCAACATAGGTAGATGTTATATCAGGTCTGCTAATGTGTTCCAGGGAGTTTTGGAGACTCCTCATACGTCTCGAAGTCCAGGCGTTAGGGCCTGGGATTGGCTGTCTTTCTTCAGATTATTGCTATTCCTTTCACCTTACCTTCTTTTAAATGTCTGTAATGTGAACTTGGCGGTGAACTTAAACTCTGCAGACGAGAGGCTTGTTGGGTGTCCTGGAAGCTGTAAAGACTCATGGTGTGTCAGCGAGCTCCTGTTTAAGTGTGGTCACGGGCCATTGCAGTTTTCAACATCTGGTCGACAGTCTTTATATTTCCCCATTCTCTTTCTACAAAGAATATGCCTGGCAGCCAATTTAAACTTTGATTTGATGGACTGGCTTCAGACCAAGAAATTGCTGTGGGGATTTGCAGCTCACTGAGGATGCAAGTAAACGAGTCCTCCTCTGAAATGTTGTACAATTAATATCAATGGATAATAGATGCTGATGGAATATTAAACATGCTGGAGACGCAGCCAGAAGAAAGTATGGCTGATGCTGCATGGAGGATAATGCATTAGTTGCAAAACTTTAATCTGGATGAGAGGTTAAAATTATTTTGGAGTCTTGGAATCCCAGTCATCATGTCTACTTTCTTGAAGAACCATGGTGATGGTGTTGGTTGTTTTTAATGCTGGGAACTAATATTACAGTGCATAAAGTTGATGTGTGGAAACAACCAGTGGAAGATAAAGTTAGCTACATGATCAAGACATTATAAAGTTAATGTGTAGTAAATAGTTTATTGTGTGCAGTATCAATCCATTGAAAATAGAACATAGAACTGTACAGCGCAGGAACAGGCCCTTTGGTTGACAATGTCCGCACTGAACATGATGCCAGGTTAAACTAACCTCCTCTACCTGTACATGATCCGTATCCCTCTATTCCCTGTGTATCATTTGTGCCTATCTAAAAGCCTCTTAAACACCGCTATTGTACCTGTCTCCACCACCACCCCTGGAATCCGCCACTTTATGTCGAAAACATACTTGCCCATCTCCTTAATAAGTTAAATTCCCATTAGTTTATAACTTCTATTAATTTAACACCCCGTAACCTATCTAATGTAATTTCACATAGAAATGATCCCCCAGTGCATCCAGTTCTGAATTAAATAACCAGTTAGGGTGGCACGGTGGCACAGTGGTAGAGCTACTGTCTTATAGCGCCAGAGACCCGGGTCCGATCCTGACTACGGGTGCTTGTCTGTACAGAGTTTGTATGTTCTCCCCGTGACCTGTGTAGGTTTTCTCCGAGATCTTTGTTTTCCTCCCACACTCTAAAGACGGACAGGTTTGTAGGCTAATTGGCTTGGTATAAATGTAAATGTAAAATTGTCCCTAGTGTGTGTAGGGTGGTGTTAATGTGCGGGGATCATTGGTTGATGTGAACTTGGTGGGCCGAATGGCCTGTTTCCACGTTGTATCTCTAAACTAAACCAAAACAGTAAGAGAAGGAGAAACCTTCCTGATCATTTACAACGTCAACCATGGTGGAGTCCAAGATTCAGATGTTAAATTCAAGTATGAGGACTTTGCTGACACTTTCAGTCAGAAGTGTTAAGAGTATCATCCATGTTGGTCACCTTTTGAAGTTCACACTTTCACAGAAGCCTGGAGTTCAGCCAAATCAATTCATCCCACTCGATACTGATCAATATCTCAGTGCACAAGATGGCACGTTATCTATGTTATCTCACAACAAACATTGATGTTTCAGAATTGCTCACACCTCTACTCAAGTACAGAAGTAGAATTGAAGCTATAACAATAACTGAAGGAACTGTAAACTACTTCATTCACACAAACCAACCACCCTTTTATTGAATCTATTTATACCTCATGCTGCCTTGACAAAGCAAGCAGCATAATCAAGGATGAATCGCAGCCTTCCCTCTCCCATCAGGCAAAAGATATGGAAGTGTAAAAATCACACCACCAGATTCAGGGACAGATTCTTCCTAGCTATCATCAGGCAACTGAATCATCCTACATGACCAGAGAGCCGCGCTGAACTACTATCCAGTCTGAAGAAGGGTCTCGTCCTCAAACATTACTCATTCCTTCTCTCCAGAGATGCTGCCTGTCCTGCTGAGTTATTCCAGCATTTTGTGTCTACCTCTCTATCTACCTCTTTGATGACCCTTGGACTATCCTTGATCGAACTTTGCTGGCATTACCTTGCATTAAACGTTATTCCCTTATCATTAATCTATACCTTGTAAATGGATCGACTGTAATCATGTACTGTCTTTCTGCTGACTGGCTAGCATGCACCAAAAGCTTTGCACTGCACCTCGGTTCACGTAACAGTAAACTAAATTAAACTAAAAACTTTTCCCCCCCATCACCTAACTCTAGGTTGGATTTCTAGCACTGTCTTTGTGTGGTGATTTTCTTTTCATATTTCATCAGCACCATTTGTGCTGACACCTGTGACAAACTGTCAACCTTGTCGATCTCCACTCAGTCTGCGAGTGGTATTTGGGCCTCTTAGGTGAAGCAACTTCCAACAGAATGCTGTTATCTTTCCAATTTACATTATTTTAATCGTTACTTAGGATATGGGTGCTGAAATCGTGTGCAGGTTGGAATTGGGACCCTGCCTATATTTCTTGTTGTCATACTGTTGCTGTGCATATTGGATTGACGTCCAGCCAGTTTAAATGATAGCTCCTGGAAAATATTTACTGCTTATGTGGAAAACAGGAGCTTAAGAATCACCATTGGTGGAGTTTTAAGGAAGAGCAAAATGCCGGTCACGTTTCCCACATGGGGGAATGTGTGTACGATGAAAAGACCTGAAGCATCTTGTGCTTAGGATAGGTTCTGATCAGTGTGTTTGTTGAGCAAAACCCCTTTGTGGTTTGATGCAGGAAAACAAGACTCAAGTTGACTCGGTACATCTTTATTACTTGTCTAACTGTCGATCATGCTGAAGTGTTGCATTGGCTGATCTGATGCAATTATTTACAGTGTATTTTTAATAGAAGATAATTTAAATTCTGGCCATCATAGAATTAATCAATTTAACAACAATCCCATTTGACCCTTTGTTATTTACGATGTGCTATATTTGTTTTCCATGTGGAATTGCCCAGTTTTCCAATTCACATTGTATATTCAAGGAAGGAAAAGGAATGATTAATGCAAAAGAATAGCCAGTGGCTCCTAAATTTCATAAACCATTACCTCGTAGACCTGAGCCAATATCTGAGCATAGGATGGATTTATTAAATACATAAAGCTTCAAATTGTGCTCTTCCCATGTGTTCAGCTCTTGGATGTGGTTCAGTATACTTCGAATTTGTAAACAAAATATTTAAATGCTCAAAATTTGAAATAAAAACAGATTATTTGCCTATTTCGCTGTGCACAGATGTTTTCTGACCTGCTGGGAATTTACAGTGCTGTCTGCTTTTATTATAGCTAGAATGTATAAAACAGTAGACCAATAGAGTGCCTTTCAGCTGGCAATGTCCATGTTGAACATGATGCCCGGTTAAACTAATCTCCTCCGCTTGAACTAGATCCATATCCCTCCTTTCCCCGATATCCATATGCCTATCTAAAAGACTCTAAAACACAACTATTGTATCTGCCTCCACCACCAAGGCATCGATGGATATGGAATTAATGCAGGCAAATGGGATTAGTATAGATAGTATAATGGTCAGCATAGACATGGTGGGATGAAAGGCCTGTTTCTAGGCTCCACAACTCTAATTTTTTTCGAGTGGGACTGGGCAGGTGGGACTAGCGTACATGAGGCATCTTGGTCGGCATGGATCAGTTGGACTGCAGCAGGGGCGGAAAACCCAGCTCACTCTGCCTGTCCCGCCAGATTAACCTTCCTGGGCTTGCGGGAAATATGGCCAGCGCGGAGAAGCAGCGTTGGTGTCCCGTCAGTCCAGACAGGGCTGTAGTTAACCCGGCGAGACAGGCAGAGTTGAGCTGCATTTAGCGCTGGATTGAGCCTCCGAAGCCTTGCGCGCGTGTGTGTGTGAGTGTGCGCATGCGCGCGTGGCCGCCAAAAAATTGTGTCCCCCGTCCCCTCCATGTTTTGATAGCGAATTCCGCTCTTGGACTGCAGGGTCTCTTTCCATGTTGTATGACTTTGACTCCATGACGTTGTTGTGCTGCAGTTTCTTTTGATTTCTTACAATCTTTAACAACCTAACTTTCAGATACAAGTCTTAGTGCAGGAATCAAATTCTAAGTTGCTGGTTCACAAATCATCGACACTTCCTTATGTCTCCTTTTGCAGAATTGCCCATAAACTCCATTAAAAGCTGTTCAGAAACTGGAAAGGAAATTAAACCAAGAGTACCGCTGTCCATTCCAATATTCTGCTTTATCCGTTATCCGCAAAAAGACGTTTGTTCTGGGAAAGGAAGTAATAGAAAGAAGTTAAAGCATTTTAACTGAGATTCTCGGTGGCACAGCGGTAGAGTTGCTGCCTTACAGCGCTTGCAGCACCAGAGACCTGAGTTCAATGCTGATTATGGGTGCTGTCTGTATGGAGATTGTACATTCTCCCCATGACCGCGTGGGTTTCGGGTGGGCGGCGCGACTCACGTCGCAGCGGCCTCTGCAGTCCGTCTGTCTTTTTATTATTTTTTGTCTCGTTTGAATGTAGTTTTTTTTTTTTTTTTTACTGAGTATGTGTGTGGGGGGCGGGGGGTGGGGAAACTTTTAAAATCTTTTCCCTGTAAGGAGAACCCGACCTTTTCTCTGTCGGGTCTCCGTTGTCTTTGGGGCCGAGCACCGCGGAGCGGCCTCCAACCGGAACGACCTGGGGCTCCAGTCGCGGAGCTGCGGACCTACTTACCATCATGGAGCTGGCCGAGTTCGGAGCGGGTGGAGCTGTGGTGGCGCGCTGCTGCGACCCGACTCAGAAGATTCAGAGGCTCCAACCGCAGGTCTGGTGGACGGTAACACCCGGAGCCCGCGGGTCCCTGCTGGGAGACCGCTTTTCGGGGCTTCCGCAACGGCTACTTCTCCCGCCCGAGTTGCGGGGTTGAAGAGTACCTGGAGCGGGGCCTTACATCACCCGGCGCGGCTTTGAATGGCTGCGGGACTTGTTAGCACCCGCCGGGGGCTCCAACACCAAGACCCGGAGCGTGGCCTTGCATCACCCGGCGCGGCTTTAATGGCCGCGGGACACTTACCATCGCCCGCCGGGGGCTTTGACTCTGACATCAGGAGGAGAATGGGGAGTTCAGGGGAGAGATAAGACTTTGCCTTCCATCACAGTGAGGAGGAGATTCACTGTGATGGGTAAATTGTGTTGTGTCTTGGTTCTTTTTCTTGTGTGTATGACTGCAGAAACCAAATTTCGTTTGAAGCTCAATGAGGTTCAAATGACACAAATAAATTGTATTGTATTGTTTTTCCAAGATCTTTGGTTATCTCCCACATGTCCAAAGACCAATAGTGTTAAAAGTGCGGGGATCGCTGGACGGGGCGAACTCGGTGGGTCGAAGGGCCTATTTCTGTGCTGTATCTCTAAACTAAATTACACTAAATTTAAACCATCTGCTTCCACATATCTCACTGCAGCATCGGTTGATATCAGCCATTCGCCTCGGCTGACGTGAAGGCCTATTTACTGGGGTAGAACCAGCATCTGGTATTTGTGCTTTTTCAAGCAGAAGTGATGATTTAATTACTGCAAGCTATTTACATTCTCCAGAGTTTAATCATTGAGATAGTTCTTTGTGGCTGCTTTATCAGTCCCAAAGTGTGCACTGTCTAAATGGCATGTTATTTGAACTGGTTTCACAATTTCTTTCTTTATGGGCAACATCATATGTAGTTTAATAAGACTGGAATTGAACAGAATTGAAATAGAACATAAAAACAAAGAACTGCAGATGCTGGCTCACAAAAAGCATGCAAAGTGCTGGAGTAACTCAGTTGGTCAGTCAACATTTCTGGAGAAAGACACAAAACGCTGGAGTAACTCAGCGGAACAGGCAGCATCTCTGGATAGAGGGAATGGGTGACATTTGGTGTAAATCAGCATCTGCAGTTCCTTCCTACACGTTTCTGGAGTACATGGATAGGTGATGTTTTGAATCGGGGCCCTTCTTCAGACTGATTGTGGGGGATGTGGGGGTGGGTGGGGGGAGAAAGCAGGAAGGGAGGAGGGGCAGGGCAAAGTCTGGTACGTTATTGGTGTATACAGGTTGGGGGGAGGGGCAGATTGTCTACCTTTGATTTTCCAGCATCTGCAGTTCCTGCTGAAACTTCAAGACACAAGGTTCAGCACTGCTCTCTGGTTGTGGTAGTGCGAGTTTAGTCCATGCACTGCAAGTTTAAAGCGAAACACAAAGTGCTGGAGTATCTCAACACGCTAGGCAGCATCTGTGGAGGGAATGGGCAGGCAACATATTGGGTTGGGACATTTCTACAGACTAGTCTACTCTGAGTTTAATGTATGTTTTATTTTTAAAATGCAGCCTTTGTAGGCCTCAGATTTCCATCTAAACCTGGCCTCTCTTATTATCTTCAATAAAGTTCATGGCGAATGCATGTAATGAATATTAAATTTAATTTGATCCGTGGTTAAAGGCTCAGTGTCTGTAATAAATAAGCAGTTGATTGAGTCAAGGGCTCTTTTTTTTAATCAGCGATACTTGTTGACCTATGGATTTTAATTTATTGAGCCTTAAGGCAGTCCTTTGCAGTCTTTACTTTATTGCTGACTTCATTAGCCAGAATAGTTCTTTGTCTTCTGCCGGTATCTTGACATTCATATTCATTGTCTGGAAGCTGTTGCAGGAGAGCAAGACACAAGGTTCGAAGTAAGAAATCAACTGATGGCTTTTAGGAGACTGAATGCAATTCTTTTAGCGAAACAGAATAGTATTTTAGATCGGAGTATTCTCATCTGTCAATTCTTCTTTAAAGATCAACAAAAGGAATGGGTGTTTCTTGTGTCATTGGCGTGATCTCTCCACAGATGAGTGTGTTTATCAGTGGAACTTTTTACCAAAATACTTTTCATGTGTTTGACGGCAGTGATCTTAAGGCAAATTATCTTGCAATGAAATGTTCAGAAGTGACCAGCTGTCCTGAAGTTGGTACGTGAAAGAATACGCTGACCCGAAACGTCATCTGTTCATGTTATCCAGAGATGTTGCCTGACCCGCTGAGTTACTCCAGCACTTTGTGCCTTTCTTTACATGAACGAATGCTGCCAGGAAAGGCTAAGTCAACCTTTTAAAGCATTTATCAACTTGCTGGCTGTGTGAGCACTATGATTCACATTTTATAATCCCTTGCCAAGATCCAATGTGACATCTCACCAGTGACCAACCTGTCTCTGCCAATTAGGAACATGAAAACTTAGGGGTTGCTAAATTGCTGGTCATATGATACAGGTTGGGAGAACGCAACAGTAATGGAAACTTTGAACCATAGGTCCAAAATCAGCCAGGCATTCTACATTTACAATATTCCACATATATCAAATAACACATATTCAATACTCTACTGTAGTATTTAGTGAAATATATCCACTAAGCCATATTTTTTAGTAACAACATGGCATTTTGCGTAATTGCATGTAATCATCCAATCCCTCAAAGCACTCAATCATTTTGATTGCACTTCTGGGCTCTCTCAAAGAATGTCATATTTTTTTCTATATTTCTTGGTGTGGTTGCACCAGCGATTACTAAAGTGATAGGATTTCCATAGTAAATTTGGCTAGGTATCTCCTTTAATACATTCCAACATCTGATTCTCTTTATTTCACTGTTACTGGTCAATGTCGACCAGTAACCCAAGACAACTAACTTTCCATCGCTACTATTTTCCTTCCGTTCACCATTTCACAACAATGCATTTCAACCGTCATCTACTTAAATCCCAAGAAATTTCTCACCCTCCTGTGGCTTAATTTATTCAGGCTTTTCAATTTTCAGCCTTCATCAAGTTTTTAGTATCATTTAGAAGTTCAGTGATGGTGCATGTACTGTAATTCCAAGATCACATACAAAACAAACAATTCTAAAACCCTGTGGGGGCACTGATTATCCCTGTTGTGAGGGCACTTTCGCGATGTTATCCTATAATTGTCAATGTCCTTGAGTGAATGAGTGCAGGAAATCAGAATGGCTTCACACACAGAACTGCACGGGATTTGATTGCAGATTTGTGAGTGTTGTTTTTACTCGGTGTTTGAATACATTGAATAGTCTCATTATAATAGACACTATTGATACTGGATCTCCTTTCCTCTGGCTCATTTGAACTAGAAAGCAATGAATTTCAGCTATGTGCCAACTTTTAAACTTTTTGATACCAATTGTATCAAACGTCGTATAGAAGTCCAATGCACCAATTTCCATATCTCTATCAAACTTGTTTATGAAAAAAACTCAAGTGTGCTAGCTAATACCATCCATTTATGGATCTATCTTGGCTGCCTATCTATCTTTGGACTTTTATTTGGATGCTATGCACTTATTTTTCATGAAGGTATCCATAACTCCCTCTACAATGGATATTGTGCTTGCTGTCTGCAGTTACCAGGGCCACTTCAACAAAAAAAACAGAAGCATAATGTAACTTTTTGAAGTACATGAGCACGTTTCTGATATTCCAACGTGTTTTGGAAAACTTGTCAATTTCCTGCACTTCCCTCTTCTAATTCCTGAACAAGTCTTATATATACCTTACCTGGCTCTTGAGATTTAGCTTCAAGTTTGCACAGCAGTTTGGCTATTCCACTGGAAGTATAGCAGTGACATTAGAAACTAATTCTTTACTTTTCATCTTCCAGATCAGGTGCGTTGTTCACCTCGTCCTTGATAAAATCACAGGCAAAAAGACTTTTAGGCATTTAGCAACCTTCAATTGAATCTGGTAGTTTATTCGTAAAGAAAAACATTGTTTGATTTTCAACAAATTCTCCAAGGATGTGGGTAAGATCGGTTCTTTTCAGCTTTAAAGTTTTTTTTGTTTTTAAGATAGTTATAATTTTTTTTTGTTCTTAGAAAGCCTAGGGTTTAGCTTTGATCCACACTGTCAGAAACCTAAGATCTGTTTTTCTCTCTCTTGGCTGGAGGTGACCCAAAGTTTCTGAGACCAGACAGCCAAACAACAAACTTTTTCCAAAGTTTTATTTATGTTCCAACAATACTGAATTTCTAAATCCATTTTCTCATGGATCGTGCCACCAGCCTATCTTCTCAAAACCAGGAAATAATAATATCTTATAAAATAAGAAGCATTGCTTCATAACTAAAACACACCACCAAAACACGTCTATAGGCTATGAATCACTACTAAGTAAAATGTTAGCCCAACTTCATATACAAGAGCTTCCTATCAAAGTGTGGCCATCATTTCTTCTTTAAAACATCCCTACTCTCCTGATCCTTTCTGGTGTAATTAACACACGATTAGCTCATTAGTCTAATCAAGAATTTGAAATGTGACATTTATTTAATCAGAATAACCCCTGAACATTTTGCTTTCACAGTTTGGGTTTTGACAGAATTTGTCTTCATTCATCTAACAACCTCTCAGAATTGTATTTCATTTCGGATTTGATTGCTTTGTGATGGTTGGTTAGAGATGATAATTTTAACACATGGAATGTTAGTAACATTCCTCGTACTTGTACCAATTAAACATGATTAATTTGCTATTTTCAATGATTAGTATGCAATTTGTACTGGTCATTTTCAATAGATTCAGAAATATTATTCACTCAATTAATTATTGTAGCTATTTTGGCTTGCATGGAATAGTTTGCCAAACCTTGTCTTTCCTATTTCCAATTAACCGCGATCCCTGCTTTGTCTGGTAAAAAATTGCAAGGATTACTAGTCCTCTGAATCAAACAGACAGCTACTCCGTTAATAGGATTTTAACTCTGAAGTCATGTGCAGTAATATTTTTTAGTGACAGATTGAAAGATCCTAGCAGAGTTTTCCATTGACAGTAGCTTTTCAGATGTGCAATTGAACATTTTTATTTCCTGAATTTTACTAGCGTAAGAATAAATGGAAGAAAATTACAGCAGTTGCTGAATGGCCTCCAAACTCAAACAAATAATCAGCATGAGTAAGAATGAGGAAACTTGATTTTCCCCAATGAGTCTTTTTCCTTCTGCCTTTCAGTGGTTAAATTAATCATATACACAGTTTATTACTAGAAAAATAGATGCAAGACTTATCCTTTTCCATGTATCCCAAAACGTCATTCCTTCTCTCCAGAGATGCTGCCTGTCCCGCTGATTTACTCCAGCATTTTGTGTCTACCTTCAATTGTAATCATTTATTGTTTTTCCGCTGACTGGTTAGCACACAACAAAAGCTTTTCACTGTACCTCGCACACGTGGCAATAAACTAAACTAAACAAAACCTCAGTATAAATGTATTGATGAAGGGAAAAATATCACGTTTAGCTCAATACCTCATGCCTTGCATCTCCTGTGCTATTTGAGTAAACATTTCACGGAAAATAAAAGGGATTTCCAAAATTGAAAAGAATGCAATGAGTTTCACCAGTCCATGAATAATATTGCGAAAGGTTAAAAAGTGAGAGCTCTCTGAACATGAGCTGAGACTGTGGAAAGTTGATCAGTCGTTATTTTTGTCCCAAGTTCTGTCACTTGCCTGCACTGAGTCTCCACATCTTTGTTAAATTCAGCACTGTGAATGATGCAGTTGGCCCTCTGTGTCCTGGGAGAATGGAAAGCTGAAATTGGCCAGCATATCATCAGCACTGAAGAGTACACTTTGGATTTTTCTATGATTTCCTTCCTTGGAATTGCATGCTGAACTTTGTTCTTATTGTAATTGAGAGATCAGGGTGAAGGGCTGCGTTTCACACTGCTAGTGGACAGGGTAGTTGGAAGGAAATCCAGGTAGAGCAGAGAGGACAAAAGATAAGTGTGAAACTAAAAAAATAAAGTTGGGAAAAGTAAAGTACAGCATTAGCGAATTGGGCAAAGAGGGAACCTAAACATTTTCTGATAGTGTAAAATAGAATTAGCTGCTCATTGTACACTTAAGGGCCTGTCCCACTTGGGCGTCATTTGCACGTCATTTACGTGACATCCTAAAAATTGGTTGGCGCGATATGACGCGCGTATGGCACATGGTGAGGAATGGTGGCGTTATCAGTAACGCTCGGCGCCCCAGGATTTTGCAGTGCTCAAAATTATCACGCTCCACCTGCGTGACGTATTCCTTGCGCACGCTGACATACTGATGGCGTACGCTGACGTACTGACGGCCTACGTGTAGCACGTGGTGACGCATGGGTATGCACGGTGATGCACGAACATTGCCTATGCTAATTTATTATGCGTCACCGTGCGTCAATGTCTGTAACCTCAGACGTTGGTGGAAAAGTGTCAGCCTCAATAACAATCAGCATGGGAGCATCTCAAGGTTGCGTGCTCAGCCCCCTGCTGTACTCACTCTATACTCATGACTGCGTGGCCGGTCATAGTCCGAACTCCATCATCAAGTTTGCTGATGACATCACTGTTGTGGGACGTATCACTGATGGGGACGAGTCAGTATATAGAAGAGAGATTGACCGACTGACCAAATGGTGCCAGCACAATAACCTGGCCCTCAACACCAGCAAAACCAAGGAACTGATTGTGGACTTTGGAAGAGGTAGGATGGAGACCCACAGTCCCGTTTATATCAATGGGTCGATGGTGGAAAGGGTCAAGTGCTTCAAATTCCTGGGCGTGCACATCTCTGAAGATCTCTCCTGGTCCGAGAGTCACTGATGCAATTATAAAGAAAGCACATCAGCGCCTCTACTTCCTGAGAAGATTACGGAGAGTCGGTATGTCAAGGAGGACTCTCTCTAACTTCTACAGGTGCACAGTAGAGAGCATGCTGACCGGTTGCATCGTGGCTTGGTTCGGCAACTTGTGCGTCCTGGAGAGGAAAAGACTACAAAAAGTAGTAAACACTGCCCAGTCCATCATCGGCTCTGATCTCCCTACCATCGAGGGAATCTATCGCAGTCGCTGCCTCAAAAAGGCTGGCAGCATCATCAAGGACCCACACCATCCTGGCCACACACTCATCTCCCCACTACCTTCAGGTAGAGGTACAGGAGCCTGAAGACTGCAATGTCCAGGTTCAGGAATAGCTGCTTCCCCACAGCCATCAGGCTATTAAACTCAACTCAAACAAAACTCTGAATATTAATAGCCCATTATCTGTTTATTTGCACTTTATCTGTTTATTTATTCATGTGTGTATATATTTATATAATGGTATATGGACACGCTGTATTCATGCCTACTATATTCTGTTGTGCTGAAGCAAAGCAAGTATTTCATTGTCCTATCTGGAACACATGACAATATACTCTCTAGAATCTTGAATCTTGAACGTTTAAGAAACAGTTAGACAGGTACATGGATAGGCCAAGTTTGGAGGGATATGGACCAAGCGCAGGCAGGTGGGACTAGTGTAGCTGGGACATGTTGGCTGGTGTGGGCAAGTTGGACCGAATGGCCTGTTTCCACTATGACTCTATGATGTTTGTTTCTGCTGCAACTACAACGTGAATATCCAGTTTTGAGCCAGAACTGGAGAGGAAAAATGACACATCCCAGCTCTGTGGATTTTGCAGAGGGAAGCAGATCGTGACTAAGGCCTGGAGCATGCAGAATGGCAAGTCTGCTGAGCACCATATGCGACGACGAGGTGAACCTGGCTTTTTGCCTGTGTTATGACTATCACTGATTCAATCATTTAATATTTTGTAATTACTCTAATTGGAAGATGCTTCCAACGAATGTCAAACAGATATACTGTATGCATGAAACCTGCGGGGCTGATAATAAGAAAAAATAGATCACCTTAAAGTCTTAGCAGACAAATGTTCCTCAATGAGGCTGGTGGTAATGAAAAATAATTACAATAAAATGAATATTGTGGTATTTTATGCTAGACATGTTTTCATCTGATATGCAGCAATGACTGCATAATTCAAATGCGACCAAGTTGCAAATGCCAATCTGTCACACTAATGAAACGTTGGGATTGTTTAACTTTAGGCAGCAGTAAATCGCTGCATTTAATACCAGTTTTATGTGAGGCAATAATGATGATTAACCAAAAAAAGATGCTAATAGAAGTATAGTCTACTCTAAAGAGAGTAGTAGAATCTTGTTTACCATATTCAAACGATATTTCATCAATGAACGCCTGACATTTTAAAGCCATAATTCTGCACCTTTAGAAAGTATTTGTTTTTAATAAGATGGAAATCAAATGAAATGTTCAACTCTTTTACAAATTACCAGAGTTTTGACTGAATAAAACGAGGATGACAATTATGATCAAATTTCAACAATTCATCAAAGGCAGTGTGGGGGAGAGTTACCCAACTCCAGTTTTCTAGCATTGTATCAATTGGTGTTTAACAATCAGTTGGCTCATCACTATTGTTTCAAAGGATAGGGAAAGAGTCACCAACAATATAACTGCAGCTATTCAGGGATTCTCTGTGGATTGTCACCTTGTCGTGGTGGAGAAGCTTGTGTGGACCTGAGATCCTGAGAGCGATGCAGTCTGGGGCTATGCTCCTGATAGGGCCACCCATGGCGATAAGGTCGAGGGGGAGGTCTCTGACAAACAGCAATCCAACCAAGACCTCAACGGTGGAACAGGCGGAGGACGATGGCTGAGCGCCACAATGGCTGGGAAGGCAGATGAAGGCTGCAGCAGAAAAGGGTCTCCGGCCGACTTGGACTCCATGCCACTGGATCCTGACCCAGATCTGTCAAGGACCGTGGGGTGGATGTCTGTGCACCAGTCTCCCCACATTAAACAAAGTCACGCACAGGTGTCCTCCATATAGGGTATAGCACCCTGGAAACACCCTTGGTCAGCCATGACTGAAGGGGGCCTAAGAAGAAGAAGATTCTGGGAACATGGGATGTTAAAGACAAAGGCGATGGACAGCTTTTGTTCAATACAACGGGAATCCAAGATATATTGGGACATATTCCAACACTTTAAAGAAAGCTGGTTAATGGTGTACCCAGAAAATACTCATGTTCTGTGTGTATTGTGAATGGTCAAACAGAAAGTGAAAGTGAATTAATTTGTAGAAGGGTTAGGATTTAAAACCAGAATAGTTACTGTGGAAGCAACTCTTGGGGCTCATGGCCTCCTCCTTTTCTTTTTCTTTTTGCAGCCTCTTGTTGGCACAGTTTCCATCACCGCTGTGATTTTCATTTCAGGGATCCTTTTTCCTTCATTTCAACGGCCATTTTCCTGTCTTTACCTTCCATCCTTTTGGAAATACAATTCTATTTCTTAAAGCATTAAAATCTTAGATTTATACGCCAATAGGTGGATCTGCTCCTTTTGGTTCCATTGTCCCGGGCTCGATCCTGCCGTCTGAAACTGGCTGTGAGGAGTGTGCACAACCTGTAACTGCGTGGGTTACCCCTGGATGCTGTGGTTTCCTCTTTCATCGAAAAGAAACGTATGTGTAGGTCCTCCTCCATTGCCAAATGTAGCTCTCTTGAGCTCATGCCCTCTATAGTCAACGATTGGTCTATCAGGGAACCTCCTTGACTGAGGTGATCTGTTGTCAATCTCGATTTGTCCTGGTTTTTTCTCGCTGCCAGTTCCCCACCCTGCTCCACTCCCCCACTATAATCTGTCTGAAGGAGGGTCCCAACCCGAAACGTCACCTATCCATTTTTTCCAGCAAAGCTGCCTGACCCACTGAGTTACTCCAGCATTTTGTGTCTATCTTTGGTATAAATCAGCAACTGCAGTTCTTTTTTGTTACATAAATGTTACATATTTGTTACATTTTTGTTACATACTAGCTGCTGTAAACTACTCCTTAGCATAGGTGAGTGTGAAGAGAATAGAGGGAAGTTGATCAGAATCTGGTACAGGGAATTGAGACTGGGAATGGGATTGATGGGAAAGATAGATGTTAAGGCAGAGATAGATAGAGTCGCGATTAGTGCAGGTGTCAGGAGTACTGAGGAGAATGGAGAGAAGGCAGGAGAATGGGGTTGGGAGGGAGAGATAGATCAGCCATGATGAATGGCGAAGTAGAATTGATGGGCTGAATGGCCTGATTATGCTCCCTATCACTTATGAACTTATCTGAGAGCTGGCATTGATTTGATAGTCTGACTAGTCACGATAAAATATTAATTATGTCCCAGAGCATATACAGTTCTAGCACCCGTTTCATCTATGAGAGAACTATTGGAGGACTGGAGTAAGAGAGAAATATCCACTGGCAGTGTTAAATAAACAAAGGAAAGCTAAAAACCCTGATTCCTGTTCACACGAGAAATAGGAGAAGCAGTGAGCCATACTGCTTCTTGTTTGCTTTATTTTCTACTTAAATAGATACAATTCCAAAGAACACAACAGCACTTCTGTATACAAAGTCATAATGTTTTACTCCATTTGCCATTAACTCAGCAAGCTGGAGCAAGAAAGTTGAAGGATCCGTCCCTCATTTCTCCTGAGCTATCAGTCAACTTGGTTACATTGTCTGTGCGTAGTTACAAATGAGGATTGGTGGTTTATGGATAGCTATACAGGGCTGCCAGCACCTGAGGGACAAAGCTCAAGTAATGATAAGGGAAGGAAATTGAGAAGAGAGGCCACTACCATCCATTTTTTCATCTGTGACATAAACGTACCAAATTGAAGACTGGTCTGCATGATGTCAAAGCTGCTTGACATTCTGTTTCCCTCTGCAACAGTGTCTGTGTCATTCAGAATGTATCTGTGTACTTACCGACTACTGCCAAAGTGTAGGTGGCTGTAAACCATCCGTTTGTGTTCACTAAATACTCCATTGGAGCTGTGCAGGAAGGAACTGCAGATGCTGGTTTAAACCGAAGATAGACACAAAAAGCTGGAGTAACTCAGTGGGAGATGGGGACGCCGAGAACACAGAGGGATTACATTGAACACTTTGTAATCTTGTCGGCACGGTATACATGGCGACTCTTTGCCTCCTTGGTGTATGGCATGCAAAACAAAGAACTTTACTGTGACATGTCACATGTCATAATAAAGTATCAATCGATCTGCCCGGACTGGATTCATTTGTTTGTGATATGCCGCAGTGGCCAGACATTTTGTTTGAACATTTGTATTTGGGTTCCCTTTAATTTTGTTTGCTGTTGAACCCCTTGTTGTCCCTTGTCCCCAGCTTGCTGCCCTCACTTTCTTCCTGACTCTATCCTCCAAGCTGCTTCTGCTCACCTGAAACAACGTATTGTGTGTCCGCTCTTGCTACATCCACTCATGTCTTTATCCTGCCTATCTCCCCTCCACACGTTCAGTCCAGAGGAAGGGTCTCGACCAGAAATGGGATGCTGTGGTTTGATAATGCTATTGGAATAGTGTCGGCAAGTACCTGTGTTCCTCCAGCAGTTTGTTTTTGCTCCAGATTGCAGCTCTGCAGACTTTAATGTCTCCTGTGTTTTCATTGTAACCCTTTGTAATATTTTATGTGCAGTTTAGATTTTAAATGATCAGATCATGCATTCCATATCTTCGCACTTCTTCAAATATGATTCATTTTACAACTCCATTATGGCATGAAATTACATTGCAAAAGGCAATTAGGATACTTAATGTTATTTTTAATTATTTTATGATAGGGTAGGAAAATGGAACTTGAATAATTTACCTGATTAGCGTGAAAATCTCAGGTTGATAATGTGTTTCCCAAAACTGAAAAAAATGCACGGTGGCACAGCAGTAGAGTTGCTGCCTTGCAGCGCTTACAGCGACTGAGACCCAGGTTCAATCCCGACAACGAGTGCTGTCTGCATGGAGTTTGTACGTTCTCCCCGTGACCGCATGGGTTTTCTCCGAGATCTTCAGTTTCCTCCCACACGCCAAAGACGTGCAGGTTTGTAGTTTAATTGGCTTGCTATAAATGTAAATTGTCCCTAGTGTGTATAGGATAGGGTTACTGTGCGGGGATTGCTGGTCGGAGCGATCTCGGTGGGCTGAAGGGCCTGTTTCCGCACTGTATCTCTAAACTAAACTTAAGTAAACTAAAATCAAAACGTAGTTAATTTGGGAGTTGAGTTCAAGGAAAGGTTTGGTGCACAGATGATCAGATCATAAGATATAGAAGCAGAATAAGGCTATTCGGCCCATCGAGTTTGCCATTTGATCATGACTGATCTATTTTTCCCTCTCAGCCTCATTCTGCTGCCTTTCCACATCTTCCTATATGACATTGACGATTTGGTATGAGTCTGCAATAGACCATTCAGAGGTTGCATTGGCATCATTTAGGAGTCAATCTTTCAGGGAATCTCTTCAGCAATAAATGCTCTCTGAAATAAATAGCAGACAGCGCTTGCAGAAATGAAATAGCATTGATGTTCAATCATGTGTTTAAGTTTGTTTGGACAACAGCTTTTCAGCACTATTTGGCTCCAGATCTGAGTTGCACTTATATCTGTGTGTCATTGCATGGTTTGTTTTTGGAAATTAGAATCTGTAAGTCCACCTATGGAAAGTTGGCCAAACTGCTCAATCACTTCAAGTCTCACTGACTGAAAGGGAAATATGAGTGAAAATCACTGACATTTCTCACAGATATTCAACCCTCTATAATAATCAACCTATAATAACTAACCATAAAAAGCTTTCACAGCTCAAAAGTAATATGTCGCTAAAACGTAACACAGTGGTCTATGACCACCCTAACTGGTTCAAGGTAATTGAATAATTACATTTTTCATGTAAAAATACATATTGCATTAG
This sequence comes from Amblyraja radiata, assembly GCF_010909765.2. Lineage (NCBI taxonomy): Eukaryota > Metazoa > Chordata > Chondrichthyes > Rajiformes > Rajidae > Amblyraja > Amblyraja radiata. The sequence goes on from NC_045976.1 coordinate 25,968,732, forward strand.
ATCTGAGTTATTTTATTGGTGTGGATTTTCCTGTATCAATGGAACCCAGTGATATGATTTAAAAATGTATTACCTTTAGCATTGAATTCCTCGATTGCTCTGTATGTGGATGGTGAGTTTGTGTCATTTCAGGTCCACATGGCCATTCAGAATCCCACTTCTGTTCAAATCGTTTATTGATTCTGTTCAGTTCGTTACTGACTTGCAACGTTTTGTGTTATGTTGTTTTGTGTTTTGTGTTATGTTGTTATTATTGATGTTTATTAAAGTAACCTGGGCTTTTAGGACATTATGGTGTACATCTTTAGGGTGGCACAGTAGCCCAGCGGTAGAGTTGCTGTCTTACAGCACCAGAGACCCGGATTCTCAGACAATGGGTGCTGTCTGTACAGAGTTTGCTCGTTCTTCCTGTGACCATGTGGGTTTTTTCTGGGTGCTTCAGTTTCCTCTCACAATCGGTGATCGGTGGTCGGCGCGGACTCAGTGGGCCGAAGGGCCTGTTTCCAAGCTGTATGTCTAAAGTCTAAATTTTGCGACAGTTTTTACTTGCACTTGGATGCAAAATTTCCATGACATTTTGCACAGCAGGTTGCTGTCTGTGAAACATTGAAATAATATAGTACTCTCCACAATACATCTGTGTTTATGTAGATCAGGCAATAATTGAGAAAGTCCTAACCCAAAATATCACCTAGCAATGTTTTTCAGAGATACAGCATGACCCAATGTTACTCCAGCACTTGGTGTCTTTTTAAAATAATTAAGTATTGATTAAACCAATAACATTGATACGTAATTAGCAATATGGATTCTGAGCAAGGAAGCAATGCTTAAAATAATTCATTCAATTTCAAATCAGGCTTAGATGCAAAATAAATTGAAAGGGTTTGTTTAAAAGAGACAAATGAGGCAAATGATAAAATAAAATATCATTTGCTAGGTGATATCGAGGCCGGTTGCGATGCTAGTTGAAGGTGGTTGCCGGAGGTTGCAGGTGGTTGCCGGAGGTTGCAGGTGGTTGCAGGAGGTTGCAGGTAGTGGAAGGTAAGACCTCCCACTACCTGCAACCACCTTCAACTAGCATCGCAACCGGCTTCGACTAAAAAAATTACCGATTTTTAAAACGGCAACCTATTTTTAGTCACGACCGGTTTTGAAAGTCTCCAAAGGCGCAAAGTCTCCAGAGGTTTCCGTTCAGGTTTCCTAAGTGGGACAGGGGCATAAGTTGAAGGAATGTTAAATTCCAGTTTGAGGAAGGACCTTGACCCGAAACGTCATCTGCCTATTTTCCTCCACAGATGCTGCCTGACCTTGTGAGTTCCTACGGCAGTTTTGCTTGGCTTGACCAATGGTATCTTGGATTGGTTGGTAGTAACACCATTAAGTGTAGTTTCCTCCTCTTGAAAGACTAAATTTTGCCTGCTAAGTTTAAACGTGGATGATGCTTTAGTTACAGAGATTCAGCTTGTGCCAACAGCGACTTCCTGATTTTCACAATTTTTGCTCCTTAGAAGCTGCTGACAGAGGAGCAGATGAAATCTGTTGAGGGCAAGGTAACACCAAAATCAGGCTGATTGAGTTTATGCGATAATATAAAGTTAGTTGGATGATTGATGGTCGGTGTGGACTCTGGCTTTCATTCTACGTGTTGAAAGCATGGAAACAAATTGACAATCTTATTATGCAGTTTACTGATAGAATTTTACAGCTTTTGATGAATTGTTGCTGGAAGGATAACTCCAGTGTGTAAAAGAAATATTTAATGCAGTTTACAGAATGAAATCTGGAAAAGCTCATGATAGAGACAAGGGATTTCATGGGAAACCTTTTAATAAGTACGTTTTCCAATAATATAACTATTTTGAGACAAGTTACTGCTTCATTGGCTATATCAACATATCTCACATGCTATTTTGAGCAATTTTACTTGTAAGTACGTTGTCCTTGACGTTATCGGGAGGGATGCTAGTAATCATAACATCATAGAAAACGACAGCATTGGAGAAGGCTTTTCTGCCCATAGTGCTCATGCTAACTAAATAGGTTGTTCCACAAGTTTATGTGTGGTCTTCTTTCCTCCAAATAACAATCTTCATCTTCAGTATTTACACTGGTCACAACGACTTTTTCTCTGTCGGGTCTCCGTTGTCGTTGGGGCCTAGCACCGTGGAGCGGCCTCCAACCGGAACGACCTGGGGCTCCAGTCGCGGAGCCTGCGGACTACTTACCATCGCGGAGCTGGCCGAGATGGGAGCGTGGAGAACTGTGGTGGCGCGCTGCTGCGGCCCAACCCCGGAGATTCGGAGACTCCAGCCGCAGGTCTGGCGGATGGTAACACCGGGAGCCCGCGGGTCCCTGGTGGGAGACCGCTTTTCGGGGCTTCCGCAACGGCAACTTCTCCCGCCCGAGTTGCGGGGTTGAGGATGACCTGGAGCGGGGCCTTACATCGCCCGGCGCGGCTTTAAATGGCTGCGGGACTTGTTAGCGCCCGCCTGGGGGGCTCCACCATCAAGACCCGGAGTGTGGCCTTGCATTGCTCAGCGCGGCTTTAATGGCCGCGGGACTTATTTACCATCGCCCGCCGGGGGCTTTGACTCTGACATCGGGAGGAGAATGGGGAGTGCAGGGGAGAAATAAGACTTTGCCTTCCATCACAGTGAGGAGGAGATTCGTGTAAAATTGTGTTGTGTCTTGGTTCTTCTACTTGTTTGTATAACTGCAGAAACCAAATTACGTTTGAACCTCAATGAGGTTCAAATGACAACAAATAAATTGTATCATTGTATCATTGTATCAATTGTACCCTTCTCACTGCAGGTTGAAGGTAGCTCTAATTGCTTCGTTAAACAAATCATATATTTATATCTCCAACAAGGAGGATTCTGGTTTCAAGCTGCAAGCAATTGTCTCTCAAGATGTTTTAAGGGGTATTGCTATTGTAATACACACCTTTTCATCTCGAATTGCTAAATATGAGAGTTGTATTTGGCCGAGCTATGCCAAATTATAACCTGACTGATATTGGTCCAACCTGTCATTGAAATAGAGCTCTGAAAAGAACACTTCATTTCATTGCTGGTGTAGCAGTCAAACTTCAAATGAACACATATCAAAATAGAAAAGACGGGAAACACTCAAAAGGCAACACAGCATCTGTGGAAAGTTAACATTTCCGGACAAACAACCATTCTGATGAAACATAATTTACGATACGATGCAAATTTATTTAAAATTGGTCTGCCACCAATTAAAAGATACCGTTACAAGGCATTGAAAGTGACATGTGCATTATAATAATAATAATGCCATTTTTTAAGTGACCAGTTACTACAAAGCACATATGTAATATTGCACAATTATGGAATTAAATGATGTTTAATTTAATTGATGTTTAAACTATGTTTCTCTTTCCATAGTTTTGGCACTTTGTTGAATGCTTCTTGTATTTTATGTTATTATTTCAGATTTCCAGCATCTACCTTTAAAAAATGTTTTAATTAATGGATTTCTCCTGTTATATACCCTGAACTTTTCCTCGATGTTTCTTCACCATGGAGTTCTCTGCTGTACTGGAGATGATAGCAACACAGTCCATTAATTTTTAACAGGAATTCAAATTAAAGGAACTGCTCTTAGATCAGTGAAATAACATCATTTTGTTTAAAGAAGGGTCTCGACCCGAAACGCCTCCCATTCTTTCTCTCCAGAGATGCTGCCTGGCCCGCTGAGTTAATCCAGCATTTTGTGTCTATCTTCATTTTGTTAACATTTCATTCTATTCTCCTTTTTGTTGTGACGTACCATATAGTGAACATACTGGCCACCTCTCAATCTGCAATAATTAAATAGAAATTGGGGAAGTGTACACTGCTCAGTTCCAGAATGGCATTAGTGCATAAAGTAAAGTTGCTTTTGGAGAACAATGTTTGTGGAACACTTGACAAGTTAGGTAAATATTATTTTTAAATTTGCTTGTACTCAGTGAAGTACAGAAAGACACAAAAGCTGGAGTAACTCAGCGGGTCAGACAACATCTCTGGAGAAAAGGAATAGGTGATGTTTTGACACGAGACCCTTCTTCAGACTTCTTCAGTGAAGTGTACGCTGGCAACTGAGTTTCTCTTACTTCAGAGCAAACTGGTCTGCGGTTTCTCCACTCAGCTGCAAAGTCTCCCGAAGGTTAAATGTACGAAATATTTGTACTATGAATCTTGATCAGAGAAGTCGATCTAATTCACGAAGATTTACCAAAGTCTTCCCACAACATCTGTCCATGCCTGGAAGGCATATTGCAAATGGCCACCTTTGTGCATTTCCTTGCAAGGTAGCTTCAAGTTGATTGTCAATTACTTCAGAGCAGCAATCACCCCCTTTGTTGCTGATCTTAGCTTCCTTTGAGGAAAATCATTGAGCAGGAAGGGTCGAAATTAATTGTGCGAGGAGAAAAAGTAGCCTACCATCAGCATGCTGGTAGGCTACTTAAGGTGAAGTTTTCTGCCAACTTCAGTCATATCTTTTAATAAACATTTGCAATTTTAAATTAAACAGGTTTAAGGATTTTACAGCCACACACTGAGAGTGGCATTGGCTTCCTCAGCTCTTGTTTAATAAGCTCGTGTTTAATTACAATGTAAAGTCAAACGTGCCTCCTTTGAGATTTCTTAAGGTGGTTATTACCTGTTCTCGGTCAACTGGCCGTGTTTAATCCTTTCTAAGAAACAAAGGGCACGGAGATATTTCACATCTGAAGTTTTCTTTTAACTTGTTACCGTAATGTCCTTGTGATTTCTTTCTTTTTTGTTTAATTCTCACTATTACATGCATTAATTGAATGATACTCCAAATTGACTCATTAACCAACAGTAATCCCCGGCAGAGAGCCTTGTTATGCAATTCTGATGTCGAAAGGAATACCGTACACATTCTTCAAGGATCAGTGATTAAACTGTTTACCAGTGAATATAATTGCTGGGCAATTAACTGTTTCCCTGCCCTTGAACTGGCTCACGTATATAATTTGAGGATGTTAGTTTTTAAATTGTAATTTCGATGATGCTATCTCATTATTTTTCACTTGAACTGCCAGAAGATGGTGGGCTATAGATTGATAATTCTTTTGCCATTATTTTCCCATGATCTTTGCAGATGTCCTCCCATTTACCATTTTAACAATGAAATGCGATTAGTTTTGCTCCAGCCAATGATGGTTAGGACGTCTGAGAATGAGAAAGGCATTTGTGAACCGGCAGAGGAGGAAATTGGAATGCAGGATAATTAAGTTGGAAGTTTGAGATGGAAGGAATTTGATCCATTGATAATTAACAGGAACTCATTAAAGTTATACTGATAATTAGCAGCATGATAGCATTCAGATTCCACTCATTACAGTAATCCAATCATTCTGACTCATAGTGAATTACATTATAGGTAGTGGGCAGGATATTGCAGTGTTGCCCCTATATATTATAGTAATATTGTTGCAGATTTTCTCTTGAACAGCTCATTAGAATAGTTCCAGATTGCTCAAAGTTTTGTCAGGTTCTTCATGTAGTGTTCTTCAGTAGGTGTAGCAAGGGGACAGAAGGAAGCTACATAACTCCTTGAATCTTTACTGCCATTTAATGAGATTGTTGTGAATCTGTCACCTTACTCCATTCATTCAATGTTCTTAATAATTCTAGTTCACCAAAATCTATGAATTTCAAAATTGAGTTTAGAAATTAATAGGGACGAGATAGAAGTCCAGTCCTTGTACATTATATCCTAGGGTGTTTGTCGCTCCAATTGAAGGAATAGTTTTTGTCTCTATCATGGAGCATAGAACATAGCTAAGTATAGCACACAATCAGATCCCCCAGCCCACAATGTCTGTGCCGAACACGATGCCAAACAAAACTAATCTCATCTGCCTGCACATGATCCACATCTTGCCATTCCCTGTATATCCAGGTGTCTATCTAAAAGCCCCTTGAAACCCAGTATCGTATGTGCCTCCACCCTTGCCCATATCAGGGATACCAAGCACCCACCACTTTCTGTGTTAAAAAAACCCATTTGCCTTGCACAGCTTCTGTTAACTTTACCCCTTTCGACTTAAAGCTTTGCCCTTTAGTCTTTGATATTTCCACTCTGGAAAATAGGTTCTGACTGTCTAGTTTATCTATGCTTCTCATAATTTTAAGTACGTATCATATCAGTCTCTCTTGAAATCTTGAACACGTTGATCAGGTTGTTGCTGCACCTCCTATATTCCAAATCCTAAATCCCTAGTTTATTTAATCCCTCATTATAATTTCACACTCGAATATAGTTATAATTTTGGAACTCTTTTTTTGCTCTCTCTCCAAAACCGATAAATCATTTCTAAACTGTGGTGTCCCTTGTTGCTAACAATATTTCAGGTTTGGTTTCGTTTAGAGATTCAGCGTGGAAACCTGCCCTTCGGTCCACCGAGTCCGCACCGACCAGTGATCACCCCATATACCAGCACTATCCTGCACACCGAGGACAATTTACGATTTACAGAAGCTAATTAACTTACAAACCTGTACGTCTTTGGAATGTGGGAGGAAACCAGAGCACTCAGAGAAAACCCACACGATCACAGGGAGAATGTACAAACTCCATACAGACAGCACCCGTAGTCAGGATTGAACACGGGTCTCTGGTGTTGTAAGGCAGCAACTCTACCATTTCCCCACCGTGCCGGCCATCAAGAGAGGTTGGTCGCACTCCTTTACTGGTTGCTTCTACCTTGGTACCGCTCACCGAGTTGTTGCTCATAATGCTCTCTGTCCAGTAGTGAATCCTTCATGACCCCCAGCCCTTTGTCTTTCTTCACATAAGCTGCAACATTCTGATGTTACCGGTCACACTGCCACTGCTGTTAAAAGCGTTGTATCCACTCCCCATGTACCTCATTCCCACTTCAACCTGGTTGAGCCCTCGTCCACTTCTTCCCCAAAAATCCCCATCCCCCTGCATCTGAATTCTAGTCTCCCTGTCACCTGGTTATACTATTCTTATAACAAATGTAAAGCTCTTAGGCCAACGAGAGTTGTTTTTTAAATGTGCTATATACATAAATGTGACTTGACTTGACTGATTATGTCACATTGACTGCAGCCCTCATATCTTGTGTCCTGTCCCAAAACATCACCTATCCTTTCATCCACAGTTGCTGCCTGTCTCACTGCATTACTTCGGCACTTTTTGTTTTGCTCAAGATTCCAGCATCTGCAGTTCCTCGTGTCTCCAGCCCTGATATCATGTGATGTCCCCAGAAAGCTGTTTACCTTAACTTTTATCCTGTATCTGAACCCCACCAGACTGCTTCTCTTCCCACAATGATCCCTCCGTCGTCTATCAGCCTCTCCATTGTTCTGACTGAAGTTCCTTTTCTCCTTTCTCTATCCCAAGTTGGTTGCAGTGCATTCACTGCGAGACCCCCTGCAATGTGTCTGAAATAGAGTTAAGTCAAAAGAGAGATGAGCAGAAGTGTAGAACCAGCCGACATATTGGCCAGTATGGAGCGGGTGTGGTAGGTTGTGGTTTCAGAAGGTGAGCTGGCAGTTTGTGGGTCAGATGAGCGTTCAGCTTCAGTTTGATCGACGAGAAAGTTAATCTGCATACATTAACTGATGTGAATGAGCAGAAGCTGGAGGAGTGAAGTGAATGAGAGACAACGGAGTTTGTTGGGAGGGGAGAGTTTGAATTATTTGTCCTACAAAATGATTTCTGCTAGAGGATTATTCTCTGCTCGAGGAATATTCTCCCAAGAAGAAGAAGTGACATTGATGACGTGCCTTCATCTTTACAGCCCATGACCGCTTAAGGGAACCATGGTCGATAGAATGAAATGGAGTCTACAATATAAAGAGGGCCATGGGATTAATACAGTTAAGAAACATTTGGAACTGTGCTCTAATTTGCCAAGGTATAAAAAATAGTAATGGTACCTCTTTGGGGAATATGCATTATGTGGTTTACAATGATTGATTTAGGCCCATATGTTATAGCTCTCTTTTGACAAAATCCATAACTCAAATGAAAGGAGAAGATAGAAAAATATGCCAAATGAAGTGTCTGTGGACCAGAGGGAAAATTAATATTCCAAAGAATTACACAAAATGCTGGAGTAACTCAGTGGGTCTGGCAGCATCTCTGGAGAACACATTACACATATCTAGAGAATATTTTAAATGAGCGATAGCCCTGGATGTGATAGTGGGAATTTGAATTAATACAATTACAATACAATACAATTCAATTTATTGTCATTAAAGATCGGTTGTGGATGAGAAATTAGCTGAAGGACAGAAAAAATGGGGAATTGTGCTGGAAAGAACTGCAGAAACTGGTTTAAATCGAAGATAGACACAAAGTGCTGGAGTAACGATGAGATGCTGTTCCTCCAATTTGCGTTTAGCCTCACTTTGACAATGGAGGAGGCAGCATCTCTGGAGAGAAGGAATGGGTCTTTGTATGATGGGGAATTGTTTGGGGAAATGGGTGTTTGGGGGCAAGCAAGGCTATAGAATGATGTTTTACAGTGATGACTGTTGGGACTCCTTGTGTTTCTGACTTGCAAAAATGACTTGAATTCAGGGTGAATGAACAGTTTCAAGGAAGTAACAATTGGTTCGTGAAAATGGTGCAAATATAATCTGAAAATAGGACTGACAAAGATAGATTAAATCCAGTGGAGAGTTAGCACAAGTCAGAAGGAAATGGATTTTGTGTCTATGGAATGAATGGTGAGTTGAAAGTGAATCTGGAAGATCTGGAATGATGATGGATTCAAAGTTCCAAGGTTAGTTTATTGCCACATGTACCAATTAAGGTACAGTGAAATTCAGATTGATATACCATCATACCAATAAAGAACAACAAGACACCCAAATACATTTTCACCATGAACATCCACCACAGCGACTCCCCCACATTCCTCACTGTGATGGAAGACAAAACAATAGTTCAATTTTCTTCCCTTCTTTGGGGCACTCAAACCTTCCATTGTCATTTTGATCTTGGTTCCCGCTACCGGCGGTCGAGCCCTCGGCATAGGGGAGATCAAGCTCCCGCATCGGGGGATCTCAGCTCCCCATGCAGGGCGATCGGACTCCCGAGTTGGGGCTGGTCAAACCTCCTGCGGCTTGGAGCTTCCCGACATCAGTCTCTACCCGAGACTGCGCGCTCCTCGATGTTGAAATCCGCAGGCCGTAGCTGCAGCGTCGATCCCAGGCAAGGGATCACAGGCTCAGATGTTAAGTCCACGGCACTGCAGTGGGGCTCAAAGTCAGTCTCGAGCAAGGCCACCAGCTCCACGCTGTTAGGCTGCAGAGCGACCAGAGATATGATCCGGAAAAAAATCGCATCTCTGGCAAGGTAAGAGATTGAAAAAAAGTTTCCTCCGATCCATCCTCCCACACCCCAAATAAAATGAACCAGAGAAGATTAACACATACAATAGTTAAAATAGGTGGCATGGCAATTAACAAATAGAATATTATAATTATGTTATTTGCCATAAGAAAGTCATTTGAGATTGTGAAATTAAAACTACTCTAACCTGTGTATGCTGTAAGTAGTGTGTTCACCTTTGGCAGTAAGCAAAAAACATGACATATCAGCCTCGTACGACAAATCTGTTTCTGATCACTGAAAGTTGGGTAATGGAAGTCACTATTGTTACACTTGGTAACAGATTAGGAACACGTTTGTGCGAACAAGATTGAAGTGTGAAAAATCTCAGTAACTGCTGTATTATTATTGATGAAAGATAGACTCAAAATGTGAGAGTAACTCAGAAGGGCAGGCAGCATCTCTGGAGAGAAGGAATGGGTGATGTCTCAGGTCGAGACCCTTCTTCAGACTGAGAGTCAGTGGAAAGGGAAACGAGACGGTGATGTAGAGACATCTAGAACAAATGAATGAAAGATATGTAAAAAGTAACAATGATAAAGGAAACAGGCCATTGTTGCTGTTTGCTAGGTGAGAACGAGAAGCTGGTGTGATGGGTGGGGGAGGGATGGAGAGCGAGGGAATGCAGGGGTTACTTGAAGTTAGAGAAATCAATATTCATACCACTGAGCTGTAAGCTGCCCAAGCGAAATATGAGATGCTCTTCCTCCAATTTGCGTTTAGCCTCACTTTGACAATGGAGGAGGCCTAGTACAGAAAGGTTAGTATGGGAAGGGGAATTAAAGTGTTTGGCAGCCAGGAGATCAGGTAGATCCAGGCGGACTGAGCGAAGTTGTTCTGCAAAAAGATCGTCCAGTCTATGTTTGGTCTCACCGATGCATAAGAGTCCACATCTAGAACAATGGATACAGTAGATGAGGTTAGAGGTGGTGCAAGTGAACCTCTGCCTAACCTGAAAAGACTGTTGGGGACCTTAGACAGTCAAGGGAGGAGGTATAGGGACAGGTGTTGCATCTCCTGTGGTTGCAGGGGAAGGTACCTGGGGTGGGAGTGGTATGGGTGGGAAGGAATGAGTTAACCAGGAAATTGCAGAGGGATATTGTGGAGACGCTTGTGAGGGTCTCATCTATATTGGAAGAGGGGAACCCCCATTCCCTGAAGAAAGACATCTCAGATGTCCAGGTATGGAACTCCTCATCTTGGAGCAGATGCGGTGTAGACGGAGGAATTGGGTGTAGGGGATAGAGTCTACGGGAAGCAGGGTGGCAAGCAGTGTGAAGACTTTATGAAGATTCCTTATGAGATTATGGAAATGAAAGGACTGTGGTCGTGATGCTGAGAGTATTCTGGGATGGTAGGAAGTTCATTTAATTTGGCCTTGTCTTCTCTGTCTTTCTGTGTTTCTGTCTGTATTGTCCATCTTCTTTGTTTACTGTTGGGAGGAAGAATGTGAAGGTTGACTGGGTTTGGAGTTATTTCTCCATTCCAAACGTAGGCTGTGATCCCAGAAATTCTTAGAGAAGTGGTATGGGGACTGTTGTGTCCGAATTTACAGGCTGTAGCTAGCTCTGGCATTAGAGCACTTTTCCTCCTGTGGGTGAAATATTGCAGACATTATGAGTGAATATCATCTCTTAGCCATCTGGAATCTGGAATCGTATCCTAATTTGTTTGAACATTAATTTTTAATTTTTCTTCTGTAATAGTTGGCTTACAATTTTGTTTACTTCAGTACTCTATCTCTCCTTTGTGATTTGTTTAGTTATTGCAAAATTACATTTGTTTTTCTAATTAACATCCTGATCGCATATTTTAGATTTATGTCCCAGCCTCTTGGAGGATATAAGCAACTTTATTGGACTTAAAAAAAAAACCCAATTACTGTCAATTTTAACAAGGCATGGAAGACAGACATATTAACTGGAGATGGGAAAACAGTAGTGGGTTTGGAATTAAAGGGATGTGACAGGATTACTGAAGCAAGGGTTACGAACACAACGTGAGACTGTGGAGCATTTGTAGGGTCGCTAGAATGTGGAGGCTCAAATAAAGACGAATACGCAAGGTGGTCTTATATCACAAGTCAAAATGTTGGGAAAAGCACCCTTGGGAACAAGGATTCAGTAAGTTGGGGCTGAGTTTTTAAGCTGAAGTTTAAACCATGCTTCTTCTGGAGAAGGAGCAGTTATATGAATTGGAATCTGGTGCTTTCGTTTAGCTTAGAGACACAACATAGAAACTGGCCCTTCGGCCCACAGAATCCATGCCGACCGTCGATCACCCGTTCACACTAGTTGTGTGTCATCCCGGTTTCTCATCAACTCACTACACACTAGGGGCAATTTACAGAAGCCAATTAACCTACAAACCCGCACGTCTTTGGGATGTGGGGGGAAACCGGAGCACTTGGACAAAATCCACACAGTAACAGGGAGAACGTGCAAACTCCACACAGACAGCACCAAAATTCAGGATCGAACCTGGATCTCTGGCACTGTGAGGCACCAACTCTACCAGTGTCGCCACTGTGCCACCTGTGTATCACATCTGTCTTGTAATTATAATTTGATTGTATGCCTACATTGCATGAAAGTCGAAATAGAGTTGTGCTGTTTATATTATTTGTCGTGAACATAACAAAGCTCCACGTGAATTACACTCTGTGTCTTATATCAGAGTGAGAATGTGCATTCAGGATCAGGGAATGCTTATATCGGTTACAGCATTATTTTCTTGCACCATCCAGGAAAGGGAAGAAGGTTTAGGACGAAACATGGATGACTGATTTGGTTATTTTCCAACAATTGAATATTTTAATTCCCTTTGTTTATTATTTAGATTATATTTTTAGAGGAGACATCATGGTAACTGAATCTTCATTTTCTTCCTTTTTACGATGTTATGGTGCAGAATTTTATTTGTTATTCAACCCTGACTGGTTGGCCCAAAATGGAATTGGTAAACTGTTGTCATTGCAGATAGTGAGCTCTGCAATGATGTCTTATTCAGTTACTGCGTGGGATCTTGCCCACAGCAAGGCAAGGAGAATGTCTAATATTGAGCACCAAGACCCGTGCAACAATCATTTGCCTGGCATGAAATAATAAACATAGGATTTAGTGCTGAGTTGTGAACCAGCTCTTTGTTCTGAAATCAAGACAACCCCAGCAGGAGCACTCAGACACGTTAGATATTTCACTCACATCAGGTACAAGTTTGAGGGAGGTTAGATAAAAGTAGTAGAGGAGTGTTATTGCCAATCAGAACCACTCGAGGTATAGAGTACCCTCCATAATGTGTGGGACAAAGACCAATCATTTATTTATTTGCCTCTGTACTCCACAATTTGAGATCTGTAATAGAACCACATGTGGTTAAAGTGCACATTGTCAGATTTTAATAAAGGCCATTTTTATACATTTTGGTTTCACCATGTAGAAATTACAGCTGTGTTTATATATAGTCCCCCCATTTCAGGGCACCATAATGTTTGGGACACATGGCTTCACAGGTGTTTATAAATGTTCAGGTGTGTTTAAATGCCTCCTTAATGTGGGTATAAGGGAGCTCGCAGCACCTTGTCTTTCCATCACCTTTGGAAACTTTTATTGCTGTTTATCAACATGAGGATGAAAGTCAAAGAAGCCACTAAGAGACTGCGAAACAAGAATAAAACTGTTAGAAACATCAGCCAAACCTTGGGCTTTAAAGAGCAACCACAGTTCTGGAAAATGGTCTCGTGGACAGATGAGACGAAGATTAGCTTATATCAGAGTGATGGCAACAGCAAAGTATGAAGGAGAGAAGGAACTGCCCAAGATCCAAAGCATACCACCTCATCTGTGAAACACGGTGGTGGGGCTGTTATGGCCTGGGCATGTGGGGCTGCTGAAGGTACTGGCTCACCTATCTTTATTGATGATACAACTGCTGATGGTAGTAGCATAATGAATTCTGAAGAGTATAGACACATCCTATCTGCTCAAGTTCAAACAAACGCCTCAAAACTCATTGGCCGGCGGTTCATTCTATAGCAAGACAATGATCCCAAACATACTGCTAAAGCAATAAAGGAGTTTTTCAAAGCTAAAACATTGTCAATTGCCAAGCTTTCTACCAAGCTCTGGTGGGATGCGGGGGAGAATCAACGCTCTACATAAAAACAAAATGGGAAGCAGAATTAAAGATTCAAATAACAGAAGAAGAATGGTATCAAATGTGTGAAACATAACAAGCTCACTAGTATGGAGAGAATTTTGCTGGAAGAATCTATCTCGCTTTTTTATAACACCCAAAATAAAAAGCAGACAACTTGCTGTCCAACAACACCGTTGGAGGCTGTGTGGGCGTACGGAGGCAGACCACTCGCATATTTTCTGGAACTGTGTAAAAATAAGGCCATACTGGGAAAATGTTAATGCAGCTGTAAAAAATATCTTGGGTTATAAAATCCCAAATACCTGCCCTGTGATGTATCTGGGGCATATTAAAGATATTGTAAAACTAGAAGATACATATTTGATTAAAGTTTTGCTTGCAGCAAGTAAGAAGGCCATTACCAGGCAGTGGCTTAATGAAAAAAGTCCAAAACAGGAACAGTGGTTAGAAATTGTGCGAGACATCTTTAATATGGAGAAATTGACATATTCCTTGAGAGTCAAGGAGAATTCATTTGAGAAGATCTGGGAAAAATGGACAGTTTATTTGAGCCATGACACAAATTAGATAGATGCCGAGCTAGATATGGGAAGATTGCGTTATATAGAACTGGATGGTATGTTTGTATGAATATTGAATTATCTCCAGATAACTAATCAATGTAATGTTTTTTCTTTTTTTAAGTTGGTAAGTGAACCACACGGTCTTATTCCAATTTTTTTTGTTTTTATTTACTTTTTTTTTTTTCCCCTTATTTTTTTATTTTGATTGCTGTTTTTCTTACTTTGTTTTATTTATGGTGATGGTGTTGCACTGTTTTGTATATATCTCTTAAAAATCAATAAAAATGTAAGTGAAAATTTTGTTGTTGTCAATTCTTGAGTGGCCAAGTCAATCACCCAATCTGAACCCAATTGAGCATGCCTTTTGTATGTTGAAGAGAAAATTGAAGGGGACTAGCCCCCAAAACAAGCATAAGCTAAAGATGGCTGCAATATAGGCGTGGCAGGGCATCACCAGAGAAGACACCCAGCAACTGGTGATGTCCATGAATCGCAGACTTCAAGCAGTCATTGCACGCAAAGGATATGCAACAAAATACTAAACATGACTACTTTCATTTACATGACATTGCTGTGTCCCAAACATTATGGTGCCCTGAAATGGGGGGACTATGTAAAAATACTGCTGTAATTTCTACACGGTGAAACCAAAATGTATAAAAATGGTCTTTATTAAAATCTTTAATTATGTGTGATTTTTTTTCTATTACAAATCTCAAATTGTGGAGTACAGAGGCAAGTAAATAAATGATGGGTCTTTGTCCGAAACATTTTGGAGAGCACTGTAAATCTGGTGAAAATTGGTAATCCCTCATCTGCGTCGGAAGTCCGCAACCCCTTTGTAGATTGAATATTGGACATGACAGCCTGCCGGTATTCAGCTTGCTCATACAAATGAATGATGCTGAGTAGGTTATCCTGAAGTTCATGGCAAAAAAATAATCAGCGAGGAATGCTTTACTGTTTATGCTTATGAAATTTGATTTAAGGTATTCCACAGCTTGTATGCCAAGCAGCCATATCGGTACTGAGCCTGATATGGGATATCTTGTACTCTTCTCATTCCAGTGGTACATTCACTTAAACTAACTGAAGAAGGGTCTCGACCCAAAACTTCTCCTGTTCCTTTTCTCCAAAGATGCTGTCTGACCCGCTGAGTTACTCTAGCTTTTTGTGCCTATCTTCTGAATAAATCAATGTTTTATTTGATGAACTAAGGATTCATTTGTCAGATAGCAAGCTGATTGTGATGTTAACATACTATAACATCATCAGCATTGGACAGAAGATGCTTGTGATATGCAAAATAAACAGAAATACCATAAATACTCAACAGATCTGATGAAAGATCACTGACCTAAATTGTTAACTGTTTCACTCTCCGCAGATGCTGTCTGACTTGCTGGGTACGTAGGAACATGTGAACATATGAATTTAGGAACAGGATTGAATCCTTGATCTTGCTTTGCATTCACTAAGATCATAATTAATCTGATTGATTGATTGATTGAAAGATACAGCATGGAAACAGGCCCTTTGGCTCATCGAGTCCACGCTGACCATTGATCAACATTTACACTAGTTCTATGTTATCCCAGTTTAGCATTCATTGCCTACACACTAGGGGTAATTTACAGAGGGCAATTAACCTACAAACCTGTGCATTCTGGGATGTGGGCGGGAACCCATATGGTCACAGGGAGAATGTGCAAACTCCACACTCACAGGGCCTGAGTTCAGGATTGAGCCTGTGTCTCTGGTGCTGTGAAACAGTAGAACCAGTGTTGTCACTATGCCTTCCAAATTGTTTGTACAATTCCATCTTCCCACCTATCCTGGAGAGAGAGTAGAGGGTCTGAGGGTGGTTTGTGAACACATGGAAAAGCCGCTGCAGTCCTGAGCAATGGTCCACATCACCACCCCACCTGCAGCCATTAGCCCTCCACGTAGTCTGGCGGCTGCCCTGCCCATCCCTGCCTACGCAACACCTGATGTCGGGGGTTTACATCAGGCTCCTGACACAGCAGTTTGCAGCTGGAGATGTGTGCCTGGACTGGAGGCCCAAGAATGAGATAACCAATTGGCATTATGCACTGTAATGCTAAGTTGGCTACATGTGCAACTTTGTTAATTAATTTGTGAAGATTGTAGGTTTTTGCTTTTAATTTATTCCTGTGTTTATTTAATATTAATTTGTTTCATTTTGAATCTTGAGCATACACAAGGAGATGGTATACACATTATGCTGGTGGATAGCAGGATTGAATAAAGCATTTGAATTGTTGTTAAATAACCTCATGAAGTATTGCTGGATGTAGATCAGAAGAATGTATGCATTAATTATTGGAAACCTCAATATTCAGGACATGCTTGGGTTTCAACCTGTACCTTCAGCCACCTTTCCAAACGTCAAACTATAAAATACCCAAATCCAGCAGGATTTGGGGAGAAAAGAAACACCTGAATTAAAATCTTATTGAAGTTGCTTATAAACCTTGATGACATGTAATTTAAAAGAAAATTACATACCTGTCTTATTTTAGATGGTAGAGACCCCTCCTCTTCAGACCAGTTACTGCGGTAGTTGTATTGTTTTCCTCAATTGAATTTCTTTAATTGCTGGAATTTCCTGAGTAGTGGTTCAGGATCTGTCATATTCATAAGTCAGTACAAAAGTATTTTTCTTTAATTTTACAAGTTTCTTGCTTTTGCCTTTTGCCGCATTATTTCAAGTTAATTTCTGTTTTACTTTGAACTGAATGACATTTGTGACCACATTTTTAACATGCTAAACATGGTTAAAAAATGGTGACAAGGTAGATTGATTGCAGTGTATAGCAATGCGCTGTATGGAAGACAGACGTGACAAATGTATCAAACAAGGCGCATCTTTGGGGCAGGAGACTTATTAAGTTGTCACGCACATCATATTTCCGTTTAATTATATTGGATTTTGGCTCTCTACCTTTCAGGAATATATTACTGTGGAGTGTTGAATCAAGAAGAGTGCACAGCTTTTTATATATTAATTATTATTTATTTTCTTTGTTTTCATTAGGATAATGATGTTGTATACTACAATGCAAAAGATGACCTGATGAGTGTAAGTATGATTCAAATCTATGTTTTGTTTTACATTCAGGGTTATAAACCATCAGTGGTCTCACTCTTCCCTATATTTGAGGCGCCATGGGTATCAATGATTCCAGAGGAAATAACTAATTATTGATTAACATTTCTGAGGAATGCGCTGATAATCCTGGAAACGATGGCAAAGGAGCTTAAATATGCAAGAGGACCAGAGTACTGGATGGTTATCTTTCATGCGACGACCTGAATAAAATAAAACAAGGACTTAATAAATTCTAACATGATGACGTTGGTGGGGAAATTGTTTCAGTCGTGTTATTAGGATGGATTCAGATAGCTGGCATAAGAGGTTGAGGAACTGCAAGTCCTCTTTTAATTGCAGCAGCTCCAGTTGTTCTTCTTTGTTTCTGCCCATATGTGGATCTCTGCATCCCTACTCATTACAATGCCTGGGGGGCTACAGTGCATTGCACATGAACGGCCAGCAATTAAGCTGATACGAACCAGAATTAAAATTAAAATCTGAATTTTTAACCCTACTGAGATCCGTAATAGTCTCAGTTCACTACTGCTGTCTCTTGTCACATAGCATCAGAAAATGTGTTGCCGAGAAGTTGCATTTGAAACTTGTGTCATTGACACTTCCATGTCCTTCACAAACTGTGCCCAGTGAGGGTGAAATAAAAGGAAGCGTCAGTGTGAATTTGATGCTTTCCCTTGGATCAATTATTATATCTCGCTTCCCCTATTTTTTACTCTCTGACCAATGCTAATATTATTGACATTTGCCTAAGTAATGACTATCGACAAATGGGCATCACTTAGGAGTTTAGATATATCGCTCCTGAAAATTCCACCCCGAATTTCAATCAAGGTTGATTTTTTATGCATGTTACTAGAGTTCAGCAGTAAAGGTCCCTACCCCTTGGCAGATGACCACTACACGATATCTGGTGGTGGGCCGTCGTAGACGATGAAAGCATGGTTGTGCAGTTTCTTTGAGAATTGCACAAAGACCTGTGCGTGGGAGAGATGAAGGTGGAGAGCTGTTATATATACACACGAGCAACTCCACCCTCTTGGCCGCTGGAGCTGGACTCCAGTGCGCTGCTGAGCCGCCTTCGCTGCCGTTGAACCCTCCAGTGGATTTCCTCTGCCCAATCAGCCGGAACAGATTCCGCATGCTGGGCTGAGCAAGTCCCTAAACTCACCGGGGCGTTTGAGACCCGCCGGCTCTATATGATAACCTCTTTGATAATTGTGCATTTCCGTGACTTTCTTCAGTAACAGTGTTCATTATTACAGGTGTTAAAGCAAGACTACAGATTCAGGAGGTTCAAGGTTATGTGGATTTATTAGATCGTAGATCTGATGAATTTAGATTACTAGATATAGAACTTTCAAAAGATGGAACGACCTGAAGTTTTTATTTCATTTAATTCTGAAGTACTTCCCAAAATTTTAAAAATAATTTTGAAAGATTTGCATTCCTTTTATAATCTTAAAACCACTCCTGATTTGTCTCCTCTCCAATCCTGGGGTGGCCATCTCTTGATTAGGTTCTGTTTTTTGTGGATTCCATCACGTTATTCCTGTGATGAGTTTTAGCCAACTATTATACCTTGAGAGGCATCACCTCAGCCCCAGTCCTGACCGACTGAGCCACACAGAGAGTAAACCTACACCAGGTAATCAGACTCTGTAGCTGAGTTTTTTTTTTGTCCTTTTAATTTATATATCGTTTATTGCCAAATGGAGGAATGCAACTCATTTGAGAAAAAAAATGAAATGAATTCACATTCTCATTTCCAAAATTGCAATTTGTTTTGAAGCACTAAGAAGTTAGGCTAACATTAAATGTTGGCATTTGTGACTTACAGAGAGACGTAAAGGAGTTAGTTGGAGGTCACTTTTCTCCACTTTTAAATGGTCGGGGGAAGAAACTTAGAATTAACTGAAAAAAGAAAAACTCTCAGGTTTTGCAGCTTTATGAAAAACAACTCTGCCGATTCAGTTGTTTTTTTGTGACTGCTTGGCTGCAAATTCAGAGTATATGTTTTTAATATCCATTTCAATGATTAACTACAAATAATGACTATTTTACCAACATGTTTGTACTTTTATCATTTCTGAAAATACTCCCTCGTATAGACTGACTTCCTTCAGCAGCCAAGACCCAAGATTTTGTTTCTATAATATGCCCACTCCTGCTGCTGAATGTGTCAGCACTTTGCTGGTTTACTGCACTCATTGGTTTGTGGCTACAGAAGCCGGGTTCTCTACTCGACGGGGGGTGCTAAAGGGCAGAAAACTACGATATCCTCTCGCCCATATCCAGACTTGTTGAAAGATGCTTTTAAAACAAAACAATAACTTTCCTTATTCCTTTTCTACCTATGGCGGACTACAGATGTAAGGTTTTAAGAAGCTGAGCGAATCTATGGTTACTCGTTCCAGTTGGAAGTTGGGAAGTACTAATTAACCACAGTTTTGGACTGATTCCCAAAAACCAAGCAATGGAGAGCCTCAATTACAAATGTTGTCTTCTGTGGCATGAACAATAACTGTAAATACGCCGATTTCAACAAGACATCTAATTGTGCCATAAGAGTGAAACTGGTGAAGTCAGGTCTTACACTAAACCTATAGAAAGTTGCTCAGGGCCTTTATGGTACAAGAGCTTACTTGAAGATGTTCTATAAAGTGTTTATTTGGGTGAGGTTTGGCGTGCCGATGATGTTGAAACATTGGATGACTGTTGCTTTTCAGCCAATAACTGATTTGGTGAAGGGATTATAGAAAATTAATTATTTTACATTATTTTTTGTTTACGTGGATTATATCTCAATTTTGCTCACTGGTTTTCCTGCAAACTCTCCTTGAAATTTATCAGGCATGGATAATTTAATTTGAATAAAATATTTAATGTGTTATGTGGAATAGCAAAGCAAGCACAATATAGGAATGTGTACTATGCCTACATGTTCCATCCGGACCTATTCAACTAACTTCACTGAATATTCCTAATTCCTTTACCCCTCAAACCTCCATTTCAATGCTTCCAAGCAGTTAACCTTAACCATGTGTCCAGTGTGTTAACCGTAACCGTGTGTCCAAGCTGTTAACCGTAACCATGTGTGTGTTAACTGTAACCATGTGTGTGTTAACCGTAACCATGTACTCCACTCTCTGGATAAAGAACGTAGCTCTACCTTTGACTGAAAACCTCCAGCTTTGCTTTCTCCACATGGAGACATGGAGATTCAGCTTTGTTTTGGGCTGTAGAGGAGTGTTTTCCTTATTCACACAATGAGAAATGCCTTGTGCATGTAAGTATTGCAGATCCTGGCTCTTCAAAAGCAGCTTCAAAAGAAGATAACATTTTGAATGTTCTTTTCCCAGCATGATAGGAAGTTTGGGAATTGGTGGTTTCACAAAGATTTTCGCCTAGACAATAGACAATAGGTGCAGGAGTAGGCCATTCGGCCCTTCGAGCCAGCACCTCCATTCAATGTGATCATGGCGGATCATCCCCAATCAGTACCCCATTCCTGCCTTCTCCCATAACCCGTGACTCTGCTATCTTGAAGAGCCCTATCTAGCTCTCGCTTGAAAGTATCCAGAAGTATCATGGGTGAAAAATGACCTTTAGCACCATACTTCTCCAGTGATCAATGGGACAATGTACTGTAAGTGTTCCCTGGGGTCTGTAATCTCCATAGTTACTGCCATTCCCCAACATTTACCCCGCCCCGATGGACGGCAAGTAGCGAAGCTTTTAGAGCTGTAAAGGAGCTGTCCCACTTGGGCGACGTAATTGGCGAGTTTGGAAGAGTTTGAAAAAATGACATGTTGAAGACCTCCTTCGGCTATGTTGAAGACCAGCTTCATCTAGCTACGATTAGCTACTACTAACTTCGGGAAAATTGGACACCGAATAGTGGAGAGTGAAGACGACCTCCTTTGACCTCCCTTCGACCTCCCTTCGACCTCCCTTCGACTATGATGAAGACTATCTATGACTACCCTCGACTATCTTTGACTACCCTCGATTACCTATGACTAACATACCGACCTACTACGACCTACTACGACTAAACCTACGAGTAAAAAAAATATTGATTTTTTTCCTTGGCGCTCTTTTTTTACTCGCGGGCAATTTTTAACATATTGAAAAAACCGCTGAGGCCTCGAGGATGTGGAGACCACTCTCGAGCATGAAGGAGAGTTACGAAGACCTCCTACAACCTCGTGGTGACCATGCTGCAAGTATAAGTCGAGGACAAACTCGCCAGAACTCGCAGATTAGGTCGCCCAAATGGGACAGGCCCTTAACCTCACAGCACCAGAGACCCGGATTTGATCCTGACCTCAGGTGCTGTCTGAGTGGAGTTTGCACATTCTCCCCGAGACTTACCTGGGTTTCCTCAGGGTGCTCCTGTTTCCTCCCACATCCCACAAAAACGTGCAGGTTTGTAGCGTATTTGGCCTCTGTAAATTACTCCGAGAGTGTAGGGAGTGGATGAGAAAGTGAGATAACATGGAGCAAGTGTAATCGGGTGGTCAATGGTCAACATGGACTTGGTGGGCCGAACGGCTTATTTCTTTGCTATATCTCTAAACTGAACTGAAATAAACTAAACCTCACCCAAATAAACAATTTAATAAAAGCCTTTAGGACCATTCATATGGATTCACAAGGCTCCTGTTTAATGTAAACTGGAACAGGGCCTTATTTCCAAGATGAGGCCTGCTCCTAGTTTTAAGATCCCGGATTACCGAACAGTACATAGCTGTGCACTCAGAATCCTTTGTCGAGGCAAAACCCACTTGTGGATGGCCATGAACATGTGTACATTCTGTACACACATTGAAGTGCCAATAGCTCCTTTTAGCAGGAGCATTATACAGTATATAAAAATGTCATGCTGTTTGAGACAACTTCTAACTTTCCGTAATTTCAAATACTTCTGTTATTTTGCCACGTTATGATATCTTTTCAAATCTGTTCATTCTTTCCTCATAGCTATAATCTTTGTAAATGTTCATTCATCATCTCCAGCAGCTCTATTTTCTTAGCACTCAAATAGTGGTCGAGCCAAGATTTTATATAGGTTTCAACATGACTTCCCCACTTTTGAACTATATTCCCTTCAAATAAACTTACTGCTTGCTTTGTATTTTAATACCCCCATAAACTCAGTTCTTAGTGAATTGTGTATTTGTACTTCCACGTTACATTGCTAATCTAGTATTTTTCCAAATAATATGTGACCTTATTTTTCTCAATAAAATATAAACTTCACATCTATCTGTGCTGTAATCTCTTATGCCAATTTTATGCCCATTTTACAATGGCACCTTGTATTTTGATGTCTTCTCAATCATTTGATAAAGGCCTTCATGGTAGGTTGATCCAGAAGATTAAGATGCAAGTGATCCATGGTGACTTCGCCATTTGGATTCAGAACTGGCTTACTCATCAAAGACAGCAGTTTGTGATGGTGTGGTGTTATCCTGGCTAGATGTCTGTGACAATTGGAGTTTTGCAGGGACCTGTGCTGGCACCTCTGTTGTTTATTTAGTAAAATTGTTGATGTTGCATCCTTTCTGAGAGGAAGGCTGTCAGAGTCATATGGCAGGATATAGATCAGCTTCATAAATGTGTGGAGAAATGGCTCCTGGAGTTTGATCTGACCAAGTGTGAGATGTTGCACTTTGAAAGAATTTAAAGGAGATGTGCGGGGCAAGTTTTTTTTGGCAAAGATAAGTGGTAGATGCCTGGAACATGCTGCCAGCGGTAGTGGTGGAAGCAGGTGTGATAATAGCATTTCAGAGTCTTTTCAATAGGTACATGGATATGCAGGGCATGGAGAGATTTGGATCCTGTGCATGTAAAGGAGATTAGTTTAACCTGGCATCATGTACGGCTTGGACATTGTGGGCCAAAGGACCTGTTCCTGTGCTGTACGGTTCCATGTTCCAGTGGTGGTTATTCTCAATTTCCTCTTTTCTCTAATTTGTTTGCATATTTCTTCTTCTACCTGTCTTGCTTTAAATTGTGGTCTGTGAACACTCCTCATTAATGTGATACTTCTTTCATTATCGATTATCTTTGTATATGGATTCTACTTTTGCCATGCTTGTGCTTGCATTACCTTTCCTACGGCCATGACCCTATTTTACTGTTAACTTTGCCTATTCCACATTCCCCTTTTTTCCCCTGCAATGGCTAAATACCGTTTACGCGTTCATATTTAACTCTGCCTCCTGATTTTCCTGTGGTCATATCACAATAACCAGAACGTTGACAGGTTTCTTACTTGGTATCATCGGCTTCAACTGTCCCATTTAATTAATCATATTACATGTACTGCCCTTAAAGAGTGACTCATTTTATTAGCTGTTCATCCCACATAACTTTGAAGTCTTGTTCCGTGACCCTACTTAGTACCTGATAATTTGTTATGTCCTAGTTTAGCATATACTTTGTTGTTCTAATTTTTATTAGGCTTCATTTTGGATTCCTCTTGTGGATTAATTGTTTAACCATCCCATTGTCACCTTCCCATTTATTCTTTTTGCTGATAAAGCGTCCCATTATAACCAATTAATTCCCTCACAATTAATTTTATAGTCATAAATCTGTAGTGACACTGTCAGAGCACAAACTGCAGGTATTTGTACATCTTTAACTTTTAAAAATGGCCAGATTCTTCACAAGAGTGAGCATCAAACGGAATTTGATTGAATGTAAATTTTCTTTTTAATGGTGATTCAATCCCACTTTGAATCCATTCCCCTTAAATTCATGATCTACTTTGGGGACTGCCAGTCTAAGAGAATATAATTCAACAACTAACTGCCAAATTGTAATAGATGAAAAATTGAATCTTGGGATCATTTCATGTGGGACGTTCCATTCCTTTTCTGATTGCATTTCAGTTCACTCTGGAGATGGATCTATTTCTTTTGAATGTAATTGCATTTAGAGGACAGGAGGCCATTTTGTGCAACTGGGCTCCTCTGGAATGCTTTCTCCTGCCTTAAATCGGTCCAGGCGTAATTATATGGCTTATATTTTACTGAATTCCCACAGTGGTTCAGCTGTCATTTCAGATTCTGCTGCAGATTGAGATCAATTCCCAGAAACTTAATGCGAATGATTCATTTTGTATCCATTTTACTGTGGGGGATCTGGGTAGAGAATTGGGAAAATAAATGCTACGAAAGATCTGAGCCATTCTCTTTCCAGCTGAGCTAGTTGACATTTATGGTGTGGTTACTGGTGAGCAGCTTTTTCCATGAGGTGCAGTATCAGCACTGATTACTTTTCTGAAGCTAATGAGACTTCTCCTGCGATTGAATAACCAAAAGCATATACCATCACTCTGAATACAACTGCCTGACTTCTGGGAAATAACAGAGCCTGTATCAACTGAATTTGCTATTCTGCTCCTCTTACCTGTCTATAGCAGTTGATATTGACCATGATGATGGTCAGTTTCATCATTGGCGTTGGAGAAAGTCCAGAGGAGGTTTACGGGAATGATCCCGGGGATGATTAGGTTAACGTATGAGGAACATTTGATGGCTCTGGGCCTTTACTCAATGGTGTTTAGAAGGATGAGGGGGGGGGGGGGGGGATCTCATTGAAACCCACAGAGTAATGAAAGAGTAGATGTGGGAAGGATGGTTCCAGTAACGGGAGAGTGTATAACCAGTGGGCACAGAGGATGTGCCTTTAGAATGGGGATGAGGAGGAATTTATTTCGCCAGAGGGTGTTGTATCTGAATAATTCATTGCCACAGATGGCGATGGAAGCCAAGTCATTGGGTATTTTTAAAGCAGAGATTGATAGGTTCTTGTTTGCTAAGGTGCCAAATGTTGTGGGGAGAGGGGGATGAGAAGGGAAAATAGATCAGCCACAATCAAATGGCAGAACAGGCTTGATGGGCTGAATGGCCTAATTCTGCCCCCCTATGAACATGAACTATTGTGATTTTTTTCTCATCTATTCCTTCTTTCCTTCACTTTCCACCTTTGGAGATCCCTTCACAAACCTCTAACTATGTGATCAATTCTCTCTTGTTTAATTCATTTGTGCTTGGAGTATACCTACTTGTTTGTCATCTCTCCTGAGCGGTTATTTTCTTCAATTGATGCACCTCTGTCTCCTTCCCCTTTCCTTCCTAAATGTCTGTACGTCTAGGTTTAAAAGCAAATGAGCCTTGCCATTAACCAGCTGTCTGCAGTTTACTTTCTCACTTTAGGGAGGATTTGGAGATAATTCCAGTGCTAAAGATGCAAATAGCAGTGTAAAGTCTGTCTAGAATTAACAAACCGTAGCACACTGTGATTGCAGAAGAAAATTAAAGTGACATTGATGGTGTGGCCTTGTTAGAGATCAACGCATCGAGAGATCTAGAAGCGTTCAACTGATATTGAAAAGAGAATCTCCAGCATAAAAAACATTTGATGCATTGCTAGGTGAGAGAGCTAGGATGTAGGAGGTTCTCAGAGTTCCACAGTAATGGCTTCCATCCTATAAAAATACACAGGATAAAAACGTGTTAAGGACTTTCAGAAAATAGGGAAATTATGACTACCAGATAAGGTTGAAAAGGTTGGTAATTCTCTTTTAAATAGAAAATAATATTCTAAAGACCTTCATCATATTTTCTTGCTCAGTTGATGGGTGAGGCAAGGTGATGTGTAGAAAAAAATTCCAATTATGATCAAAATCCAAATATACTTCATATCTGACTGTAGAGCTTTGGACACAAAATTCTGATACTGCAATGTAGAGGCTGTGCTTAATGCTGGACAGGTCCGCTGTCTGACAAACCATTAAACTGGGGCTCCACCTGCTCTCTCAGGCGGTCATGAAAGAACCAGTGACGCACTGTGAAGAAAGGCAATGAAATACCTCGTGTTGCTCCTCAATCGGGATCAGTAAAATAGGTTGCCCAGCTAGTATCTCATTGCTGCAGTGTGCAAATGCATGCTGTCCATCTCTCTCTGGCAGAATGGGGAGGGCTCTCTTGTTATGTAGTGATGCACCCGTCCCTTTTAAGCAAATCACAATGAAGGTGGAGCTGAGACCAAGATCAGAGGAGGTGCAAGGAGCCACACATTTCCCACTTTTGTACATCCTCAATACTTTGACAGTGACCATTCTGCTCAGTGAGTCACAGAACAATGTTGGAGTCATAGAGTCATAGAGTCATAGAGTGATACAATGTGGAATTCGGCCCACCTGCCTGCGCTTGGTCCATATATCTCCAAACCTGTCCTATCCATGTACCTGTCTACACCTATCACCCTTTTGTGTCAAAAAGTTACCCCTTGGATTCCTACTAAATCTTTTCCCCTTCGCCATGAACCTATGTCCTCTGGTCCTCGATTCCCCTACTCTGGGCAAAAGATTCTGTGCATCTACCTGATCTGCTCCTCTCACGATCTTATACACCTCTATAAGATCACCCCTTATCCTCCAGTGCTCCATGGAATTGTGACCAGCCTGCTCAGCCTCTCCCTATATCTCACACTCTCTAGTCCTGGTAAATCATTTCTGAACCATTTCAACCTTGACAATTTCTTTCCTATAACATGGTGCCCTGAACTGAACACTATATTTTAAATATGGTCTCACCAACATCTTATACAACTGCAACATGACCTCCCAACTTCTGTACTCAATATTCTGACGGATGGCCAAAGTGCCAAAAGCCTTTGAGACCACATTATATACCTGCAACTCGACCTTCAAGGAACCATGAACTCTCCTGAACACTTTTGAGGAATTGCACCCTATCTGAACCCTTCACGCTATGATTTTCCCAGTCTATATTGGGAAAGTTAAAATCCCCTACTACAACAACCTTATTTGACCTGCAGCTGTCTGCAATCTCCCGGCACATTTGTTCTTCTAATTCCCATTGACTATTCGGGGGTCTGTAGTGCACCCCCAATAAAGTGATCATCCCTTTCTTGTTCCTCAGCTCACTAGACGAACCGTCCGTAATGTCACCTCTGAACACAGCCGTGACATCCTCCTTAACCAATAATGCAACCCCCCCGCCTCTTTTTCTCTCGCCCATGTCTCTCCTGAAGCTCCTGCACCCCGGAACATTGAGCTGCCAGTCCTGTCCCTCCCTTTACCAGGTTTCAATCATGGCCACAACACCCCAGTTGCTCATACCTATCCATGCCCTAAGTTTATCTGCATTACCCGTCGGGCCCCTTGCATTAAAATACATGCAGTTTAAACCAACCCTCCTTCCTCGTTCTCCGCCTTCCACCTGCATATTCTGTCCACTAACCTTTCCCACACCACCCTCCATACCAACTTCTAGCCTCTCACGTGCCTCTGTCCTGCACGAGATCCCACTCCCTGCCAATCTAGTTTAAACCCTCCCGTGTAGCATTAGCAAACATTCCCACTAGGCTGTTGGTCCCCATCCAGTTTAGGTGCAACCCGTCCCTGTCATACAGGTCACCCCTGCCCTGGAAGAGATCCCAATTATCCAGAAATCTGCACTGTGCTGCAGCTGCACTTCTTTATCTGTCACCTCATCAACTACTTTAGGGCTAATTTGTAAATTACTCGAACCTGGGCCTTTGACCTTCTTTTTAAATCTTCTTTCCCTCTGACTCACTTACTTCCAGCCAATATTTGCTCTCTCTGCTTCTGGCTGCTGCTTCTCTCCGAAGATTAAAGACACAGGGAACTGCAGATGCTGCTTTACAAAAACAAGGTTTGATGGTGAAGGTTAGTTGGGAGAAGGTTCGATGGGCATTGAAGACAAAGGAATGGAACAGACCAATATTGGAATTGGAAGAGCTAAGGATTCAAATCCGTATGGAATAGAGAGGTTTCGAATCCGTATGGAGTAGACTTGATTTTTTTCCTATTTTTCCCATTCAGCATAAAGCCAAATGAGATATTCTAATCAAGGCTTTGATGGTGCAAGTATGTGGGCTGCAGGGCTGGGGAGAGGTGGTTGAGGTGGAGATAGGTGACAATACTGCCCCATGTCTACCACTGCTGAAAGGCGGAAACACCTTGTGGTCTGATCTTGTGTTGAGCTTCTCTGCCACCCATGAACCCCTGATACTGCCTGTGTCCAACCCAGGTTGTATTCATATTCCAGGGTCCCACTGACTCATGACTGGAATTATAGAGTCATTTTCATTTCAGCCAAAAGATGCAAGACATCATTTTAGATGTCCACATAAAAAAAAAAATTTTTTGGTACTGCCATTAATTTATTATCGTCACCGAGATACCGTGAAGAGCTTTGTTTGTTTGCTCTCTATGCAAATTACACCATAATTTAGTACAATCAAACCACACACAAGTACAACGGGTAGTGAAGAAATACTAGAGTGTAGAACATAGTGTGACAGTGTTATGGCATTACAGTTACAGAGAAAAAATGT
This sequence comes from Amblyraja radiata, assembly GCF_010909765.2. NCBI lineage: Eukaryota > Metazoa > Chordata > Chondrichthyes > Rajiformes > Rajidae > Amblyraja > Amblyraja radiata. Next base: position 25,997,412 of record NC_045976.1, read on the forward strand.
AGGTTGGTAGATCAAATGAGGTAGGTTGGAAGATCGAGAGCACATCTTATTTATGGAGTCAGTATTATTCAGTAGTCTGATAACAACAGGGAAGAATCTGTACCTGAATCTGGTGGTACGTCTCTCCAAACGTTTTGTATCTTATGCCTGACGGGAGAAGCGGGCATGACAGAGGAGAAAATGGTCTTGATTATGTTGGCTGCTTTCCCAAGACACTGTGCAGAGGCTGGTCTGTATGATGGACTGGACAAAATGCACAACTCTGCAATTTCTTGCTATGAAACTGGGAAAATAAAAGTACAATCATGTTCGTAGATTTGAAAAATTTTAGCTGGTTCTAAAATTTTCTCTTTGTGTTTTTAACATTTCTAAAACAAAAAAAAATAATCACCTTGTATTTTTATATGTCATCATTGTCCAATTACTGGAAAACTAGTTTTCATGTGTAAATGAACCTTTTATAGCAAGATGGTTCAGGCATTAACAACATGATAAAATAATCTCATTTCAGCTGTGATGTCTTTGTAGTCCGAGATCATGCTCAAAGTGCAGGATTGTGTGAAACACTCAGAGCTGCAAAATATTCATTCTTTGATTATTCTTCTCCCCCAAAAGTCTGATAGAAATGAAAGCCGCCCAAGGATCAAACCTGACTTTCAATTCAACCAAGACTTCCGTCGTCGTGTGGACTTCAACAACACCGCTGTCCACATCCCCACCGACATCTACGAGGGCTGTGAGTATTCTCCACTCTTTGTGTGATGTATCCGTTTCATTGGAAAATGTATCAAACTCTCAACGATACATGGCTGCTGTCATTAAGCACTCTCAGTTTAAAATGGCGGACTTAATGTATTAAAGAGACCCTCAGAAACAGACTAGCAAATTCATACGCATTCTTATTATTCAAATATAAATATTTTTTCATATGGATTTTAAAGGACAACTGAGAAATTTTAATCTTTGGGTACATTATCTGTTGGGTTATTTAAGGAGGCAAAGTAGAGATTTATACTGGAGGATAAACAATTGCACTGCCTATGTGTGTACTGGCATCTGAGAGGAATGGAGATGATCTTCAAAATACTTTACTGCTGTAAGCCTGTTACTTTTTTATTGACCAGTCCACTATTTCTATGTTAATTTTATGAGTCCCTATTTTGCGGTAACTAGCAAACAATGCGGCCCATGGTGGTGTGAATAAGTCTGCATCCATCCATAACTGGACCACTATGCCCAAGGGGATCCATTATACTCTGCAATCAGTACCATTATCAAAGGCACCAATGCCATATACTGTAGGGAGTTTGTGTGAAGGTTGTGTAATGGCTTTTTTATGTCCCATTTTCAGTATTTAATGCAGGTAAGTCAGTTTTCATCTTAAATTGTGTGGTAAGATGATGACTTCTTCGAGTGACTTCTTCAAGTGACTGCTCATTAGGAGCTGATGCTTTTAACACAAGCCGTACAGGTTGTTCACGAGGTTCTGATTTATTGTTTATTGATGTATAGACCAGATTTATTCCCATCCGATACACAGGTTGCCTTCTGACAAATAAGTAACATTTGGCGAATGTCCTATTAGGCTGAACAGTCGTCATGTTTCCTTCTCAGTGCAGTGTGGAATAGGCAGTGGTTGTATTACATTTTAATCTAAAAAAGGTATCCAAGTACTGCATCAACGGTTGCATAGTCTTTCTAAGCACCAGAGCACGTTCCAGATATCAGTCTTGTCTCACTCAGCTTGAAAGTTGCATTGACCTGATACTTGATTATAAAACGTGACGTATGCTGCTTGCTGTAATGGGAACTGCTACTGATACCCAGAGGATGATTTGAATTCTTACCTAAAATATTTGAATTAAGGTGTGTTTTGCCCTGCAATTAAACTGTCATAAGGTCATAAGTAATAGGAGTAGAATTAGGCCATTCGGCCCTTCAAGTCTACTCTGCCATTCAATCATGGCTGATCTATCGCTCCCTCCTAACCCCATTCTCCTGCCTTCTCCCCATAACCTTTGACACTATCAACAAGAACATTCAGTACAACCATGCTGAAAGAAATTGCAATAATGCTTTGTTCCTGTAATCCAGTGTCGACAACTAAATCATTGACGCAAAGGAAAACTACCAATACTATTTACAGATAACTGACATGGGCCTATTGAGCCTTTCCAACTGGTGTTCAACAATTGGTACCATGCTTACAACTATGTTGCAACATCATTTGGTTCCATCTTTACAAAAAGCACCAGTGGGTGGGCGGGACTTCCAGTGCTATGCTCACCGTCTGTTTTTTTTTAACAAATTCCTACCTCACGTGAATAAAAGCTGAACCAATCTTCAGCCAAAAATTCTTGCCTGCCCCTAATTCATTGTAAATCATTACTCATCATGTATTTGAATGGGGTTGGATCCCATCATCATCTAACATCTTTCTTACAACAAGGCAGTCCTCTGGGATTGAGGATGACCTGCTCCCACCCTGGGTTTGCGGTTTTGGAGGTAGCTGATGAGGCCAGTATGGGAGCCATAGGTGGGAGTATTTAAATTCAAATAATTAACTAACACCTAGTGAATAAATACCTGGTGATCGTGCAGATAATTATTTGTTGATTAAAGTCACATGATGCACTGATGGCCTTTAAGCATGTAAATCTCTCATCCCTAACTGTGGTGCAACGGTAGAGTTGCTGTGACAGTGCCAGAAACCCAGGTTTGATCCTGACTACGGATGCTGTCTGTACAGAGTTTGTGCGTTCTCCCTGTGACCGCGTGGGGTTTTTCCGGGTGCTTCACTTTCCTCCCAGTGTTCAAAGACATGCAGGTTTGTAGGTTAATTGGCTTCTGTAAGTTGTCCCTAGTGTGTAGGATAGAACTAGTGTGCGGATGATCACCAGTCAGCGTGGACTCGGTGGGCGGATGAGCCTGTTTCCACACTGTATCTCCAAACTAAATTAAATTAAAAAGTAATTATGCCAGACTGTGGGTCTACTAATGTGGTTAAATGTCACTGGTGGATGATGTTCAAATTCAAGTTACATTTATTGCCACATGCACCAATTGTTACAGTGAGATTTGAGTTACCATACAGCCATACGAATAAAAAGAACACAATACACAATAGAATTTAACATGAACATCCCCACACAGCGGAATCAACGTTTCCCATTGTGAGGGAAGGCAATAAAGTTCAGTCATCTTCCTCTTGTTCACCCATGGTCGGGGCCTTTGACCCCTCCGCAGTCGCCGCTATAGTGGCCCGATGCTCAGGCCCTCTCGCCGGGATGATCGGAGCTTCGGCGCGGAACGGAAGAACACTCTCAGCGGCTTGGAGTTTCCGAATCAGCCGTTTCTTACTGGAGACCGCGGCTTCCGAAATCCACAGGCCGAGCTGGGTGGAGCTCCAACACTGGCGACCCTCGGCAAAAGTTCCCAGGACTCCGCGATGTTAAAGTCAGCGCCGCCCGCAGCTAGAAGCTCCGCAAACCACAGCTCCACGATGTTAAAGCAGCAGGCCCAACACTCCGGAGCTCCAACACGGTGATCCCCGGTAAGGCATTGTCCCACTCCGCGATGGAATTCAGTGCTGCGCAACTGCTGAAGCTCTGACCGGTCTCCGGTAGGAAAGGCCGCACCAATCTAGTTGGTAGGCGCGAGGGGGGGGGGTAGACGAAGATGCGACTCGGATAAAAGACGCATCTTGACCAGGTAAGTGACTGGGACACCGTTTCCCCGCTTCCCCCCACCTCCCCCACATAAAAACGACTAAGATACCTTTAAAACATACTTAGTGACATACTAAAAATAGCAATGTTATAAAATTTTGAGATTTTAAAAATCAAGTCTGCATAAAAATAAGTTTAATTTGACACCTAATTCACTTTCATATCTCAAGTATTTAAAAAGTTATGGCCATTTTCATACTGGGAAATGAGCATCTTGTTCCCTATTGATTTTCTATGGACATAACAAAAAAGCTGTGATCGTGAACAGTCAAAAGCCCATAAATTTCTTAAAAATTAAGAGAACTGAATGAAATTTTCAGTTATCATAGATTGAAGCATTCTGAAACAAATATAAAATTATCTTACTTGGATGACCTGAAATTAAAGCATATAATTAGTTAGTTACCTAATTGTAGCTAATTTCAGACTTCAATTACTAGATCTAAACATCTATCCATTTCTTAATAAATGATTAACATTTTTAAATAGCCTAAATGTCCAAATAATATTCACAAATAATTCACAATAAAACATGATTTTTAAATCTCATTTACATTAATTTATAGGCCAAATGGAAGGAATTTAGTGTTCAATTGCTGTAAATTAAAGTCCATTTAAATCAGCTTTCCAGTGGGTCCCTGTGAACGCGCTGGTTTAGAACGTTCACATTGCGGTAGATTTGTGCCCCCAAATGCCCAGAAAAATACTGCGGGATATAATGGGCCCAAAATGAGCTCCTCGCAATATTAAACTTTGTATAAAGGGATCTTTAGAAGCCCTTTTTAATGTAAAAATATACAACCTACCTTCTGCTATTTGCTTTATGAGACCCTGCGGTTGCTGGTGTTCGCGGGTTTAGAGGTTGATTTTTAAACTACTATAACTATTATACGAGGCCTTTAAAACTAATAATAGCTTTTGCGACGGGGTCTTCCAGCGATTTTTCGTTAATAATTAACTAGGCTGAACATCTTCGATTTGAACAGCCTAGCGAAAATCGCGTTTTAAACCCGCCCCCTCTAAACGGCGCCACAATCGCGCACACCCGCAGCGACAGATTTTCAGCGACGCTTCAGGTAGGCTTTGCAACATACCTACTAAAAATAACAAAAAAGGCTGATAGGACGAACAATTGCTGGCGAGGCTGCCACACTCGATGGCGCCACCCGATGGATTTCCACGTCAGAATGAGAATTTGACGAACATGTACCAAACTGTGACATCTTCAGTTTATTCAGAAACGGATATGAAATGTTATACATCTCCATTGGACCACTGGAAGGCATCACAGTCAAAAGTTACTTCCAGTACATGCTGATGATGTGCTGATCATAAGCTTTTGTCCATGCTCGCTCACTTAAAGAAAACGTTGCTGTAAAATACCTTGGTTGAATTGAAAGCACTTGTCAACCTGGTAGCGAGAAAGGACAATTTAATCTTATGCTTTATATTTAGGAGACATCTGATTTTGGTTGTTAGCACTCAGTGGGCGTGAGATTTGGTTGCTGATATTGACCAGCGACTGAGCTATTCGTTAATTGCACGGTGTTTTTTAATCTGAGCTGTCAGTTATTGAGGGTGGAGTGTGGGGATTCTAGGGAATTGCAGTAGATGTGTCTGTCCCTTTCTTGGTCATTTCATGAACTGTTTAATATCAGCATTGACTCCACTTTGACATTCGATGTTAATTACATGTGACCAGTAGCGGACTGGGTCTAAAAATATTGGTTGCCAGGAGACAAAGGGGGCCCACTTCATCAGGGGCCCACTTGATATAGGGGGCCCACTTCATCAGGGGCCCACTTGCCATTGGGCAAGCTGACACCCTAGCCAGTCCGCCACTGCATGTGACTGATTCTTCACCATTTACCGGTTTCCTCCCACGCTCCATAGATGTACAGGTTTGTAGGCTAATTGGCTTGGTAAAATTGTAAATTGTCCCCTTGTATGTGTAGGATAATGTTAGTGTAGGGGGTTCGCTGGTCGGCACGCCGAAGGGCCTGTTTCCGTGCTGTATCACCAAACTACACTAAACTAAACTAAACTGGAATAAAATAAACTAAAATAAACTAAACTAAACCATTTGTGTTATTCAAACTGAATCAATTTCAGTTTTACCACTTGCGGGTGTGTCTCTGTGATATTAGATATCTAAGAGATAGATTCTTGATTAGTACGCGTGTCAGAGGTTATGGGGAGAAGCCAGGAAAATGGGATTGGGGGGAGATGGATCAGTCATGATTGAATGGCGGAGTAGCCTAATTCTGCTCCTATATCTTATGATCTCATGAAGTCTCACAGCGTGAATGCTCTCTCATTCGGGTCACCAAGGTTTTCTCCTTCTCTGTGTACAACTTGTGCTTTTTTATATTTCCTTTTTCATTACATTGTTAGTCTTGTGTCTTCAGCTATGTCTCAGACTGCCTGCTCTCAGCCCATTTTCATGGGCATCTTTCATGTAAAAAAAATATATATATTATGATGACTTCAATATTTCCTCCCTGAAACAATTAGTAGTTAGTTCAATAAAAAATATCTGATAGCATGTTGCAGATATTTTATTCACTAAGACGTTGTTGTCTGCTCCTAATTTCTGCTACGGGAAAGCCTTGTTGGATCAAATGATGAGTGATTTGCCATGGGATACCCAGCCTTAACTTGCTGCTGTGGCTGCTCCATTTAACTTTCCTATTAGTGCTGATCGTAGAGTATTGATGCTGGTAACTCAGCAATGGTAATGAATACCTTTGGCTGTCAAGGGTTGTTAGACTCTCTTGTTGGGCATGATCATTGCCTATGATCTGTAGTATACAGATGTTTTTTTATTACTTAGAGATTCAATATGTGTGGCTGAATGTTGTTCAGGTCCTGAAATGTACAAGCATGGACTACCTTATTGGTTGAAGAATTAACAGTGGAATTGAGCATTGTGCAATTGTCAGCAAATCCTCCCACTTCTCACCCTATGATGGAGGGTAAACAGTGATTAAAGCAGGTAGTTTGAGCCTTGGATATGGTGTTGAAGAATTTCTGTAACGTGTGTGCTTCCCAGTTTTCCTGTCTGAAAATTGACTTCTCAATATTTATTTTCAGTTGTCAATATTCACACTATTAACAATCTTCCCTTGAGGCGATGCAATGCAGAGTGAACCGGAGGGGATAATCTTGATTTAAATATATCTTGACATCAGCTCATTGTCTCCTCATACAATGTTCCCAACATATTTAATTCAACATAGTCCAGAATACAGCTTCATTCTTTTACAGTTTTTGAAACCTTATTATATGTAAATTGGCTACTAGTTTAACCTCTAAATAACATAGGCTACACTTCAGCAAGTAATCAATTGGGAGTGAAGTGTTCATTGGTATGAAACTGCTAAATAAATAAAATGTGTTATTTAAATTAAAATGTAATCCCATCCACCGTTCATGGCAATGTTTCCAGACTGCTTACATTTTCCAGATGCTTCAGAATAGACGTGGAATCCAGTTCACTAAGAGCAAGTTAATAGTATTAACTTAATTGTATTGCATCTCCAGATGTTGATCATCTGTTGTATTTGCCCAGTGAGATCATTACCTTTGTTTTCCTACCATATCCTGAGAGAAAAATTCTGGAAAATGAAAGGAAGGATCTAAAAACAACATAGCAATTTGTTTGATTATCAGAATGCTTTTATATGAAAGACCCAGAGCTATTGTGCACCTGCTTAAAAGTGTTTAATAAGCTTCACAAAGTGTGGAGGCCCTGTCCATTAACTCTTATTTCCAATATGTCTTTATTAAATTTTTACCATTCACCATCTGTACTGACAAGTCCAAATTTGGCTTGTCTGCACAAGTGCAAAGGACATTAGCAATGAGGAACATTAATCTGGCAATGTATCTGCCTTTGCACAACATCGATCTGGTGTACAAGGTAAACAATAGACAATAGGTGCAGGAGTAGGCCATTCGGCCCTTTAAGCCAGCACCTCCATTCAATGATCACATGGCTGAACATCCCCAATCAATACCCCGTTCCTGCCTTCACCCCATATCCCCTGACTCTGCTATCTTTAAGAGCCCTATCTAGCGCTCTTTCTCGAAAGTATCCAGAGAATCGGCCTCCACCGCCCTCTGAGGCAGAGAATTCCACACTCACAACTCCGTTCTAAATGGCTTACCTCTTATTCTTAAACTGTGGCCCCTGGTTCTGGACTCCCCCAACATCGGGAACATGTTTCCTGTCTCTAGCGTGTCCAAACCCTTTATAATCTTACTAGACTATGTGGGACCCGTTGGGTCCCAGCATCATACAGGAGGGCTGGTCCCCCAACGCAATATTCCACCTCTCCATCAATTCCAATATTGGTGGCCAGTAGGGGGGGGGCTTTTTGGAGTGTTGTGGGCTGATGGGACTGGTTTCCAGAGAGCTAGTATGAACATTGTGGGCCGAATGGATTCTTGGGCTGGCGACTCAGTCACTCAAGCCTGTTGTGCTGGCAGCTCAGTCACGGCTGGTGGGCTGGCAGTTGACTCACGGCTATTCCTTGAAATTTCATTTCAAGCAGGGTGCAAGGCCACCAAATTCAAGGCCACTAAGGACAGCGAGTCGTGACCTCTCCCCCCTCCATCTTGCAGAGACTGAGCCACGCCCACACTTGTGGGTTTTATGGGCCTTCCCCCTCCCACCAGAAGGGGCATGGCCTTCATGGTGTGATTGACAGGAGAGAGAATCTCAGCATTCTTAAAACACTAATAACTCTTTTATTTTTCATCAATGGGAAAAATCCTCGGCACCTGATGAGTGGAGGGGGACTCTGAGTAAGATGGCCAAAAATCACATCCGTACGTGGTAGCGTTTTTTCTAAAATCAATATGAAGCGCAAACAGGAAGTAGTCAAGATTAGACTTTTAATTATATAGAAGGCAAGGCAACTTTAATTAGGCAAGGCAACTTTAATTAGGCAAGGCAACTTTAATTAGGCAAGGCAACTTTAATTAGGCAAGGCAACTTTAATTAGGCAAGGCAACTTTAATTAGGCAACACAGCTTTCGCATTTCCAAACCAAAGGCAACACAGCTTTAGCATTTGCAAACCAAAGGCAACACAGCTTTAGCATTTCCAAAGCAAAGGCAACACAGCTTTAGCATTTCTAAACCAAAGGCAACACAGCTTTAGCATTTCCAACCCAAAGGCAACACAGCTTTAGCATTTAAGAAGAAACGACAGATGCTGGAAAATCGAAGGTAGACAAAAGTGCTGGAGAAACTCAGCGGGCGCAGCAGCATCTATATCTCCACCTGTCTTTTTCTTTTTTCTTATTTCTATATCTTTCGACCACACTACTTTGGTAGTTTAGGGATCTTTCTTTTGTTATTTTTCGATCTATCTTTTCACTTTTCACTTTTTTCCTTTCTTGTTCTGTTTTTTTTTTCTTTTTTCATTTTCAGGTTATAAGGTTAAAAATGAAGCTGTACAACAATTGTATAATTTTAGATGCCGAATGTTTTATCTTTGTACAATTGCTTCTAATAAAAATAATTTAAAAAAAATGTAAAAAAGAAAAAGAAATAGGCAAGCAAATGCTATTTCCTTCGCTCCATAGATGCTGCCGCACCCACTGAGTTTCTCCAGCACTTTTGTCTACCACAGCTTTAGCATTTCCAAACCAAAGGCAACACAGCTTTAGCATTTCCAAACTATATATTCAAACCACATTAAGGGCACTGACAGTTCAGTAAAACCACTCTCAGTTTAGTACACATGTGTTCAGTGTTATTCACAGCTCAGACTGAGAGACGTGACCCTCTCGCTCCCCCATCTTGCAGAGACTGACTGAGGCACTCAACACTTCCGGGTTTTATAGTCCCTCCGGAAGGGGCGTGGCCTTCAGGAGAGAGAATCTCAACATTTTTTAAACACTAATAACACTTATTCTTCATCGATGGGAAAAATTCTCTTGTCCTGCACAGCAGAGGGGGACTCTGAGTAAGATGGCCAAAAATCACAGCTGTAAGTGGCAGCGTTTTTTCTAAAATCAATATACAGAACAACAGGAAGTGGTCCAGATCAGACTTTTAATAATATAGATATGTTTCAATAAGATCCCCTCTCTTCCTTCTAAATTCCAGAGTATCCAAGCCCAGCCGCTCCATTCTCTCAGCATATGACAGTCCCGCCACCCCGGGAATTAACCTTGTAAACCTATGCTGCACTCCCTCAATAGCAAGAATGTCCTTCCTCAAATTAGAGGACCAAAACTGCACACAATACTCCATGTGTGGTCTCACTAGGGCCCTGTACAACTGCAGAAGGACCTCTTTGCTCCTGTACTCAACTCCATGTGTTATGAAGGCCAGCATGCCATTCGCTTTCTTTACTGCCTGCTGTACCTGCATGCTTACTTTCATTGACTGATGAACAAGGACCCCTAGATCCCGTTGCACTTCCCATTTTCCCAACTTGAAACCATTTAGATAATAATCTGCCTTCATGTTTTTGCTACCAAAGTGGATAACCTCACATTTATCCACATTAAATCGCATTTGCAATGCTCCTGCTCACTCACCCAACTTGTCCAAGTCACCCTGCATCCTCATAGCATCCTCCTCACAGTTCACACTGCCACCCAGCTTTGTGTCATCTGCAAATTTGCTAATGTTACTTTGAATCTCTTCATCTAAATCACTGATGTATATTGTAAATTGCTGCGGTCCCAGCACCGAGCCCTGCTGTACTCCACTAATCACTGTTTGCCATTCTGAAAGGGACCCGTTAATCTCTACTCTTTGTTTCCTGTCTGCCAACCAATTTTCTATCATGTCAGCACTCTACCCCCAATCCCATGTGCCCTAATTTTGCCCACTAATCTCCTTTGCGGGACCTTATCAAACGCTTTCTGAAAGTCTAGGTACACTACATCCACTGGCTCTCTCTTGTCCATTTCCTCAAAAAAATCCCAGAAGATCAGTCAAGCATGAAACATTTGCATGGTGTGATCAAAATGTGATCAAAAACATATATTTAATATCAATGTGTTGGGGGGCAATGAGAAATGATTAGGACAATCATATTCTCATTGTATCATGTCAAATTACAAAATGACTATTTCCTCCTACATTTGATAAAGGCTCCCCCATCTTGCATGGTGGTGATGCCATCATAGCTAACATTCCGTCCCCTTTAAATTCTCGTTTTCACACCACACCATTCCATATCTCTGTGACTCCCTCTTCCCTGACTCTCAGTCTGAAGAAGGATCTCGACCCGAAACGTCACCCATTCCTTCTCTCCAGAGATGTTGACGGCCCCGCTGAGTCACTCCAGCTTTTGTGTCTATCTTCTATATCAAACATTGTGCTGGCTGGAATATTCAATGTCCATTTCACGTGATCTCTGTAATGAATTTTCTAATTTTCTTGCTTATTGGGCACCAGAGGCTTTCTTGGCAGTTAAAACATTTAATAATACTCAAAGGATTTGTGTTAATCAATTTTTTATTTTGAATTGCAAGGCCTCATGGGTCAGTCATATGTAGATTAACAAAGACTGTTGCCTCTGGCAATGGCAGTAATGTAGTTTCATTAAAACTTTATACAGAATAATCCTGACCTTGCAGTAAAGTGATACTATGGTTGCAGTTATCTAAACAGAAAATATTTTATTTAATCTAATTAAAGGAAAATAGTGAGAGAGTTAAAGATAATAGGTACAGATTGTAAAAACAGTTCAGTTTAGTCTATTGTCACTTGTACGGGGGTACAACAAAAAGCTTTTGTTGCGTGCTATCCAGTCAGCAGAAAAACACAAAGCCCTGCATGTGATGAAGTATTCAAGCTGGCTATTTACGAATAGAGAAAGAACTACAATCGGTAACCATAACTTCTGTGGAACCTAGTTAAATTTATAATCTTGACGTTGGGATTAAAATTATGTAACAAATTGTTCCTGCTGCGATTTTTTTTCAGGCGGTTTGAGTGTTTATCCAATAATTCCACTCAAATTTCTGCTGATCGTTGTCCCATGACATTTTCCTGACCTTCAAAATTAACTTTGCTCCTTGAGGGCAATTGTCCTCTCGTTAGTTTCTTTCTCCTTAAAGTAATCTCATATCCCAATAGCGGTACATTTTGATTCCAAGCAGATATCATGAACTTCTGCTAGACAATTGAATGGATGTAAGGAATGATAGTTGCCAAATATTAATGTTGTTTCACAATCAATAGAACTTGGGTTTTGTCAATGTTCAAGGTTGACATTTTAGTGGTTGTGATGATTACTTGTTTGGCTGCAATAAACCTGGAATTTTTTACTTGGATGCTTTGCTGAGTATTACAATTAGAATTATTTTTAAAGATTTAACATTGCACCATCTTGTTGCTATGACAGTAAAAAATCTGGAAATAGGAGAATGTAGTTTAGATCCTTGGACCTGTGCCAGCAACCAGTGCGATAATGACTGATTTGTGACCTGACATCTTATCAATTACTTTTTCCAAAACCTTTAATAAGTTTGGTCAATATAAATGTGTCAATCTCAGATTTTAAATTAACAATTGGCCTAAAATCAATTCTTGTTGGAGTAAAACATTTGAAATGTTCACTGGCAACAGTATTATACTGGGGCTTGGAATAGATCAGTCAGGCAAAGTAACAGGCCCTTCAGCCCACAATGTCTGTGCCAAACATGGTACTAAAATAATCTAATCTCATCTGCCTGCACATGATCCAAATCCCTCAATCTCCTGCATAACCATGAGCCTGCCTAAAAGCCTCTTAAACATCACTTTTACTCATTTCACTTCTGTAAAATCATCCCATTACAGTAAGAATGTGGCGGCTTTGAAGAAGGTGCAGAAATGTTCTCGGTATTAGCTACAAGGAGAGATTGGACAAATTTGGATTATTTTGTCTATAGTGTCAGAGGTTGAGGGTAGGCCTGAGAGAAGTTTATCAAAGTATGAGAATCATAGTTGGGGTAGACAGCCAGAAGCTTTTAACCAGGGTGGGAATGTCGCACACTGGAGGGTATTGGTATCAGGTCACAGGGGGAATGTTTAAAGGAGATATGTGGGGCTCTTTTTTTAACACAGAGAATGATGGGTGCCAGGATCGCACTGCCTGGTGGTAGCGGCAGATACGACAGTGGTGTTTAAGAGGCTTTTGGAAAGACAGGTGAATATGCAGGGAATGGAGAGATATGGAGCACGTGCAAACAGAAGGGATTAGTTTAAGTAGTCATCATGTTCAGCGCGTCTTATCTTGGGGTGGGAGGCCTGTTTCCGTGCTGTACTGTTCTATGTTCCAGGTTGAAATCAAGCCAGGTCCCTCTGGATTCCCTTTTATTTTAGCTCCATTTAACAAAATACTCCACATATCCATTTTTATTCCTACCAAAGTGGACGTTTTTCATAAGAGATCATGTCCTCACCAAATCACTTAATCTACATCCTCTAGAGCCTGGCTGACTCCAACCCGAAGCTTACTCCAGTTTGGATACATGACACTTAGTCCACTTAAATCATTGATGCAGATTGTGAACAGCCAGTATGCCAGAACCAGTTCCTGGTGGGACCCTACCAGCTACACTGTTTACACCCAAAAACCCCCCATATATTCTTACTCTGTTTACAGTATGTTAACCTATCCTCGATCCATGCCAGATTGTTCCACGTTGGATAAGATTTCTGGGGACCTGCTAAATATCTGATATATTTCAGATCTGATATTTAACTAAGCATTTTAAGATTTAACGTTTTGCTTACTTTTGCTGTCAATATCTAGTAACTCAGCTGCAAAGTAAATCTGCTTTCAGGGGGAAAAAAAGGAAATTGAATCAATTCATGAACATATATGTGAACAATAGTGATAGTAAGTTGTATATTTTATGAATGTGTTTCTTATGATTTTATTTTCATAGATAAATTATTTCATGCTAAGATAATTTTGTTCAAGGTGATTATGTTCAATCAGAAAACTGCAAACCTTAGGCAAATCTGTTGCTGCTAACACCAACATTTTACCAAAGGGAAACGGCTAATTTCTGTTCCATTGTATTAGCTTCCCATTGATCCTACAAGATGTTATCTTGTAAAGCTGCCTGCTTGGAGATCCCTTATTAAGGTTCAAAACACACTGGAAATAAAGTAACCATTCACTGTAAATTACTAAATGGAGTAATTATAAGCCCTAGCCTGTGCAACCAAAGATATCAACCCACATAAGGAACATATCACACTATTCTTGTAAAATATATAATGTGTTTTGTTCGTGATAGTCTGCTAAAATTGACATTAAGCCCCAACAACAATGACTTGAAGCAGTAGACAAATGCTTTAGAGCAAAATCGCTGCTTTTTATATGAGCAAAATATCGTGGAAGGTCGAAATTTGAAATAAAAACAGAACATGATGGAATTATTGAACACTAGACCAGTGGAACCCGTTGGGCCACTTCCCCCAACACAATATTCCACCACTCACCCGATCCCCCAATGCAATCTTCCACCACTCACTCATAGCCCCCAACTGCACAGGTATGGCTCATTTCCCCTCATCCCCCAACACATCCCCCTTCTTCACCCTCCCTTTTTTCTCTCCTCCTCTCCTCCTCCACTCCCTCCCTCACCTCTCCTTCCCTCTCCCTGCCCCTACCCTCAGTCACTCCCTCCCTCGCTCCCTCCATAACCCCCCTCCCCTCCCTACCCCCCTCCTCTACATCTATCTTCCTGCTCCCCCACTCCTCACCTCTCCCCTATCTCACTCCCCCACTGACCACAATATTTAAATAACATTTCTCCTCCTCCCCTTTCCCCACTCCCTCCCTCACCTCTCCCTCCCTCACCTCTCCCTCCCTCACCTCTCCCTCCCTCACCTCTCCCTCCCTCACCTCTCCCTCCCTCACCTCTCCCTCCCTCTCCTTTCCCCTACCCTAAGTCGGCGTTCCCCGGGGCCTATCAATCGGCCCCATGTGGGAGGGGGTGGGGCGGCGTCGGCGCTCCCCGGAGACAATCAATCAACCCCACGTTGTGGGGCGGCGGCGGCGCTCACCGGAGCCAATCAATGGACTCCAGGTTGGGGCGGCGTCGGCGCTCCCCAGACCAATCAATCGTCCCCACACAAAGAAAATTCCGGAATTTCTTTTGTAAATAAAACCCAAGAATTTGATTAAAACTGATTTTTTTTTTAAATTAAAAAAAATCCCTCTCCCTCCCCCCATAACCCCTCTCCCCACCCTACCCCCCTTGAGGTGAGAGCTGCTGATCCCAGTGTGATGTCATTGTGGTCGAGAACACTGCTCGCAGGCAGTTTATGTAAATGAGATCCCATTGTGATGTCATTGTCGGGTGGAGCACTGCTGCCTGGCAATTTATGTAAATGAGATCCCATTGTGACCTCATAGCTGTAACTGCCACTGCAACTGTCACTTTGAGGTCAAGTGATTCTTTCTCAAACTGGATTTTGTAACGTTGAAGATGTGAATAACTTGTAAAATATAACATCAATCTGAACAAAACTTTGATACACCACACCACAAGACAATGGTGAGTAAGGTGGTCCAAAAATTGTAGTGTTATTGTGCACCATTTTGGCATAATTCAGGGCATGAATCACACGCAGACAGACTCGCTAACAAATAAGATGAGTTTTAGTAATATTAGATGTGTAGAATACATTGTCAGCAACCCTGTGGCACAGCTGGTAGAGTCACTGCCTCACAGCAGCAGCGACCAGGGTTCGATTCTGACCTTAGGTGTTGGCTATGTGAGGTTTGCGCATTCACACTGTAACCGCGTGGGTTTCCTCTGGGTGCTCATCCGAAACGCATGCAAATGTGTAGGTAAATTGCCCATTAGTGTGCAAGGATTTCATAAGAAAGTGGGATAACATAGAATGAGTGTGAACAGGTGAGGCTCTATAACGTGCTGGTCAGGCCGCATTTGGTATTGTGAGCAATTTTGGGCATCATATCTGAGGAAAGATGTACTAGAGGGTCCAGAGGATGTTTACAAGAATGATTCCAGGAATGAGTAGGTTAATATATGATGAGCGTTTGACATGCACTGGGCCTGTACTCGCTGGGGTTTAGCAGAATGAGAGGCAACTTCATTGAATCTCACACAATAATGAAAGGCTTGGATAGAGTGGATGTGGAGAGGATGTTTCCAATGTCAGTGGGTGATGAATCTGTGGAATTCTTTGCCACAGAAGGCTATGAAGGCCAAGTCAGTGGACATATTTAAGGCAGAAATAGACAGATTCTTGATTAGTATGGGTGTCAGAGGTTATGGGGAGAAAGCAGGAGAATGGAGTTTGGGGGAAGAGATAGATCAGCCATGATTGAATGGTGGAGTAGACTTGATGGGCCAAATGGCCTAATTCTGCTCCTATCACCTATGATCTTATGATAAACCATTAAAAGAAATTACAATTCTTATCATGAAAATCAACATAATTTTAATCATGGAATAGATGGGATTACACAGTCCATTGCTAAAATCTTGGTCGACATTCGTTGAACAGGACAATATTTGTGACAGCGTGTACAGCAACAATACTCCATAAAAAGTTAAAGTTCTGTATTTCTTCAGTAATGCTTTCTTCTCCCAAGCCATGGGCAATGGATTCACTGGAGGAATAGGGTGTGACTGACATCAATTTCTGGGTTTCCACATTTAGCTGCATGTCCATGATTATTAGGTTGCTATAGTTTTCAGTTAATCATGATGTTCGTATTAATGAGGAATAGTACATTATATAGGATAAAGATGGTGGAAGAAAGAGTAATGGATTAACTTAGGAAGACACAAAATGCTGGAAAGGTTAAAGGAGTAATGAGGACGTTTTCACTCAGAGGATAGTTGGGTCTAGAACGTGCTATCTGTAAAAATAGTAGAGGCATTGAACAAGTATTTGAATGTGTAGAAAGAGCCATGACTTACAGTGCTGTGGATCGAGTGCTTGAAGGTGGGATTGGACTTCGAACATTTTCTTTGACCTGGCATTGATGCAAATCGCTGAAGCTTCTAAGTAATATATTTTCACTGATTCTGAGATGTTGTAAATTTTGGCCTGGTTAAGATATAAAACCCTGATGGATTTGCTGTCATTCCAGCTGCAAACTGCAGTACATAATCCTTTCGAAGCACGATGTGCTCAAAGTGTCAGCGTTCTGACCTAGCATATGGTGATCACTGAGATTGCAGCCAGTCTCCAATGGTTGAGACTGAGCGTGGGTCTTTCAGGCGATCTTGGGATTGCATGCAATTGCCGTTTTCCCCTTCACATAATTTAATTAGCTAATGGCGATGGTCAGATGTGGTGTGAAAATTATTGAGTCATAAATTGCTGTGGCAGATCATTTACTGGTGTCTCCTTTTTTATCAGTTTCCTTGTTTTTTTTTTTGCATGACGGTTTGCTGAAGGGGAGAGAGCTGATAACTGTGCAAGGTGGGAACTGAGTGAACAAGGCAAGCAGCAGTGCTTCTCTTTCAACAAATGGATTCAAAGACGAGGAAATAAATAGCCCAGGGATTGAAAAGATATGGGTGAATTCAACACAAACTAAATGAATGAAAGAAAAATAGTGTGAAAGAATGATTGGATTAAGAGGCACAAAGGAAAATCATTAAAAAAAAAAAAAAAATCATTTCTAGCTTTTAGAAAAGAAATGTACAATTAGATCTAATCTCATTCCACATACAAAAGTTTCACCCTGCATGGCATCACAACGTATTTCTCTGGTGAGGCAGACAGTACAGTTGTGTTTTACAGATAGTGCTTGAATGTGGGTTTAGATCATTAGATTTCATAGTCTAAACTCACCTTCACGGACTTGGAAACCAACAGAAGTAACAAGTGCTATCTTGAACAATATTTTTAATATTTCCATGCTATTCATCTAACTCTTTGAGGATGGTTTTGCCTTTGTGCACAAAAACTAATGTTCGAACGGTAAACACCTTAAACTGAAGACTTCAAGTAAAAAATCTAAGGCTGCTGCCTCTCTTTGGGGTTCATTTCATTCAGTTTGTACTCCTTGCCCAAACATATTTCAGTAAATTCTGGGGAAAAACAGATGAGTCCAGGTTTTCTGTCAGGGAAGTTGGGAGAACGGATACAGAGTTTCTGAAATCCATTCTCCTTAAAGATTGAATTAACATATAACTTTGATCGTGTTTGCAGAATTACCCCAAAGTCGGCGTTCCCCGGGGCCTATCAATCGTAATAATTTTCCCATCATGTAGTCATTTATTTGAGAAATATGATTTTACCAATTATCTGAAAAAAAAAGATGAATAAGTTGTGTGTTTTTCAGTGGGAACTGATGGCGAGGGTATCTGTGCTTACTGTTTATAATTGAGGGGATCCAACAACAATATCAAAAGGAGGCACGTGAACAATTAAATATAAAATTGCAGCCATTCAGTCTGTACTTACTATATTTAGAAAAATCTCCCAAATGTTATCTTTTGTTGGGCAAGTTGGAAGTTGCGGACTAAACCATAATTACTTTTCAACAACTTCTGTAGCTCAAAAGAGAACCGGATTTTGTGAGTGTGAATTTTCATCCTTCTGAAATATTGCAGCGTTTTCAAATTAAATATGTGAACTTATGAAATATATATTTTTAAAGTTTGATATTTCAACCTCTGTCCAGATCGGGTATATTCTGCATTATTTTTATCCTCTCTAAATCCTTATTGTTGAACAATTTTTTTTCTCATTTCCCTCTTTGCTGTCTGAAATATTTATTTAATCTGATTGCCTGCCCAGCATGTCCGATGTCACGTTCAACATCAAAAAAGGGTTACCCCATGCTGGAGCCATAGTTGGATTTATGTGGAAAACTACTTTCGTGCATTTGTGACTTCCATTGTCATTTGCGAGAAGGCGAGAACGAACTAACTCAGCACAATTAATCAGTGTTTCCAATTCTTTCATGAATACATATTCACTTACTGGGTGTGGTGTAGGCAGGGATTTGAGATGTGAAAGTTGCAGACAGGCTATGCGTAGCAGCATTGTTTTATCCTTTTTTCTTGGGACCCTTGCAATTCAATGTACATCAGTGCAGGAATGGGAAGACGTACTGCTTTCTGTTTACAATTTCTTGGCACATACTTGCTTGCACAAATGTCCAAAGAGTGAAATGTAACCTCAGCCACTCAGAGAATGGAAATCAATTAGGTCACGCTCTTCATCCAAAGAATAGAGAGGCCGCGGAGGCAGACGACTACCAGGAGGAACAGAGAAGCTGGGCGGAGGAACCTTGTGAATCGACAGAACCTGCGGTCGAGACCTGGGTCAACAGAGACTTCGGGCGGTGCAGCCTCGTGGTTCAAGCTCGGTATTGGCTATTCGTGGATAAAGATCTGCCAAGTGGAATATAATGTGGGAAAATATGAATTTTCCATTTTGTCAGGAAAAAAATAAGGAGGTATATTTATATTTCTTGCTAGGGGAATTCAATGTAAAAGTTGGGAGATAATGCTTCATTTATGTAAGGCAGTGACTGCAGCTGAACTATTGTGTACAATATTGGTCTCATTGTTTAAGGAAGGATATAAATATGTTGGATGAAGTTCGGAAAACGTTTACTAGACTGGTCATTTGCTTGGGTGAGTTGCCTTTTGAGGAAAAAGAGGACAGACTTGTATGCACTAAAATTTAGAAGAGTAAAAGGTGACTTGAACTAAAGATGTCTTGATGAGGTGTATGTTTTTTCTGGTGAGAATATCTAGAACTAGTGATCACAGTTTAAAACTAAAGATTTGCACATTGTAGGCAGAGTAGGTTGATGAATTTGTGTTCTCCAAATGGGTTTTGAAACTCTCTTCCTCAAAAGTTGGTGAAAATAGTGTCTTCAAATATTTTTAAGGCAATGGCAGGTAGATTCTAGATAAGTGAATGGGGGAGGGCTGCAGGAGTTAAGCAGAAATGTGCAGTTGACATCATTTTCAGATCAGCCATGAACTTGATCACCAGCTGAGCAGCCTCCACCTCTTTTCCCAGGGTGGAAATGTCCAACACAAGAGGGCATAGCTCTTTGGTGAGAGGGCAAATGGAGATGTGCGTGGCAAGTTTTTTTCCACAGGGGCTGGAACACACTGCCTGGTGTAGGTGGAGGCAGATACAATAGTGGTGTTAAAGAGAGTTTTAGAAAGAAATATAGAAAATAGGTGCAGGTGTCAGCCATTCGAGCCAGAACCGCCATTCAATATGATCATGGCTGATCATTCAAAATCAAAACTCCATAGATGCTGCTGCACCCGCTGAGTTTCCCCAGCAATTTTGTGTACCTTCGATATTCCAGCATCTGCAGTTCCCTTTTGAACATTCAAAATCAGTATCCTGTTTCTGCTTTTTCCCCATATCCCTTGATTCCTTTTGCCCCCAG
This sequence comes from Amblyraja radiata, assembly GCF_010909765.2. NCBI lineage: Eukaryota > Metazoa > Chordata > Chondrichthyes > Rajiformes > Rajidae > Amblyraja > Amblyraja radiata. The sequence continues at coordinate 26,017,527 of NC_045976.1, forward strand.
AGCAAATCTAACTCTCTATTAGATAGGCATATGGAAGTGCAGGGAAGATAGGAATATGGATGATGTACCAACATGTGAGATCAGTTTAACTAGGCATCATGTTTGGCACAAACATTGTGGACCGAAGGGGTCATTCCGGTCCTGTACTATTGCATGTTCTACTTTCAAGCTCAGTCTCACCGGAGTGCAGCTGATTATTTTCAATCTTCCACCTCATATTTTATGCAGAAGAAAATTATTTCACCTGACTTCTTCCTTCAGCTTGCTATTTAAAAAAAAACATGCTCTCAGCTAAGCCAAATGCCAGCTGTCATCCAATCAACTCATGTGACAGCTCGGCAGTGTTTAACAAGAAAAATCTTTTTTTTCCTGGAGATTGGACATTGTCACACTGAACTAATTGGATCAGTTTGTAGGTGCAACTGGAGTCTGACAAAAGCAATCAGCAGGAGTGCTTAGTGCCTTTCCAACCAACTCTCATATTGTTGAATACATGTGAACTGGGGAAATGTTTTAAGATTGTTCATTGGTTCTGAGAGTCAAGGCTGCAGATATATTTGGTTATTAAAACTTAACTTATATGCTTATAAAGTTACAGGGATATTTGTAAACCAGCTTCTGCCTTTCCTTGCTTCCAGATAAGATTTGTTTCCTGTTTGTTTATTGGGATACAGAATCGCAAAAATATTCAGTAGTGAAGTCTGAAGAAGGGTCTCGACCCAAAACATCACCCATTCCCTCTCTCCAGAGATGCTGCCTGTCCCACTGAGTTACTCCAGCATTTTGTGCTACCTCCCAAAAATATTCAGACTAGTCACACTTCATATCATAAGATCATAAGATCATTAGTGATAGAATTTGAGCATTTGGGTTATCAAGTCTACTCCACCATTCAATCATGGCTGATCTATCTCTCACTCCTAACCCCATTCTCCTGCCTTCTCCCCATAACCTCTGACACCTTTACTAATCAAGAATCAATCTATCTCTGCCTTAAATATATCCACTGACTTTGCCTCCATAGTCTTCTATGGCAAAGAATTCCACAGATTCACCACCATATGAATGTATATGAATGTGAATGTAGAATTGCAGATTGGTTACTGAAACACACCTTTAAATATCAAAATACTTTTCTGGATACAATCTCATTGTTTCTTTAGACTTCACTTTAGACTTTAGAGGTACAGTGTGAAAGGTCCACCGAGTCCGCGCCGACTGGCGATCACCCCGTACACTAGCACTATCCTATACAGTAGGGGCAATTTACAATTTACAGAAGCCCATGCATCTGCAAACCTGTACGTCTTTGGAGTGTGGGAAGAAACCGGAGCAACCGGAGAAAACCCATGCGGTCACAGGGAGAGCGTATAAACTCCGTAGTCAGGATCGAACCGGCATCTCTGTCAATGTAGGTCAGCAACTCTGTCACTGCGACACTATGCTTCCCAGTGTGCTTCCTATGTGGATGCTTAATTTTTAAAGACTGATTCAGCCTGTTTCGTAAAAGAATCCACGTAACAAACAAAAATTGACTATGAAACTGATTGCTCATAGACAGCTTGAGGTTTGCAGGTCGGAGATTGCACTGAGAATGTTGTGGGTGGTGAGTAGATTACAACTTAAGCTGCAATAGTTGGGCAAAAGTCTAAAGAAAAGAAAATTGGCGATGTTTTATTCAGAATTATAGAAATTGAATTGATGTTGCAGGAGTGGGATTCAGGCCCGGATCATAATGTAAGGCTTGTGGCAAGGGGCATTACTGTCATCCACTCTGAGGATAAGCCTTGATTTTAGATATGTTCCATACTTTGAACATCGGATACAGTAGATGAGGAATGGAGGAGGTGCAAGTGAACCTCTGCCGAACCTGAAAGGACAGTCGGGGTCCCTGGACAGAGTCGAGGGAGGAGTTATAGGGACAGGTGTTACATCCCCTGCGGTTGCAGGAGAAGGCACCTAGGGAAGGTGCGACTTGGGTTAAAGGGATGAGTTAACCAGGAAGTTGCAGAGAGAACGGTCTCTGCAGAAGGTGGAAAGGTTGCGGCTATATCTCTATCTCACCGTCTATATCTCTCGTTTCCCTTTCCCCTTAGTCTGTAGAAAGGTCTCGACCCAAAACGTCATCTATTCCTTCTACCCAGAGATGCTGCTGGGTTACTCCAGCTTTTTGTATCTATCTTCGGTTTAAATTAACATCTGCAGTTCCTTCCTACCATTTACTAGATTCATGTTACCTGGCATCACTGTACTAACCTGTACTAAAATAACAGGAGAAAATGACAGTAAGTGTTCAGCTGCATTATTCCCATGTTTTGCGTGTCGATCACTTTAAATTTTCCAAATGAATGTTAAAAATATCCTCAAACAAAATAATCATTAAAACAAAATATGAGTTGCTGACTTGGTTGCAGTTGTGTTTCATGATCTAGGCTCTGTTCTTCCCTCTTTGGTGAGTTTATGATGAGTACATTACAGGCTAAAAATATTTTAAAAATAGAAAATAGGTGCAGGAGTAGGCCATTCGGCCCTTCGAACCAGCACCGCCATTCAATGTGATCATGGCTGATCATCCTAAATCAGTACCCCGTTCCTGCTTTCTCCCCTTGATTCCGTTAGCCCTAAGAGCTCATTCTAAGATGGAATGGAAGATAAGATACGGGATGGAAGCTCAGACGCAGGTTTGCGAGGCAGCAATGCTTTGCTCTCTGGAGAGCCACATTGGTCGTCAGGAAATACCTTTGATTGCAGTAATTCAGAGAATACGCTCTGATCAATGAAAAGACACTGAGATTATTGACAGCAAAATATTTTCCCACCATCCTCCATGAAAAACATGTAGTCATTAGAGATGCATATAATAGCTTCTCATTTTAAAATATTATTTTCATTGGTATTTTCAACAATAAACAACGTTTAATGGAGGCAATGTTTAATGGGGCAAGTTTATTTGTACAGAGGTTTGTGAGTGCCTAGAACATGCTGCCAGAGGTGGTGGTCGAGGCAGATGCAATAGTGGCATTTAATAGACTTTTGGATAGACATATGGATATTCAAGGACAGGAAGGGTATGGATTATGTGCAGGTAGATAAGAGATGGTCTTGACATCATGTTCGGCACTGGCATTGTGGGCTGAAGAGCCTGTTCTTCTGCTGCACTGTTCTATGATATTGAAAAGAAAAACATGGATAGCAGTCATTATTTATGAATGCTAGAGAAAGCTAAATTAACCTTGGAGAAGTTACAGTGAGTTATTTATGTGCGGATATACTAGAAGTTGATAAAAAAGCATGGAAAGATCACAAGCAGATTTAAGGGTCTGTCCCACTGTACGAGTTCACCTAAGAGCTCTTCCGAGTTTAAAAAAAACAAAAAACTTGTGGTAACACGTAGCATGTACGTAGTGGGTAAGTCGGAGCTCGGGACGTCTCCTAGCGGCTCGTAACGCTAACGGCAGGTACTCGGGAAACGCAGTAAGCTCGGGAAGACTCGGGAAGATTTTTCAACATGTTGAAAATTATCCACGAGAGCCCCGAGTACCTACGAGCGGCCATTACCGTAATTCTCCGAGTTCGAATCAAGAGAAACTCGGGCGAACTCTTGAATTAGCTCGTACAGTGGGGCAGCCCCATCAGTGCCACTGAAGCATCAAAGATTTGAATGCATTTCATAGAATGTTATTTTTGCATCACCTCTCTGTGAAATTCCTGCTGCACATGAACGAATGACAATTTATGGATTCACTTGGTAAATTTTATTCCCTTCACCCTTGGTGATACTCCTGCACATTACACAATCCGGAATCTGACTCACACTTTGCTTAGGCGTCATCAGTTGCAGAAGTTCGCCAGAAAAAAATACAAAGAATTGCTTGTGATGAAATCTCAAAATACAATTATCAAAAGGACAAGGACTACAAGTTGTGTGAATGAAAGTTGTTTATCTTTTCATAGAGTCATAGAGTGAGACAGTGTGGAAACAGGCCCTTCGGCCCAACTTGCCCACATCGGCCAACATGTCTCAGCTACACTAGTCCCACCTGCCAGCATTTGGTCCATATCCTTCCAAACCTGTCCTATCCATGTATGTATTGAACTTCTAATGGTGAGGAACTATCCAAGTTCCATTTACATGTAGCTGTCAGAACGCTGTAGGGAGAGGAGTTTGTACCGTGAATCTGTAAATTATGTGTACTAATGCCCCAGTCCCACTTAGGAAACCTGAACGGAAACCTCTGGAGACTTTGCACCCCACCCAAGGTATCCGTACGGTTCCCGGAGGTTCCCGGGGTTTTTGTCAGTCTCCCTACCTGCTTCCACTACCTGCAACCTCCTGCAACCTCCGGGAACCGCACGGAAACCTTGGGTGGGGCGCAAAGTCTCCAGAGGTTTCCGTTCAAGTTTCCTAAGTGGGACAGGGGCATAATGTTAAGTTAAGCCGCCAGTGTGCCTACTATTATGTTTCCTACATGCAATTTATATTATGCCTGCCCAACCTACCTATAATGATGGATGGACTCTCTAAATATGTTAATTGCCTTGTGGCTTTTTAAATGCGCACAACATCAATAGAATCTCACGCGTTCAGAATTAAAGATTAAACTTTCGTTTGTGTCTTGTATCGATCTGTGTTGATTGTAGCTACGTGGATTCTCCGACTTCTGTGTTTTTGAAACGAATACAAAATCTTTCTTTGTTTTAATACAAACAAATACAAATTTAAGTAGACGTCATGTTCTATCATCTTGATTTGATGAACTTAATATTGGCTCTGGACGCTGCAACTCAGCCGTGACTGCAGAGAAAATGATTGGGTTTATGATGATTCTTCCTTCCCTGAGGTAGCACATTTTTATGGACATTTCACTGCAAAACACCTTAAGCAAAGGGGTTCTTGTAAATCATATGACATATATCCTCTTCATGCATGAGCAATGAATTTTATTATTGTTGTAAAGTATAATGTTAAACAAATTATGTTGCTATTTTCTATAGCATCGGAGGCGATTTGGATTGAGAGATTTATGAACAAGTAATTAATCCTAATATTCCACGGGAACATTTTTGAGATGTTTGTTTGGGTAATCCATACTAATTTGCCAGAAGGTAGCAGCATCAAATGGTTGTTAGTCCTCTTTTCCATTATTTATTAGTATGTGAAATACAATGGCAGACTCATTTATCATATGCTCAATTGCAGAAGCTACATAAATATATTCATAAACAACTGCTATTGTTGGTGCTACCATGGCAACAGCCTTAATAAAACTGCCAGCTTGTGTCTCTTGTGGAAATCTGATTATTTGCACAGATAATAATGCCGTGCTTGCCTACACCATTGTGCAGATTTTTGGTGTGTTTGGTGAGCTCACCTTGATGGATGGAGCACTGCAGCACAAGCGAGAAAATTGATGCAGTTTCAAATTACCAAGAGAAATACATTAACAGAATAACTTGGAATAAATTAATTTATGAAATGCAGAATAGAAATTAGATTTTACTCACAGTCATAAATATATGGCCTCGGGAGATTTAAACTAAATATCCGGCGCGTGGTGGCATCCCCAGACATTGACTATTGACCACGATCTTGGTTCCACCATGTCAAGCTTCACTAAATGTGAGATGATTTTCAATTTTTAATTGATAAATTACCTCATTTGAATTAAAATTAAAATTCAGTTTCTTCCCCAGATGTTTGCAACTTGGCATCATTTAATTCAGTTTCAATTCCCTGTTTTGGAGTTCATAAAAACCTTTGTTCTGAAGAAGGAACCTCACCCACTTCACCTTTACGTGGAACTGGGCTCCTAAACTGTTATCAGATGTTTGATCATTGAAATCATTTAAGGAGGTTGCATCCTCCAAATTGACAAAGCCTTGATTTTTAAGTTTAAAGAATGTGGGAAAGGGTGAATTTAATAATCTTTCCTCTCTTGTGCTTCTGGGGTCAGGAGAGCAGTAGTTTTTCCTGCTAATCTAGTGGGGCAACATGAACGGCCAGCAGCCATCTTCCACATTGCTCCTCACAACTCCACATTCTTCTGGATACTGATCTAATGATCTCTTCCCCTGCTTTCTCTAGCCAATCTAGCCTTCCTCTAGACTGCTCCTAGCCTTTGACATTAATCCACCTCCAAGAATATCCCCAATCTTTCAAACAATGTTTCCCTCACACCTCATCTCCTCTCCATTGCATGCCACATCCTCCTGCAACATTGCAAGACATGTCCATTTTTTGGACTCTACTGCAGTTTTGTCCCCACAGTCGGACAGTGGCCCAGGATTTATGCTCATTACTCACAATTGATGGTCTCGTGCTCACGAAAGTGCCTTTCCCAGGAGCAGGTCCTCCGGTGTGAGCTTCTTCAACTAAGTCAGCTCGAAGCAAGCAGCAAAGTGCTGAGAAGGGTCATTTAAGGCCTTTCAAATTGTACATAGCAAACCACAGCCACAGAGATATGTTGGCTGCCACTAATCCTGACCCTGTCTGAGGAAGACATTTTAAAAAATCGATAAAACATCCATTGAAAAACACTCGAGTTACTCTTTTTTTTAATTAAAAAGATGAAAACACAGGAGTATACAAATTGACTCATTTAAGGGATGTGAATTAGCTCCTGCTTGTTCATCTCTGCAGCTACTCTTCTCCTTAGGAACATGGAAATATAGAAAATCGGTGCAGGAATAGGCCATTCGGCCTTTCGAGCCAGCACCGCCATTCAATATCATGTCTGATTATCCACAATCAATACCCCGTACCTGCGTTTTTTTCCCATATCCCTTGATTGCGTTAGCCCTAAGAGCTAAATTTAACTCCTGAAAACGTCCAATGAATAGGCCTAAACTGCCTTCTGTGGCAGAGAGATTCATCCATTCATGAATGATCTCAGTTTTCTTTAACCAGACGCAGAGAAGATTTTCCAGTGTTATTGCTGTGAACTCTGCTCAACTTTGCTCTCAACCACATAAAATGTCAGAGTACAACCAGGAAGCTCCACCAGGAGCCACCTGTACACAAAGATGACATCCTCTGGTTTTGTGTGGGAATTCCAGGTTTCCAGGCAATTGCTGAGCTCACAAACAACCTCTTGCTCAGCATCAACAAGACCAAGGAACTAACTGCTGACTTCAGACAGGGGGAAATTGGGAGACATTAAGCCAGTTTTCATTGGTGGGTAAGTGGTGAAGAAAGTAGCAGCTTCAAATTCCTGGGCGCTCGCACCTCAGATGACCTGTCCTAGGCCCAGCACCCAGATGTCATCATGAAGAATAAGGGGTAGGTCATTTAGGACTGAGATGAGGAAATGCTTTGTCACCCAGAGAGTTGTGCATCTGTAGAATTCTCTGCCACAGAAGTCAGTGGAGGTCAATTCACTGGATGTGTTCAAGAGAGAGTTAGATATAACTCTTAGAGCAAAAGGAATCAAGGGATATGGGGAGAAAGCAGGAATGGGGTACTGATTTTGGATGATCAGCAATGATCACATTGAATGACGGTGCTGACTCGAAGGGCCAAATGACCTACTCCTGCACCTATTTTCTATGTTTCTATGAAGAGCTAGTGCCTCCCATTTCTTAGTTTAAAGAGATTGGCACGTCACCGAATACTCTCGCAAATGTTTCCAGATGTACTGTGGAAAGTATCCTGACCGGCCTGGTATGGCAAGAATGCAAGAGGCTGGGCCTCATTGAAACGTACCAAATAGTGAAAGGCTTGGATAACGTGGCTGTGGAGAGGATGTTTCCACTAGTGGGAGAGTCTAGGACTAGAGGTCAAAGGCTCAGAATGAAAGGATGTTCCATTAGGGAGGAGATGGGAAGGAATTTCTTTAGTCAGAGGGTGATAAATCTGTGGAATTCTTTGCCCAGAAGGCTGCAGAGGCCAAGTCAATGGATATTTTAAGGCAGCGGTAGATAGATTCTTAATTAATATGTGTATCAGGGGTTATATGGATAAGGCAGGAGAATGGGGTTAGGAGGGAAACATAGATCAGATGGCGGAGTAGACCTGATGGACATAATGGTAATTCTTCTCCTATTACTTATGACCTTATGGGGAGAGTGATGGACAGCATCATAGGCACTTAGACTTAGACAACCGCACAAAAACATACATTGAACATAAAATTTCACGTAAAATTCTGAGATGGTAGAAAAATGCAGGATACTAAAATTATTTTTCGTAAGTCTTACAGAGCAAGAAGTAAATTTCCCACAGAGATTTTAATTCTCTGTTTTGTTCTGCCGATTCCATGTAATGGGGCTTTTTCACGGGGCGAGTTGACGCAAGATGTCACCAGAGTGAAGTGGTCGTGGTCCAGCACGAGTCTCGCACGATATAACGGGTAGTAGATAAAGAGTTCCCACGGTACTCGGCATTTCTGTTATTTGTGCGAGTGACTTGTCCGTCTCCCGAGCTTTCACGTTAAATCTTGAATGAACATCGTGAACTACACGTGACACAAATGATGTAACTTTTTTTTTCACACACTATAAATATCCTCCCTTGGTTGAATTGGCTCATTTGGAGACATGTTTTACTGTGTATGTGGGAGACACAGATGGACAGAGCACAGTACCTCGGTCTTACTGTGTGTGGGAGAGGGGGAGAAAGAGACGTACACTCACAGAGGCAGAGTCTCTCAGCCTGTGTAAGAGGGAGGGAGAGAGAGAGAGAGGCACACACAAAGTGGATGTGAAATCTCACCTGCCTGTTTCAGTGACAGACACCCGCCGCCAGTAAATGAAGACACCCCCATCTGTCTCCCCCTCCTCTCCCTCGACTCCCCCACCTTTCCCTCCCAACTCCAGTCCCGTCCCGACCCCCTGGGAAACTGAATAGAGCAACAATCAACTGCTGCCTGTGCGCTGATATGACAATAAAGGCTACTTTACTTTACTTTACTTTACTGAGTTAAAGAGTTCCCACGGTAGACTGTAAAACTGTGACCCTGGTTCTGGACTCCCCCAACATCGGGAACATTCTTCCTGCACTTAGCCTGTCCAATCCCGTAGATACTGATTAAACCGGTATCTATTTATTTACTTTATTAATGATTTCAATTAAATATTGGGAACATCAGGCCGCAAACGTTATTTCTTGAGTGTTAGTGCCTTCTTCAGACAGCCTAATCGGAATTGAGTCTGAAGATGTGTCTCGTCCCGAAACATCAGCTATTTTTCTCCAGAGATGCTGCTTGACTAGCTGAGTTACTCCAGCTTTTTGTGTCTGTCTTCGGTTTAAACCAGCATGTGCAGTTCACTCCTTACACGGGTCTCTGTACAACATTGATTGGTAGCGTTCCGGACCCTGCTTCGGAAAGGCATCGATCGCTAGTCGGCGAGGACTCCGACCTGTATCTCTCAAAGAAGTACATGTGAAAATTTTCTCACGGACCATAAAAATGCGTAACCTTTCAGTAAAGTCCCTTTTAAAATCCCTTTTAAAGATTATAGTTATTTTCTTGAATCTCATTAACATAACTCATGAATTAGTTGATGTCCATATGCGGATGCAAATCTTTATTTTTATTTATTTTTTAAATTCAATCCCATAGAAGACAATTTTTACTCACCTTCTGTCCCCTCTGTCCAGCTTCCGGGTTCACCGTTCGCAGGAGTTCCCACGGTACCCGCAAGAGTTATTACGGATATCGCACTGGCCACTACGTCCATATAATGTTGCAATGCTCAACCACAGTGTACAAGTCACTCTTGGAGAAATTCAAACTTTCTTGAATTTTCTCCCGAGTCACAAGTTACACGATTACCTGCCGTTAGCGCTACGGTGGTCCACGGTGGTCCACGAATGCCGTACTGTTATCGCACGAGGTTCCCACGATGTTAAACTCTGGTTAACTCTTGCGTCAAGTCGCCCCGTGAAAAGGCCGCTTTAGACAGCAAAAAAGAGCTGCATGAGGGACTTAACGTAAAATGACTGGACGAAGCCTCAGTGTAAAAATCACCAATATTGAAGATTCTTAACCTTGGAACTCTTGTCGTTTTGGAGCAGTTTAGCATTTTAGGCATTTTTAAGCATTCAATCAGTTGAATGTTTCTGGTCCTATGTGATTATCCCTATCCCCATTGATGCCTGTTACCTTTTGAAGTGGCTTCGAACGTCCCTGCAGTTTGGATGTCACGTGGTGATTTTGTAGTTGGATCAGTCAGGTTATTAGTACAGGAGTTGGGACGTCGTGTTACAGCTGCACAAGGCATCGGGATGGCTTCATTTGGAGTGGGTGCACAATTCTGGTTGCCCTGCTATAGGAAGAATATCATTAAAATGGACATTTTCCAAAATAATTTACAAGGATGTTACTGGGTCTGGATGGTTTGTGTTGTTTGGAGAGGTTGGATAGAATGCGTCTTTTTTCCCTGGAGCATTGGAGGCTGAGAGGTGACTTTCTAGAGGTACTTCATCTGGGTGCTCCCACACTTCAAAGGTTAATTGGCTTTGGCAAAATTTGTAAATTGTCCCTAGTGTGTAGGTTACTGCTAGTGTATGACATTATCGCTGATCGACGTTGGCTTGGCAGACAAAGGGCCTGTTTCCGCACTGTAGCTCTAAAGTCTGATGTCTAAATTATCCAGGATACTGAGGAGTAACTGTCTGAAATGTTCAGCAAGGATCTGCTGTGTAAGTGTGGAAACTGTAAACGGCAGGTGTATAAGACTGCACCACAGGATAAATGTTCCAATCTCCAAGGTTACTCTTAAAAAGGATTCTAAAATTAAATTTGCTCTTGGGTTTTCATTGCCAATGGAATACATCTTTATTACATTTTAGATTTTATACCACTTCCTTTGGCTTGAATTGATAATCTTGTTTGCAGAGAGATGTTGTGCCAGATTAGATGAGCCTTTTAATTCGTATGTTTCACTTGTATCCCTGCTGCCAGGTCTTTGACAAGGATGATTCATATTACGAGAGTGGATAGTGATCTCACTTGGATGAACTAATTGATTTACTAATCTACTCCAGGTCAAACATCCAGCGGAAAGATGAATGGCAGATGATCTTTGTATGGAAGGAAGCGGCACTTTCAGTAAAAGATTAATATAATAATAACCTTCAAGCAAGGTTGATTGAAATTTTGCATTTTGACTGGCCATTAGAGAACAAGGCCTGTGTAAAAGGATCTAGATGTGGACGTTTGAACGGCAGTCCAGCTGCATTGCTGGCTGGTCCTCTTTCAAATGATGTCATTACCGATGTGCCATCTGGGCTCTGAGATTCATATTCATATTCCCAAGGCACTGTTTTAGAGAAAAGCTGGATAGTTATCTCTGATGTCCCTTTCTTCATGATCTTCTTCGTCGCTGTGATTTTTACGTTTTTTTGTGTGTGCATTTTGCCCTTTGGGTTTCCTGAGTTACAAGAGAGACTTTGGAAAATGCTTCATTATTTCAAAAGTGCGTTGAGATGTTGCAAAAGGCACTATGTAAATTCAAGTCATCCATATTTTCTTTTGTGTGCATCTGTATACATAGAAAATAGCGTTTATATCTTCTATTGAAACTATTTCCTCTGGACTGTATCATATTAAATGGATTTGCATATACCAGTAATATAGTAGTTGGGATGTTAGTCTGGGCAATGAATTGGGAACAGTTGTTAAAGCATTGAAAATATGTGTCAATTACATTGATATCCAAGGTCTAACAATTTACTTGATATGGAGTTGCTGATAGAAATAAAACCCATCCTAATTAGTAACAGCTGGTAGAGGAAGAGAAGGGGAGATTTGGAAAATGATTATTAATTTATTTTCCAAAAATATAAATTGCATTTGAATTTTCAAAATTCCAGCTGTCCCTCATACATCACTGTCAGATAATAATTTGAACTTTACAACTCTGAGATTGAGGGCATATTGTGGAACAGGAAGGAAATCTTCAAGCTTGCCGTTTGAAAAGTCAGAAGCTGAATTTGCCTTCTAAAGGGAATCCCACTCCATCCAGTATTAGTGATTGCATGACTTCCACCACCCTGCCTAACAACCTACCAGTTGGCTGAGCGTTACTGTCTCACGTGTAACATTGACCTTTGTGTAAGTGGCATCTAATGCCCACTGTTGTTGTTTGACACCACCCTCCATGTGGTATCCTTGTGCCCATCTATTGAGAAACATAGAAGTGCTGGCATCATTTCATGCCTACAGGCCTTTGTTCCAATCTGCAAATGGCCCTCCAAGCCTTTTCAAGAAGGGTCTTGACCTATCCAAAATGTTGATTGGAAAAAATATTTTTAGATTGAAATATCCATATAAGTTTTTATTGACAGTTCTATATGAATGCAGCATGGAGGTTTTTTCCTGGCCATTTTTAGTAAATCCTGTTTTGGTCTCTTTTCAATGTAAAGCATACATTTTTCGCATTTTCTTGTTAAAGGATGTTACTATTATGTAAGGAAACAAGACATTTAAAAAAAAGCTGGGATAATGTTCTCTGAAAAGAATGTAACGAAATGAAGGGATTTGTTTTAACTCTAGATTCTTCACATACATTTATGCTATGTATGTCCAGTTTTAGTTCTATTATTTTCACATGCTATCCTTCATCACACATAGTTCGTGATTTTTTATCCAGTGCGTGCTCACTGTTCGTGCCTGTCGATTTCTGGATCCACTTTATGTACATTTTGATTTTGCAGGAAATCTTTGGCTGCTTTTCAGTTCTATGAGGTAGAAAGGTCAAATTAAATTCAATTCTGCCAGACTTCATTAGTTATATTCCCAGTGGAGAAGAAAGCTTCATCACGAGGCGTCTGTGGGTTTTGTTTCAGAAGCTAATGACGTGGCGTGTGTAGTTTAGTCTTTCCCATATGGCAGAGGTGTTATGGGTCTTTGAAGTCTCAAGCCAATTCATTGATTAATGGCTGAGAATACCGAGAGATAAAAACATGATAATTTTGCATTTTCTACGATTGTCTCCATTTTGTATGCTTCAAGTTGAAATTTGTATTGTAAAATTATTATTTTTTCCCTGGCATGGTGATGCATAACCTTTATTCACGAGTTGTAGTCTGAGAACCACAGACCTTCATCATGTTTCAATCTCGTCTCCTTGGAGTGCATTCTGATAGGTTACTATCTCACAGTCTCCGAAGAGATAATCAGATTTTTTTTCCCCAGCACAATTGATATCTTTCACTTCGCTCAACTCTGCAAATGTCAGATACCCTGTGTTTATCAGTTCAGCCAGAGTATTATTGATGATTCTGTACTGGGCCATTATAGTGTACAGATTACAAAATAACCTAGTTCTGTATTCTTGCCACGTCTACTTCTAAAAGCAAATGAGTGCCGCTGCCTGCGTTTCATTGTTATTCATCAGACAACATTGAGCCACTTTTATTTGGCATTATTAAATTGGCAGTGCCTGACTTGTCTATGCGACTCTGCAATTTACTCTGATTTCTGTAATACAGCAAGTCAGCAAAGAACATCTCCTTTCCAATCATCTCCTGTGCAATGGGATTAGGAAGCATTTTATAAATATAAAGGAAGCAAGCTTCTGAAATGAAATCTATCCACATGTAATCGCCATTGCTGGAATCATCAAAGATGAAGTGCGGGCCCCTTTTCTATTGGCACCCTTCATACATTTCAGGTCACTTTCAAAATGCTGAGCACTGTTTAGTCAAATTGGTTCGGGCAGTCGAGAGGAGCCTGAAGCAAAGCAGTAAGTAAATTACTGCAATAAAATGGATGCGTTCTTTGGCAATAAATCCATTAAAGACAACGTGTGTATCAGATTATAATGAAAAAGCAATATGTTTTTGAGAGAGGAGGGCTGGAGTATTTAGCATTGCTGAATCCAGATTGACTGGGTGCTCTGCGCATCTGCCTGCCCATGGTAAATGGCCGCAACATCTCTCTCTGAAGCCCAATCCATTATTATGCAGGGTAAGAAGACCACCTTAATGCCCCAGACATTTCGAGCTGAATTTTGCCCTAATTTCTTCACATCTCTTAAGCATCATTAGCATTGAGACTTTGTTGGGGTTCTTCTTCTGCATTGGTGTTCTCTGTGCCTGTATTGGACATGTTCGGTCATCACACACGCAGCTCCTGAACGATGAGCTGAATGTAACCATCCAGAGGTCTCCACTCAGCTGTCCTCCCCACTTCTCTTTCCTCCTAAACCCCACATGTGCACTCATGCATCTGCAGTTACTAACTCATATGCAGTTGTGAACGTCTCTGAAAGTAAACATGCAGGTACAGCAGGAAGTGAAGAAAGCATGTTGGCCTTCATAACGAGCGTATTTGAGTATAGGAGTAAATAGGTCCTTTTGCAGTTGTACAGAGCCCTGGTGAGACCACGTCTGGAGTATTGTGTGCAGTTTTGGTCTCTTAATTTGAGGAAGGACATCCTTGCTATTAAGGCAGTACAGCGTAGGTTCACAAGGTTAATCCCCGGGATGACGGGACTGACATATGAGGAAAGATTGGAAAGACTGGGCTTGTATTCATTGGAATTTAGAAGGATGAGGGTGGATCTTATGAAAATGTATAAAATGATAAAAGGACTGGACGAGCTAGATGCAGGAAAAATGTTCCCAATGTTGGGGGAGTCCAGAACCAGGGGCCACAGTCTAAGAATAAAGGGGAGGCCATTTAAAACTGAGATGAGAAAAAACTTTTTCACCCAGAGAGTTGTGAATTTGTGGAATTCTCTGCCACATAAGGCAGTAGAGGCCAATTCACTGGATACATTTCAGAGAGTTAGATGGGCTAGCAGAATCAAGTGATTATGGGGAGAAGGCAGGCACGGGTTGCTGATTGTGGATGATCAGCCATGATCACAATGAATGGTGGTGCTGGCTCGAAGGGCCAAATGGCCTCCTCCTGCACCTATTGTCTATGTTTCTATGAAGACCCAACTTTGCAACAACCTGTTCAATTCACCTGCAACCGCTTTCCCTTTCAACCTCCTCTGCGGAGAAGCCAATCGAATGTTGTGAGTTCGGAATGTAAACCAGTGGAAGTGAAATTCCTTGTGCCTCATCCTGCTCATGGATGTGAGATTCTGAGCCAAGAACGGACACTGAGGCATTGATTAAGATGTGGAAAAGTAATAAGTACAGCTAGTCTTCATCACTGAGTCCTTTCTATTGACTTTCCTTGGAGCTGTAGTGAATTGAACAACGTAACTAATTTATGAGGAAACGCCAGGGTAGAACAGAATTAAACCCAGCAACTGAGGAAGCTGTTGTTTGGGTCCATATATATCCATGTGCCAAATGAACAAATAAACATATTCCATTCACTCTGCTACCATGTTGCTAATGCGCACTATAAGTCGGCAGGAGAAATTGAACAAATGAATGACCACTTTCACTGAGTAAATAAATCTGGTAGTTTCTGAGAGAAATTAAACCGGTTAATCATTAGATTTGCGATATTACATCTGTGAATTTGTGATATTACATCTGTGAATTTGTGATATATACAGGGAGAAAAAAATGTAGACAGACATTCATTCATCCATCTGGGATTTGGAATTCCATCTCCATTGTTGGATTTATTTGAGGTTTTAATAAAATTATATTTACCACTTGTGGAGCTATTTGGAATCGATTTGCCAAATTCAACCATATTCGTCAAACTGAAAGCACCCATTCAGTGCTTGACTCCGGCAAGGTTCCTTTATTAGTCAATGTTGGTTAAACATGTCCTCTTTATTAAAGGAAATCAATACTGTATTTGACTGGCAAGACATCCGACACAAATATCCTTTTTTTCATTCTAAACCTGAGATTGGTTTCTGTTAAATGGAATTTATCTTGGGAGTTGGAACAGCAGCCAGCTCATTATGCAGCACATTTGAAATGTTGTTGAGGGACATGGATTGTGATATCTGCATTAGAGTTTCTTGGCATCAAAGGCGAGAGCTTCATTTTGTTCAATTGGTTAAACGCTCTTAGCCTATCCATGAGGCCAGAGACACTTGAAGGAATTACAGTCATCAAACAAGGCATATTGTAAATCAGAGCTTTAGTCAGTCCCAGCTCTAATTCAGCTTCCTTGTGAAGATTACAGGGTATCGTTTGCTTTAATTTGATTTCTATTTGCTTATAACACACTCATTGTGATCCAGGCGGAGCACGCTTTTTATCTCAAGCTAGCTTGTTGTAACCTGATATATTTTTCTCCATCGGCAGCTTCCGCACAAATGTCTTGTGGTTTATTTTGTGAGCAAGAGCTGAAAATGTGTGGCAGATCTGGCAGCATCAGCAGACACGGAATGAAAATTAACATTTCAGCTTGGTGACTTTCCCTTAGTGCTGCCAGATATTCCAAGGAGCAACCTTGTTTAAGAAAGCAGAGCCAGGAGTGTGTTAGGGGATGAGGGATGAGGGGGAGGGCGGGGGTATATGTTGCACAGGGATGGAGAGCAGGAGTAATTAAACAATCAAAGGAATGAGGTGCATGGAAAACAGTGGGTGGTGATGGGGCTCCCATTGAAGGAAAGATAGGGAGGTGTAAACGATTCTGCAGTAAGTAGAGAAGGAGAGTATGGAAAATCTGGGAGAATACGAAATTATTCCATAGTCTAGAAATATGGTGAAAGCCAAACAAATAAGGAACTACAAATGTAATTGTGGCACGGTGGCACAGTGGCAGAATTGCTGTCTTTACAACGCTTTCAGCGTCTGCAGTAATATGTAATTGTATGGTCCATACTTCTTTCCTTGAATAGTTACCATCAGCAGACGAAGTCAACATCTATTGAATATATTAGTTTGTATTTTGAAATTGGATCACATCAGCATTCCAGTCATCACTCTTTCTTGAACTTCTGGGTGGGTTGTTTAACTTTAGAATGTAATTATTAAAAAGAACTGAAACCGCAAAACTTCCATTTGCTCTTCTCAAGTTGAATGAGGCAACCAGGTCTAGGATTCTTTGTTGTTGACCGCACCTGTGCACAAAAAGTCTGGTTGCAATGTTAAACACTCTGAATAATTATATTCCAAATAATGATAACATCCAAATAGTCTAGGCAGGATTTCCCAGGCACTGCCATTGTACTGTATAAAGGGAGAGAGAGAGAGTTATACTTACACATGCAACACACCCTTTATACAAGACCATGGAAAGTTATTGACAAGGCTAATGCGTTTGCATTTTAATCTGGGCATTATGCTATTGGGAATATGTGATTTGCTTAAAGCACCTTGACCTGCTAACACAGGAAGGCAAAGCTCTCCTTTGCATGGTTAATTCTCTATTATGCGCTACCTATTATGAGTCAGCTAGAATTTTGAGTGTAACACTATTTGGATGTTATTTTTGCTTTTTAATTTGGCTTCATATATATTGGGTGTCACAGGTGACACTGCTACAAGGTTGTGTTTCTTTGCACAACTATGAGCACACCTTAAATCTGTGGCTACTTTTTGTTTACTTTGGGTGATGTGAGCATCGCCAGCAAGAAAGGGTATGTCCATGCACATTCATGTGCGAATCCTCGAGGGCAGTAGTTCGCATGTTTTAAAAAATAGTCTGCAAAAAAGGATGGCACAGTGGTAGAGTTGCTGCCTTACAACGCCAGAGACCCGGGTTTGATCCTGACTACGGGTGCTGTCTGTGCAGACTTTGCACATTCTCCCTGTGACCACATGGAGTTTCTCCGGGTGCTCCGGTTTTCTCCCACACTCCAAAGACGTACAGGTTTGTAGGTTAATTGGCTTCTGTAAATTGTCCCCAGTATGTAGGATAGAACTAGTGAATGGGTTTGGCCGGTGGTCAGTGAGGAATCGGTGGGCCGAAGAGCCTGTTTCCACGCTGTATCTCTAAAGGTTAAAATAAAGTCGGTTTAAAAAGTGATTAAGTTAGCCTTCGATGCTCAAGCATTAGATATCATCTGTATAATCCAGTTATTACAGCATATGTCGATGTTAATGCAGAGAATAAACTAGTTATCATGAAATCCTGGTAAATTACAGCCCACCATGTCCACGCTGTCTAAGCTATTCTACATAATCCTGCTCTCCAGCTGTTTTGCTATAATCTTGTTGGTTGTAGCGTTTCAAATGTAGACAGGGTTTCTGCATTCACCACCACTAATTCTAACCCCCAGCTGGTCTCCAGATAAAAACATCTCCTTAAATCCCTGTAAACCCCTCCACCAATTACTTCAAGTGTACGACCCATTTATTGGCCTGTTTCCATCCAATTGCTTGATGATCAGAATTGGTGTTTCCCATGAAATAGATGTGCTGTGTCATTTTATATAACTGCAGTTAAATCTCTCTTTGGTCCACACTGTTCTGAACAAACCCCAACCACAAGCATCATTGCTCTCACCTCCAAACTAAAGTCTTCTGATATTGTCCTCAATGAGTCTTCTCTGAAATCTCTATTTAAAATGACATATATCTGTCATGTTAGGTAGCTAGTTGCACCTATTTACAAAACATTTAAACTATTTTGTTTACACTCACAGCATAGCCTCATGGCTGCATCTTATTCTACAGTGTGATCTGAGGACTGGTAAAGTTAGCTTGTATTGACCATTCTTAAATTTCCGTGAGAAAAATCTGGTGAGTAGCTTTCATGCATGACTGCATTGGAAAATCCCCAATAGGGAGGAAGTTTACAGTATCTTGACTGGGCAACATTGAAGAAATAGCGAAGTTTTTCCAAGTCATGAGAGTGTATTACCTAGTTTAGTTTAGAGATACAGTGGGGAAATAGGCCGTTCGTCCCACTGAGTTTGTGCTGGTCAGCGATTCCCGTACACTCACACTATCCTACAGATTAGGGACAATTTACATTTACTGAAGCCAAATTTATGTCTGTATGTCTTTGGATTGAGGGAGGAAACCGGAGCACCTGGGGAAAACCCACGTGATCACGGGGAGAACGTACAAACTCCATACAGACAGCACCGGTAGTCAGGATCAAACTCAGGTCTCTGGTGCTGTAAAGCCTACTTTGAGGGGAGTAAGTACATACTTACAGTCTATGGCCTACTTTGGGAGACAGTGGAAAATATATCTCGTCAAGTCTTCTCACTGACAGTACATCTTTGGGATGGTGCAGACAGCAAGAATGGTGTGCTCTTGGGAGAAGGAGTGTGTATGTTTAACATGGTGACTGGGGTTCCAAGCAAACAGGCTGTTTTTTTAAATTTTAGATCTTGTTGGAACTATATTCATTCAGACAGTTAGTGAGTATACTATCACACTTGTGATTCATACCTCAGTAATTAGAAAAAAAAGTATTCCTGATGGCTTAATAAGCCTACCAATTTCTGTTATTTATGTCCAGAGTTCCACCATGTTTCTAAGATATGGAATGAATTTATTTTGTCACTTTTCTCTCAACCTGATCTATGTATTGAAAGCTTACTGCACTTTTTGGCATTCTTTCTCAATATTGTTCCAACAGGCAAATTGTTAATGCATGGCACAGAAAGCAAAGGGCCCAAATAATGAGTCCTAGAGATTTCAGTTAAAGTAGGATTCCTGTTGACCATTGCCCTGTCCTTGCTTCCAATGAAACAGTTTTGGATCCAAATGGCCACAATCCCTTCTTAGGCTATCAAATCCAAAGATACGGGATTTAAACTCCTGCTGTAATGGTCCATTAGTTCATGGCCCCAGAAGAGCAAGGATTTTCACAACTTGGTGACTGAACATGACCTTAATAAGTGCACCAAACTAAATGTAAGGAGAAAACAGAATAAAGAATCTGTTGAATCAGTGTTTAAGAAGGAACTGCAAATGCTGGAAAATCGAAGGTACACAAAAATGCTGGAGAAACTCAGCGGGTGCAGCAGCATCTATGGAGCGAAGGAAATGGGCAACGTTTCGGACCGAAACCCTTCTTCAGTTTCGTGTGTCAGTTGAATCAGTGTGTGTTTTTTGGATGCAATTTTAAACTTTTATTTATTATTATTGCTATATTTTCAAATTCTTTGTCTTAAATATTAGTTGCTTGGATTCTCTTCCCATAAAAGCAGAGCATTTTTTTTCTAATGCAGCTTTTAATGCTCCTCTGAAATGTTGAATCTTATAAAGCAGCAATTATTTAAAGATTATTTGCCCACATTTAGAGGTTGATCATGATAAAAATCACCATTGTCAGACCTGTGCAGATCCATGAAAGGTGCAACTTTATGCTAGCTTTGGGTCTACATATAACATTATAAACCTTTATACTATTCCACGAAATGCGGAGACAATGACGAAACAATGCAAGAAATTGTGCAGTATATCAATCAATTTCATGCCCATTTGATCAAAGTTGCCTTACCATGTTTCTAGATGTTTGAATGATTGGTATAACTGTTACTGATGTGCTCATTGAGACAAGGGGCGTACCCATTTGAGAGTGAGTTGAGTACTGCAATCTTACGATGCAGAATAAGGATATTTAAAATGTATAGTTAATCTGCAGAATAGTGTAAATTACACTGTGTAATGTTCATAGAATTAGCTAAAGAGGATGCAACTGTTGTGAGTCAGTTTATTGAAGATGTAATTTGAATTAAAGTTGAAAAATCAGTGCGGTAATGATCTATACTCCAGTGCACTTGGTAAATCCACAATGTGAACGGTATGCGCCTAGTTTAGTCATTTTCAAAATCCTTGAAAACAAGAACCATATTAGAAGTGACAAATGCTGCTTCATTTTTTAAAACAAATTGGAAAGGATACTCTCAAGTGGGTCATTTTAGCCTCACAAAGGTGTTAAACAAAACCACAAGAGGCTGCAATAAAATATTTAATAGAAGTACCTAATAAAGTAATATAAATGTTCAGAACCTGTTTGATAAATGAAAAATAATGCTCCTAACATTCCTTTTCTCACGGCATCCATTTTCTGTGCTCTTTCACTGTTAAAGTCCAGAGGCAATTTGCTAACTTGGAAAGGTCTGTCTTTGTCTCAGAAACAATTAGTGCTGAGCTTAAGTTTCAGTGTTTAACTGAGCAGGGTTGGTTGGGCATTATTAGACTGTGCCTGTTTTGTGAAAGCAGTATGCTTCTTACACGCAGTGATTTATTTTCTGGTCTCTGTTTTTATGCTCTCTGTTGATTGTTGACATGCGCTAAGTCCATCTTAGTGCAGGCAGTGTCTCCATTGTGGAAGATGCTGCTTTTGGCTATTTCACAAAGTAGCTCTGGCTAAGGGGGAATGGGAATGCATTGTGACTGATTCTTCATCTTGCTCCTGATCTAGAATGGCAAGCCTAATGAAGTGGAAGCATCTCAGTTTCCATATCTAGGTCAAGTATAGAATGTTTCTGATATTCTTTAGCATTGAGTAGTTTTGCTAATGTTTCATGCAATAATAAACAGATGCAAGGAGTTACATGGACATTAACGTTTTGCAGGGAGCGTATTTAGTTTTACTAAAGAGGGAGGCACGTTTTAATTGTAAGGAAGACACAAACAATCTCCCAGAAATACTAGACCGAGGATCTAATGGGAGGGAGGAACTTAAGGGAATCCACATTAGTCAGGAAATGGTGTTAGCTGAACTGTTGAGACTGAAGGCAGATAAATCCCCAGGGCCAGATGGTTTGCATCCCAGAGTACTCGAGGTGGCCTGGGAAATCATGGATGTATTGGTGATCATTTTCCAATATTCTCGCGACTCTGATCCAGTTCCTGTGGACTGGAGGGTAGCCAATGTAACCCCACTTTTTAAGAAAGGAGAGAGAGAGAAAACAGGGAATTATAGACCAGTTAGCCTTACATTGGTAGTGGGGAAAATGCTTGAGTTGATTGTTAAAGATATTATAGCAGCGCATTTGTAAAGCAGTGACAGGATCGGTCAAAGTCAGCATTGATATATAAAGGGGAAATCATGCTTGACTAATCTTCTGGAATTTTTTAAGGATGTAACAAGTAGAATGGATAAGGGAGAGCCAGTGGATGTGGTGTACCTGGACTTTCAAAAAGCCTTTGACAAGGTTCCACACAAGAGATTAGTGTTCAAAATTAGAACACTTGGTATTGGGGGGGGAGTGCTATTGACATGGATAGAGAACTGGTTGGCAGGCAGGAAGCAAAGAGTAGGAATTAATGGGTCCAGAATGGCAGGCAGTGACTAGTGGGGTGCCACAAGGCTCGGTGCTGGGACCCCAGTTATTTACAATATATATTAACCAGGGAATTAAATATGACATCTCCAAGTTTGCAGGCGACACAAAGCAGGGTGGCAGTGTGAGCTATGATGAGGATGCTATGAGGCTGCAGGGTGACTTGGATGGGTTGGGTGAGTGGGCAGGGGCATGGCAGATGCAGTATAATGTGGATAAATGTGAGGTTATCCACTTTGGTGGCAAGAACAGGAAGGCAGATTATTATCTGAATGGTGTCAGACTAGGAAAAGGGGAGGTGCAATGAGACCTGGGTGTGCTTGTACAGTCACTGAAAGTAATCATGCAGGTACACCAGGCAGTGAAGAAAGCTAATGGCTATAATTGTCCTCTATAAATTGTTCGTAGTGAGCAGGAGTGGATGGGAAAGTGGGATAGCATAGAACTAGTGTGAACAGGTGATCGATGGACTTTGTGGGCCGAAGGGACTGTTACCATGCACTATCTTACATCAAACAATCAATGATGTTGAAGAGATGCAAGTGGACTGTGGGGAAAAGCTGTTTTCTGTTCTGGATTCCAGCTAAAGTTAAAAGGGAAAGAGTAGGGAATAGAACTAAATGTTAGAATGACCTTTGATAGGATGTAATCATTCTGTGATTCTAAAGAAAAGAACACTTTTTCTAACGGTATTAAGTGACATGATTTAAGTTTGTCCTGTTAGAGAAATCAAATCAATAAACAAATCTTCTGGGCATCGACAAGATGCAAAATTACATCAATTCAAAAAATATCGAGTAAGTGAAGGCATACTTAATCACTGTATAAGTAACTGCTGCTGTAACCAAAGACTGTGAGGATGAAACATAGAAACATAGAAAATAGGTGCAGGAGTAGGCCATTCGGCCCTTCGAGCCTGCACCGCCATTCAATATGATCATGGCTGATCATCCAACTCAGTATCCTGTACCTGCCTTCTCTCCATACCCCCTGATCCCTTTAGCCACAAGGGCCACATCTAACTCCCTCTTAAATATAGCCAATGAACTGGCCTCAACTACCTTCTGTGGCAGAGAATTCCAGAGATTCACCACTCTCTGTGTGAAAAATGTTTTCCTCATCTCGGTCCTAAAAGATTTCCCCCTTATCCTTAAACTGTGACCCCATTGTTCTGGATTTTGACTTCAATCAGCACTACCTTCTGTTGGATCTTCCTTTCAGGTCATGGCTTTTTGTTGAATATCCTGCCATGAGCTGCTAATAAAGCATCTATCATTCCCTGCATCCGTTCCAGTAACATGTCCAGAGCTGTGATCTTCACAATGCTCAGCAGAGAACAGGACGCCCCTGAATAAATTACAGCTTCACAAATTGGGATGCATTTGATATTTGTCTCTGCAAACACCAGTTGAATAATTACACAGTGCTGCAAGCATTTCCTGCACTTCTAATTGTTGAGGCCAGGCCATAGCTTGAACTGTTACAAATCATGTTGTGTGCTTGTTTTGAAAAGCAACACGGTTCCCACTTTCACAGTAAAATGTTAACATCTCATTCAGCAGAAAATGTCAGACATCCTGAAATTAAAAACTACAAAATGCTGGAGTCATTCAGTGGATCGGGAATGTTCGTGGAAAGAGCAACAGAGATAATGTTTGAGGTTAAAGATCCTTGAACAGAATTGTGAAAGAGGAAACTAGTTAGTTTTAAGCTGGAGAGAGGATGTGGGGATGATGAGCAGGGCCAGGGGAATATCTTTGAACAGGTGTGCCAGGATTGCCATGGTGGGATGTTGTTAATGCAAGTCCTCTGGTTCGTGGACTATGAGAAAGGGAGAAGACAAATGAAGGATCATGGAAACATTGTGAATTGCAGGTCAGAGCTGGAGAGAGAAAAGGTTCTGTGAAAATCCCAGCATTGAAGAAACAGTTAGACAGGTACATGGATAGGTCAGGTTTGGAGAGATATGGACCAAACGCAGGTAGCTGGGACATGTTGGCCGGTGTGGGCATGTTAGGCTGAAGGGCCTGTTTCCACACTGTATCACTCCATGCCTTTTTGACTTTATGGATAACCTACAGTAGACTGCCCAACAGATTTATCAACAGCACAGACCTGAAACATTTCTCTTTTCACAGAGGCTACCTGATCCACCAAGTGTTATCTGCACTTTCTGTCTTTAGTTCAGATTTCCAGCAGCTGTAGTTTCTTTTTGATTTTGATGTCTGAAGTTCTAACTTGGGAAAAGCTTAGAATTTCTGCCCTTTTATTCGTGGATAGAAATGAACAGACAGAAGTTTGAATTTTTTTCCATGGGTATTATTCAAAGTTAAAAATTTCATAATTGTGAATTCTCTGGGAAATTAGAACCTACCTTTTAAAATCTATTTGAGACACAAGGAACTGCAGATGCTGGAATCTTGAGTAGAATACCGAGTGCGGGAGTAACACAACGGTTTATGCAGCATCTCCGAGGATATGGATAGTGAGTGTTTCAGATTGGGAAGGGTCGCAACCTAAACTGTCGCCTATCCATTTCCTCCAGCCATGCTACCTGATCTTGGCGAGTTACTCCAGCACTATGAACGTGGAAATGTAGTGTTGTGTTTACACTGTGAGAGTGTTAAATCAATGAATCAAAGCACTCCTCCCATCTAACCCCTCCATCCAACCCAGCAGATGGCTTCTCCTCTTGTATCTAAAGACCCTGTGGTGGGTCACCGTGTGACGTTTAATGCCTCTTTGTTTGAATTTTGGAGAGGGTAATAACTTGTAGATCAACACAAGAGTTCACAATTCACCATGAATTTGAATTCAATGATTGAATGATGGAGTAGACTTGATGGGCTGAATGGCCTAATTCTACTCCTATTCATGACCTAATAAAAGAGCTAATTCATGTGATGCCGATAAATGAACAAGAAAGCTTTGAGTTTGCCATAAATCTGACCTATTTCAACTATTTGAACTATTTCAGTTCTGGACATTAAAGAATGAGACCCAGTGTGCTGGTAGGACTTGGTATCTGACCAAAGAGGTTTAGGTTTAGGTTCATTATTGTCACATGTGCTGAGGTAGAGTGAAAAGCTTTGTTTTACATGCTATCCGATCAGATAGATCAAACTCAAGTACAATAGATGGCGCAAAGGGGAAGATACAGAGTGCAGAAATCTGTACTGTGTGAATATCAATTAGATATCCAGGAGTAAAATCCAGTAAACATGTGTGATTAGGCAACTGCATGAGCCATGCAAGCAGACTATAGATTAAATAGTTAACCACAGGACCCATGAGTGGCTGGGAGCCTCACCAAAGCTAAGTTTGCCCTACAAGGAATCTCTCTCCATGTCTACATCATTCTTAAGGCTGTCCTCATTTTTTTGCTGGTTGGCTTCATCTGTTACACAAATCCCTTGGTTCCTGACTCCTCAAAGTTATTAAAGTGAAAAGTTATCTACCACGGAAAGAAGCTCTTCGGCCTAATGCCCCTGTACCACTTAGGAAACCTCTGGAGACTTTGCGCCCCACCCAAGGTGTTCGTGCGTTTCCCGGAGGTTGCAGGTGGTTGCTGGAGGTTGCAGGTAGTGGAAGCAGGTAGGGAGACTGACAAAAACCTCCGGGAACCGCACGGAAACCTTGGGTGGGGCACAAAGTCTCCAGAGGTTTCCGTTCAGGTGTCCTAAGTGGGACGGGCATAACATGTCCATGCCAACCAAAATGATCATCAAAGCTATGCCCATCTTCGGTGGGCGGCACGACTATCGTCAGCAGCGGCCTCTGCAGTCTGTCTGCGTTTTTATTATTTTATGTCTTATGTTTTTATGTAGTTTTTGTTATTTTTGTTGGGGTATGTGTGTGGGGGGGTGGGGGTGGTGTGGGGGTAACTTTTAAATCTCTCCCTGCACGGGAGACCCGACCTTTTCTTTGTCGGGTCTCCGTTGTCGTTGGGGCTGCAACGAGGAGCGGCCTCCAACAGGAAGACCGGGGGCTGTGGTGCCGACTACTCACCTCACCGTCGCGGAGCTGGCCGAGTCCAGAGTGGGTGGAGCTGTGGTGGATGCTGCTGCGACCCGACCCCCGGAGCTTCGGTGGCTGCAACTGCGGGTTTGGCGGGCGGCACCGGGAGCCCGCGGGTCCCTGGAGGGAGACCGCTTTTCAGGGCTTCCGCAACGGCGACTTCTCCCGCCCGAGTTGCGGGGTTGAAGAGCACCTGAGCGGGGCTTTACAGCACTGCCCTGCGCGGCTTGGAATGGCGGCGGGTCTCTGCGAGCGCGCGCCGGGGGCTCTAACACCAAGACCCGGTGTGCGACCTTGCATCACCCGGCGTGGCTTTAATGGCTGCGGGACAATTCGCCATCGCCCGCCGGGGGCTTTGACTTTGACTTTGACTCTGACATCGGGGGGGAGAGTGCAGTGGAGAGATAAGTTTTTTTGGCCTTCCATCACAGCAATGTGATGGATGTTTATGTAAATTATGTTGTGTCTTGGGTCTATTTGTTTGTAATGTATGGCTGCAGAAACGACATTTCGTTTGGACCTCAAGGGGTCCAAATGACAATAAATTGAATTGTATTGTATTGTATTGTATTGTATTGTATTGTATGTCCAGTTCACCCATATCCCTCTGAACCTTTCCTAGCCATGGACCGATCCAAATGTATTTATAATATTGTTATTGTACCTGCCTCAACCACTTCCTGTCGAAGCTTGTTCCACATACTCACCATCCTGTGTACAAGGAAAAACTGCCCCTCAGGTTCCTATAAATTCTTCCACCGCTCATCTTAAATCTATGCCCTCTGGTTCTAGATTCCTTAACCATGGGGGAATGGACTGTGTGCATTCATCTTATCTGTGCTGCAGGTCTATTTTTATCACACTACACAAGTAGCTGAAGGCAAAATCGTGCTGCAAAATATATTCAATAATTATTCTTGAATAATCATTAGAAATAACCCTCAGCAGAATATTCCCCTCAGCTGCATTCATTTCCCAAAGGACATCAATGTCATCTGCAGGTACAGTGTGATTATAAATAGGCCTGCAGCATGTTAGCAGGCTGTCTGTACCAACCTCGCAGCACACAACTTCTCCAACTGCCAACAGCACACAGATTATATTTTGGAGCTGACATTCACAAGGAATGAGAGTCTGAAGAAGGGGCCTGACCCAAAATGTTCTTTGTCCGTTTCCCTCCATGGATGCTGCCTAACCAACACATTTCTCCAGCAGATTTTTTTTAAACTGAAGTCCCACCACTTGTGTCTCAGATGAGGAAGGTTCAATGGATATTTATTGTCGCATATGCAATTAAACATTACATAGTGAAATTCATTTTGCATTTAAGAATGGCAGTGCCGCCATGTGTAGTGCTATTTTACCAAGTTCAAAGTCCGATTCCCGCGTGATCGTTCTACTGGAGCGGCTCCCAATCCCCTTCCATCGCCCACGACTGGCACTATGGACGAACCGTCATCTTTCTCTTCTCCTCATCGGCCACCTTGTGTCCCGAGGTCAACCTCCTGCATCCTACCTAAAGACGCTGGAAGCATTACCCCTGTTCATCCTCCTACCGGCTCTTGCTCTCCACGCCTGATGTATCCAGGGACTCCATTCCACATCCAACGAGCTTTCTGGCAGGCTCCATGTCCGAAGAGACTCCAAGCGAGTTCAGCTGCCCGGCTAGAAGTTTTTATATTATTTTACTGTTGTACAAGACATTGGTGAGGCCACACTTGGAGTGTCAGTTCAATAATGACATAGACAAGAATTGTAGCACCACTGGAGTGACTAAGGAGTAACCAGAAATGGAAATCACAAATACTCACTTCCAAACAAACAGAGCCCAAGATGATATGCCTTTACCATGGAAAGCAACACTTGCCAAGTGTATACGCATGGCTACATATGAGCGTGTGCCTGTGCGTATATTGATGTACTTACAATGTGGAACTACAGTTGATTGCATGGTAACACAGGGAATGTGCACTAGTGAGACTAGGACCTATGTTATTTCTAACTACTTCCTAATTGTAATTAATATTTAAACTATATTACAGTTCATATAATTTTAAACTGAGATATTTTTGCTAATTTAGCTTCACAATTTGCATAGCTAACATTCTGTTCAGCTAATTTCCCTTCTGCTTACAATATACTTTTGACATGATGTCTTGTGATTGAAAATTGATTGCTGATTGGCTGTCGGGTTTGTAAGAATGCATTCTACACCTGTTGTGATTATCTGAACCTCAGGCATTAAATACAAATTATGAGAATTAAGTTGTGCGTGAAAATAAAAAGAATAAGGTACTGAGCACAGATCAATCTTTAGAATAGATCAACAAATGCCACACTGACTGCCAGCCAATGATTGTGAATTAGGTAGCTAGTTTTGGAGTTTTTTCAGTATGTACTGTGGTTTGTTAGCCATTACCTAATTGATTATTTTAATTAAAGGAAAATATTGTAATAGAATAGAAGGTAACTTTGATTAAACTTAGCAAATGTATGAGCATTAGAAAATCTCAATGAATAATCATTGGAAATATCCCTCAGCAGAATATTCCCCTCAGCTGCATTCATTTCCCAAAATACTTAAATCCTTAACTCATTATTGGAGGAACAACACCTCATATTTTTCTTGGGCAGTTTACAACCCAGCGGTATGAAAATTGACTTCTCTAACTTTACGTAACCATTGCTTTCCCTCTCTCTCCATCCCTCCCCCCTTCCCAGTTCTCTGACCAATCTGACTGACTTAGTTTACATTTTATCTCTGTTTGCTTTGTTGTTACCTTCTCCTTGATCATCTCCAATGATCTATTCTATATTCTCCTTGATCTCCATCCCCTTTGTCTCATTTTCACACCAGACATTTCCTTATCTCTGTATCTCCATCTCCCCTGACTCAGTCTGAAGAAGGGTCTCGACCCGAAATATCACCCAATACTTCTGTCCAGAGATGCTGCCTGTCCTGCTGTGTGACTCCAGCATTTTGTGTCTAACGTGCTACTAACAATTCATACTGTTACAAACATAACATTGTAGTTATATGAGTAATGTGTGTGTACTGGTAGTGTAAAAATAAGCCAGTGAAAGACAAACAACAAACATCACTATTTCTGTAGATGTGCATTGGTTTGAATCCTCCCCTGGAAAATGATTGTTCTGAAGATAGCATTGTTGTTTAACAATGAAATATCTTGAACCTTAAATTGCTGACCTGCCTAGAGAGTTTAAATGTTTCTCTCCAATGATTACAACCCTAGTGAAGGTTTCTGACATTATACAATAAGGGAGACGAAACTGGCGGAAGATACGAAGCATTTCAAGCCAGTATTTATTGTTCAGTGCAAAAATAACTAGTAACGTGAAAGAAAATCTTACATTCATTTCAAGCTTTTGCAAAAGAAAAGTTGAGCTATACAATTACTGAGTTAGTAATGATCATAAATAGAAATATGACTAGACCTTTAACAGGGCGGATTATTTTATAATTTAGTAAGCGTATATGGAAAAAAGCACAAAACAATCATCTTCTGATTGATAACAATTAAAATGATCAGAAAGGAAGACCATTAAGCCTTTTGTCACAAGAGGATGTTATGCCCCGATGTTTTTAAATACAACCTGCATTCAGTATTTCTCATTAATATTCTGAGCTGGTCAGCTACTTTTGTTCAAGTCCCATGCTAGGTGCAGAGCAACTCAAGTAAGATTACAAAGATTAAACTGAACCTGTCTATCTGCGAAAATCTCATTAAATTTTCATTTAGATTGTTATTTGAATTGATCTATTATTTAGCTAAACCTATCAAAACTGTATTTTTCTGCTTTGTATTCAGAACATGTTATAATTTGCGCATATTGTATGCACAAAAATCTGCAAATTTTATTTTAAGTTCAATTTCTAAAAGGTGTGAAAATTAAATGAGTTTTTAGATTATAAAGGACTTGATCATCTGAATAATTTGGTATGATAATATCTCGAGTCGAGATAAAGGTACGGCTGGATTACAGTGCACTGATTAATGAGATTTCTTCAAATCCGATCTCTTTCGTTCCCTAATTCCTGTCTTATTTTATGTTTTCAAGCCAGTTAAACAGATTTTCACTGAAATTGTGCTGCACAGCTTATCGGTTTAACAATGTGATCCAGCAAATGATGAAGGATTCATTTTTAGTTAAACTAAACCAACGGGGAAATAATTTACACTTACGAGGGAAGAAAAATCAAAGCCTTTTTGATTTCTTTTTTTGATGTTTATCAATTTCTTTCCTGTGTGATATGTATAATATTAGCTGTTTTAACAAGTCCACTTTCTTGTCATACACATTAGAACGGTGAGGTATAGGTACAATGAAATACTTGCTTGCAGCAGCTTCACCAGTATATAAGCTCAGACAACACACAACACTTAAATTATTAATAAATTATACATAAATTACATAAAATTGCTGATAATATAAATAGACAATAGGTGCAGGAGTAGGCCATTCGGCCCTTCGAGCCAGCACCGCCATTCAATGTGATCATGGCTGATCATCCCCAATCAGTAGCCCGTTCCTGCCTTCTCCCCATATCTCCAGACTCCGCTATCTTTAAGATCCCTATCTAGTTCTCTCTTGAAAGTATCCAGAGAACCAGCTTCCACCGCCCTCTGATAGGCAGTAAAAACAAATAAAAACTGCAAAAAACAAGACGAAAGTGCACAACACAACTAAAAGAAAGTCTGTGGAGAGCAAGAGCGCTCCATAGCATTCCATTACCGAGCTAGGATTTGGATTGTGCAGATCGATTCAACGACCTGATAGTTGTAGGAAAGAAGCTGCTCCTGAACCTGGTCGTGTTTTAAATGGCGATGAGGGAAATTTCATATCTCATGGGGTGGATTTTCACTCTTGGGTCACTATATCCAATGAATTGCCATCGTGTTATGCAAACCAACAACTCGCTGTTTGCCAGAACCTCATCAAGTTTTCCTGTTTGAAAACGCACAAACTCTTTGGGTTCAATGTGCTGTATTGCCAACAAAGTAGTTTAAATCCTGAAGAAAGCCATCGAAGATTGCGAAAGTGCCTTGTGAAAGATCCAGCACAGGATCCCTACCTTTTGAATTCTCATGTAGGTAATGATCATCTCTTGGCAGCATCTCCACAAATCAGGGCAAGTGTATAAATAGTAATTAAGCGCACCACCTGTATGTGACTATGGTAATCAGGAATAAACTATGGAATGTATAACAATCCGATGTACAACCTTTAAGAGTGGATGAATCTCATAGAGTTTTCACACAGAGAGTGGTGAATCTCTGGAACTCTCTGCCACAGAAGGTAGTTGAGGCCAGTTCATTGGCTATACAGTATATAAGAGGGAGTTAGATGTGGCCCTTGTGGCTAAGGGGATCAGGGGGTATGGAGAGAAGGCAGGTACAGGATACTGAGTAGGATGATCAGCCATGATCATATTGAATGGCGGTGCAGGCTCGAAGGGCCGAATGGCCTACTCCTGCACCTATTTTCTATGTTTTCTATGTCTTCTATGAAGTATCGCAACTAAACACTTTGCCAACTCAGATGCGATTATTATTATTTTATGTCACAATTACAGCAGATGCTCTCTCAAAAGAGAGAGAGTGAGAGAAGGCGAGCTTTATTCAGTAACAGGCTTTTAGACTGTAGAGGCATATTAGTTTGATACTCCTTCGAACTTAGATAGGCACATGAATATAAAAAAAATAGTGGGATATGGATCAAGTGCAGGCTGAAGGGATTACTTTAATTTGGCAATATGTTCATCACAGACATCATGGGCGATGGACCTAATTTCTGTTTGATCATTCTATGAGTTATTTAGCTTTATACACTTTGTTGCAATCCCTGCTCTACCAATGGTCCACAACTTGTTGTAGCATTGGGGTACTCTGTACAGAAGTTGTCGAGGACAGTGAATTGTGTGAAGGATAGCAACAGGAACCAAATATTGCCCTGTCCCTTCTGCCTCATGTCCTCCCTCTCCCCGAGGACAGTCTGCTGTGCAGCCTCTTAGTTACTGCCCTGGAGATGAATCCTTGAAGGTTTACCAATATTTGCTGTGTCCAGCTTGGCAAAAACATGGCAAAGATGTTGGATATCTGCAGCTCCCATTGGGGAATATGCACATTGGGTACTGATTGAATGCATTCTTCTTTCAGGAAATCTTGTGCATTGTTTCAAGTCTCTTATTATCCAATTACAGGCTTTCTGTTAGGGGGAGGAGGATGGGGAAGGGTTGGGTGTTAGTGCCAAGAGTAACAGTAGCACAACTCACCAAACAGGGGTGAAACTCATTTGTTTGCAACAATATGTACATCTGAAAAGATATGTACATCTAATTGCAAATGTTGGAAATCTGAAATAAAGAGGGAGAGTAATTAAAATCTTCAGCTGATCATGCAGGCATCTGTGGAGAGAGATACTGGGATAATGTTTCAGGTGAAGCCCTTTATAAGAACCAGGACAGATCTTCATTTGCATTAGTGAGTATGCCCAAATAGTGCATTTGTTTGGTGACATGTCAATAATTGATGCTAAGTTGTGGGATCACCTTCCATGATCTTTAATCACTTTCCATAACACTATTGAAGCTCGATACAACTAAGTGACCATTTAATTTCTAGGATTAAGCTCCACCTAGTGGAAATTTGTGTCGCTAAAAAGCCACGGGTAAAACCCATTTATTGACGTAAATGTGTTAACACTAACATTTGTGTGAAAAAGCCAAGAAAGGAGATATCAGTCAGGGTATCTAAATGATGACTTAAAGAGGTGAGGATGAAAAGAGGCAATGAAGGGTGGGGTAGAAATGACCCTCAAGGCAAGGAACCTCAGTGGTCTGTGTATCAATGAAGGGATTAGTCTCTCAACTCATCTGAATATGCCTGGAGGCAGCAGGAATTAAAGATTAGTTTAAGCGTCCAACAGGAGAAAAATCGTGGAGGCAATAGTAATTGTATTTTCAAAATTAAAAGAAATGTTGGATGTTGAATTTGGAGTTTCAAATGTAATGGATGTGGAGCAATGGACATTAAGCCAAGGACTAATCAATGGAAGTGACAACCAGAAAAGGATTCAGAATAAACAGATTTGGAATATATACTGTGCTGCAGCTGGCTTCAATCCTGTGTACGGGAATAAAATATATCAGGGTGTTTGAGAATGTGCCTTTGGGACTTTTGTGAATGAGCTTCTGTGGAGCCGCTTCCTCACTGTGCCAGAGATCCAGGTCAACCCTGTATTTGTGTGGAGTTTGCGTGTTCTCCCATGACCGTGTGGGTTTCCTCCTGATGCTCCGATTCCTCCAAAACGTGCATATTTGTAGGTTAATTAGATTCTGTAAAGTTGCCCTATGTATGTGAGGAGTTGATGTGAAAGTGGGATAACATGTAACGAGTGTGAGTGGGTGATCGGTGGTCGGCATGGGTTCAGTGGGCTGAAGGGTGTATCTTTCAATCAATCAATTTTGGGCGGCACGGTGGCACATCAATAGAGTTCCTGCATTACAATGCTTACAGCGCCAGAGACCCGGGTTCTATCCTGACTACGGGTGTTGTCTGTACGTAGTTTGTACGTTCATCTTGTGGCCGTGTGTGTTTTCTCTGGATCATCAGTTTCTTCCCACATTCCACAGGTTTGGAAGTTATTTAGCTTGGTATAAAAATGTAAAATTGTCCCCAGTGTGTGTAGGATAGTGTTAATGTGCGGGGATCGCTGGTCAGTGAGGACTTGGTGGGACGAAGGGCCTGTTTCCCTTTCCGTGCTGTATCTCTAAACTAAACCAACACTAAACAATACATTATTATCTGTACTTTATCAATATCTATTGCCACTGAAAGACAGAATACAAGGATGCATTATGTGTACCCAGCTCTCTTGTAATGTTGATGAAATAAAGATATTTTGAGCACTACAAATACACTACAAAATTTGAAAAGAAATGATCAATTGAAAAGGCTACTCGAAAGGCTAGTTGAATCTCTTTATTTATCCGCCTATCTTGAACTGGAATTTGACTTCCACCTTATTGGCTTCCAGCCATTCCGTGCAATAACTTTCATTCATACAATCAGGTGGATATCTTTATTGCTATACTTGAAAATAATCAGATTTACTTTTGTTAAATGTCTTTTGATTTTAATTTGGGTTGTGGGAGGCAGAGACGCTGGCTGAAATGAATTATGGTTGCAGTGCCAGCCTGTTCATTAACATGTCCCTCACCTCTGCTCTGGAAGATGCTTATTTTGATGTAGCTGGGAGAAATAGATTTACAATGATAAGCAACAAATTCCTCTGGATACTGGAGGCACCAGAAATTGAAGATCAGTTCAACCGTTCAGCTGGAGAAAAATCGTGGAAGCATTAAAAATTGTGTTTTCCAAATTCCTCTGGAATTAGTTTTATTTTGGAAGTAGCAATGTAAGTCTTTACATTAGTAATCTCTAGATACATGGGCTTCATTTTAAATATGCACAGAAATAATGAAATTGAAAAGGCATTTAGCCGATTTACAGATTTTTCATGATGTTTAAGTTTCATTGAATAAAGTTTACTTACAAAAGCAGGTTATTCAGGATAAGTGTGAATATGTTCAAGTAATAAGAACAATGTTTTTTCAGTACGTTTCACAGCATGGAACAGGTGAATAGTCCCATGGGTTAGAGCCAAGGATTATGCAATGTGGGTTGGCAGGTTTAGTGTCATCTTGCTAATTAGTCTGGTCCTGCTATTTCAGAAGCCAAAAGATGTATTGCTGTCCTGTTTTATGTCATTGGTTTAACTGGGAGATCCTCAACCTGTTTAGTTCCCCCATCAGTCTGAAGGAAGGTTTCGGCCCGAAACGTTGCCTATTTCCTTCACTCCATAAATTTTGCTGCATCCGCTGAATTTCTCCAGCATTTTTGTGTACCTAGTTCCAGAGGCCTTTCTGTCAAGGTTCTGCAGCGCTTGACAATGGCAGAGGGAGCCAAGCTGTGTTTCAGCAGAGCTCCAGTCAAGTTCACTGGCATGGCAGCTGAGCCTCCATGCACCACGTTCATGGCTGTATTGCCAACAGATTGAATTGGCCTCAGACTTATCCACCCATCATGGCAAAAGGTTTGGTTACACGGTAAGCTGAAAGACAAAAATAAAGCAGATCAAGTAGCCATAGGGTCCTGTACTTCTGGTGGACTTGTTCTTGCTTCTTTGCAGATGTGCTACAGTCCGGCACCTGCATTTGCTTCAGCGGGTAGCAGCATCTACTTCAGGCTGCCAGCCATCTGCATTCCCTGTGGAGTTCAGCAAGGCAGTATGGTCCTCAAAGTTCTGAGTGGGAGATTTGCCCTTAGGCTAGCCCTCTGGCATGGCCTCATTGATTTAATTGGAAGAAATGGCTGCTGGGAGACCTCAAAATAAACATTTCAGTTGATTTAATACAACTAGTGTGTGTATATATGCAAAGTCTTTAGTACTATTTTATTTATTAAATAAATAACAAATTATATATATATTTTTAGAAACCTTAATGCCACTTTGATATGGGAGGTAGACAAAAGTGCTGGAGAAACTCAGTGGGTGAGGCAGCATCTATGGAGCGAAGGAAATAGGCAACGTTTCGGGCCAAAACCCTTCTTCAGACTGAAGATATAGTTGAATGTGACTTTCCATTATCCATATTGTGTGGAATGTCTGCATACTGGGAAGATATTAAAATATTTTAAAAAAGGTATATGTATTTTTAAAATTCCATTGCAGTGGAAGGTTTGACTAGCAGTCAGATCAGAGACGAGCTATTCGGTGAGTGGAACTTGACACTTGTCTGGGAGGGAATGAATTCTCTGCTGGGCTCTGCAGATGACACAGAGCCAGCCACCCAGCTGGAGCCAGTGCCCTGGGCTACAGTGAAAAAATAACCCAGCATGTGTTCCAAGGGCAGACAGCGCTAGTTTGGGGTCAGTTAAAGATCATTTCCAATATTGCACATCTGCAGGGATGCGGGTTAATATTATTAGAAAGGTCAAGGAGGAAACAAAACAAGATTTGTATTTCCCATGATCCTGGTCCATTTGCTATACATTGAGTTGTCGAATTGAAAAACACTAAAACAATTTTAAAATGTACAAAACAAAAAACTGCAGATGCTGCTTTATACCAAAGATAGATACAAAGTGCTGGAGTAACTCAGCGGATCAGGCAGCATCTCTGGAGAAAAATGATGGGTGACCCTTCAGGTCGGAATCTTTCTTCATTCTGAAATATCCTCTCTGTCCTCTGGTTCTTGATTCCCCTACGCTGGGTAAAAGACTGTGTATCAAATCCACTCATAATCTTATACACCTCTTGTCCAAAGAGTCTCTGAAACCATTTTCAAGCAAATACAGTTCAAGCCTTGCTGAGTCTGAAGAAACGGTCTCGACCCAAAACGTCACCCATCCTATTTCTCCAGGGATGCTGCCTGACTCGCTGAGTTACTCCAGCACTTTGTGTTTATCAATTTCTTAAATATGTTATTGACACTTGAAAATCTGTTGGAAAGTCATTGATTTAAATCTGACTAGAGAAACTGAAGGTACAACTGATTGTGGCTGTATTAGCAGAAATTATGTATTTTGGCATTATATGTTAAACTGACAACTGATCTCTTTGGTCAAGTACATTAAAAAAAACTGCAGGCCATTCACTGTTATATTAATAAAGTACAGCTGCTTTGCCAAAGATCCTGCCAACATTCATCGCTCAACCAAAAATCAGTAAATTAGTTGAACTAGTCATTTATCTCAATAATCTTTGTGAAAACTTATCGCCTGTAAATTAA
The DNA here is from genome assembly GCF_010909765.2 of Amblyraja radiata. NCBI lineage: Eukaryota > Metazoa > Chordata > Chondrichthyes > Rajiformes > Rajidae > Amblyraja > Amblyraja radiata. The sequence goes on from NC_045976.1 coordinate 26,054,428, forward strand.
TGATGCTATTTAACCGGACAACAACTGTAACATCTATACGCAAGAATTGCTTGACATGTCAAAGTTCTTTTCAGCGTGACAGGTGGAGGAGTCACAAAATGTCTGATTTGTATTTTGAAAGCAATTTGAGGAGATGAGAAAAAATGAATTTATTTTTCATAATGTTGTGGTGCATCTGTCTTGCTGGTGTTGCTAGACAATCAGCTCAAATGTCATGTTAGATCTACTGAAGCACCAATCATAATTTATATTAGGTGCATACTCTTATTAACTTGTCTTGGAAATTGCCACAAACTCAGAACATAATGTGGCAAAAGACCTGTTTGCCATCCCTTTCTCAGAGACTCAGTTACATAAATATTACTCTCCAAAATCCTCTCCTTCACGGCCTTGCTTATTTTGATTCTGCCAAACTGACTCTGTAAATCAAACCACAAAGTCACTCAAGCAACATATCGGTACATGGATAGGTGAGGTTTCAGGTCGTGATTTAGCAAATCGTTAACTGTGTTTGCTTGAAAATGCTATGTTACTCTTTGGACGACTTTATAAGATGAAATTATTTTACTGACTGATGTATCAAATAATATCTAATTAATTGATACTGTGAGTATCTTCCGGCAGACCACTTTGTATCCAATAGAACTTTTTAAAGATAAAAGGATGCAGAGATCTAGAGTAACTCAGCGGGTCAGGCAGCATCTCAGGAGAACATGGATAGATGATGTTTTGGGTCGAGACCCTTCTTCTAACTGATTGTATGGGGGAGGGAAGAAAGCTGTGAGAGATGAGAGGCGGGACAAAGCATGGCAGATAATAGGTGTAAATAGGCGAGGCAGTTTTGTAATGGGCAGTTGGCTGAAACACAGGCCAGAGATAAAAGCAGGAGGTGTGGGCTATGCGGTTTAAAGAGTTGCATATTATCCAGACCTTTATTTCGACCTGAAACGTCACCTATCCATGTTCTGCATAGATGCTGCCTGACCCGCTGAGTTACTCCAGCACATTGTAAACCAGCAACCGCAGTACCTTGTTTCTACATTCAAGCATTTTAAGATGTTAAGCTTGTGGCCCAATGTCTCAACTGGAGTTGATGCAGTGTGTGCCATCTACAAATGCATTGGGGAACAACTCCCCAAGTTCCCTTAACACCACCGAAAATCCACAACCGTGGCAATCGGAAAGTAAATCAATAGCCGGTGCATAGAATCACTACCACATAAAAGTTCCTGTCCTATTGCACACCATCCTGGCTTAAAAATACATAATGAGTTCTTCATTATCAATGGGTCAAAAGCCAGGAACTCCCTGCTTATCAGAACTTTGGCAAAACCTTCACCACGAGAACTCTAATAGTTCAGAACATTCTCGGGCATCTTCTTAAGGGTGCAAGTGAATGGGCAATAAATGCCAGCCTTGCCAGTGACTGCAATGCCATGTCAATGAACTAAAGAATGTTAGATAGCACTGGGTGTTCACCACAAATGAGGTGTTCAATGTTGCCCATCAGCCGTCACATAACTGGAAGAACATGCCAAGTAAATAGCCACCTATTTATATTTATCTGCACTGCTTTGAAATCAATTCTACAATACTCTTTTATTGATTTCAATTATATTGGAAAATTGAGATTGTTCTTGTCAAGACTTTGCAATTTTGAGTCATTTATTAGTGATAAAGAAAATGGAGATGCTTATCTGGAAAACTCTCTGATGATGCTGTTGTCCCCATTGAAAGATGCAGTCATTATTTTATTCAAGCCGTGTAGCAGTGAAGTTAGCACATTGATTTATGTCAGTTCAGAGCTACAGTCAACTAATGCAAAACCAAACCATTGTTTCAGCAAAGGTAGACAAAAATACTGGAGGAACAGCGGGTGAGGCAGCATCTATGGAGAGAATGAATAGACGACGTTTCGGGATCGAGACCCTTTTACAGACTGATTGTTTCAGCAATGTATCTCTGCATGATAGATGTACAGTGTCGCAGTGGTACTGTTGCTGCCTTTCACTGCCAGGGACAAGGGTTTGATCCTGACTATGGGTGCTGATTGTACGGTATTTGCCCGTTCTCCCCATGATGTACATGGGTTTTCTCTGTGATCTCCAGTTTCCTCCCACACTCCAAAGAAGTATAGGTTTGTAGGTTAATTGGCTTGGTAAAATTATAAATTGTCCCTAGTGTGTGTGGGATAGTGTTAGTGTGCGGGGGGTCGCTGGTCGTTGCGGACTCAGTGGGCTGAAGGGCTTGCGTCCACGCTATATCTCTGAATTAAACTAAAGTTGCCTTTCCCATGGACAATATTACAGTTTTGATTTTCACTGAGTTACCCAAGCACTCCATGTTTACACCATGTTGTTTGGGTTGGTATGTGACTATCTATGCACAACATTATGAAGCTCTTTGACTTTTAATAATAGCAGATTGCTGTTCTCGGTTCATAAATAATTCACCAGAAGACGTCAGGATTTTTGTCTTTGGTTTGATTGTTGGAGTAACAGCCTGATAAGTGACTGAGTGTTTTTTTTTCTTTTCAGCAACTATTGTTTTAAATGAACTCAACTGGACAGCTGCACTCGAGCCTGTGTTCAAACATAACAAGATGGAAGATCCTACGTTAATGTGGCAGGTTTTTGGAAGTGCAACCGGCCTGGCTAGGTATTATCCAGGTAAATAAAGTTTATAAAATGAATATTTCACTACTGTATGAAACACTGGTGATTGAAATTTACTGGTGATGTTGAAATGGGGCTGCACAGTGGAGCAGCTGGTAGAGTCACTGCCATACAGTGCCAGAGACCCGGGTTCGATCCTGACCTCAGATATTATCTGTGTAGGGTTTGCACTTTCTCCCTGTGACCACATGGATTTCCTCCAGGTGCTCTGGTTCACTCTCACACCCCAAAGAAATGCAATTTTGCAAGTTAATTGGCCTATGTAAATTACCTCCCTGTGGACAGGAAAGTGAGATAACATCGAACCAGTGTGAACGGGTGATCAATGGTCAGCATGGACTTGGTGGGCCAAAGGGCCTGCTTCTATGCTGTATCTCTGAACTAAATGCCACTAGTCTCTCCGCCTTCTTGTGTATGGCTGGATAGCATTAAATACAATGTTAATGATTCATAAGTCACCGTATGGCCTTTCATTGGCAATTCATTTCAAAGCCGGTGCTATCAAATTTGAGCTAAACCTAAGATGTGGTTCTCTTGTCCATTGTTTGATGTTTTAACAGGTAGAGAGGTTGGTTTGATTTGCTGCATTATTCACTTTGCATGCTGGAACATTCATGCACTTATTGAGTTCCTTGTTTCAGCCAGAACTTTCTGACCCACGTTTTGTGCAGAAATTTCAAATTTGTTTGCCGAACATTGTGCTGATTCTGTAATGATCAGAAAGACAACAAAACAGGATTTGGTCATAAGGTCATAAGTGATAGGAGCAGAATAATGCCATTCGCTCCATCAAGTCTACTCCGCCATTCAATCAAGGCTGATTTATCTGTCCCTCCAAACCCCATTCTCCTGCCTTCTCCCCAAAACCTCTGACACCTGTACTAATCAAGAATCTATCTATTTGGTTGATCTGCTGCCTTAATGCTGTTGATCTGATGTATTTGCCCTGTGCAGACGTTGCGCTGACAGACAAGAAGCCGAAGCAAAGAAGTCGAAGCCAAAGAACCGAATAGAAACGAGGCCGAAACGCCAATGAACTGAAAGAGTCCAAAGACGAAATGCCTACTAATCGAAAGGATAGGATGCCTAAATGCAAACTAACTGAAAGGGCAGGACGCCTAAAAGCCAACGAACCAAAAGGCTGCGTCGCCTAAAAGCAAACTTACCGAATGGCCGCTCTGTCGAAACACCACCTGCCCGAATGGCGGCGTCGCCTACAAGCCAAAGGACTGACAGCCCCTCAACAGAAAAGTCCAATAACGGACATGACGTTGCCAGGGGGCGGGACTTGTCAGCGATTGTCCAGGCTTTCATTGGCTTTTAGGCGTCCCATCCTTTCGGTTAGTAGGCGTTTCGTCTTCGGGCTCTTTCGGTTCATTGGCGTTTCGGCCTCGTTTCTATTCGGTTCTTTGGCGTCGACTTCTTTGCTTCGGCTTCTTGTCTGTCGGCGCCACGTCCGGGTACCGTACTGCAATCAACCTGATGTATTTAACTGCATGCTAGCTTAGTGAGTGGAAGCTTTCTCCTGACAGTAATGTAAATGATCCAGAGAAAACATGACATGGATAGAAAATTGGTTGGCAGACTGGAAGCAAAGAGTAGGAGTGAACGGGTCCTTTTCAGAATGGCAGGCAGTGGCGAGTGGAGTGCCGCAAGGCTCGGTGTTGGGGCCGCAACTGTTTACCATATAGTAATGATTTGGAAGACGGAATTAGGAGCAACACTAGCAAGTTTGCAGATGACACAAAGCTGGGTGGCTGTGTGAACTGTGAAGAGGATGTTAGGAGGTTGCAGGGTGACCTGGACAGGTTGAGTGAGTGGGCAGATGCGTGGCAGATGCAGTATAATATAGATAAATGTGAGGTTATCCACTTTGGCGGCAAAAACAAGGGGGCAGATTATTATCTCAATGGGATTAGGTTGGGTATGGGGGAGGTGCAGCGAGATCTGGGTATCCTTGTACACCAGTCATTGAAAGTTGGCTTACAGGTACAGCAGGCAGTGAAGAAAGCTAATGGAATGTTCTTCTGCAGTTGTATAGGGCTCTGGTGAGACCACATCTGGAGTATTGTGTACAGTTTTGGTCTCTTAATTTGAGGAAGGATATCCTTGTGATTGAGGCATTGCAGCGTAGGTTCATGAGATTGATCCCTGGGATGGTGGGACTGTCATATGACGAAAGACTAGGCTTGTATTCACTGGAGTTTAGAAGGATGAGGGGGTATCTTATAGAAACATATAAAATTATAAAAGGACTGGACAAGCTAGATGCAGGAAAAATGTTCCCAATGTTGGGCGAGTCCAGAACCAAGGGCCACAGTCTTAGAATAAAGCGGAGGCCATTTCAGACTGAGGTGAGAAAAAACTTTTTCACCCAGAGAGTTGTGAATTTGTGGAATTCCCTGCCACAGAGGGCAGTGGAGGCCAAATCACTGGATGAATTTAAGAGAGAGTTAGCGCTCTAGGGGCTAGTGGAATCAAGGGATATGGGGAGAAGGCAGGCACGGGTTGTTGATTGGGGACGATCAGCCTTGATCACAATGAATGGCGGAGCTGGATCAAAGGGCCGAATGGCCTCCTCCTGCACCTATTTTCTATGTTTCTATGTTAAAATACCATTGCCGTGATTTTTCTAAAGCCAAATGCGTTGTGCTGAATGTTTGAATTTGGATCACAGAGCATCTCCAAAACGCAGCTATTGGACCCTGTCAGGACCACAGGGGTGATCGTAACTTGGCAGGAACGGAATAGGCATGCAATTAAAATGTGTATCACATTCCACTTCTTATTTCCATAACCTCAGATTTGATGCCAAAGACATTGGCAATAGGTCAGCTACTGGCTAGACAAGGGAACCATCTATTTAATATGGGGCTTGAGCGGAGAGGATGCCATATTCTCCCCACCAGCCTGGCAACTGATGAGAAGAATGAAGGCAGGAACCTGTAGGGCAAGCAACTTTCATGCACTGCAATTATCACCTCACTCTGGGAATGGCATTGATGGAGCCTTTGGTGTTACATTCAAACTGTGCAAACGTTATCGAAACAATTTCCATTTTAAATGTAAGCTTACCAATTGACTGCAGTGACAAGCAATAGAAATTGATATGTTTATACATTCTTTATACATTCTGTATGTTTCTATTTCCCTTAAATTAGTTTCAGCAGTCAAATTAATGATCCAGCATAAAGGTGAATCATAGTAATTGGTGATTGACACAAAATCATTGAAGTTAGGTCACTAATTTACTCTTGGATTGATTTTAGTTGTTCAGGACTGTCAGATGAAATATAATACAAGCTGCATTGTATTTTACCATGAGATGAATCCTTTGGTTAACTTAGAGCATTTCATGGTTAATTAACTGGCTCCTGTTGTTTTGTTTTTCCAACTGAAGTGCAAGTTTTCATAGAAGACTATTACCCCCAAATGATAGTATCAATGTCATTCTGAGCCAGGATGGAGATGATTTGATTAAAGTGGATATGATGTAAATTCTAGGACTAATTAGTCATGTTTTAGTTTTATTGGTGGAAGAGTGAATGCAGAAATCTTCAAGAGTCAAGACAAGAGAGTTTACTGTCATGTGTCCAAGATAGGACAATTAAATTCTTGCTTGCTACAGCACAACAGAATATTTTGGGCATAAATACAGATCAGATCAGTGTGTCCATATACCAATAAATATATATATATATATATATTCACACACATAAATAAACCGATAAAGTGCAATAGGCTGTTATAGTTCAGGGTTTGTTTGAAGTTGTGTTTAGTAGTCTGATGGCTGTGGGGAAAAAGCTGTTCCTGAACCTGGATGTTGCAGATTTCAGGCACCTGTACCTTCTGCCTGATGGCAGCGGTGAGATGAGTGTGTGGCCAGGATGGTGTGGGTCCTTGATGATGCTGGCAGCCTTTTTGAGGCAGCGACTGCGATAGATCCCCTTGATGGTAGGGAGGTCAGAGACGATGATGTACTGGGCAGTGTTTACAACTTTTTGCAGCCATTTTCGCTCCTGGACGCTCAGGTTGCCGTACCAAGCAATGCTGCAACTGGTCAGCATGCTCTCTACTGTGCCCCTGTAGAAGTTCGAGAGAGTCTTCCGTGACATACCGACTCTCCGTAATCTTCTCAGGAAGTAGAGGCGCTGATGTGCTTTCTTTATAATTGCATCAGTGTTCTGGGACCAGGAGAGATCTTCGGAAATATGCACGCCCAGGAATTTGAAGTTCTTGACCCTTTCCACCATCCAAGGCTGATTGTCCCCAATCAATAACCCGTGCCTTCTCCCCATATCCCTTGATTCCACTAGCCCCTAGAGCGATAACTCTCTCTTAAATTCATCCAGTGATTTGGCCTCCACTGCCCTCTGTGGCAGGGAATTCCACAAATTCACAACTATCTGGGTGAAAAAGGTTTTTCTCACCTCAGTCTTAAATGGCCCCCCCTTTATTCTAAGGCTGTGGCCCTTGGTTCTGGACTCGCCCAACATTGATATAAACGGGACTTTGGGTCCCCATCCTACCCTTTCCGAAGTCCGCAATCAGATCCTTGGTTTTGGTGGTGTTGAGGGCCAGGTTATTGTGCTGGCATCATTTGGTCAATCAGTCGATCACACTTCTCACCTCTGACTCGTCCCCATCAGTGATACGTCCTACAAAAGTGGTGTAGTCGGTGAACTTGATGATGGAGTTTGCACTATGTCCGGCTATGCAGTCATGAGTATAGAGTGAGTACAGCAGGGGGCTGAGCACGCAGCCTTGAGGTGCTCCCATGCTGATTGTTATCAAGGATAACACATTTCTAACAATACGGACACTAATTAGCAACTCCAAGAACACACCATTCTGACAAAAGGACACTACGTGTAACTCAGAGGGTCAGGCAGCATGTCTGGGGAATGTGTATGTAGAAACTGCAGATGCTGGTTTAAACCGAAGATCGACTCAAAAAGGTGGAGTAACTCAGTGGGACAGGCAGAATCGCTGGAGAGATGGACTGGGTGATGTTTCGGGTCAAGACCCATCTGAAGAAAGAGTCTATAGATGAGCTATAAATGAGGCTGTCACCAGGGTCTCTTCTATATCCTGTAGCTCCGCTCTCACTCCCCATCCCCCTACTAACAAGAGTCCCCCTTGTCCTCACCTTCCACCCTACCAGCCATCCCTTACAACAGATAATCCTCCGACATTTTCGCCACCTCCAATGGGATCTCACTACTGGCCACATCTTCCCAACTCCTCCCCTTTTGGCTTTCCGCAGAGACCGCTCCCTCTGTAACTCCCTGGTCAATTCGTCCCTTCCCACCCAAACCACCCCCTCCCCTGGTACTTTCCCTTGCAACCGCAGGAAATGCTACACTTGTCGCTTTACCACCCCCCTCGACTCCACTCAAGGACCCAAGCAGTCTTTCCAGGTGAGGCAGAGGTTCACCTCCAACCTCATCTATTGCATCCGCTGCTCTAGGTGTCAACTGTTCTACATCGATGAGACCAAGCGCGGCGATTGCTTCGCCCAACACCACCTCACAGTTTGCATTAACCAACCCGATCTCCCGGTGACTCAGCACTTCAACTCCCCCTCCCGTTCCGTATCCGACCTTTCTGTCTTAGGCCTCCTCCATGGCCAGAGTGAGTCTCACCGCAAATTGGAGGAGCAGCACCTCATATTTCGCTTGGCTAGTTTACACCCCAGCGGTATGAACATTGACTTTTCCAATTTCAGGTAGTCCTTGCATTCTCCCTCCTTCCCAGCTCTCCCACAGCCCACTGTCTCCGCCTCTTCCTTTCTTCCCCCCCCCCCCCCATAAGAAGGGTCCGAAGAAGGGTCTTGACCCGAAACGTCACCTATTTCTTTGCTCCATAGATACTGCCTCACCCGCTGAGTTTCTCCAGCATTTTTGTCTATCTTCATCCTTTTTTAAACAGTTGACTAGCGCTTTGGTGATCCTATCACCCACTTAGTTGAAACCTTAGGATATTGGCTGAAAAAATGGTGCACAAAATGAGCAGCTACAAACAATTCCCAGAGTATGAAAGATAGGGTTTGTAGATTCGACGACTGGCCATGTAAAACATTGAAAGGAAGGAGCACTCTGTGAGCAGCCAGCCAAGTAAAGAGTTAGACCATCCTGTGAAAAAGTTGATAGGGCTCAGTAAGAATGAGGATTGATGGAAATGACTGTGTGATAACAGCACTATTAGATTTAAAAGAAAAATAACTGTGAAAAAATTAATACATACATTTTGGAAAAAAACAGCAACCCCCACAATTAAAATGTGGATTACGGAAATGACCGAGACCTTGCATTTGGAAATAATAAGATTTGTATTAACTGACAAACTTGAATTATTTTCTAAAATATGGTCTCCATTTATTGAATTTTTTAAAGTAAACTGGTTTAACACAAAATTAATGTCATAACTTGAGTTTAGGGTTGGATGAACAACTATACTCAGCATCTCCTAGATTTATCTCCACAATCTTTATATTTGTAATCTCTTTTCCTTCTTGCCTTTTTTTCATTTTTTTTCTTTCTCCATTTTATTAGTTTATATTATTTCTTTTTTTTCTCTATTTCTTTCCTTTAAAAAAAACTTAAAAGATTGAAGCCATGTAAGAACTCTGTAACCAGTTTGTTGTTTATTACCATTGGTACATACACTTTTAATTAAAAAAAATAAAAATATTAAATAAAAAGGGAAATAAATGAATGTTATTGGTGACATGAGAATAAGGATGTCCAAAAAACAGTTTACAAAGTTCAGGCCCTTTATGTGAATTCTGTGAGTAGATTTAATCAGCACGTGAGATTCACTACCTGGCCTTTTGTTCCCATCATTTTAGTTTGTGCAGCATATTCTCCTGCCCCCCATATTCCAAGACTTTAATCATTTAAAAAAAATAAGATTATTATCTGCGAACCATTGCTAGTGGTTTACTGACGAGTAATCTGGAGTTGTTTGTAAATTCTATGTCCAGTGTAATGAGACAATCAGTTGGTAGCTCCATGCCCCAGTGGATCCTGTTGGTTTCCGATTGTTTGTGCGAGGCGAACATGAGTCAAGGCCTCACATATTGGCGTTCTATCTAGATGAAAGCCATTGCTTAGCTGCCAGATTGACAAGCTGCTTTGATTGGCTTAGGATTTGCAACAAAAATCAGTGGTAGTTGTTTTTTGCTTTCTGGAAAGTTACGAACTGGAGGGCTAAAGGGGCTGTCCCACTTACGCAATTTTTTTGGTGACCTGTCATGGGGTGACTCCTGTATAGTCGTGAGTAGTCGCCCAAAGAGTAGTACCTTTTTCTGGTCGCCGCTGGATTTTCAACACGTTGAACATTTTCAGCCACCTGCTGCGACTATGACGGGTGCCGGCAAGCCGCCGAAAAAATCGCGAAAAAAGTGGGACAGGCCCTTAAGAAGTCAAACCATGTGCAAATCACTCTGAATGCTCTTCATCATCCCATTTTGAGCAACTCAGAAATGGCAGTCCATGGAACTGATGCGCTGTAATGCTGAGAATTTTCTTCTGGACTCTGTATCTTCCCCTGTGCTCTATCTATTGTACTTGAGTTTGACTTGAATGTATTTATGTATAGTAAACCTGATCTGTTTGGATGGCATGCAAAACAAAGCTTTTCCCTGTACCTTGGTACACGAGACCTCAGCATTACACCTCAGCATTCAAGAGTCAAGAGTATTTAATTGTCATATGTACCAGCAACAGAACAATGCAATTCTTACTTGCTACAGCTTCACAGGTCCATTAACACACAAAAAATCACAAAAATATATACACATATTCAGTGATTTCAGGCACAAAATAATGAACGAGAAATAGGAAATGAACCATACTAGTTTAATGGAGAAATCTATTTACACCATTTTATTAAAACAGGTGGACTTGAAAAGCGAAGATAAACACAAAATGCTGGAGTAACTCAGCGTGACAGGCAGCATCCCTGAATAGAAGAAATGGGTGAAATTTCGGGTCGAGACCCTTCAGACTCTACTACTGAATCTTTTTGGGATTCTGTATTTTGCTACAGCTACATATCAATAGTTTGAAGAGCTATTGATATTTCTGCTGGGACAAAGTGCTGTAGCATTGTTTGTGTTTGTATTGCTGCCATTGGACGGATCTCCTGCTCTTGTTACAGATGATCATATCCGTAACAAGAACAGCGCTGCTACATACTAATCTAATAATGAATTCAAATATATTCACCACCCAAAGATGAATGTTTTTTTACTATTGATGCAGCACAAAACCATGAAATGTAGATGTGGTATAAATATAATATTTCATTGTGGCCAGTGGTTAACAAAGGACGCAGCCCTGCAGCTTGTGATAATAAACTTTACATGAATATAAAGTTCATAACTGTAGCAGACAATGTTAATAAGACAGAAGAGATAGAAGAGAATATTTTGGGTGCCAGTTGCATGAATGACCATGGAAGTTTCAGTAGCTGAAACCACTGAACAATGCTGACTTGTGTAGAGGAATATGAATAATACTCCATGAAACCAAAAGCCACATTTGGGCAGAATGTTCTTCAAACAATAAATGCATTGAACACCAAATCAATAATCACCCGGGCTTGAGTACCACAGGTGGGCCTCGAAGATGTTGGAGCTGGAGTCACTGTGGGCTTCAGGCCAACTCTTCAGGTAGCTTCAGGTAGTGAAGGGGAAAGGGTCACCTGGAAAACAGTCATGCTCATGTCAACTGGTCAGGAGGTGATTTGGTGAAATGTGGATCCCAACATGACTGAAGACCTGAGACTTTAGTGTGAAGCAGAACATGCTGTGCCTTCCTGTCTCCCTGACACTCATTGTCAGTCCTACACACAGCAGTATTTTGATTGGGTCAACAACAGTTGCACAGCATGAGAGTTTCTGCCTTACAGCTCCAGAGAACCGGTTTTATCCTGACGACGGGTGCTGGCTGTACAGAGTTTGTACATTCTCCCTGTGACCACGTGGGCTTTCTCCGAGTGCTCTGGTTTACTCTTTATCAAGCCAACCAAAATAGGAATTTGTGTAGGAACAAACTGCAGATGCTGGTTTAAACCAAAGATAGACACAAAAGGCTAGAATAACTCAGCAGGTCAGGCAGCATCTGACAGGTGACATTTCAGGTCGAAACCCTTCTTTAATTGATCTGCAATTATTTGCTCCCCATTATTCTAACTGTAAGGGATTTTCATTTGTCTTCACTAATCAATTATGCTTGGTATAACAATAGAAGCTTTTAAAGTAAGGTTTGCAGTGTTCTCCTTCCCCTACCCAATCAAGCCCCTTTTCCCCTCATTTGTAACATTCTAAACTGCTCACAGTCTGCAGGCATACCTCTCTTTCTGCTCTTTATATGTTTCTCTCCCTCGGATCTGAATCTATACCTAATTGCTTTTGAAATCTATGATCGAGCCACCTTTCCTGTTCTATTATTGTTCCAGACAGGAATGAATAATTGTTGCAATTCATCAATGTGCTTTCCAAATGCTTGCCATTGCCCATCCACAGTTAACCCTTTAAATAGCGTTCCTCAATCCATCATGGTCAGCATGTGCTTCGTACCTTCATTGTGTCCTATATTTAGATTCAGGACCCTCGTTTCGCAATCGGCTCACTCACTCTCCATCTTAATGAAGAATTCTATCATGTATATGTCATTCTCTCTCAAGGGACCCCACAGAATAAGATTCTGTATTAATGCTTTCACACAGTGCCCAGTCTAGGATGGTGCAGTGATTAATTGTTTTGACATAATGATACAAAAAAATATTGAATATATACTCTAAAAAATCCTATTTGTTACAGTGATATGAAGAATATCAAACGCACATATCTTTCTTGACATACGACATCATCGGAGAGTCTTGCGCATTGTCTGTGTTGATTCCTACCCCTGTCCATTGATGTTATTTAGATCTGTTCCACAATGTTGAACAACTAGTGATCTATTTTTCAGGTTCTCTCAAATATTGTCATGACAGGCTAGAGCTTCAAAGGAAGCATTTCATTGTCTTAACTGCATGCTAATCTGAAGAATGAACATAAGGACAAGCTGTTGCCTCTCCATCACTTCTATTTTGGCTGGATTCCCAAATCGTTGAAAATTTGTTGCTCTTTTTTTTAATTATCCTTGACTGGTTTGAGCTGGTACAAGACCATGACTATGGACCTCGTTTTTGAGCAATGTGCTTTTCCTGTCGGACCATGAAATTCATGTCAATGGGACCACAGCATGATTTTTCTGTGCAGCCTGCACAAGGTAAAACAGGCTAGTGTCATTTTTAGCTTGTGATCCCAGATCTCATTGCCCAGCCCTATCTGGAGGTATCTGCCTCTTTATTCCCCCCAGTATTCAGACTCATCCTCGTCTGGTGGTCTAACCCTCAAGGTGACCAAACTGATGTGCCAGTTGGCAAAACAACCCACACAAACACAGGCACTGTAAAATGGGAAGGTTTTGGCTTGTATCTCAGAATTAGCAACAATTGGCCCATTTGTTATTTGGGGAAGTTTAAAAAATGAGGGCGGTACAGTGGTGCAGCAGTAGAGCTGCTGCCTCTACACCGACAGAAACCCAGGTTCGATCCTGATCTCGGGTGCTGTCTGTGTGGAGTTTACACGTTCTCCCTGTGATTGCGTGGGTTTCCTCTGGGTACTCTGGTTTCCCCCACATCCCAAAGACATGTGGGGTTTGTAGGTTAATTGGTTTCTGTACATTGCCCCTCATGTGTAGGGGGGTGATGAGAAAGTGGGATAACATACAACTAGTGTGAACGGGTGATCAATGGTTGGTGTGGACTCTGTAGTGGACATACTGTAACTCTAAATTAAACCTACTTACCTCTTGTACAAAAGTTAAACCAAATTCCAGTAAGCAGTAAAATATTGTAGACTATCTACAATCTGCTACAATTTTCCACCATTTCCAGAGTTTCCTGGAAAGCTTGTGATCTTTGTCCATCCCTCGCATAATAAATGAAAGCACGCAGTCGCTGCCTCAAAAAGGCTGGCAATATCATCAAGGACCCACACCATCCTGGCCACAAACTCATCTCCCCGCTACCTTCAGGTAGAAGGTACAGGAGCCTGAAGACTGCAACGACCGGGTTCAGGAATAGCTACTTCCCCACAGCCATCAGGCTATTAAACTTGGCTCAGACAAAACTCTGACCATTAATAGCCCATTATCTGTTATTTGCACTTTATCAGTTTATTTATTCATGTGTGTATATATTTATCTAATGATATATGGCCACACTGATCTGTTTTGTAGTCAATGCCTACTAGGTTCTGTTGTGCTGAAGCAAAGCAAGAATTTCATTGGCCTATCAGGGACACATGACAATAAACTCACTTGAACTTGACAACACTGACTCTCTGCTCCCAATATTGTTAGAGCAAGAAATTACCAAGTGCACAAAGGAAAGAATTCAAGGTTGTTCTCCCTATCAATGGTGTGGATGCCTGACAATATTGAGAATACTGAATCCACGATTCTCAGTATCTTCCTGTTAATACTGCCCAAAATGGTGAAGGAACAGGACTATATGGGTGGCACGGTGGCGCAGCGGTAGAGTTGCTGCCTTACAGCGCCAGAGTCCCGGGTTCGATCCTGATTACCAGTGCTGACTGTACGGAGTTTGTATGTTCTCCCTGTGACCTTTGTAGATTTTCGCCAGGATCTCCGGTTTCCTTCCACACTCCAAAAACCTATGGGTTAATTTGTTTGATACAATTATAAATAGTTCCTGGTGTGTGTTGGATAGTGATGGTGTGTGAGGATCGCCGGGAGGTGCGGACCCAGTGGGCTGAAGGGCCTATTTCTGCACTAAACTAAACTAAACTAAAATAAACTAAACTAAAGAAACCCATCAGAAACAGTGGAAGGAATGCACCACCTGCCTCTCCATCAGGCTCATCCCCTCCCACGTGTGACTGAATCGATGTTGGTCCCACCATCCTTGGAGCCCACAGAACTGGAGTGGAAACAAACCAACCGTGACTTCAAAGGACTCTCTGCAAAGGAAATAAAGAGGTTACAGGTTTTTAAGTGCTCATCCAAGTCACGTTTTTAATATGATGAGTGTTTCTATCTCCACTACTCTTCTGGGCAGACTCCCATTGCTTCTTGAGTGAAGAAAATCTGACTTAACTTCCATCTGATTCTGATTCAAATTAACTCAAATTTTTGTCCTCAGCTACTGATTCGCCTGCTATGTGGTTCTCTTTGTTTAAATAAATCCATTAAATCCTCCCTCATTTCGTAAGAAAACAAACGTAGCCCATTTGCCCTCTTGCTGTAACTAATTATCTCCAACCCGAACATTCTCTGGTTTCTTCTGCAACTCCTCAAGTGGTATTTTTGTCGTGGTTGCAGTGACCAAGTGGTGCTTTGTCCAAAATCCGATGAAAGGAGCTGAGCGAGAAATGAAGACCTATTCTGACTCAACCAAAACCACATCCATGATTACTTCAAGTGAGAGATTTGGAGTCTAGGCACTGGAGTGATCCAGACATTCCTCTCTCCTTGAAGATTGAAGATCGAAGCCTTGTATTTTCTCAACATGCTCAGGTGGCAATATGTTGTGCAGTGCCCTCAACTTCGGTCTTGCCCGCTTCTCTTTTCTTCCATCCTTGCTTGCTTGCTCCTGCGTGATAGTGTCCCTCACAAGGATGTCCACAGACATTGGCATACTGGTCTGGAGTAGCCCCGATTGTGGAAGGTGGGTCCTTGGTAACCTGGTTGTTTTCAAGGTTAAATATGAGGAGAAAGAAACTGGGCCAACAATTCTCTATTGTAGGTGTCACGTAAACTTCCAGATCCGGTTCCTTTCCGGGTCAGATGCTCCATACCTCAGCTGATGCCGGTAGATTTCTGTCCCATATTTCTTCATCTTTCTTAGCGTTGTTGCACCTTGAAGAAAACCCAGGACCCTGAGATTGCAGCTTCACTCGGCCTCATTTGAAAAATGCGGTGGCAAAGTTTGGACCACAGGGGACATCAAGAGAATCAATTTTTGAATCAGAAATCTGTCAGATATTACTTCTGTTAACCATATAACCATATAACAATTACAGCACGGAAACAGGCCATCTCGACCCTTCTAGTCCGTGCCGAACACATAATCTCCCCTAGTCCCATATACCTGCGCTCAGACCATAACCCTCCATTCCTTTCCCATCCATATAACTATCCAATTTATTTTTAAATGATAAAAACGAACCTGCCTCCACCACCTTCACTGGAAGCTCATTCCACACAGCTACCACTCTCTGAGTAAAGAAGTTCCCCCTCATGTTACCCCTAAACTTCAGTCCCTTAATTCTCAAGTCATGTCCCCTTGTTTGAATCTTCCCTACTCTCAGTGGGAAAAGCTTTTCCACGTCAACTCTGTCTATCCCTCTCATCATTTTAAAAACCTCTATCAAGTCCCCCCTTAACCTTCTGCGCTCCAAAGAATAAAGCCCTAACTTGTTCAACCTTTCTCTGTAACTTAGTTGCTGAAACCCAGGCAACATTCTAGTAAATCTCCTCTGTACTCTCTCTATTTTGTTGACATCCTTCCTATAATTAGGCGACCAAAATTGTACACCATACTCCAGAATTGGCCTCACCAATGCCTTGTACAATTTTAACATTACATCCCAACTTCTATACTCAATGCTCTGATTTATAAAGGCCAGCACACCAAAAGCTTTCTTTACCACCCTATCTACATGAGATTCCACTTTCAGGGAACTGTGCACAGTTATTCCCAGATCCCTCTGTTCACCTACATTCTTCAATTCCCTACCATTTACCATGTACGTCCTATTTTGATTTGTCCTGCCAAGATGTAGCACCTCACACTTATCAGCATTAAACTCCATCTGCCATCTTTCAGCCCACTCTTCCAACTGGCATAAATCTCTCTGTAGACTTTGAAAATCTACTTCATTACCCGCAACCCCACCTATCTTAGTATCATCTGCATACTTACTAATCCAATTTACCACACCATCGTCCAGATCATTGATGTACATGACAAACAACAGTGGACCCAACACAGATCCCTGTGGCACCCCACTCGTCACTGGCCTCCAACCTGACAAACAACCATCCACCATTACTCTCTGGCATCTCCCATTCAGCCACTGTTGAATCCATCTTGCTACTCCACCATTAATACCCAACAATTGAACCTTCTTAACCAACCTTCCATGAGGAACCTTGTCAAAGGCCTTACTGAAGTCCATATACACAACATCCACTGCTTTACCCTCATCAATTTCCCGAGTAACATCTTCAAAAAATTCATGAAGATTAGTTAAACATGACCTTCCAGGCACAAATCCATGTTGACTGTTCCTAATCAGACCCTGTTTATCCAGATGCTTATATATATTATCTCTAAGTATTCTTTCCATTAATTTGCCCACCACTGACGTCAAACTAACAGGTCTATAATTGCTAGGTTTACTCTTAGACCCCTTTTTAAACAATGGAACAACATGCGCAGTACGCCAATCCTCCGGCACTATTCCCGTTTCTAATGACATTTGAAATATTTCTGCCATAGCCCCTGCTATTTCTACACTAACTTCCCTCAATGTCCTAGGGAATATCCTGTCCGGACCTGGAGACTTATCCACTTTTATATTTCTCAAAAGTGTCAGTACTTCCTCTTCTTTGATCCTCATAGTTTCCATAGCTACTCTACTTGTTTCCCTTACCTCACATAATTCAATATCCTTCTCCTTGGTGAATACCGAAGAAAAGAAACTGTTCAATATCTCCCCCATCTCTTTTGGCTCTGCAGATAGTTGGCCACTCTGACTTTCTAATGGACCAATTTTATCCCTCGTTATCCTTTTGCTATTAATATAGCGGTAGAAACCCTTTGGATTTACTTTTACCTTACTTGCCAAAGCAACCTCATATCTTCTTTTAGCTTTTCTAATTTCTTTCTTAAGATTCTTTTTACATTCTTTATACTCCTCAAGCACCTCATTTACTCCATGCTGCCTATAACTATTGTAGATCTCCCTCTTTTTCCGAACCAAGTGTCCAATTTCCCTTGAAAACCATGGCTCTTTACAATTTTTACGATTTCCTTTCAACTGAACAGGGACATAAAGATTCTGTACTCTTAAAATTTCACCTTTAAATGTACTCCATTTCTCTTCCACAACTTTCCCATAAAACAAACTGTCCCAATTTACTCCTTTTAAATCCTTTCACATCTCCTCAAAGTTAGCCTTTCTCCAATCAAAAATCTCAACCCTAGGTCCAGTTTTGTCCCTCTCCATAATTATATTGAAACTAATGGTATTGTGATCACTGGACCCGAACTGTTCCCCAACGCATACCTCTGCCACCTGACCCATCTCATTTCCTAACAGGAGGTCCAGTACCGCCCCTTCTCTAGTAGGTACTTCTATGTATTGTTGCAAAAAACTATCCTGCACACATTTTACAAACTCCAACCCATCCAGCCCATTTACAGAATGTGTTTCCCAGTCTATGTGTGGAAAATTGAAATCTCCCACAATCACTACCTTGTGCTTACTACTAATATCTGCAATCTCCTTACATATTTGCTCTTCCAATTCTCGCTCCCCATTTGGCGGTCTATAATACACCCCTATAAGTGTTGCTACCCCTTTCCCATTTCTCAGTTCCACCCAAATAGCCTCCCTAGACGAGCCCTCTAATCTATCCTGCTGTTGCTGGCCAGTGAAATAATTTGCCTTGATTTAAAACTGGAAAAGTGCCAAAAATTGAATGGAATTGCAAGGCTATTATTCTTTAAAAAAATTGAGTGGGCACTAGACACAAAGATCGAAACTTATTCCATGGAGATAAAATGTCAGATCTGTTTCCCTGAAGCTTATATCATGCTTACAATTTCCTGCCTCTGACGGTGTTTTACTGAACATGATTTACATTTTGCCGAACTTGTTTGATGACTCAGAGATAGCGAGTGCTTGTCACTCTGGATCCATCAGTTAAGGATTCAGTTAAAGTTCAATTTCCATAGACCCACTCGGTCTTCAAATGAAAAGCAATGACATCTCACAGTGCTCTGCTATCAGAATGCAAAATCAGAATGGTAGCAAGTGAAATGTTTACACAGATGGGTTGTCAATTGATTTACTACAACTATATTTTCTTATATCTGGAAAAATACCGAATGAGTGGAAAAACTGAAATTGAATTGTAGAATCATCCAGTACAAAAACAACCATTTGTCCCATCATGCCCATGTTGGCCAATATGGCCTAGTTTTATTATACCTTCTGAAGAAGGGGCCTGACCCAAAACATCACCTACCTATGTTCTCCAGAGGTGCTGCATGACCTGCGGAGTTACTCCAGCACTTTTGTGTTTTGTTTTGTCAACAAGTATATACAGTTCCTTGTGCATATGATTTGCTTATATTACTTCATGGCTTGTTGTTCTGGAGTCTTGTACATTATGGTTCTTCATATGGTCACCTTGGTATCTTTTAATTGTGGTGAGAGTTTCAGCCTCCAGGACCTTTCAAGCAGTGAACTCCAGGAACCTTCAGCACAAAAGTCTTTCCCTTAACTCCATCTGCAGCTGCGTGCCTTGTTACTGAATTCTCTGCTATCGAAAATGGTCTCTGCTGTCCATCCAGTCTGGGATCTCATTTCATCCATCTCGGTGCACATCCAGTGACCTTCTGAACAAAGCAACCCAGCAGTCGAGCAGTCTTTCTGTAATTCTCCAACAACATCTTTGTAAATCTCCAGAGGAACTTCAGCATCTGTGGAGGCTGACGTTTCTGGTCGAGACCCTTTATCAGGATTGAGATTGACCTGTTTTTACAAAATGTTAAATGGTCAGCTCGACATAGATTACAAGACCTACACCAAACCCAAACTAATTAGGAGCAGACGAGGGCATTCAACCCAATTTGTGATCCCAGCTACAAAGACAGATGTATACAGCAATTCGTTCTTCCCCCGCACAATTAAAGCATGGAATAATCTCCACCCAACTATAGTTACCCATCCAGATGCAACTAAATTTAAAGTAGCTCTTTCTTCCCAATAACCCTTTCTGGCTTAAGCCCTCCCTTCACCACCTCCAGTTTAAATTCCATTTGGAATATTTTGGAGGACCAAGAAACCAAGAACCAAGATCCGTAGATGAGAGATAAAGAAATGATTACAATGGGTGAGACAGGGGCTGGTAAACTAGTAATTTTAAATTGACAGCAGAGATGTGCAGTTGCTACAGAAACTGTTTCTACCTCCTTTGGATGTCCATCTACCATGATGCCCATTTCTCCGGTGAATGGATCTGCATAAACATGTCGTAAGTCAAAGTTTGTTTGCCTCTGGTCAGTAGCTGAGAGGAGCACTGGTAAATATTCTTCATTGAGTATGTATTTGAACGTTCACCCTATTCATTCCCCTGGTACTCATGTGGCATTCAAGGGCTGTGAGGGATCTTTCGTCTAGATTAGCAATCAAATCATCAATCCAAATGTGGGTGTTTTAGATTACCTTTCTCAGGTTCCCTGATACCTGCAACCTGTGCACTTCCTCATCTTTCACCTCCTTTACCTACATGCTGTAAGGTACATACTGTACTGCGAAGATCAAAGGAGTAGCAGTCTGCTTAAGATGAATTTGGAATACTGCCAAGTTCGGCACAAAATATGTCCGTGAACTTGACCAATATAAGTGATCCAGCTAATTTCTTGATGCTTTTGACCTCTCTCTGATCTTGCTTTGCCTTTTATAACCACTCAGCCTATGAAACTTGATCCTTGTCCTGGGCCAATTATGAGAAGAAGTCTTGCTTTGCTTTCACCACATCTCATTCTAACTTTACCTATTGTTTGGAGTATTGTGTTTAATTTTGTTCACCCTGCTATAGGAAGGATGGCATTAATCTGGTAAAAGAGCATGGTGAAGATTTACGATGATGTTGCCAGGTCTTGAGGATCTGATCTATAGGGAAAGATTGAGCAGGCTAAGGCTTTATTCCTTGGAGTGCAGGAGCCTAAGGGATGATCATACAAAGGTGTATAAAATCATGAGGGGAATTGACAGGGTGAATGCACAAAGTATTTTACACAGGGCAGGGGGGATCATGAACCAGAGGATATAGGTTTATGGTTATAGGGGAAAGATTTAACAGAAACTTGAGGGGAAACGGTTTCACTCAAAGGGTAATGGCAGGGCTCTCGCTTAACTTTTTTCCCCTGTTGCCAGCCGGGCAATCTTGGCTTTGTAGGTTGCCAAATGACAGTTTAGGTGGTCATTTAAGATGGCTTGCATGACGCGTGCGATAATGTGCTCAGACGAAGCGCGTTGTTACCAGTCGGAATTATACTCAATGAAGCATTCACATATTATTTCTGCTTCAAATAAAGTCACAAACTAAACATTCACCAATCAAGACATGATATATCCCACAATGACATGCAGCAAAATTATAAGACAGTATCTCAACTCTTTTTACACATTGTAATGAATGCAATTTCGGTGGGCGGCGCGACTCTCGTCAGCAGCGGCCTCTGCAGTCCGTCTGCGTTTTTTATTATTTTATTATTTTATGTCTATGTTTTTATGTAGTTTTTGTTATTTTTTGTTGGGGTATGTGTGTGGGGGGGTGGGGGTGGTGTGGGGGGGTTGGGGGTAACTTTTAAATCTCTCCCTGCACGGGAGACCCGACCTTTTCTTTGTCGGGTCTCCGTTGTCGTTGGGGCTGCAACGAGGAGCGGCCTCCAACAGGAAGACCGGGAGCTGTGGTGCCAACTACTCACCTCACCGTCGCGGAGCTGGCCGAGTCCAGAGCGGGTGGAGCTGTGGTGGACGCTGCTGCGACCCGACCCCCGGAGATTCGGTGGCAGCAACTGCGGGTTTGGCGGGCGGCACCGGGAGCCCGCGGGTCCCTGGAGGGAGTCCGCTTTTCAGGGCTCCCGCAACGGCGACTTCTCCCGCCCGAGTTGCGGGGTTGAAGAGCTCCTGGAGCGGGGCCTACATCACCGCCCCGCGCGGCTTGGAATGGCCGCGGGAGTTTGCGAGCGCACGCCGGGGGCTCTAACACCAAGACCCAGTGTGCGACCTTGCATCACCCGGCGTGGCTTTAATGGCCACGGGACAATTCGCCATCGCCCGCCGGGGGCTTTGACTTTGACTCTGACATCGGGGGGGAGAGTGCAGTGGAGAGATAAGTTTTTTTGGCCTTCCATCACAGCGATGTGATGGATGTTTATGTAAATTATGTTGTGTCTTGGGTCTATTTGTTTGTAATGTATGGCTGCAGAAACGGCATTTCGTTTGGACCTCAAGGGGTCCAAATGACAATAAATTGAATTGTATTGTATTGTATTGTATTGTATTGTATTAGTTCTTTCCACTTCCAAACAAAAATGTGGTTGGATTATTCAGCGTATGATCAACCTGTGCCAATAAATCCGGGAGCATGGTAACATATATGCGTACGTATAGTTGTGAATGTTGCTCATTAAATAACTACAGTACTGATACTCCATATTAAGAGCATTGATTGGCCGTTAAAATGAATTCTGTAATAACGTGTCAACGGTAGCAGTGACAATCGAACACTGCGGTTTTAATGTTTCACGTGTTCACAATTTAATTAATCCATCTTCATGGATTAAAACAAATAATAACATTGGGAATTAAAACACATTTGATTGAATTCCGTTATCAAACATAGTCAATATTCGCTCTGAAGATATTTCCAGGACAATAGGGTCAGGGAGGGGGGTGTGTGTGAATCAGTGCGGGGTGGATAGATGGCGGGGGGGGGGGGGGGGGGGGGGGGTTAGAAGGCAGTCGGTGCAGAATGATGGATGGATTGAGGCAGGTGAATTAGTACGTGTTGGTTGAAGTAGGTAAAATTGTGAGGGGAGAGCACGGGGATGTCAGTGGTGTTGAATGGGGGGGATCAGTACGGGATGGATGGGGGTAGACAAAAGTGCTGGAGAAACTCAGTGGGTGAGGCGGCATCTATGGAGCGAAGGAAATAGGCAACGTTTCGGGTCGAGGCCCTTCTTCAGACTGTTCCCCCCCATTCTTCTTGAATGGGAGGATCAGTACAGGATGGATGGGGGTGGAGATCAGTGCAGGATGAATGGGGGGGGGGCGGGGTCAGTACAGTGTGGATCAGAGGGTCTGTGCAGGATGAATGGGGAATCACTACAGGATGAATGGGGGAAGGTGCAGGGTAAATGGAGGGTGGGTCAGTATGGGATGAATGTGTGGATTAGTACAGGATGGATGGGGATTAGTACAGGATGGATGGAGGAGATGCAGGATGGATGGGAAAGGGGTAAGAACATGGTGAATTGGGGAACCAGTGTAGGATGGATGGGTTTGGGGGGGCGGGGGCGGCAGCAGGAGAATTAATGCGAGGTGGATAGGGTGATCAGCGCAGGATGAATAGATTGGGGGGGAGGGGAGCACGGGGATGTCAGTGAGGACTGAATAGAGGCGGGAATGGGGATCAGTGCGGGATGGAGAGGAGGGGTCCCAGGATAAGGGGTGGAGGGGGCGTACAAGAGAGAGAGAGAGAGAGAGAGAGAGAGAGAAGGAGGGTGAGGTGTGGAGGAGGGAAGGTCAGCGCTCCTAGGACAACATCGCCCCGCTGCCTTGGCCGTTGGGATTTCCTCGCCACCGCCTCCCTCCTCCGCCAGCCACAGCAAGGTGTGGGGCCGAGCGGTGCAGCTCAAAGATCCTATAGCTATAGTATCTATGGTGCAGCTGCTTCAGAAGTATCGGAGCGAATGACGGGCCCCGCACAGCGGCCGCGACAGCGGCTCCATCTCCTCCTCCTCCCTGATAGCGGCCGCTGCTTGCAAACCCGCTAACGGCGATAACTGCTTTCAAACCAAACCCTCCCGCACGCCGAGGCCTCCCCCTCCCTCCCTCCTCCTGGCCTCGGCGTGCGGGAGGGTTTTTTTTAAAGCGCCGTTAGCGGATTTGCAAGCAGCGGCCGCTATCAGGGCTGGCGGGTGCGGAAGGAGGAGGAGATGGAGCCGCTATCGCGGCCGCTGTTTGGGGCCGTCATTCGCGCCGACCCTTCGTCACCCCACACCTAGTATCTTTCTCACGCAATACAACCGTCACCGCCGACACAAAACGTCGCGTTCCTTTTCTCCTGAGATGCTGCTTGACCCGCGGAGTTACTCCAGTTTTTTGTGTCTATCTTCGGTACAAACCAGTATCTGGCTGCCAAGCCGGGCAAAATGACGGTGTTTAGTTGCCCGGCGGCGCTTTGAGTGGCCAATGGCACCCGGGCAACCGTTAATTTCGAGCCCTGTAATGGGTATATGGAACAAGCCTCTAGAGGAGGTAGTTGAAGCAGGTACTATAACGGCATTTAAAATACACTTGGATAGGTACATGGATATGGAAGGTTTAGAGGGATATAGGCCAAACGCGAGTAAATGGGACTAGCTTAGATGGGCATCTTGATCGACATGGACTAGTTCTGCTGAAGGGCGCATTTCCATATTGTGATTCTATATGCCTCTCACCTTCAACTTTTCCCCAGTGTAGGTGAATTAGTGCTTGAACATCATTGTACCATCAGGGCAATATGACTTGATCCACTAGTGCTTGCACAGTCTACGTAGTTGTGGAATGGTTACGTTTCTAGGCCAGCAGGCAGAGCTCCAATCCAATGATCCAGAGCAATGGGTTCAAAACAGACAGTTGTAGCTGGAGAATTTAAATTCACATAATTAAACAAATCCAGGTCATTTTTAGTAAAACGCTAATACCATCAGTAATAGTGGCAATGGAACAGCTGAATTGTCATGAAAACTCATCTGCTTCCCTCCTGTCCATCCTCTTACCCAGCCTTGCCTGCATTGATTCCAGACTAGCCGATCTTGCAGACTATAATCTTGACAATAATCTCTTAACTAGCTCCTCGGTTCAACGGTAGTTACGGATGGACAATGAACAATAGGATTGCCAGTAATGCTCACAAACTGGGAATGAATAAATAGAAACAAAAAGCAATGTATTTACAGTAGGACACTACTGTCTTTGTGGTTCGTTTACATTTCTGCCCAGTCAGCTTTGTACTGCTTGGTGGTTGACTTTGTCTTCCTTGGTTCTTAATCTCAGAAGTGTACTGAAAGGGCTTTCTCATTGTGCGACCTGAAGCAAGACCTAACAAGATTTAACATCGTGGGAACCTTCTGCGATAGCAGTACGGCATTCGTGGACCACCGAGGACCTCCGTGGCGCTAACGGCAGGTAGTCGTGTGACTTGGTAAGGTCGGGAGAAAATTCAAACATTTTTGAATTTCTCCAAGAGTGTCTTGAGCAGCGTTGCAACATTGTATGGACGCAGATGCCAGTGCGATATCCGTGCGATATCCGTAATGACACTTGCGAATACCGTGGGAACTCCTGCGAACGGTAAACCCGGAAGCTGGACAGAAGGGACATAAGGTGAGTAAAAGAGGTGGTCTCAATATCGCCAATGGACCATGTGTCCATCGAGGACGTCCCACCTAATTGTCATTGTTTGAGAATCTTTTTCACAGTAAGACTTGCAGAGATGCCTCTCAGAAAATCGCAAAGAAAGGGGTCAAAGAAAGTCGGAAAGTTTTTAGCCATGCAGGTAAATGAGGAGGAAACTCAGCAAGAGAGACAGGTGGAGAGGCAAGAGGAGATGCCAGAGATACCACTGCCTGTGGGCTCCTTGGAGCAGGGAGAGGGTGATCAAGGTGGATTTGAGATTGCCTCCCCAGTAGCTGTTGCCTCCACAATATTCTCAGCAGACGAGAACATAAAGGTTAGATGGCAGAAGGTAAAGCCATATAACTTCAACAGGGAACAAGAGGGTGAACTGGTGGAGTGGTACCAATTCAATGAGATTCTCTATGACAAATCCAGAGAGGATTATAGAAATAGGGAGAGAAAGCGCAACCTGCTGGAGACGAAGGCTGCTGAGTATCCCCGGTGCTCATGTGAGTAACTATAACAATATATTAGTTTATGTACAGGAGAACAATTTAATGTTATCCATGAGGTCTCCGTTGAAACATGGGCTTAACCCAGTGAGACTTCCTCTATATTATCTTTTTAATTAATCTCACCCTTCTGCCTTCACGCAAGCGTTTTCGATGCACATGTTGCGCTAATGCATACAGCGCGTCAATGAAAATAACAACCAGCCTGTACTCGAACCAACTTTGTATAGGCATGTCTGCAAATGAGACAATTCTACGAACGGAGGATATTTATATAGCGTGTGAAAAAAAAGTGACATCATTTGTGCCACGTGATTAACTACACTACAGTCCACGATGTTCATTCACGATTAACGGGAAAGATCGGGAGACGGACAAGTCAGTCGCACAAATGACAGAATTGCCGAGTACCGTGGGAACTCTTTATCGTGGGAACACTTTATCGTGCGGAACTCGTGCTGGACCACGACCACTTCACTCGGGTGACATCTTGCTTCAGGTCGCACCGTGAGAACTCGCCATTAGTATCAGACATGATCAGGGATCCCGGGAACTGAGATTCAGACAGCTGAACTGATACTCTTCAGGAATACAACAGTGTCTGTGGAATTGAAAGCAAACTATTTACAGATATTTGGATAAAGCAGGGCAGTGGCTCATAGAGTCCATGAACATGGAGATGGGGCATTCTGCCCATCATGTCCATGCCAACCAGTGGGTACCCATCCACATTAATCCATCTTTCAGCACCACCTGGCCCATAGCCTCCTAACTTGATAACTTAACCAAGAAACAACCATGGTCAATTGATTTAAATTGACTTTCTCTGTACTATTTGTATCCATTATACCACTTTGATACAATGATGTAGGGGGTTGTAATAGTTCTGACAAGTTGCTCACTGTGATAAATCATTTTAGGAACAAAAGTGATGAACTATGGCATACGTATAAAATTGTGAATTGCATTAATGAAAGATTTGTCTTCAAGTGTCAGCAGCACCTTATTAATGGAAGTAGTTAAAATGTAAATTTGCAATATTGTAATATTGTCGGATATTATAGAATAATACCCCTGTCCCACTTAGGAAACCTGAACGGAAACGTCTGGAGACTTTGCGCCCCACCCAAGGTTTCCGTGTGGTTCCCGGAGGTTTTTGTCAGTCTCCCTACCTGCTTCCACTACCTGCAACCTCCGGCAACCACCTGCAACCTCCGGGAACCGCACGGACACCTTGGGTGGGGCGCAAAGTCTGCAGAGGTTTCCGTTTAGGTTTCCTAAGTGGGACAGGGTCTTAACAATGCAGTTGTTCAGTGACTGAAGTTACTGGGCCAGCAGTCAGTCTTCTGAAGCATTGATCCAAATATGTGACTTCAAATCTAGCTGGGAAATTTAAGTTTAATCTATTTAACATTTTTTAACATTAAACATTTTAACATTAAATTTAACATTAACTTTGTCCATGAAAATGTTGTAAAAACCCATCTGGTTCACTCATGAACTTCAGGGAAAGAAATGGCCTGCATGTAATTCAAAAACAAACCAACCTTTTTGCCCATCTACGTCAATGTCACTTGTCCACGTTAGGATGGCATCCATCTATATTTTGCCTATTTAAGTGTCTGTCTAAATGTCTACTACACATAATAATTGTCTTTGAACATCCCACCCTCATTTCCAGTACATTCCAGATATCAGCTGTCAAAATAGAAAACAATTAGAGAAATACAATAAATGCTGTGAATGCTAGCAATATGTTATTAAGTGAGTGAAAAAAACTATCCAGAGCACCTTCCGATCCTAATCAGGGCTAATTCTGTAATTCTTTGTATTGGTTACCAATCATTAAATAACCATCTGAACAAGCAACTAGTGACAAAGTAACATAAGCGAACTAGCAGTTCGTTAACTACAATTATAACCCAGTTAGATCGTAAGACCATGAGGCATAGGAGCAAAATTCGGCCCATCAAGTCTAACCTGCCATTCTAGCGTGGCTGACCTATTTTTCCCTCTCAACCCCTTTTTCCTGCTTTCTCCGAGTAACCTTTGACGGCCTTACTAATCAAAAACCTGTCAATCCCCACTTTAAAAATACCCAAGGTCTTGGCCTCCACAGCCTCTCTGTGCAATGAATTCCACAGTTTCACCACCCTCTGGCTGATGAAATTCCTCCTCGTCTACATTCTAAAGGTAAGTCCTTTTATTCCGAGGCAGTGCCCTCTGGTTCTAGACTCTCCCACTACTGGAAACATCCTTTCCACATCCTTCAATTTATCATCAGCAGCACTAACCACGATAATGGATTGCACACAAAGGAGCATAAATCCCTTGTTTCATCAAGGTTCAGCCAGTACAAAGTCGGGTTCTTCGTTGAATTCTTTGGGTTTGTTGATATCGATTTAATCAGTGCTTTCCCCAGGCTCAATCTTCTGTTTACTTTTCAGCATCGCCCTGGGTGGATCTAACAAAGTCTGCCAACAGGATTGATCTGTACGATGTCCGGAGAAGACCATGGTGAGTAGAAATTTACACACATTCTTGTCTCTCCTCAATACTTCATGTTTATTTACAATGAAGGGAACATTGAGGGAATAAAAAAGAATAAAACTAGCATTTGTTGTGGGTTTTACGAGACCGTTCTGAGCGCCGATGCATGGCAGTGGTGCGAGTTGCTTTGAGGATTTGCTGAGCCAACACAGCAGGAAGCAGCTTAACTAATGTGTGCAGACACAGGAAGAGTTACTAAGTGCATAGTTGAGTTCAGTAGCTCTGCTGTGCTTTTATTTAGTTTACTGCAACTCTATTTCAGGGAAGTGAAAACAGTATAAAAATGTACTCAAATCAATTGTGCGGATTTTATTTAAGCCTTTAATTGTTACAAGACATTGATTGATTCACAGTGCACTTTCATTCTGGGTCAAGATGTCAATATAACGTGATATAGTACCCAGCCATATAGCATAGGGGGCTTTGGTTCAATTCACTTAATTATATCATCTCTGTTGAGCTGGCGGTGAGCAGCATCCCTTTGTGTCCCGTAACAAAGGAGAATAACTGTGTGGCAGGAATGTAAAAGATTTTATTTTAAACTTCTCCAGGAATTAAAACTGAAGGCATAAAAGCAAACTTGCACCATTCAATGAATATTCTATGTTGAGGCAAACAACAAGATGCTGCTTTTACAAAGCTATTTCTGATATTACCTTTAATTCTTGTGTCTGTTCCTCACCTGAACTTATTGGCTGATAAAGATGTATGCCCTCACTCTCCTTTATCTGACACTTTGGGCCATTAATACTCCGTGGATGATGGAAATGTGTATGTCCTCCGCAGAATTGTAAAATATGCTTAAAATGTAAAAATATCACCACCCTTCCCCCTTACCCTTCGGACAATGCCAGTCCACATATTGCATTTACTTGGGTGTACATTATGTCATTTTCCCCAGCTGTGAGGTGGGGCAGTTAATGAACAGAGGGGCCTTTCCCATCACTTGGCAACAACCAGCAACCAAAGTCTGAGCCTCGATGAGCAATGGTTACTTTGGGCTTTCACCTCCCCCCCTCGTGGACAACTGGTTCAACATCATTTATTGTGGCCTTACTGTAATGAAAATCTTGTAAATAATGAGAATAACTTGGACTTCAAAGAAATTAATGCTCCGCAACTCATTAATGTTTCATCAATTTCAGTTTGTGGACTCCTCCATTCAAGATAGTTGGTTGATTGAAGGGTTGATGGGACATCTACAAATCCATGGTGTTGTGATTGACTATCCTTTGCAATTAAAACACAAAGTACGTGCTATAACTTCAGGATAAGCGCTCAACTAAGAAAGCCAAGACCAAAGCCAAAGTATTATTTAACTATCTAACTAAATATACTAACTTACATGATCAGTCGGTGAACTTGCCCCGGGGGAGGTCACAGGTAACTGCACTGATGCACTGGAAGCAAGAATTAAACGGGCTTGTGGAGCAATTGACTACTTCCTCTGAAGACGATGGAAAGAAAAATTGAATCCTGACTAGGTTAACTAAAGGAAGGAGGAAATGGAGGATGAGCAGGGAAGAAAATACATATTTCAGTCACGTGGGGGAGAAGAATAACATTGAAAATTGATAAAGGGGATAATGAAGGTACAGTTGGTCAGGGGAATGTCCTGCATGCTGTTCTGCCAGTTAATTTGAGGTTTACGTGGGTGGAATTGGAGAAATGTCTGGGCATCATCCATTAATTAATACATTGCTTGCAGCTCAGTATGTTGGGAATGCCAATCAAATATAATGAATGGTGCACTCAGGCCTCCTGAGTCTCTCGTCTCTGCACCACACTATCATGTTCTGTGGTCTTCGAGGTGCTCAATGGATTCTTTTTTTATTCTGCATTTCCACGAAGCATATAAATCTTATGCAAATTGCCAAAGAATTGGGAGCAGAAAGGGCTGACCTAGTCATTTTAATTGCACAGCATGTTGGAACACATTAGAATAGCTGCGGTGAAGGAATATCACATTTAATTCCAGTGCTCAAATGCAGTTTTGAGTTATTTGATTAAACATCTGTTTTTAAACCATCTATATCTGTATTATCCCTGCTCCAACGGTTTTAGAAATTGGAATTTTCTGGCCGTACGATGGAATGCGCATTCGAGGCAATGAAGCTGATTGGTGATAGCTCTTCATTGCCATTAACTGTGATACTAAGTTAAACGCATACATCTCGGGCACTGCACAAGATGGAAATGATAAACAGCAGAATGTAGCACGACATATGAGAAGTGGGAAGCTGCCTTTGAAATCCTGCGTTGGTTTATCTTGGAATGTGTTCTGAAGGGTTGAGATCTCTCTTTGTGGAAAAGCATTGGCTGACAGTTTCATCTTAAAGAGCTGACATCTTGGGAAGATTGCAAAGGCTTGACCTGGGCTCACACGAGCAATATTGCTCTTCAAGTAACAACATTATCGGAGGGAAAGATGCAATTTATTTGAATTTTTTCCGAAGATATTTGATTATCATGTTTGTTACAAGTACACATATGCTACTACTTGACAATCTCATACACACAATCGATAGGAGTGTAGCAAAATTATTTTCCTTCACAACTCTCATAATAAACAGGCAGAGCTAGGCAGAGAGAAAGAGCCACTATACAGAGAAAAATAACAATGTTAAAATGTCAAGTAAAATTGATCTGATTGGGGCGAAAGTTCCACTGGGTCCTCATTCGTATTTAGGGCTGTCAACCGTGTTTCAATGTCTAGGTGTCTCCTAGAATGAGACCTGGAAATTTCAGGCACTGTTATTCTCTGATCACAGAATGTAGATAGTTTATATTTACTGTCTTAGCTTTTGCAAGCACTTTATTCTAAATTTTAATAGATAAACAAATGAAATGTGGATGAAATTTCAGCATCAATTCTCAAAGGCAAATCATATATTTGGACATGATCAGGACTGAAAAAAAAGTTGGTAGGAAATAACAATGTGGGAGGTGAGTGAACTTACCTCAAACAGTTTAAATGGTGCTCAAAAGTGCTCCATTCATCAGGGGCACAATTTAAATTATAAACACATATCCTTTTGAATTTGATCTGAAGTATGTTATTATTTTCTTGTGCTATTCCTGTATATTCTGAATAATATTCAAAGCTGGTTAAGAGAGAAGCTGCAAATAAAGGAACAATAATTAAGTATGGAGGAAGGAACTGCAGATGCTGGCTTAAACCGAAGATGGACACAAAGTGCTGGAGTAACTCAGCGGGACAGGCAGCATCTCCGGAGAGAAGGAATGGGTGATATATAACCATATAACCATATAACAATTACAGCACGGAAACAGGCCATCTTGGCCCTTCTAGTCCGTGCCGAACACTTACTCTCACCTAGTCCCATCTACCTGCACTCAGACCATAACCCTCCATCCCTTTCCCGTCCATATACCTATCCAATGTATTTTTAAATGATAAAATCGAACCTGCCTCCACCACTTCCACTGGAAGCTCATTCCACACAGCTACCACTCTCTGAGTAAAGAAGTTCCCCCTCATGTTACCCCTAAACTTCTGTCCCTTAATTCTCAAATCATGTCCTCTTGTTTGAATCTTCCCTACTCTCAATGGAAAAAGCTTATCCACGTCAACTCTGTCTATTCCTCTCATCATTTTAAAGACCTCTATCAAGTCCCTCCTTAACCTTCAGCGCTCCAACGAATAAAGACCTAACTTGTTCAACCTTTCTCTGTAACTTAGGTGCTAAAACCCAGGCAACATTCTAGTCAATCTCCTCTGTACTCTCTCTATTTTGTTGACATCTTTCCTATAATTTGGCGAGCAAAATTGTACGCCATATTCCAGAATTGGCCTCGCCAATGCCCTGTACAATTTTAACATTACATCCCAACTTCTATACTCAATGCTCTGATTTATAAAGGCCAGCACACCAAAAGCTTTCTTTACCACCCTATCTACATGAAATTCCACCTTCAGGGAACTATGCACAGTTATTCCTAGATCCCCCTGTTCAACTGCATTCCTCATTTCGCTACCATTTACCATGTACATCCTATTTTGATTTGTCCTGCCAAGATGTAGCACCTCACACTTATCAACATTAAACTCCATCTGCAATCTTTCAGCCCACTCTTCCAAATGGAAGGAATGGGTGACATTTCGGGTCGAGACCCTTCTTCAGACTCAAGAAGACTCAAGAAGTCTGAAGAAGGGTCTCGACCCGAAATGTCACCCATTCTTTCTCTCCAACAATAATTAAGTTATAGAACCAATCATTAAAAATGACTGTTAGCGGATGAAGTTCAGATTCAATTGAAGGAGTTTGTCAGTGTTGGGCTTCTTAATGACTGCAAGCAGAAAATAAAACTGCCTACACTTTAGACAGGTGAATGCCATAGGGTTTGGTACTTAGATAAATTATAGGTGATGCTATGCACTGCTTTTGGCACAAGTACTTTGTGGACATGCACCTTACCATTCAAGTGCAAATGCATATGCACTCATTTGAAATTGATTTTAGTACCATTAATGAGCAGCAATTATAAATACATCAGAACAGCTATATGTATTGCTGAGCACTCATATCCTGCACATTTCTGAATGGCAGCTACGATCGTTTCAAAAAGGGATGGTCTCGGAAGTTAGACATGGTTTCACCAGTTAATTATCATTTCTGTGCACTGAAATGTGGCAAAAGTGTTGCTAGTATCTCTCAGATATATTTGCCACTAAAAGATTTTCTTGTTTCGAAGGTAATTCTAAAGGAATGTAATGTGTTACATTGTTAGAATTGTCCTTTGAGATTGTCCAAATTATATTTCTATTTCTTGAAAGAATGAATTGGATTTTTGACACCCTTCACAGAATGGTATTTGTTGATATGATTCAGAAACTGACAGATTTTGCTGAAAGTATAAGAAAGCATTGACAAGAGGTGCAGGTACTTCACATCGAACAAACTGAGTGATGGACATAAAGTCTATCCATGGTGTTCTTCCAACTGTCTGCTGCTTTTGTTGTTGTTGCTTGTGTCATCCTGCACCAGCACTCAGCTTTTGCCTGGTTGCACAAAATCATAGTCACCTGGTTCAATTCTGAACCCACTCAGTCATAGGAAAAGTCTTCTGCAGTGTTCTTACTGTGTTCCCACGGTCTTGGCCTGGCTTCCTCTTATTTTGCACCTGATGCCCATCATCTGATAACACTGACTCAGTTTCAAGTGTACATTAGCAACTCCCAGTCCCACCCCCCACCACTGCTCCTCTCGACCACTCGACTGCCTCTGATTCCCCAGACTGCTGGATCAACATTGAATTCTGGAAGAGAAGAACATTTTTCCAGCAAAATATTGGGAAGACTACAGTTATTTTCTTTAGAACTGTTACAAACTCCACTCCCTCCCCATTTAATCTGTACTTTCTCCGATAGGTTGCTTGCAGCCTTAGTGCTTTTGTTAACTCGAGATGAGTTTTGGTCAACATATCTGCACTGACACTGTGACTGGACTGCACTGCCAAGCCTCAATTCATCTGCTATTAATACTCTCTTCCATACCCTTGTTATCTCTAGGCTTTATTCCAAGGGAGTCTACATTTTCCTACCATGGTTTGCTCACTGTAAACTAATGTCATCTTAAACCCAGCGTGGAGCATAAAGAAACGGAACCGTGACCAGCCCGACACCCAGCCAGCACTCCAGAGGCTGCCCTGCCCTTCAGTAAGATCATGGCTGCTCCTGTGTGTATATTAGACAATAGACAATAGGTGCAGGAGTAGGGCATTTGGCCCTTCGAGCCAACACTGCCATTCAACGTGATCATGGCTGATCATCCCCAATCAGTACCCCGTTCCTGCCTTCTCCCCATATCCCCTGGCTCCGCTATTTTTAAGAGCCCTATCTAGCTCTCTCTTGAAAGCATCCAGAGAACCTGCCTCCAGCGCCCTCTGAGGCAGAGAATTTCACAGACTCACCACTCACTGTGAGAAAAAGTGTTTCCTCGTCTCCGTTCTAAATGGCTTACTCCTTAAACTGTGGCCGCTGGTTCTGGACTCTCCCAACATCGGGAACATGTTTCCTGCCTCTAGCATGTCCAAGCCCTTATCAATCTTATATGTTTCAATGAGATTCTATCTCATCCTTTTAAACTCCAGAGTGTACAAGCCCAACTGCTCCATTCTCACATCATATGACAGTCCCGCCATCCCGGGAATTAAACTTGTAAACCTACGCTGCACTCCCTCAATAGCAAGAATGTCCTTCCTCAAATTAGGGGACCAAAACTGCACAACTCTGTACAACTGCAGAAGGACCTCTTTGCCCCTATATTCGATTCCTCTTGTAATAAAGGCCAACTTTCTTCACTTTCTTCACTTTCTTCACTGCCTGCTGTACCTGCATGCTTACTTTCATAGACTGATGTACAAGGACCCCCAGATCCCGTTGTACTTCCTCTTTTCCCAACTTGACGCCATTTAGATGGTAATCCGCCTTCCTGTTTTTGCTACCAAAGTGGATAATCTCACTTTTATCTGCATTAAACTTCATCTGCCATGCATCTGCCCACTCCCCCAACCTGTCCAAGTCATCCTGCATTCTCATAGCATCCTCCTCACAGTTCACACTGCCGCCCAGCTTTGTGTCATCTGCAAATTTGCTAATGTTACTTTGAATCCCTTCATCCAGATCATTGATGTATATTGTAAATAGTTGCGGTCCCAGCACCGAGCCTTGCGGTACCCCACTAGTCACTGCCTGCCATTCTGAAAGGGACCTGTTAATCCCTACTCTTTGTTTCCTGTCTGCCAACCACTTCTCTATCCATGTCAGCACTCTACCCCTAATCCCATGTGCCCTAATTTTGCCCACTAATCTCCTATGTGGGACATTATCAAATGCTTTCTGAAAGTCCAGGTACACTACATCCACTGGCTCTCCCTTATCCATTTTCTGGTTACATCTTCAAAAAATTCCAGATGATTAGTCAAGCATGATTTCCCCTTCGTAAATTCATGTTGACTCGGACCGATCCTGTTACTGCTATCCAAATGTGCGGCTATCTCATCTTTTATAATTGACTACAGCATCTTCCACACCACCGATGTCAGGCTAACTGGTCTATAATTTCCCGTTTTCTCTCTCCTGCCTTTCTTAAAAAGTGGACAACATTAGCTACCCTCCAATCCACAGGAACTGATCCTGAGTCTATAGAACATTGGACAATTATCACCAATGCATCCACGATTTCTAGAGCCACTTCCTTAAGTACCCTGGGATGCAGACCATCAGGCCCTGGGGATTTATCAGCCTTCAGTCCCATCAGTCTATCCAACACCATTTCCTGCCTAATGTGGATTTCCTTCAGTACCTCCGTCACCCCAGATCCTCTGGCCACTACTATATCAGGAAGATTGTTTGTGTCCTCCTTAGTGAAGACAGATCCAAAGTACCTGTTCAACTCATCTGCCATTTCCTTGTTCCCCATAATAAATTCACCTTTTTCGGTCTTCAAGGGTCCAACTTTGGTCTTAACTAATTTTTTCCTCTTCAGATACCTAAAGAAGCTTTTACTATCCTGCTTTATATTCTTGGCTAGCTTACCTTCGTACCTCATCTTTTCTCCGCGTATTGTCTTTTTGGTTATCTGTTGTTCTTTAAACATTACCCAATCCTCTTGCTTCCCACTCATCTTTGCTACGTTGTACTTCTTCACTTTAATTTTTATACTGTCCCTGACGTCCCTTGTCAGCCATGGTTGTCCCTTTCTCTCCTTGGAATCTTTCTTCCTCCTAGGAATGAACTGATCCTGCACCTTCTGTATTATTCCTAGAAATGCCTGCCATTTTTGTTCCACTGTCATGCCTGCTAGTGTATCTTTCCAGTCAACTTTGGCCAGTTCCTCCCTCATGGCCCCATAGTCCCCTTTATTCAACTGCAACACTGACACCTCTGATCTACTCTTCTCCCTCTCCAATTGTAGATTAAACCTGACCATGTTATGGTCACTGCCTCTTAATGGCTCATTAACCTCGAGGTCCTTTATCAAATCCGGTTCATTACATAACACTAAATCCAGAATTGCCTTCTCCCTGGTAGGCTCCAATACAAGCTGTTCAAAGAATCCATCACAAAGGCACTCTACAAAGTCCCTTTCTTGGGGTCCAGTACCAACCTGATTTTCCCAGTCTACCTGCATGTTGAAATCTCCCATAACAACCACAGCATTACTTTTGCTACATGCCAATTTGAGCTCCTGATTCAACTTGTGCCCTATGTCCAGGCTACTGTTTGGGGGCCTGTAGATTAGTCCCATTAGAGTATTTTTACCCTTACAATTCCTTAGTTCTATCCATACTGACTCCACATCTCCTGTTTCAATGTCACCCCTTGCAAGGGACTGAATTTCATTCCTCACCAACAGGGCAACCCCACCCCCTCTGCCCACCTGTCTGTCTTTTCGATAGGAGGGATACCCTTGAATATTCAGTTCCCAGCCCTGGCCCTCTTGCAGCCATGTCTCAGTAATTCCCACAACATCATACTTGCCAGTTTCTAACTATTGTTTCACTTCCTTCATCCATCATCTCTGCACTTGCTGTCTGTATTGTATCGATTCTAGATTCACATTTTGGCGTAAAAATCTCTCGAAGGCCTTGCCCCATCCTGTCTTTGAAATCTCCTTCACTCCTATAACCCTATTGAGGGTTGTAGAGGTTGTGTTACCATACACATCCATCTTCTTTTCTGCAATTGATGACCTCTAGATGCCTGACTTTAATTGCTGACTTGATTTGACTGCACCTTAAATGACTTTGACCCAAGGCTCTGAACCTCCTTTTCTTACTTTCCTACTTTTGTAGTTTCCTTTAAAACCTGAACTTTGTAATCAATGTTTTGCTCATCTGACAAAGGTGGCCCGATGTCAAATTGTGATTCACTGTTCTGTTCTGTTAATTGCCATGGGATGTTTGCAGTGCTCAGGGTGCTATGAAAATAGAGGTGCCTGGTGCTGTAAATCCTAACATAGGTATCAAGCACTTCTTTTTGTGCTCATGTTAGAGATACTGAGGGTATTTTTCTGCGGTAGGTCCTCAGGGACTCTCAGAATGGCGTTTCCATCCCTATTCTCCAGATCTCAGATGGGTGATGGGGCCAGGATCAGAGCAGCAGACTCTGCCATGGGTGTGATGGCAGCTGGGTAGAAGATGCAATGCTGAGGCGTTGGTCAGGCTGTATTTGGAATACTGTGAGCAAATGTGGGCCCCATATCTGAGGAAGGATGTGCTGCCTCTGGAGAGGGACCAGAGGAGGTTTACAAAAATGATTCCAGGAATGAGTGGGTTAGCACATGATGGACGCTTGATAGCACTGGGCCTCTACTCACTGGAGTTTAGAAGGTTGAGGGGGGGGGGACCTCATTGCAAATTACCAAATAATGAAAGGCATAGATAGAGTGGATGTGAAAAGGATGTTTCCACTGGTGGGAGAGTCTAGCACCAGAGGTCATAACCTCGGAATTAAAGAGCGCTCCTTTAGAAAGGAGGTTAGGAGGAACTTCTTTAGTCAGAGGGTAGTTAATCTGTGGAACTCAATGCCACAGAAGGCTGTGCAGGCCAAGTCAGTGGATATTTTTAAGGCAAAGTTAGACGATTTCTTAATTAGAACGGGTGTCAAGGATTATGGGGAGAAGGCAAGAAAATGGGATTAGAAGGCAGAGATCAGCCATGGTTGAATGACAGAGTAGACTCGATGGACTGAATGGCCTAATTCTACTATAACTTGTGAACTTGTGCAGGAGCTTTGGGAGGTCTTGTGCTCCTTCTGCCAATGTGGCTGGACTTCCTGATGGTCAATTAACCACCCCCCCTGACATCAGTCTGAAGAAGGGTCTTGACCCGAAACTTCACCCATTCCTTCTCTACAGAGATGCTGCCTGTCCCGCTGAGTTACTCCAGCATTTTGTGTCAACCTACAAACCCACACGTTTCTGTGACGTGGGATAAATCTTGAACACCTAAGGGTAGCCCTTGCAGTCTCAGGGAGAACTTGCTAACTCCGATAGCATAGGAGATCAGGACTGAACCCGGATTTCTGGCACTGTGACACATGAGCACCATTAGCCTCACCACTGCAAGAAAAGTCAGGAGTGGCATCGGGTCCAGGGCTCCTCATAGGCAGGTAGTAGGGTTCAGATGTCAGATTGGGGTTTGGGATGGGAGTGACCATGATCCAAGTTTTGAAGGGAGACACAGATCAGGAACATGGTTCCTTACCCTGAGGGGGTGCCCGTGGCACACAAAGGGTTGCTTGATCAGAACCCAGGTGCAGAGAGGTTGTTGTATCAATATCTTGCTGGACCTGATGAACCATTAATGCATTTGCTACATCAACATTTTGAGTATGGATTGGAATTGACACCATGATATGTGTTACTGAAATGGAAAAGATAT
Organism: Amblyraja radiata; assembly: GCF_010909765.2. Classification (NCBI taxonomy): domain Eukaryota; kingdom Metazoa; phylum Chordata; class Chondrichthyes; order Rajiformes; family Rajidae; genus Amblyraja; species Amblyraja radiata. Next base: position 26,093,064 of record NC_045976.1, read on the forward strand.
CATCCACAGAGTGATTAACTACTGGATGGATCCACGTTGCATTTCTAATGTGCCTGGTTTCTTTCCCACTGAGGAAAAACAGTGGCAACCTTCCAATTTCTCGGCCCACACTTTCTTCCTTAACCATCTGCATTGGCATTAATCACTTTTTTCCTCCAGTGCATTCTATAAATGAACTAAGCAATGGCATCCTTGGTGTCAACTTGATTAAAACCCCAGGCCTTGGCTCTTGCAGCAGATTAGTTCATTCCGCCCAAAGTGCCCGCTGTGTCTTTATAAAATCTACTCAATGAATGCCAGCCTATGTTCTTTCACTGCAGGCACATTATTACATTATTATGCTTTGTTCAAACAAGATATGCTTCTGCATTGCCTCTAAAATTTGATACATGAACAAGACTGGAAGTAAACAATATTACCCCACATGCACCCCCAAGTAGTCGTACTATGTTTAAAGTGATTTTGATGTACTACCTCTTGTTCTAAAGTTAGTGATCGCTCACTGATTTGTTTCATTTCACAGGTACATTCAGGGAGCTGCTTCACCCAAGGACATGCTGATTCTTGTAGATGTGTAAGTACTATCGAAGTACAGCAGAATATTGTAGTTGGTACTTTTCTTGTGGAAGTTAAAATGTCTGACAATTTCTTTGCTCTCTTTTCCATTATGAAAAGGAGCGGCAGTGTCAGCGGACTGACATTGAAACTAATTCGGACGTCGGTTTCCGAAATGCTGGAAACGCTCTCTGATGACGACTATGTGAATGTGGTTTCTGTGAGTATTTACAGCAGTCAGTTGCATTGAATTGCCCGTGTGATAACCTGCTATGGTATTTGTGGCCAGCAAATCCTTTTACAGGAGCACAGATAATCCTGCCTCATAATCCCAGCATGGAAGCCACACGCAAAAGGACAGGAGGTCATGGATTGAACCCTCAACCACACTTGAGCTCTACAGTTGTTGCTCTAACATATCTTCCCAGTTGTCACTGCTCCCGACCCCAACGACCTAAATCCCTATCACTACATCTAAAGTCTACAATTCAACACAATGCTGAAGGCATGAAAATAGTTGCAGCAGAAGCTCTGGAAAGAGCATGTTTGAAGGAATAAATAATATTTTATATATAATTCTGCACACAGTTTTAAATAGAGTCAATGCAGAGTAAGAAGCATGTCATTAACTGGTGTCAAACTGTGCTCTGTGGGAGGTCTTAATTATATCCAATATGTGAATCAGCTCCAGGGATCGCTCAGCAGTTTTGATTAAATAAAACATTTATTTTTGAAGTAAATACATTTGGCAGGTTGGATTGAATTGTTTTTCTCATGCACATTTGTGTCTTCCAAGATAATACATTCTCAGGGGTAGCATCCAATATGTGGCTGCAGGGAGAAAAGCCCTGTGCCACACAGTTTAAGTGGTGGTTTGGGCATCATATGAGCCCAACGGTGACCATGTTTGCCATTGTTGTCATTGATCGAACATTTAAAACTTTGTCTAATGCAGCAAAGAGTTACACCGAAAGCCACCTGTTGGAACATACACAAGAGACTGGTTGAGGTTTAGATTTATTATTGTCACGTGAACAGCGGTACAGTGGAAACCTTTGTTTTGTATGCGACCCAGTCAGATCAGATAATGCTATATATAAATCCCATTAAGTTAAACTCGTACAGTAGGTAAAGCAAAGCGGAAGATTCAGAGTGCAGATTATAGTCCTCATTGATGGGTACTATTCTCGGGTGATTGATGGTCGGCGTGGACTTGGTGGGCCAAAAGGCCTATTTCTACGCTGTATCTCTAGACTAAACTAAACAGATACAGTGAAAAGCTTTTGTTGCAGGCTATCCAGTTAGCAGAAAGAAAATGCATGAATACAATTGAATTGAATAAACGTTATTATCCAAGTATGTATACATACAAGGAATTTGCCTTGCTCGCAAGTAACAACACGATATACAGTAGACAATTAAAAATGAAATATTATAATTTAAACATGTGAAGAATGAAATAAAATACCAGGGCAAAAGGAAGCTACAGAATTTTGGCTGTTGAGTAGAGTTACTGCTCATAGAAAAAAGCTGTTTTTATGTCTGGCTGTGGCAGCTTTGACAGTCCGGAGTTGCCTTCCAGAGGGAAGTGATTCAAAGAGTTTGTGGCCAAGGTAAGAGGGGTCAGAGATGATCTTTTATTGCAGTCGTTGGTGTATAGAGAGTAAAGGAGAGGGGAGAATACACAGCCTTGCGGTGCTCCTATGCTGAGGGTCTGCTGGTCCGAGATGTGCTTTCCTAGCCTCACATGCTACTTCCTGTCTGCCAGGAAGTTGGTGATCCACTGACAGAGGGGTTCAGGCACAGTCAAATGGGAGCCATTTTTCAGTGAAAAGATACATGATGAGGGAATAACGTGTAGTGCAAGGTAAAGCCAGCAACGTCTGATCAGGGAACGTCCGAGGGACACCGAAGAGGTAGAGGTAAATAAAAGTGCTGGAGAAACTCAGCGGGTGCAGCAGTATCTATGAAGCGAAGGAAATAGGCAATGTTTCGGGCCTATTTCCTTCGCTCCATAGATGCTGCTGCACCCGCTGAGTTTCTCCAGCAGTTTTGTCTACCTTTGATTTTCCAGCATCTGCAGTTCCCTCTTAAACAGGTAGAGGTAAATGTCCAACTTGGCTTCTGACAGAACGGCTGCTCCTCTCAAACCCTGCTTTACTTTATTTCCATGGTGGATGACAACAATGTAGTAGGAAGGAACTGCAGACGTTGGTTTACACCGAAGATAGACACAAAGTCCTGTAGTAACTCAGCGGGACAGGCAGCATCTCTGGAGAGAACGAATGGGTCCATCCAGAGGCTCAGTCTGAAGAAGGGTCTCGACCCGAAATGTCGCCCATTCCTTCTATCCAGAGATGCTGCCTGTCCCGCTGAGTTACGCCTGCATTTTGTGTGTATCTTTGCTGGATGACAACAAAGCAGCAGTAAATGCTTTGCTCCTTGCAGAAATTAATGCTATTTGTGGAGTGAATCCAATTGTTGCATTTGCTGGATTCACTTTAGGCGGGAAGGTAAAAATGAATAATTATCATGTCTCTTTCTTTAAGTCCAAGCTAAGAAGTGACGACAGCACATCCTTCAAGCTAAGATGGCATTTAACTTATTAGTGTTTTATTCTTTGATTAGCTGCGGTAATTGTCCCATAAAATTAGTCAATCTCTTTATCTGAGATCTGCGATAGAGGTTTCAGGGCATTTGTAAAACACAGTTGATGTGAAATCTGCTTCTCTGGGATATCTGTAGGATTTTGATTCCTTTGCAGTAGATTTTGTTTCCATATTCCTTCGTGAATTAATGAGTGTGTTGAATCATATTCTCCATTTCCATTGTAGCTTATGCACTGCAGGAGAAGTGTCACAAATTGAAAACTAATCAGCAGATTTAGATAAATCCCCAGCACGTTACCTCTCCTCAATATACCATGATATATATTCAGATATTGTCTTTATTGAAACATTGAAAATAATTAGACATTTTTAGTATTTGGCTTCAGTGGATTTATACAAAATTAACATCAATTAATTTGTTATAGTTGCCCTGTTTTTTGACCTGGCAAGAACATTATCAATGTACTCTGTGGTGATTTGCCTTGTTGGAGACAAATAACTTGTACACGCATTCAAAGAGAATGCAAACAGTTACCAATTCTTCCAATTTGTCTTTTTACAATGTTTTTTTTCCATATATACAGTCAAAACATAATGGAGTGTTTTATCCTGAACGTACCCATAGAATGTGGACACCTACACACCAAAACATATACTATTACTAATGTAATGTAGATATTAAGATCATAAGATCATAAGTGATAGGAGCAGAAATAGGCCATTCGCCCCATCAACTCATTATACCATTCAATCATGGCTGATCTATCGCTCCAAAACCCATTCTCCTGCCTTCTCCCCATAACCTCTGACACCTGCACTAATCAAGAATCTATCTATCTTTGCCTTAAATATATCCACATACTTGGCCTCCACAGCCTTCTATGGCAAATAATTCCACAGATTCACCATATTCTGACTAAAGAAATTCCTCCTCATCTCCTTCCTAAAAGAACGTCCTTTAATTGTGAGGCTATGACCTCTAGTCTCAGACTTTCCCACTAATGGAAACATCCTCTCCACATCCACTCTATCCAAGCCTTTCACTATTCTGTGCGTTTCAATGAGGTCCCCCCTTATTCTTATAAACTCCAGCGAGTACAGGCCCAATGTCATCTAATGCTCATCATATGTGAACATTAACAGAACTGAAAAGGCAGGATCACCTTTAAAATAATTGAGTTCCAACAGTGAAATTAAACCGAGCGAAACTAGAATCCTTCACCTTATTGTCAAGCACTAAATGTTACTGACATATGTGGTTCAAGTTCAAGTTTAAGTTACATTTATTGTCACATGCACCAATTGGTACAGTGAGATTTGAGTTACCATACAGCCATACAAATAAAATACCACAATAGACAATAGGATTTAACATAAACATCCCCCACAGAACCTCAGGAAGAAAAACATGTATAATACATTCACTTTCTCACTTTGAGGTGCAGCCACTGCCAGGTGATGGGAAGAAGTGTAGCAGCCTTCTGGCATGCAGCAAAGTTCCAAGTGAACCATTGGGGTTTTCATGTTGGAACTAGCAGCGTTGAGAAGGGATCACAGTGATAGGCTCAACTCTTCTTCAATGGTGCAATAGGGGCATTTGTGTTTATTCAGAAGGTGAACAAAATGCTGCCACCTCTGAAAGAGTGTGCTTTAGAACCAAGAAGAGTAGAGCAAAGAAAAGGAGTAGGTGACGTTTCGGGTTGAGACCCTTCTTCAAAGTCTTGACCCGAAACATCACCGATTCCTTTTTTCCAGAGATGCTGCCCGGCCCATTGAGTTACTCCAGCATTTTGTCTATTTTCAGTGTTAACCAGCATCTGCAGTTGCTTCCTACACACACAACAGTACAGGCCAGGAATAGGCCCTCAATCCGCAGTGTCTGTGCAAGTTAGTTAATGTGATTGATTAGAACGTGAATCCACAATTTGCATGTTCTGAGGCAAGGATGCTGCCATTAAATGAAGATTATCACTAAATCGAATTAATAAATTAATAGGAACTATAGGTTGTAATAAATCGAGCAGTTTGTTCACAAGTGGGCACCATCAAGTTATAAGTGAATGTGGTCATTAATTTTTGTAGTGAATTATAAGTGTAATGGAGTGCAGGGCAACAGTGCATTTATGTAATCACCTACAACCACAAATTAATTGCGAAGTGAGCTGCACTGACTTAATAAATGTGCAGTTTTGGTGTCACATCAAATCAATACATGGATGGAGCATGGTATATTAGTCAGTTATTGGAGCAGTCGCCTATAAAAAAGATATAAGTAAATGAGGAATTGATTGCTGGTGACTTTGCAGGTAGTTCAAGTTTACATTTATTGTCACATACACCAATTGGTACAGTGAAATTTGAGTTACCATACAGCCATGAATAAAAAGAACACAATACACAATAGAATTTAACATAAACATCCCCACACAGCGGAATCAAGGTTTCCCATTGTGAGGGAAGGCAATAAAGTTCAGTCACCTTACTCTTTGTTGTTCACCCGTGATCGAGGCCTTCTGAGCCCTCCGCAGTTGCCGCTACAGCGGCCCGATGTTCAGGTCCTCTCGCCGGGATGATCGGAACTCCGACAAACGGAAGAATATTCTCAGCGGCTTGGAGTTTCCGAATTGTTCATTTAATGAAATTGAGTAACCTGTTGTCAAGCTGGAAAGGGTACAGTGAATATTTACAAGGATGTTGCCAGGGCTGGAGGGTCTGAGCTATGGGAAGAGATTGAGTAGGCTGGGAATCTATTCCTTGGAGTGCAGGAGGATGAGGGGTGATCTCATTGAGGTGTATAAAATCATGAGAGGTATAGATCGGGTAGATGCACAGAGTCTCTTGCTCAGAGTAGATGAATCGGGAACCAAACGACATGGGTTTAAGGTGAAAGGGTAAAGATTTAAAAGGAATCTGAGGGGTAACTTTGTCACACAAAGGGTGGTGGATGTATGGAACAAGCTGCTAGAGGAGGTAGTTGAGGCAGGGACTATCCCAACATTTATGAAACTGTTAGAAAGGTACATGGATAGGACAGGTTTGGAGAGATATGGACCAAACCCAGGCAGATGGGAGTCGTTTAGCTGGGACATGTTGTCCCGTGTGGGCAAGTTGGGCCGAAGGGCCTGATTCCACATTGTATCACCCTCTGAGTAGGAAAATTGCTGAAGGGAATAGCTACTGAAACTGGAAATCTCGATTCAATTCCACTGATATTATGGAGGGTTCTTTTAAATCATGTGGGAGGAAGGGCGAACCTTTGATATTGTAATAGTTTTCCATTGAAGGCTGAATGGGGCTCCACAGATGCCTGGGGAACTGTGCTGACATCTTGGTGGCATTTCATTGATAATCTGATTTCCTAGCACTCTTCATTAAATCCAGATTTGGCACTAATGTTGGCTTATTGTTGTCACATGCACCAAGATACAGTGAATTTGTTCTGCGTACTATCCAGTCACGTGACACCACGCATGAGTACAATCATTCATGTGATGGACTAGGTTGTATCGATAATTCATTGTAATGTCTTGCAGTCATGGGCAGAGCAATTGCTGAACCAAATTGTGATGTATCCCGATTTAATGCTTTCTATTATGCCCATGGGTAAAGATGAGGCATTGGAGGTCCAAGAATTTGAAATTCTCTTGACATGATGGAGAGCTTGTAAGGTGTCCCAGATGTAGATGGAAAGCGATATGAGAAGGGGGAATAAGACAATGTTGAGGTACGTGGAGATGAGTTCACTTGGGCAAGAGTAACCGGAGTCAATGGGCCCATTAGGGCAGTCCTCTTTCTGGATCTTGGGCAGGAAATAGAAACAGGCAGTGTAGTGATGGGGAACTATCAGGTTGGAGGCCGTGGAAGGGATTAGTTTAGTTTAGAGATACAGCGCGGAAACAGGCCCACCGAGTCCATGCCAACCAGCGATGCATGCACACTAACACTATACTACGCACACTAGGAATCATTTTATACAATTGTACCAATTAGCTGACAAACCTGTACGTCTTTGGAATGTGGGAAGAAACGGGAGATTCCCGGAGAAAACCCACGCAGGTCACGGGGAAAACGTACAAACTCCGTACGGACAGCACCCGTAGTCAGGATTAAGCCCAGGTCCCTGGCGCAGTAAGGCAGCAACTCTACCGCTGCGCCAACGTGCCACCGTGGATATTGCCAGGAATGAAGAGATCTGTGACGCTTTGTGAGATGGTGGCTTTGTGGTCAAGGGGTAGGTATGAGGACGCGTCCAAGAGCTGGCGCATGGCCACAGTGGGGTAGAGGGAAGAATAACACTTGCCTAGATACAAATTTTGCTAACTTGAGCCCAACACTGATCTGCTTTTTCGCAAATTGTAGGGTTCATTCCTGTTGTCTTCTGTACTGTAGGATGCAGAGGTAAGTTGGGTAAACTTACAACAATCTAGCTCTTAGCCTAGTTGTTAGTGCTGGTTCAATCTGGTTGGGAAACTTAGCAGGTCGTTTTGGCATACACCCCATAGTTTAAACTAATAAACAATGTGCTGGAGAAACTCAGCCAGTCAGGCTGCATCTATTGCGGGAATGGACAGATGATGTTTCGGGTCAGGGCACTTCTTTAGACTGAAGGGTCCAGACCTAAAACGTCATCTGTCCATTACCGCCACAGTTGCTCCCTGACCAACTGAGTTCCTCAAGCGCTCTGTTTTATTTCTCAAGATTCCAGCATCTACCGTTGCGTGTCTTTTGAGCTGAGATTAATGTTAGTCATGATTCCTCCACATTTAATGCCCAGCGGGAATGAATAAAGAGCATGTAAATACTGGGGCAATAATCTCTGAACGAGCGTTCTTAAACATTGAAGCCATTGCAGCATCCCGACTTTGTATTATCCACTACACTCAGGATGGGCAAGAAAATGATGGAAATTTCATTTTCCATTACAGGATTGAAACAAATCTGATTTCCCCTCTCACGTCCTATATCAAAGTGTGAGGAGACTCCCTGTTGATAAATAACATTAATCTGAAATTCCCTGCTCAGTGGGATGAAATAATATTTAAATAAAAAAATGAAGTTGTTTACCCAAAGAATGGTAAGAATGTGTGAATCACTGCCGCACTGAGTAGTTGCATCAGGCCTGGTTAGTTATAGCAAAGAATATCTAGCAGCCTCGATGTACATATGATTCAGGTGGCTATAATAGTGGGGATTTGTTTTGATAATTGCATCCTGACACTCTCCAAAAGAAACACAGTAGGAATCTAATGAGAGTTATGGGGCTGTCCCACTGTACGAGCTAATTCAAGAGTTCTCCGAGAACTCGGAGAATTACGGTAATAGCCGCTCGTAGGCATTCGGGGCTCTCGTGGACATTTTTCAACATGTTGAAAAATCATCACGAGTCTTCCCGATCTTACCGCGTTTCCCGAGTACCTGCAGTTAGTGTTACGAGCCACTAAGAGACGTCCCGAGCTCCGATGTACCCGCTTCGTACATTCTACGTGCTTACCACGAGTTTGATTTTTTTTTTAAATTCGGGAGAGCTCTTGGGTGAACTCGTATAGTGGGACAGGCCTATTAGCTCCAGTGTAGCCCATCAAGCATATGGCACGCCATTTTAAAGGACAACGTAGACCAGTGGGCCAAATGGTCGGTTTCTCTGTTGTTTTCTCAATTTAACAACAGGTAATTCATGTGCAAAAAGGATCTCAGGACAGGCACTCAATGCTGGAGTAACTCAGCAGGACAGGCAGCATCTCTGGATAAAAGCAATGGGTGATGTTTTGGGTCGAGACCCTTCTTCAGACTCGGGTATTGAGGATCTCGGGGATTGAAATCTGTTTCTATTGTTTGTAGCAAGTGATAGTGAGAGGCAGCCTCTGCTTATGTACAAGATGGAGGTTGAGCAGTATCTCACTTCATCTTCTCAGACCATCAGAACCTTTTACCCCATGGTGGAAATATCCAACACTGGAGGGCATAGCTGTAAGGTGAGATGGGAAAGTTTAATGGAGATGTGCTGGGCAAGGTTTTTACGCAGAGAATGAAGGGGGCCTGTAATGCATTCCCTGGGGTAATGGTGGTGGCCGATGAGACATTGGTGGTGGCTGACGCGTTTAAGAGGCTAGACACAAAATGCTGGAGTAACTCAGCGGGACAGGCAGCATCTCCGGAGAGAAGGAATGGGAAACGTTTTACCTTTTATTTAAACCAGCATCTGTAGTTCTTTCTTAAGCAGTTAAGAGGCTGTTCGATAGGCACATGGATGGACAGGGAGAAGAGGGAAATGGATCATATACAGGCAGATGAGATCGGTTCAACTAAGTATCATGTTCTGCACAGACATTGTGGGCCAAAGAGCCTGTTCCTTGGTCGCACTGTTCAATGTTCTCACTTAATCCCAACAGCGATATAACAATGTCTTGTGAGTTATCTCTTTCAATGTCTTTGCACTGCTAAGCCGGGTAATCAAACTAATGATCATCAGTAGGTTAAAGATCAACAATTCCTCTACTAGCTGGCTTCACCTTCTGCAGTCAGACAAGACCTGAATCCACAGTGATGTGGACGTGGTTCACTTACTGATCTTGTATTTGGTTACTTGAGACAAAAAAATGTCAAGTATCTGAAGTGAAACTATCATAGGCGGGACTGTCATATACTGAGAGAATGGAGTGGCTGGACTTGTATACTCTGGAATTTAGAAGGATGAGAGGAGATCTTATTGAAACATACAAGATTATTAAGGGTTTGGACACGTTAGAGGCAGGAAACATGTTCTGTGATCACAAACTTTATTTGGGATTATAAAACTCACAGAATCCATAAACGACATTTATGTAAACCCAAAGAAATTGGCGGACTGGCTCTCCCTAATTTTTTTTACTATTACTGGGCAACGAATATTAAAAATTTAATCTATTGGATGGATGATACATGCCAACAGGTAAACTGGCTAATGATGGAGAGAGAAGATTGTTTGCCTTTTAATATAGGCGCGATTCTTCTTTCTCCAATAAATCTGAAGAAATCAGCATATGAGAAAAATCCGATAATGCAAAGCACCTTACGAATCTGGAAAAAAGTGAAGTCAACCCTTGAATTGAGAAATTTATCTCTTCTCTCACCAATCACCAACAATCCCTTGTTTAAGCCGTCTACTTTAGACAAGGCGTTCATTCAATGGGAAAGCTTAGGAATTAAAAAACTGGGAGATCTTTATGAGATGGGGACTCTCCAATCATATCAAGAATTACAGTCAAAATATCATCTGAAAGGTAGCCAATATTTTAGATATCTTCAAATACGAGGCTATCTGAAATCACATACCCAAGACTGTCAATATATGGTTCCAGACACACTAGACGAATGCATGAATAGAAACTCGGATTCAAATAAGTTAATATCGTACCTTTATAATACCCTTTTAAATATACAAACCCCATCGTCGGAAATAATCAGGCGAGCTTGGGAATATGAACTAACAATTTTAAAAGATAGATGGGAGGCAAGCCTTCTATATATACACAACTGTTCTCTTAACGTTAGACACTCGTTAATACAATTTAAAATACTGCATAGACTTTATTATTCAAAGTCTAAACTGTGAAAGAACCAAATGTCTCCCCGATTTGTGATAAATGTCTCCTTCAGGAAGCAACCATAACCCACTCTTTTGCCTCATGTATAAAGTTACATCATTTATGGAGGGGAATTTTTAAATTTTTTTCTAAAATACTCAAAATAAAATTAGACCCAGATACAGAATTGATGACACTAGGTACGTCTGTCAGAAGCCTGCTCTGTGCTAACATTAGTTCAAAGATGTTTACTTAACTATGGCCTGATAACGGCGGAAAAACTAATACTTAAATTTTGGAAACACACATCAGTCCCTACTGTGAAGATGTGGATTACAAACATGTCTGAGACACTACATTTGGAAAATATTAGGCTTGTCTTGGCAGAAAAACCAGATCAATTTTTCAAGACATGGATACCCTTTACTGAATTCTTACAAGGATAGTATGGCGCAACACAAATTTGGATTTAAATTCGATTCTGGGTTGGGTAAGGTTGGGGGGGGGGGGGGGGGGGGGGGGGACGAGGGGCAGATTTATCTCCACTTCTTTCTTTTTTTTCTTTTTCCCTTTTTTTCTTTTTCTCTCTTATATTTTTATTCACTTTTTGGCTACACTACTTTGGTAGTCTAGGCGTCTTAACTTTTCACTTCTCACTTTTTCCCTCTCTTGTTCTTCCTCTGTTCTTTTCTCTCATTTTCAGGTTGAAAGGTTAAAATTGAAGCTGTACAATAATTGTATAATTTTACACGCCGAATGTTTTATTCTTGTACATTTGCTTCTAATAAAAATAATTTTAAAAATTCCCGTTGTTGGGGGAGTCCAGAACCAGGGACCACAGTTTAAGAATAAGGGGTAAGCCATTTAGAATGGAGATGAGGAAACACTTTTTCACACAGAGAGTTGTGACTCTGTGGAATTCTCTGCCTCATTGGAGACCGGTTCGCTGGATACTTTCAAGAGAGAGCTAGATAGGGCTCTTAAAGATAGCGGAGTCAGGGGATATGGGGAGAAGGCAGAAACGGAGTACTGATTGGGGATGATCAGCCATGATCATATTAAATGGCGGTGCTGGCTTGAAGGGCCGAATGGCCTACTCCTGCACCTATTGTCTATTGAAAATGTGATAGAGGCCACATAAGCATTGGGTTTTGCTGTTTTGTTATTGACATCCTCATGCTCTCCAATTGAAACAGTCCACAATATTACCTAGAATGAGCTCCATGCCTGTCCAGAACAAGGCAGAGTGGTTTAGATGCGTTTAGTTTTCTTGGTTCAAATTAATAACATTGGAGTTTGATTACTGATTTGGCTCGGGAAAGGTTCGAAGGACGGGGGTGCTTCAGTGTCGTAAGCTGAGAATGAAATGAAGTTATTGGCAAGCTTCTGTAACTCTAATGAGATAAGGTGACTGGTACGTGCTGCCCTTGCTGCTCATTATTCCATTCCTCAATGGGAGTGTGATAATTTATTTCTGTCTAGCTTTCTGATCTAACCAGTTTAATGGATTTCTTGCCAGTGCCATATGCTGTATATTATCTTGTTCTCTGTGACAAAATTGGAAATTGTTCTCCATAAAGTAGTTGCTGTGAAATTAATGCCTGCTTTCATGCCACATGAGTAGCAGGTTCAGCAAAAGTCATTTTATTGCTTCATTTCTGTCGCAAAATATTATTTCTTAGTTCTTGTCTAACTGCAACATGATAATCAGCACCTATTTATTTTGAAGCCATGTTGTTGATATTTTATCAGATGTAGCAATCAGTGTTAGGACTATCCCAGCGAACAACCACTGATTATTTCTTCTCCAAATGTCCACTGATCACCTTGTTGTCATTAATCCTTCAGTGGGACAGTGCTGAGCATCAGTGGTTCGTTAGTGTGTTAGTCATCAGGTTCAGCATTGACAGCCATGGGCCACGAAATTGGGGATAAACCAAAGAACTGCACATAAAATGAACAGTATATATTATTGGAGGAAAATAATAACATTCCCTGGAGTGAATTCAAGCGAATAATTTAATGGTGGTTGCTACGGCTTCCTGCGGTGTGTCAGAACTCTATTCTCAAGATTTATGAAGTATTTGGAATTCATTCAAGGCTGGTTAGTACTTCACATTTTCTCTTTACCCTGACCCGCTCTATTCTAATGATGTTTATGGTCAATTTAGTGAGACAGATTTCAGTATTATTTGTTTAGTGTGCACATTCCTACACCTGCCGACTGAAGGAAGTATTCATCCTGGCGCCATTTAGTTCTGCAGCGCTGGGCGGCATGGTGGTGAAGCGGTAGAGTTGCTGCCTTCCAGTGCCAGAGACCCGGGTTCAATCCTGACTGCTTGTCTGCATGTAGTTTGTATGGTCTCCGCGTGACCGTGTGGGTTTTCTCCAGGAAGCTCCAGATTCCCCCCGCATTCCAAAGAGGTACAGGTTTGTAGGCTAATTGGCTTCGGTAAAGATTGTAAATTGTCCCTAGTGTGAGTAGGATAGTGCTGGTGTGCAGGGATCACTGGTCGGCGCGCACTTGGTGGGCTGAAGGGCCTGTTTCCATGCTGTATCTCTGAACTAAACTAAATTAAGCTAAAGTAAACTAAACACTGCATTGCCAGTCTTACTCGCTGCAGAAGATAAATCAGTAAAATGTTATACCTTTACCGAGCAACCATGTACCCCAGTGATGGTTTTGGAACGTTGCTTTCTCAAATTTTCAATCTAAGCAAAATCTTTTAAAATATATATCCTATGTTTCTATGCCATACACAGTATTACATCTGCTACAATACTTAACCTAACAAAAGCCCCCAACAGCTGTATTCACCAGTCACTTGCCTGGCTTTCTCATACCCCCACACCCCCGCCCTTCACCTCGATCAGTCTGAAGAAGTGTCCCGACCCAAAACATCCAGAGATGCTGCCTGAGCCGCTGAGTTACTCCAGGCACACTAGTGGTGTCTATTTCTGCAACACCTTAGATTGTTGAAAAAACTATTAATCATAGGGTGACATGGTGGCGCAGCAATGGAGTTGCAGCCTTACAGCGCCAGAGACCCAGGTTCGACCCTGACTCTGGGTGCTGTCTGTACGGAGTTTGTAGGTTCTCGCTGTGACCTTCGTGGGTTTTCTCTGGGATCTCCGTTTCCTCCCACATTCCAAAGACGTACAGATTTGTAGGTTAATTGGCTTGATATAATTGTAAAATTGTCTGCAGTGTGTTTAAAATAGGTGAGTGTGTGGGGATCGCTGGTCGGCATGGACTCGGTGGGCCGAAGGGCCTGTTTTACGCTGTGTGTCTGAACTAAACTAAACTAAATAGCAACTTTGGCTGCCGAAAACTCCTCTACATAACAACACTGTGATCTTTAAAAAGACGGGAAGCTTGCTCACTCATCCAAGGTTCGATTCCTTTAAGAAGCATCTGCTAAAGATTGCTTGTCAAACCTACTGGAAGTGATACTGACACTCAATTCAGGAAATAGAATTGCTTCAATGGCCTAAAAAATGTCCATTTTGCGATTCAGAACTATTCGATATACAAGTCATAATTCAATATGCGTGGTTCAGTCACAAACTGCACAAAGTAAATGACCACATTCCTACCGGAGCATGCAGTGATGGATATGCTGTTACATTTCAATGCTTTTGTCACACTTACTTTATCCACCACTGACCTCCTGTTTTCAAAGACCTGTACACCCCAGCCTTCATTTGGAATAATAGATTTGTGACACTGCAATCAGCAAATATCGTTTATTTACAGTGTGAAAGCACACGGATAAACCTGGTGATTCAAATCTCTGCTGGCTGTAGCTTTCATAAATTGTTGCACTGTGCATCAGGTCTAGATAGTATAATCTTCAGAGTGGAATGTGTGCCCCTTCCTCCAGTAATGTGAACCTCTGAACAATCAGTGCAGCCCATGTGCTACTTTTATCTTAATGGTGAATACAAAATATTACTGGTAACATTTATTAGGAATTTTACAACAGCTCTGAAGGGACTTTGGAGGAAATCACTTTTAGGATAAAGTCATAGAGTGATACAGCATGGAAACAGGCCCTTCGGCCCAACTTGTCCATACCGACCAACATGTATCATCTACTCTAGTCACACCTGCCTGCGTTTGGCCCATATCCCTCTAAACCTGTCCTATCCATGTACCTGTCTAATTGTTTCTTAAACTTTGCTATATGTCCTGCCTCAACTGCCTCCTTTGGCAGCTTGTTCCATATACCCACTGCCCTTTGTTACCACTCAGATTCCTATTAAATCTTTCCCCCTTCACCTCAAACCTATGTTTCCCGGTTCTCGATTCCCCTACTCTGGGCAAGAGACTCTGTGTGTTTATCTGATCTATTCCTCTCATGATTGAAAACACCCCTATAAAGTCACTCCTTGTCCTCCTGGGATGCATGGGACTGGAAATCTTGATAAGACCTTGGTAACCCCAATCTTAATAGATAGATAGATAGATAGATAGATAGATAGATAGATAGATAGATAGATAGATAGATAGATAGATAGATAGATAAATACTTTATTAATCCCCTTATTCAGGGGAAATTCTGATGTCCTTGCAGCACACTAATAAAAATACAACACAGTATTCATAAAGAAATTCAACACCAAAACATCCCCCCACAGTGATTCCCACTGTGGGGGAAGGCACAAAGTCCAGTCCCCATCCTCTTGTCCACCCATAGTTGGGCCTATTGAGGCCTCCACAGTCGCCGCCACGTCGCCCGATGTTCTCGCCGGGTGATGGTGCTCCGGTGTCGGGAGAACCCCCAGCGGCTTGGGGTGCCAGGAACGGCCGCCTTCCCACCGGAGCCTGCGGCTTCCAAGCCAACAGACCACGCCAGACGGAGCTCAAAAGAGGAACTTTCAACAAAGGATTCTCGGCCCAGGCATCTCCATCTGCTTTGGTCAACTTTAATTTAGGATTACTTCTGTTAATTGTTCATGCCAATTATTATCAAAGCATCATGCGCATACTCGATGTGTAGGGATAAACTGCAGATGCTGGTTTAAACCGAAGATAGACACAACATTCTGGAGTAACTCATCGGGACAGGCAGCATCATTGGAGAGAAGGAATGGGTGACATTTCTGGTCCAGACCCTTCTTCAGACTCTACGCACATACTCAATTCACACTCTTCTTCGATAAAAATATTCAGCATTATTATTATTAGCCTACAGTCGATAGCATGTTGTTGAATAAGGGTTTGAGTTCTTTGAGCTGCAGAATGTTTCTGGTGAGATGGTAACTGGGAAATTAGACAATCAATTTGTAATCTCGTCACAATATAATACAAAGTCAGTCCAATTACAGCTGCATTCAGCACCTTATGATACCCCTATATGTTGACCAGTTGTACATGAAATGATTCCAATGCTATTGTTGCGCTGTGTCCTAATGCCCATTAATTTCAGTGGCTAATTAGTTGTGTGTGAAGATGGGCATAAAGCACTGGAGCATTTGATAAGGTCCCACATAAGAGATTAGTGGGCAAAATTAGGGCACATGGTATTGGGGGTAGAGTGCTGACATGGATAGAGAAGTGGTTGACAGGCAGGAAACAAAGAGTAGGGATTAAAGGGTCCCTTTCAGAATGGCAGGCAGTGACTAGTGGGGTACCGCAGGGCTCGATGCTGGGACCGCAGCTATTTACAATATATATCAATTATTTGGATGAAGGGATTCAAAGTAACATTAGCAAATTTGCAGATGACACAAAGCTGGGTGGCAGTGTGAACTGTGAGGAGGATGCGATGAGAATGCAGGGTGACTTGGACAGGTTGGGGGAGTGGGCAGATGCATGGCAGATGAAGTTTAATGTGGATAAACGTGAGGTTATCCACTTTGGTATCAAAAACAGGAAGGCAGATTATTATCTAAATGGCATCAAGTTGGGAAAAGGGGAAGTACAATGGGATCTGGGGGTCCTTGTACATCAGTCTATGAAAGTAAGCATGCAGGTACAGCAGGCAGTGAAGTAAGCAAATGGCATGTTGGCCTTTATAACAAGAGGAATCGAATATAGGAGCAAAGAGGTCCTTCTGCAGTTGTACAGAGCCTTAGTGAGACCACACCTGGAGTATTGTGTGCAGTTTTGGTCCCCTAATTTGAGGAAGGACGTTCTTGCTATTGAGGAAGTGCAGCGTAGGTTTACAAGGTTAATTCCCAGGATGGCGGGGTTGTCATATGCTGAGAGAATGGAGCAGCTGGGCTTGTACACTCTGGAGTTTAGAAGGATGAGAGGGCATCTCATTGAAACATATAAGATCGTTAAGGGTTTGGACATGCTCTAGACAGGAAACATGTTCCCGATGTTGGGTGAGTCCAGAACTAGGGGCCACAGTTTAAGAATAAGGAGTAAGTCATTTAGAACGGAGACGAGGAAACACTTTTTCTCACAGAGAGTGGTGAGTCTGGAATTCTCTGCCTCAGAGCGCGGTGGAGGCAAGTTCTCTGGATGCTTTCAAGAGAGAGCTAGATAGGGCTCTTAAAAATAGCGGAGTCAGGGGATATGGGGAGAAGGCAGGAACGGGGTACTGATTGGGGATGATCAGCCATGATCACATTGAATGGCGGTGTTGGCTTGAAGGGCCGAATGGCCTACTCCTGCATCTATTGTCGATTGTCTATTGTATTGTATTGTAACTCTGCAGCTCAGGCAGCATTTCTGGAGAACACAAACTGGTTACATTGAGGCCTAAAATTCTCACTTAATATTTGAGCCATTATTGTGATCTTTAGAATATCGAAGGAGTAATGATTAAAAATACTTTTTGTTAGCTCTCAAATATTTTGGGAGGATTAAATCTAAGGCTAGGTAAATATATTAAAGCACTGATTCTGCCAGAAGTCCAACTAGATAATTACCTTCTTGATCCGGTAAGATTTAAAATCATCAGCTTCTTCGTTGCAGTGCTAAGACAAACACTAAAACTATTCCAGTAAAATTGCTTGGTTATCAGGGCCTGCTTTAATAGTGTG
This sequence comes from Amblyraja radiata, assembly GCF_010909765.2. NCBI lineage: Eukaryota > Metazoa > Chordata > Chondrichthyes > Rajiformes > Rajidae > Amblyraja > Amblyraja radiata. The sequence continues at coordinate 26,110,789 of NC_045976.1, forward strand.
AATTTATTATATGAATCTCGACTTGAATTTATGCAGTGCTATTCATGACTTCTGGGCATCCCAACATATTTGCAACAAGCAAAAATAAGAGGGGTAGCCAATTGACACAGCCAATGGAACCAGTTTCTCACAGCGCCAGAGACGGAGGTTCAATTCTGATCTTGGCTGCTGCCTGTGTGCAGCTTGTACATTCCCCCTGAGACCGGGAAGGTTTAGTCCGAGTCCTCCAGTTTCCTCCCACATCCCAAAGGACATGCGGGTTTGTAGTCCACTTTTCCACTGCAAATTGTCCCTGATACGCCGGTGAGTGGTAGAAGCTGGGGTCAATTTGATGAGAATGAGGGGAGATTAAGAAGTGCGATTAATGTCGGATTATTGTAAAGGGGTGGCTAATGGTCGGCACGGACTTGGTGGGCTGAAGGGCCTGTTTCCGTGTGGCATTTCTTTTTGACTGAAATTTTTTTGAAGTGTGGTCACTGTTGTAATAGAGGAATTGAAGTCAGTGGAAAGAGACATCAGGAGAGATGTGAATCAGACTTCCTCCGGCACTCTTTTGACAGCATTGCACAGAAGCATGAATCCTATGATTATTAAAGTAGCAGAAGTTATCTTACAGGATGCACTCTGAAAGAAACAACATATTCTGATTCTACTTCATCTCAAATTAGGTGACAAGTGGTTTAAATGGCCTGGAGTTCACAAGCTGCCTATTACCCCCTGTGTGCAGGTGGTTGATGAGGGAGTGGGATAACATGGAACTAATGTGCAAGTGTGATTGATAGTTAATGTGGACTCGGTGGGCTGAAGAGCCTTTTTTTCTGCTTTATCTCCAAACTAAATTAAACTAAACCAAACAAATAGTATGTTGACCGTAGTTGCTTGAGGTTTTGAGTACAGGGCAAGGATGTCATACAACAATTATACATGGCTTAGTGTCTCCTTGTCTAAGAAAGGATACACTTGGCACAGAGGGAATGCAGTGAAGTTTCATTAGGCTGACTCCTGAGACAACACATTCGTGCTGGCTCGAAGAGCCGAATGGCCTACTCCTGCACCTATTGTTTGTTGTCTATAAGAAACTGCATTTGCTGGTTTTTCAAAAAAGGACAAATTACTGGAGTAACTCAGCATCTTAGGCAACATCTCTGGGGAATATGGATGGCTGTAAAATGTACACACAAGGAACAGCAGATGCTGCCTGACCCACTGAGTTATTCCAGCATGTGTGTCTTTTCCTGTCATATGAGTTGAGGAGAGGTCATTGTAGCCTATATCCAATGGTGTTTAGATGGGGTCTCATTGAAAAGTAGGCTGGATGAAGACTGCAATGTCTGGAAGCTGGCTAAGACACTGGGAAATGCGATAAGGAGAAAATTCTTCACTGGTTTTCACAAGCCTATCCAATTTTTTCTCAACTGAACATTTGGAGCTTATAGGCTTAGTCTGGGTTTATGCAGAAACCACTTTGCATTTGGTCTGATATGAATGTGTACATGGTCCTTATTATGCCAGTGGAAATTATTTTGAATATATTATATCTTTCCAATAATATGTTAAGGCGTGACTTTAAATCATAAGTGCTTTAAGCATTTTACCAATCCAGCTTGAATTGTCTCTCAGTCCTTCCCAATTACACTTGGCTGCTTTTCATGGATTGCTGCAATGATCGGTCACTTACTTGCTGCCTGTTGTGTTCCACGAGACACTTCATTTGTCCTAATTTCTGCAGAATTCACCAGAGTAGGTTTCCTGTGAGACAATGTTTTCTATCAATCTTCAGTAAGAAGGAACTGCAGATATGGTCACAAAGCTGGACACAAAGCTGGAGAAACACAGAGGGACAGGCAATATCTCTGAAGGGAAGGAATAGGTGACGCGACCCTTCTTCAGACTGGTTAGGCATAAGGGAAACGAGAGATATAGACGGTGATGTGGAGAGATAAAGAACAATGAATGAAAGACAATTTTTGCTGTTGTAGGTTGTCGCCAGGTGTCGTAGGTGAATTCCATTAAAACTAGTCCCTGGCAGTCGCCTAAAGAGTCGCCTAAGTGGGACAGGCCCATTACTAATCAACACCTTTGTTAGAACATTGACTACATTTACTGCTTGTGTCACTGTATGAACTTTGTGAATGGTACAGTTGTTTAGAGGCTACCAAAAGACTTCAGTGGGATATGGGCAGGTTAACTGAGTGATTAAGGACAGGGTACATTGAATATATTATGTGGAAAAATTGTGAGGTCATTCACTTTGCTCAAATAAAAAGAGGCATCAAATGTGTTTCCATGTGATTAGCGGTTGAAAGTTATTAGTGTTAAGAGGGGCTGCCATTCTTTATATTCATCACTGAGAGTGAACCTGCTGCTGGAGCAAGTAATTGGGGAGGTTAATAGCACATTGGTCTTTATGCCACAACAAGTTTACAGCAATTAGATAGAGCCCAGATAAGACCACACTTTGGAATGTTGTGGAGAGGTTGGTTCTTCTTACTGAAGGGAGATCGAGTGAGTGCAAAGAAAATTTGCTCGACTGCCACCTAAGATGGTCAATTTGACTCGAGAATTTAGAGATACAATGTGGAAACAGGCCCTTTGGCCCACCAAGTCCATGCCGACCAGCAATCACCACATACACTAGTACTATCCTACATTCTCGGGACAATTTACAAATTTTTTACCAATGCCAATTAACCTGCAAACCTGTACGTCTTTGGAATGTGTGAGGAATCCGGAGAACCCAGAGAAAACCCACGTGGACACAGGGAGAATGTATAAACTCCATACAGACAGCGTCTTCAGTAAGGATCAAACCCAGGTCTCTGGCGCTGTAAGGCAGCAGCTTCGCCACTGCACCACAGCACCACCCATTGAGAATGGATTTGGCAGACTGGGTCCAGATTCTGCAGAATTTGATGGAATTATGTCTCCTCTGACTGGAGTGTCTGGAACCAAACTCAAATTAGAGGTCAACCATTTAGGACAGAAATTAGGAGAAATCTCTGCATCCAAATGTGGGGAATCTTCAGAATACTTTCCCCAGGAGGTTTATGCGTCGCTGAATACATAAAATCCAGAGATTAGAAATCAGTCAATGTGTCTTCCACAGTAAAATGGCACTGAGGTAGAAACTCTCAGCATGATTATATTGAAGGCACAGTGGCCATAAGGGGCTGAATGGCCTCCTGCTTCTATGTTCTAACTTGCAACTATGCAGTCCACTCTTCTGTTGTTTTAAATTACCACTGAATTTGCTTCTGTACGTTGCTCCATACGTTTAGTCAGCCGGCTATCAAATTGTGCCATATTTTGGCTGTGAAAACACTTTTCTATTCCAACCTGACGATGCTATGGTTCTGATGGAGAATGCAACAATAGGAATGGGACAGATGTATCAGCCATGATTGAATGGCGGAGTAGATTTGATGGGCCGAATGGCCTAATTCTGCTCCTATCACTTATGAATAGCAACTGTGAATCTGTCCACCTTTAGCGTTCAGATTGAGTTTTGCCACGGCTCACCGTCTGTGGATGATGCGGCACCAGGTCACTGGTGAGGGCTGCCGTTCTCAGTACAGCAGCTTCACATGGAAGTCCGAATGGCTTGTTTCGTGTGTTTGATTGAACTCGTTCATCAAATACTCCAATCTCATAAGGCATGATCTAACAAGCAGTAAAATTACAATGCAAGGATAAGTTCTTTTCACAAAACAGTGTGGTCACCAATTATCTCATCCTACTGACTCATTGCCTCAAGCTTTTATCTTTCAGCTATTTCTAATACCCCAAATTAAAGTAATCTTCTATCCCTGTGAATAAGACATCTTTGCCTTGTGCACTCAATATCTGTGCGTCATTAAGATGCAAACCCATACCCCATCAGAAGTATTGTGTTTTACACTGTATCTTACAATTTTTGGAAGTTCTCATAATTTCACCTTCAATCTCCATAATATTATTTGCTTAACAGAGTATTTCCATCTGTTTGATTCTCAGTCTTGGTCATACGTGCCAAGATTAAGATATAGTCATTCAGAACAGCCATATTATCCCTTCCCATTCAAGCCTTCATCTGTTTGTGTTGCATGTCACAGCCCCTAAACTAGTCATTGCTGGGCTGCCTTGCCATTGTGGCTTGTTCTGCCAAGTATTTTTTGCCAAGACATGGTGGAGAAATGTAATTATACTTGATTAACCACGGAGAAAGACTGCAAAGAATTGGTTTTGGTACTGCAAACGCACTCAAACCTTTTAGCAAGAGTTATCGACAATCTCAAGAGAAAGTTAATATCCTTGTCATTTTGCAATCGTCTTCATCATTTCTTTGAAACACAGCGCATATATGTGCAAAATATTGTTTATTGGTTAGATAGCGCATTACACTATTTACAGGTGAAGACTTTGAGCTGTTGCACAATGTATGTGACAATGTGACATTTAAGCAGCAGACACACTGCATGGCTCTACTGTGCAGTAAAATCACAGTGTGAACACACACAGGGATATGGTGAGAACAATATACCATGCCAGACATCCCTGTCTGACAACAATTAACATCAGAAAAGCAAACGGCTACACGACAAACATTGCTTGATCTTCTCAGACATTTACTTCGAGGTCACCATTTAGTGTCATCGCTTCACCTCTGAATGCAGCCTTCAGTACAGAATCTATTATCATTAATCCCCCTCGTTGACACATATTAATAACCTCGTCTTTTATTTGAAAAATTCAGCTATTTTCTAACAAGCTTCACTGATTTCAAACTTTTGAGGATTTTAATTCTGATCCACTTTGAGCTTACTTAAACAATAAACCCTTTCTGCTTCAGAGTTGATTCTTTTATTACTAAGATTTATTTCCTGCCTTTCTATGGATAATTTTCCCCTTTTCAGCCAAACATTGGTTTCAAAGTAATTTGAGCGAAATACCTTGCTTCATATACAATTCTCCAGGTTCTAAAGCAGGTCCTTTGTGCTAACCTTTTCCTTCTATCTCCTTGTTCTCAAAAACAGTTTGAATCAATAGTTTAAAGCTTGTCGGATACAGCTATTAAACCACAAAGATGGAAGTGTAAACATTGGCTTGCTCTTAAAAGATAGTGTCAGAAGGATGTTTCCGTAAATGACATCTCCTTGGACATATATCCCAAGGAACCACATGTATCAGGGCATATGTCATTGATACTAAAATGGCTCTGAAAGTAGCCACTGTCATCATTCATTATGGATTAGGATGAAATGGCAGTTGATATGATCTTAGCTGATATAATTTCAGGGGTATGTCCAATGAGGACTGACCAGGGGCACCAGCGCACTCTTCTCTAAACCTCCAGTCATGAGGTTCTGAATACATGCACGTTTACCCCAATAATGTTGATAGGTATGTCCAGGTGAGACAGAGCAATGACTGTGACCACATTGGTACTGTATAGCTTTTACTCTTACTGGACAGTTAGTTTACAGATACTGCATGGAAACGGCTTCTTCGGCCCACCGAGTCCGCGCCGACCATCGGTCACCCATAAACACTAGTTTTATGTTATCCTACTTTCTCGTCCTGACCCTACACCCAAGGGGCAATTTGCAAGGGCCAATTAACATACAAACCCGTGCATCTTTAGAACGTGGTGGAAAAAGAAATGGAGCCCCTGGGGTAAAATCCAAGCAGTCACAGGGAGAACATGCAAACTCCAGGGAGACATGCAAACACAGACAGCATCGATGGTCAGGATCGAACCTGGGTCCCAGGTGCTGTGAGGCAGTGGCTCACCCAGCTGTGCCACAGTGCACTCTAAAGTAGAATCAATTCTCATTCCACAAAATGTCATCTTCCCCATTCTCTCTTCATAGGTCGGTCTCTCATGCTTGGAAATAATCTATTGAACCTGTGCTTCACTGTCATTTTTTAAATTCAGTTCAGTTTAGTTTGTTGTCATGTGTACCCAGGTACAGTGAAACTTTTTGTCGTGTGCTAACCAGTCAACAGAAACACAATACATTATTACAATCGATCCATTTACAGTGTATAGATACATCATAAGGGAATACCGTTTAGTGCAAGGTAAAGCCAGCAAAGACCGATCAGGGAAAGTCCGAGGGTCATCAAAGCTTCAGCCTTGCTCTCTGGTAGGATGATTCAGTTGCCTGATAACAGCTGGGAAAAAACTGTCCCTGTCATCACCACCATCACCATTGGCAAAATACCAACCAGGTATTCTGCTGTTCCCCTATAGTTTCATACAATACACCAACTTCCCTACAACTTCAGACTTGCAAAACAGAAAACAAGGAACTAAGAAGATTACAAACTGGCCAAGTTAATGGTCGTCTGTCTTTCATTTTGAAACAACTTAAGGCAGTACTAAATAATAACTATAATTAAACAGCAAAATAGACAAGGTTTAGGATATGTGTGTCATTTGCTGACAGGACATTGAGTACGTAATTACAGCAGTTGCTTCAAAGTCAAAAAGATTGATCTTGAGAGTATAAGGAAGTGATATGTGCACTAATGTGGCATTAGTGAGCCTGCATGGAGAGACAAAAGGAGCTCCATCTGTTGTTGGGAAAAACAAGATTAAAGGATGATAATAATTAGGAGGATCAATAAGATGAATGTAGCAAGGCTTTCTGTGTACAATCAGAACAAGATAATCAAGAATGCGATTAGTGTAGAAGCCGCAAGCTAAATGCCACGTAGAAACCAACTTCTCCGTGCTCAGTGTTTTAAAATTGCAAAATAGGCTTCTAACAAAGCAGATTCAATCCTAATAGTCACAAGGGAATTGTGATTCAGAAGGATAAATTACAGTCTGCGGTAATGCAGAAAATGAAAGCAAAATGTGAATACATTTTATTGTAAAATTGCAGTGTGCAATGGAATTTTGTTTTGATATATATCATTCTACCGTCATAAATATTACTGGACAAAGAAAGGAAAACAGCAATTTAACTTAACATGCTTGCAGATATCAAACAATGCATGGACGTCTTAATGATTTTCAATGTTAATGCTGTTTAGAGTGAGAACCTTATGTGATTGTTCATTTTTATATGTAATTGAAGTTTCCTAAACATCAGCTAGATCCTGGTAAGATAATCACACTGAAGACAGTCACAAAATGCTTGTGTAACTCAGCGGGACAGGCAGCATCTCTGGAGAGAAGGAATGGGTGACATTTTGGGTCGAGGCCCTTCTTCAGACTCTGATGGGGAGAAACCTTCAACTGTTAGTGCTATTGTTTCTAGGCAATGTCATTGGAATCCCTGTTGTGAAGTAATCAAATCAGAAAAGAGATTTCTAAGCATATGATTTAAAAATCAGGAAGTCAAACAGATGGCGTCTCCAATGCACTTCACTTGCAACACAAAAGCATTGGATTTGACCTTGCTTGTTTGAAAGAAAGTTCTTGCCTTGAATATTTGCACAATTGTGTTTTCTTCAAAGGAGGAAAGGTCAAGCTAACACTGTGAAGGTGGTATTCCACGCACTGTCGCTTTGACATTGCCAGACTTCTCTGTTTTGCAATCCACATTAAAGATTGAAGGTTGCAAAAAAATGTGGAAAGTTATTGTTAGTATTGTATGCACACAGCATTCTATCTTGTGAATTCTAAGCCAGATTGTTGTTTAATCAAACATTGAGCTGTGAAGACCAGTCTGAAGAAGGGTGCAAGAAGGAACTGCAGATGCTGGCTTAAACCAAAGATAGACACAAAAAGCTGGAAGAATGTACAAACTCTGTGCAGACAGCACCCAAAGTCAATTTCCTAACAGTTTGCTGTCAATTTTATGAGGTTCTACTTTAACTAATATTTGGTTGAGAAGGATATTTATGTAATAGCCTCTTGTAATCCATACAAAAGACATCCATAGATACCTTATGATGGATATTTACAAACCTGAAATGTTAATTCTATTGGTTTAAACAGATGCTGAATATTCTTAAGATAGACACAAAATGCTGGAGAAACAGCTGGACAAGCAGCATCGCTGGATAGAAGGAATGGGTGACGTTTCAGGTCGAGTTTTGATCTGTTACACTTCCTTATCTCTACAACCCTCTCCTCTAACGCTCAGTCTGATGATGGGTCTCGACCTAAAACATCACCCATTCCTTCTATCCAGAGATGCTGCCTGTCCCGCTGAGTTATTCCAGCATTTTGTGTCCATCTTCAGTGTAAACCAGCATCCGCAGTTCCTTCCTACATACGACGCCTGCTGAATATTCTTCATACATTTTAATTTTTATTTAAGCTTTCCTACATCTACCTTTTATATCAATAAATGTCTTCCTGTCTACAATCTGTACCAGTGCGTCAAGAATTTTGTTCGTTTTTTCAGGCATGCCAATCTTTTACAAATCTAACCAGGTTGTCTTTGATCACCCACAAACTTTCATGTGTTCTGTCTCTATCCTGACAATATACTGATAATGGATGACAGGCTAACTGGGTGTAAATTCCCTGGTTTCTCTCTCTCGGCTTTCTTAAATAGAAGAGTGACCTGCGAAATTCTCCAATCCAAGTGAATTAAATGAACTTTGTTGCCATCTTAAATGTAAACGTACACTATTCTTACTTGCGATCCTAGAATGGAAACAGCATGGTTGTGGAAATTTGCCACATATTTGTGCCTTTCTGAAATTTTTAAATTAATTTCCATTCATTAGTTTTGCTCCATGTGGAAATGATGCAGTCAATAGTTTTTGCTTTGATTCACGAAAACGAGACTGAAATCAGACGTAGTTGTGGGAAAGGGTAGGAGACGGAGGAGGAGGATCATCTCGAAGAAAGTCTAACTGGCCATAAGATGTGTCAGTGCAGGAGATGTGCAAGTTTCCTAGCGCAGCGGGTGAACGATAATGTTTTGAGTCGATTTTAAGTAGAATACACTACTTGAGCAATCGATGTTTATTATTCATTGAACTTTTCCCTGATGTTTTGAAGAGAGACGTTGGGCCTTTTAGATGAGATTGTTGACAGGATTAATCTTAGCAGTGCTGTGATATTTCTGACCCTTTGCCAACTAATTATGGCAAAATTGTCACAAGAATTGGCGTTGTGATCTTCTGGAGACTGACAGCATGAGAGAAGTGAATTTACAGACAGAGCTAAGGTGAGAGAAAAGCTGAAGTGCTCTCGGTCTCTGATTGTATATTGATGTTCCTTCCCATCCTCCGCCTCCGTAATTTCTCTGTGCTGCTGGCTCTGATCTTGACAAGGGACTGGATGGTAGGACTGCAGCTGAAGGTGAATGTGGGCGGAAGCAGGTCACTTATGCTCCTTCAGTAATCTCCAATTGATGTTTTACTGCCGTAAAGTGAAAAGTCGATAAATGGGTTTTGAGTGAGACGTCAGCTTTTGATAGCTTTTTATATGTTATACAATCTCCCCTCTCCCATCAGCGAAAGGGAATAGAAGTGTGAAAATGCACATCTTCAAATTCAGGGACAGTATTTTCCCCAGCTGTTATCAAGCAACTGAATCATCCCACCACAACCAGAGAGCAGTGCTGAACTACTATCTATCTCATTGATGACCCTCGGACTATCCTCGATCAGACTTTGTACTAAACGTTATTACTTTATCATGCATCTATACACTGTAAATGGCTCGACTGTGATCATATATTGTCTTTCTGTTAACTGGACAGCACGCAACAAAAGCTTTTTACTGTACTCAGTGCACGTGACAATAAACTAACTGAACTAAACATTTGTAGAAGTACTAGAGCCCGTCATGCCTGATCCCACCCTGTGCGCTTGTGGGTGGTCCCTGCCTTCAATTATTGGAGCCCAATTTAGTGGTGATTGCACACAAGTCATGTGAGACAGATTGGATTCTGCCTGACCAGAAACTACATGTTATTCTTGGCAGCTCAAAGGTTTCCTGAAACATCCTCCCCCCAGCATGGAGGTGTATGCTAATGCCCTGATAACTGAGGCCAGTTTTAGTGGCTGCAGTTCCTCGCATGCTTTAGTTTAGTTTAGTTTAGTTTAGACATACAGCGCAGATCAGGCCCTTCAGCCCACTGAGTCCGTGCTGACCAGCGATCCTCGCACACTTTACACTATCCAATGCACACTAGGGACAATTTACAATTTTACCAAGCCAATTAACCTACAAGCCTTTACGTCTTTGGAATGTCTTTGCCACGAAAAGTGCAGCACAACACAAGCATGTAAAGAAATGGAGAATTTACAAAATAATAAATTAAAGTCTTTGGGCAGCACGGAGATGCAGCAGGTAGTGCTGCGCTTGCCTAGTGCTGCTCTTTAACTTACAATTTTGTAGATTCTCCATTCCGTTACATAATAATGACCACATGCGAATTCCTCCAGGCCCTTCAACTTTCTCCCATATCTCGTGTTGTACTAATTGTTAGGTTGATCGGCGACTGTTCCTCCCCTTGGTGGGGGACTCGAGGCATGTGAGAGAAAATAGGTTACAGGGACATAAGTGAGGCAATGGCATGGGTCTGAGTGCTGGCATGGACTCAATATTACTCAATGGTCAACTTTGCATTGTTAAAAATATGAGAAAACAATCTGGGCTGCATCTGTGAAAGTTTGAGATCCAGTTTGGTTGTAAAATGGGCGATATCAGAATCGGCTGCCTGACACTAGATAGATAGATTAACTTTAATTGTCATTCAGGTATACACATAGACACAGTGCACATTGAACGAAATTTCGTTGCATTGACTCTTCAAAGTAGCAGCAGAATATAACATTTATATCAAGCGATCAGTAAAAGTGCTTCATGTGCGTAGTTCTGTAAAATAGATATGTAGGAAAGTTTTAAAAAGTGGCAATGTATAAGAAAGTTCTGGCATCGGTTTGGTTGTGAGTTCAATAGTCTTATGGCCTGGGGGATGAAGCTGTTGCAGAACCTGGTTGACTTACCTCTGCTGATTAAAATATAGAAAATAGGAAATAGTGGCGATACAGCACAGGAACAGATCCTTAGGCCAACAATGTTTGTACCGAACATGGTGCCTTGTTCAACTGATCTCATCTGCTGGTACATGATTCCTTTATTCGCTGCACGTCCATGTGTCTATCTATAAGCTTCTTAAACACCACTATCGTATATGCCTCCACCACCACCACCCCTAGCAATGCGTTCCAGGCCCCTGCCAATCTGTGTAAAAAACGCCCTACACATCTCAATTAAAATTTTCTTCTCTCACCTTGAAGCTACGCCCTCTAGTGTTGGACATTTCCACCATGGGGAAAAAAGTTCTGACTGTCTACCCTTTCTATGCCTCTCTATAATTTTACAAGTCTCTCTTCAACCTCTGACTTTCCAGAGAAAGCAATCCAGATTTATTCAACCTCTCTCTGTAGCTGAAACCCTCTAATCCAGGTAGCATTCTGGTAAACCTCCTATAGGGATCTATTAAAAAGGTTTAATGATTGAATTGTTGCATATTACCCGCTTTACACCTCTGTCAGAGTGTGTTGGAGATAAATCTCTAATAATTGGAAGAGCCTAATTTCCTAGATAAGGCCACTTCTGTTCTCTGAATGCTATAAACATTTTCCTTGCTTATTAATGCTTTACTTTTTATTTCTACATTTTTTACTTTTAAAAGTAAAAATATCTTACGTTTGGAATTGTGCAATATGGTGCATACTGCAGCGAGTCTTTTAACTTACACTTGAATACAATATATATGCTTTAAATTGGATTGGAGCGTTTTTGAAAGGGGGGAGGCTGTGCGATCACTGATCACTGGCCTTGGGGGTACCCGGTGAGGGAGTGGAGCAACCGAGTGGGGAGAGGGTGTGGAAGAAGGATGTCCCCCCTCCAAGGGTAGGAACTTTTTGAAATTTGATGTATTAAAATCATGTTTTAGTGCACTGTAGAAGTATGATTTCAATGTTTTTTGTATGAAGTATTTTTAAGAGTAACTTTTTAAGGGGTAACTTTATCCACACAAAGGGTGATGGGTGTATGGAACAAGCTGCCAGAGGAGGTAGTTGAGGCAGGGACCATCCCAACATTTAAGAAAAAGTTAGACTGATATATGGATAGGACAGGTTTGGAGGTATGGACCAAAAGCAGGTAGCGTAGCTGGGACATGTTGGCGGGTGTGGGCAAGTTGCGCCGAAGGGCCTGTTTTCACACTGTATCACTCTATGACTACATTATACCTCCACCATGCATGAATGATTCAAAATCAAGTGATCGAGTTTTATTGCCATATACTCAAGCATAGAAACATAGAAAATAGGTGCAGGAATAGGCCATCGGCCCTTCGAGCCAGCACTGCCATTCAATATGATCATGGCTATTCATCTAAAATCAGTACCTCTTTCCTGTTTTTTCCCCATATCCCTTGATGTTGTTAGCCCCAAGAATTAAATGTAACTCTCTCTTGAAAACATCCAGTGAATTGGCCTGCACTGCCTTCTGTGGCAGAGAATTCCACAGATTCACAACTCTCTGCGTGAAGAAAGTTTGTTCTCGTCTCAGTCCTAACTGCCCCCCCTTTATTCTTAAACTGTGACCCATGGTTCTGAACGCCCCCAACATCGGGAACATTTTTCCTGCAGTTACAGTAAGTGAAAATCTAGCAGGCAAGCAGGATGCTTTCTCCAACCACCCCCATTTGAAGTCCACTATCTTCCACCGTTTCTACCCAGTGCTTGGCACTTACGTCCAGCAGCCACTGGTTGTCTTCCAGGATGCACTCTCTCTCCTCTCAACCCCCCCTCTCTCTCCCCTCCATCTCTCTTTCCCCTCTCTCTCCTCTCTCCCTCTCTGTTTCTCCTCTCACCCCTCTCTCTCCCCTGTTTCCCCCTCTCACTCTCTCCCCTTCCCTCTCTCTTCTCTCTCCCCCCCTCTCTCTCCCCCCCGTCTCTCTCTCTCCTCTCTCTCTCCCCCCTCCTCCCCTCTCTCTCCCCCTCTCTCTCCCCTCTCCCTCTCCCTCTCTCCTTCCCCTCTCTCTCTCTCAGCCCTCTCTCTCCCCTCTCCTCCCCCTCTCTCTCTCCTTCCCCCTCTCTCCGTCCCACCTCACTCTCCGCCATCCACCTCACTCTCCCGTCCCCCTCACTCTTCCCCCTCTCTCTCGTCCCCTCTCTCCTCTCTCCCCCCTCCTTCTCTCTCTCCTCTCTACCCCCCTCCCTCTCTCTCCTCTCTTTCCCCTAACTCTCTCTCCCCTCTCTTCCCCTCCCTCTCTTTCTTCTCTCTCTCCCCCTCTTCTCTCCCTCCCCCCCTCTCTCTCCTCTCACTCCCCCTCGCGTCCCCCTCTCTGCCCCCTCTCTCTCTCTTTCTCCCTCCCTCTCTATCTCCCCCTCTCTCCCTCTCCCCCTCCACACACTCTTCCCTCTCTCTCTCCCCTCTCTCTCTGTCCCTCTCGCCTCTCTCTCTTCCCCCCCTCTTTCTCTCTCTCTCTCATCTCTCTTTCCTCCTCTCCTCTCTCTCCTTCTCTCTCCCCCATATCTCCCTCCCACCTCACTCTCCCGCTGGCTCTCTCTCCCCTCTCTCTTTCTCCTGTCTCTATCTCCTCTTTCCCTTTGCCTCCCCATCTCTCTCTCTTTCCCCCGTTTCTCTCCTTCCCCCTCTCTCCCTCTTCCCCTCTCTCTTTTACCACCCCTCTCTCTTCCCCCTCTCTCTCCCATTCTCTCCTACCCTCTCCACCCCCTCTCTCTCTTCCCTCTTTCGTCCCTCTCACCCCTCTCTCTCTTCCCCCCCCTCCCACCTCACTCTCCCCCCCCCTTTCTCCCCTACCTCTTTCCCCTCTCCCTCTTCTCTCTCTCTCTCCATTCACCCCACCCCCCCCGTCTCTCAACCTCTCTCTCCTCTCATCCCCCTTTCTCTCTCCCCACTGTCTCCCTGTCTCCTTCCCCCCTCTCCCTCTCTCCACCTCCCTTTGAGAGTCTGTCCCTTCGGCACAGAGACTCTCGCGGCAGCGGCGCTTCCGACGCCTCCGACGGCCCGGGACACTCGCACTGTCCGGAGCTGCTCCATGGCCGAAGCTGCAGCGAGCGACTCGCTAGCCGCACAAATACTCGTCAGCCCCGCAAACTCACCAGTCCCTGGCTCCCCGCATCTGTATCCGCCCGCTGCTTCCATCCCTCCCTCAGCCCCGGGCTCTCCAACACCCGCGGACCATGCAGTTTATCCGAGTTTTGAAATTTTTGTTGTTCACAGAATTTCTCACCACAGAGCGTGAGAAATTTCTGATCAGTGTGAGGGCGTGAGAGTTTGCTGGAGGGCGTGATTCTCACGCTCAAAGCGTGAGAGTTGGCAGCCCTGTTCACTGTTCATACACACTAATAATAATACAAACATTTTATGCAAGTTCAAACTGTTTGGACAAATATCACTTATATATTTAAATCTTTTTATTTGAATTTCACAGCAATTTGCATACATACTATGATAACAGACAGTGACAGTCAAGGCATAATTGTGCAACAGTATGTAAGCGACCCTCAAAGCCCTTACCCTTACCCACCTTCAACCCACCCGAATCAGGTCGGAACCAAACGGGGACAAACAACACTCACATACGTACACATCCACACAAATATGGTCAGATAAACGAAACAAAAAGTACTAAAGAGAAAAAAAACACAAAAAAAAAACAAAAAGGGGTCACATAACAGTAAATAAGTAAGTAATTAAATAAATAAGTGTGGGGAGGGGGGGGGGGGGGGGTTAGGGGGAGAGCAGCTGCAGTAGAGCAGAACAATGGTGGACAAAAATCACTTATTACTGCTTTATAACAGTTAAGTTACTTTAAGACCATTTCAGAAATTATGGCAGTCAACTAACAATCAACTAACAAATTAAAGCAAACTAACAAAAAACATGTTCCCTTTCCTGACTACCTGTTAAATAACAGAGCATAGGGATATTGATCTCAAGATTCAAAATGTGGAAAGTGGGAGCAATTTGGCTTAAATGATAATTTTAAGCCCATTCAGATCTGTATAGCGTGAGTTATGCAACATGTACATGGCTGGCACAATTTGTCCATGATGATTAAAGTTGGCATTCTGCGTGCCCAGGGACTGGCTGCCGTTCCCAGATCAGCTCGCGTCCCAGGGACTGGCCGCAGTTCTCAGGTCGACCCGCCTGCCCCGACCCCGCAAAAACGAATTGAAAAAAACCCCCGGCGGTTTTTCGGGTTGCGGGCCGAAAACCCGTATATTGCATATTGGGAACAGTTTGCAAAAGATCCAAACACACTACTGAGGGCTCCTCGTATTTATACTTAATTAATAATCCATGGCCATTCCGAAACCCCCCCTCCCATGTTTTACAACTGATTCACCTGGTTAGTTCCAACTCCGGCTGCTTCATGTTGTCGGCGGCTGCACATCCAACCAAGAAAGAGAAGAGGCGCGACGTCACTCACAGCCGCCAACTGACGCGCTTCCCCGGACCGCACAGATCCCTGGCACGCGGCGCTAAGGGACAAATTGCGCAGGGACTGAACTCAGCGTGAGAACTCGGTCGTGAGCGTGAGGGCGTGAGAAATTGCTCCAGGGCGTGAGTCTCACGCCGAAAGCGTGAGAGTTGGCAGCCCTGTAATAGTTAATTTTAAATGCCAGGGTCGATAAGCAATCTTTAAAAGTCACGAGCCAAGAGTGATTCATTTTTTTATTTCCTGAAACGAGTGATTCATTTTTTTATTTCCTGAAACGAAACAATGACATTCTTTCTTGCAACAACACAGCAGGTTTGTAACATGGCGCTCAATAGGTAATATGATAAACAAATAGGACAAAAAGCCTATTGACTTATAAAACTCCACGTCAAAATATTTTCGGGGAATGATCGGCTTGATAAGGCAGCACAGTGGTGCAGCGGTAGAGTTGCTGTCTCACAGCACCAGAGACCTGGGTTTGATCCTGACTTTGGGTGCTGTCTGCACAGAGCTTGTACATTCTCCCCGTGACTGTGTGGGTTTTCTCCGGGTGCTCCATTTTCCTCCCCCATTCCAAAGACGTGCAGGTTTGTAGGTTAATTGACTTCTGCAAATTATCCCGTGTAGAATAGAACTAGGGTATGGGTAATCACTGGTCGGCACGGACTCGGTGTGGCAAAGGCCCTGTTTCCACGCTGTATCTCGAAACTATACAAAACTAAATAAATTGAGGAATTACTTAACTGCAGAGGGATGTATCAGTGCTGGAATTCGGTGGGGGTGGGGGGGGGGGGGGGATAGGGCTTTGCAAAGGAGATCCATGCCCCCTGAGTTTGAGAAGTAATGGTGCCTTTGCAGGAGCTATCCATTGAATTTATACCACCTGCACAAGCAAGCGCACTGTAATTATCATACCTCCTGACTACTTGCCATTTCCATCTATTGCAATTCCTTTGAGATTGTAAATGGTTATTACGCAAAGCTCATCCTGAATAGTGTGTAAATGGGAAAAAGTAGTGCCATTCTGCGAATAGACATTAAAAGCCCAGTGGAAATAAATATTTAAACAGTTTGCAAAACTGAAGTCCTGTCCAAGTGGAATTACAGAGAGACTCACGGCATCAGTGCCCTCTTGTGGCAATATGCAGGATTCCTTTTGTGTAATTATTCCTTTGTTTTCATGTCAAGAGAATCAAGAGTCATGAGTGTTTTATTGCCATATGTCCCAGATAGAACAATGACATTCTTACTTGCTGCAGCACAATATGTAAACATAGTACACTGTGAGCAATATAATCAATGAGAGAAAAAAAAGTTCAGTCTGTATATATACACACACTCAGGTGTAAATATATATATATAGATATAGATATAGACACACACACACACACACACACACACACACACACACACACACACACACACACGTACACACACACATACACACACACACACACAAACGTACACACACAAACGTACACACAGAAATCAAGCAATAGTAGTGCAATAATAATAATAATAGTCTATTGTGGTTTTTTTGTATTGTATTGTATTCAAATTTATTGTCATTGTCTCAGTTAGAGACAACGAAATGAATTTCCCTTACAGGCAGTATCATAAAAATAAAAAATAAAAAATAATAATAAATAATAAAACATATTAAAAATAAAATAAAATTTAAAAAAAAGCACAAACACTGAAAGTCCATGACACAACATAACACAGTGGCACCAAGGTGAGGAAGGCACCATAGTCCAGCCCGCCTCCCCTCCGTTCTTCCCAGATGTTCACTCGTGGTCGAGGTCTTCCTAGCACCCGCAGTCGCCGCCCCGGGTGGCCCGATGTCCAGGCCCTCACGCCGGGCTGGTGGAACGCCGACGCCGAACCCCGAGGTTTGAGGTTGTAGTGTTTAATAGCCTGATAGCTGCAGGGAAGAAACTGTTCCTGTACCTGAACTTTACAGTTTTCAGGCTCCTGTACCTTCTTCCCAATGGCAGGGGTGAAATGAGTGTGTGGACAGGATGGTGTGGGTCTCTGATGATGCAGGCTGCGTTTTTGATTTCAATAAATCCCTTGGATGGTGGGGAGGTCAGAGCTGGTGATGGACTGGGCAGTGGTCACAACCTGAAGCTTGTGGTTCAAGCCTTTTAAGTGCTAATTGATACTGGTATCATTGATTAATGTTTGAAATATCTTTTTCAATTCAGCTTTCCCAAATTATTAGTGTGAGGAATTCACCTTTGCTCAGGCTCTTAACATGCATGAGTATATCGGCCACTTGCCCCTTGAGGTTTTGGCTCTGATCCCTTTAGTAGAAACAAATGTGGAGCTAAGAACAACCGGCAACCAATAAATTGCATCAATTTATCACTGACATTTTCCTTCTTCTTTGCTGTCTATAATGGGCCTAAATGGAATGATCCCAGGCAACAGAAACTAACAGAGCACTACAATGTTTCCTCGATTTTGTGAGGTTGTAATATCTTTTCAGACATTCAGCACCATCTGTGTTTTTTAAGGACTGCACGCTGCTTTTGTTCAGATGCTTAGCTGCTACTGTCTTCAGAATCTTTCCGTACTTTAAATGGGCTGAATCAGCTCTGTACTGAAGTAACGCCAGCACTAACTCCATGTTGGTTAGTGTGACCCCTCAGCCTCAGCTTCTGGCGAGAGAGTGTCTGAGAAAACGTGTACTGTTTTTCCCTTTCTCTTTGCTGTGTTTCCTAGCAATCCAGTGCTAAAATGCACTGAGACCACAAAGCTGTCGCTGATACCACTCTGCAGGGATTTGTGCGTTGCCATCATTTATCAAGAGGGGGCAATCATCTTTGGCCCTTGTGTGAATTGAGAATTTAGGGGAATTCAGTAGAATGGAAATGAAATGTGTTAGGGGACAGGTGAATGTAAAGGTCTGTGGATATGATGAGCCATGGAGGGTGGCACAGTAATGCAGCTGGTAAAGCTGATGCCTCACAGCCCCAAAGACCCAGGTTCGATCCTGACAAGGGGTGCTGCCTGTGTGGAGTTTGCAAATTCTCCCTGTGACCGCATGGATTTTATGACCAAAAGCGTAGGTCATAAAATATCTTTATTCTCACCGGAAGGACGTGTGATCTTTACATTAAGATGACATCCGACCCAAATACCACTGCTGAGGGTGCGGCAAGACTCCACTGCTGGTGTTGTGTAATTTCAATGTGTCAGGTCACAATAGTCCAATTCTTGGAAGCTGTTTATCCCACAAGAGCCATCTGGACTAACCCCCATGTCATGCTCAGTCCCCATTTCATACAGCAGTCCCCACATAAAGCAGCTATCAAATTCCCTTTGAGAGAATTTATGTCCTTTGCTAAAATATTGGATTTCATTATTAGATCACACGTCCTTCCGTGGAGAATAAAGATATTTTATGACCTACGCTTTTGGTCATAAAATCCATGCGGTCACAGGGAGAATTTGCAAACTCCACACAGGCAGCACCCCTTGTCAGGATCGAACCTGGGTCTTTGGGGCTGTGAGGCATCAGCTTTACCAGCTGCACTACTGTGCCACCCTCCATGGCTCATCATATCCACAGACCTTTACATTCACCTGTCCCCTAACACATTTCATTTCCATTCTACTTAATCCCCCTAAATTCTCAATTCACATAAGGGCCAAAGATGATTGGCCCCTCTTGTTAAATCTATTACAGCAATCTATTACTGTTTAGCTTCTTATTTACCTTGTGGTGTTGAAGATCTTAATCAGGTCATTTCCTCCATTGTGATAAAAACACTTGCATTTCAAGCATCTCTTCATAATAATGGCCTCCCGTCCACAATAATGGGTCAGTTAACATTTATTTAATCCTTCTGTATTAAAGCAGATTATGAAACTTTGGCTAAAAGATCTTGTGTAAATTCAAGAAAGAACTGCAGATGCTGGAAAAATCGAAGGTAGATAAAAATGCTGGAGAAACTCAGCGGGTGAGGCAGCATCTATGGAGCATTTCAGGTCGAGACCCTTCGTCAGACTGAAGAAGGGTCTCGTAAGTTCATACCCTTTTTCATTCTTCAAAAATCAACGGATTCTCTGTTTTGTTTGAACTGTGTAATCTGGCAACATTTGTGTTTAGTGATCCATGTATGTGCACTCTTCCTCTCCCTTGCATTTAAAGTCAATGCTGTTTAAGGGGCAGTCACTTTCCTCCTTCTAACCTGCTGCTTTATGCCGCATGTCTGATGGTCCTGATGGGGCCATCGTCAGCTCATTGCTGTCCGTCACACACTCGCACAGAACCTGAGGGAAGGAGCCTCAAGCTGGGTGCTGCTGGTTTTGGGTCCCCCCAAAACTCCCTGACAACCTTGTGTGCACTAACAAATGATTAAAGACTATTAACATGAAACAATGTGGTTTGTATCCTATTTCAAACGAATGAATGCTCCGTTCCTTTGACATAAACCCACTCACTGGATGCATCCCTGTACCCTCTCCTCAGGGACAGTGACAGTGTGGGCAGCCGGGTGTGATAACGTCCTACCTCCAGCACAACTCCAATGCCACTTTTTACTGGAGCTGCATGGCAGTCCAAAACGTTTTGAGACAAAGGCAGCCAATTGCGGGAGGTGCCCATCAGAATGGCTGCCTGTCTACCAGTAAGATTCAGCTCAAATGTTTTCTTGAAGTTGGATTGAGCTAAACTGTGAACCAGAAACAGTTGGTGCACAGTTGGAGAGCAAGTGGAGCTGAGTTAATCAGTTACAGAGGGACCAATGCCAAAGAAGAGTGGCCACATAGATCAAAGGGATGGTGAGGGATCAAAACAGTGGAAGGTGATTAAGTGGATCACTGGAGGGATTGCTTTTCTCCAGAGATGCTGCCTAATGCCCCTGTCCCACTTAGGAAATCTGAACGGAAATGTCTGGAGACTTTGCGCCCCACCCAAGGTTTCCGTGCGGTTCCCGGAGGTTGCAGGTGGTTGCCGGAGGTTGCAGGTAGTGGAAGCAGGTAGGGAGACTGACAAAAACCTCCGGGAACCTCCGGGAACCGCACGGAAACCTTGGGTGGGGCGCAAAGTCTCCAGAGGTTTCCGTTCAGGTTTCCTAAGTGGGACAGGGGCATTACTTGCCAAGTTTCTCCAGCATTTTGTGTTTATCTTAAGAATATCGATCAGGAAATTGGTAACATGGAAGGTAAAGGCAAGAACAGCTTTCAGGTGACAACAGTGACGATGTGGCAAGGTCAGATAGAGGTCCTCTCTCCAGTTTTATCTACGCCAAATGTGAAGCATTTTCATGCACTTCGTCCACAGGCTCAGAATTGAAACAAATACTTGAATGAACTGTTCCAATTTATCAACTGAAAAATGTATCAGTTGAGTTCTTTCTTCAATCCATCATGTTGAATAGACTTGCAGAAAAAGGGATTTCAGATTTTGAGGAAGAAGAGATTGACCAGAGAATACTGAAGAGTAAATTTTCAACAGGATGCTAACGCTGTTCAAAGGAATATTGTTGGATTTTATTTTTGGTTGTACCAGTCTCGTTCATTGTCATCTTGCATATCATCCAACAAAATAGAACTGATATTGGTGAAATGAAAATAGTTCTGTATGTTTAAAAGTACATTTGCACGAATAGCAGTCATGTTGAAAACATCATCTATGTTGCTTTTAATTATCTCAGGAATCTCCTTTCCAGCAACAAAATAATTAAAAGTAAACACTGAAATAATGGAAGGGAATTCTGGTTAGCAGTCATAAGGTCATGTGAGAGGAACAGAATTAGGCCATTCGACCCATCAAGTCTACTCTGGCATTCAGTCTAAACTCGAGAAAGGATGATTAGTGTGAGGAGTTGGAAGGTTTGTCTGGCCCTCTTTATGAAAGAACTACTTGCAATCTTCAGCCTCTTTTTGTTTTAGCATTTGTGCCATTGTACCTGACAGAGTTCATCCTTCAAAACACACCATTACTCTGCTAGCTCCTGTCTGAGTCTTTCGACTGAACAAAATATAAACATGACTAAATATAACAGATGTCAGAAAAAATAATCCAGCTTCTTTTTATTATTGTTTATTTTTCTAGCATTATCCATTGTGCATAATAATAGATTTTCTCATAATGCCTCTGAACTGTGTGTGGATTTGTGGCAGTTTGAAAATGCATGCCATTTATTTGACAGTAAGTGCTTAATCCGCGCCATTATGCATCTACATTCAGCTGTGCGGTGATGAAGAATTATAACAGGTTTCCTTCTCTTAATGTATGTTCATGTAAAGTAACCCCGTTATCCTTTGACACCATTGTGGAATAAATAAACAAAATCCGTAGGAGAAAAATCATGCTGATTTCATGTGCGCTGTGCTGAAATGTTATTTTGGCAGGTTGTCAGATCCTTTGTCTGTATCAGATGCAATAAGCTCACCTCGACACAGGGACATTTCCACTGATAACGTTGACAGGAGCCCATTCCATCAGAGTGGCTGGTGAGCGCGGCAGGCAGCTATGTTTAAATACACTTGGTTTAAAAATAGAGGCAGCACTAGATAATATCAAATATTTTTAATGTCCCTGGTTGAAATACATTCTGATAACACAGTGAATCTTTCGACTTGCACAAACTAATTTTGTATATTTTCGAAACTGATGAAAGCTTTTTTACTTAGGAACCAGGATTTTCATCATTCCATACAAGAGCACCTGGTGATAGAATCTCTTGTTAACACGAATACATTTTATTTTCAAATGTATTGTGCAGATCTTTTCATAACACGCTCATTTTGTGGATTCTTATTTTCCCTCCTGCCTATTTTTGATGGAATTATAATCCCAGTATTGCATTCATCAAGATTGTGGCATTATTTTTTCTATCACTGTTTGTGTTTAGAGTTGAAGAATTCTGTTCCCGAACATGACAATTACCCATTGCCACCTAGGCTTAGTCCCTCTTAATTTCCATCTTTTCCAATATTTTGTTCATAACGGAAAGAAAACAACAGGTTACTGATCCCCACAACTTTACCTATTAAACAGAAATACCAGATGAGGATGCCTAATAGTAATTTAAATTGGTATGATTTAATATATTTCCCTTGATTATGATATTAATTACATTATATCAAATCAGCTATTGCTAGGTAACTGACTGTGCTGATGCCTGATGTCAGCCTTTCCTTTAGGGCAATTACAGCAATTTGAGGCTCAGTAATTACCTGCAGGGAAAAAGCTTCAGGCCAAGTATCCATAAAATGCTGTGCATCTTCTATCAGCTTTTATTAAGAATACTGAGAAACTCTAGCAAATGAGGCTGCTAGCTGAGTGTTGGGATATGTTATAATTTCTTTTAGAAATACTGATAAAACAAGCTACACTTGAGCATAAATCAGCCTCTGTTTTTGCCAATGTTATTGCATTGAGTGTGTTTTATTGAAGTGATCGGTAATCTTTGGGTGAACATTGCAAATTAAAATGTTCAATATTCTTTATAATAAAATATTGTAATAATAAGACTTGTGATAGCTGCATTTGCCTTAACCATTAGGATTTCCCCAACATTAGCTTTGTCAAAATCACCTGCAGATTAATAGCTTTTGATTATTTGTGTTCCATCAGGAGATTATTGCGACTGACATCATCTTTAGTCTTATGATCCTTTGTAAAATACAAAAGTCTAATGAAAGATAGGTGGGCCGAAAGTCCTGTTTCTGCATTGTATCTCAAATCAAATAATTGAATGTTCAGCATCTGAGACGCACTGCTGAAGTTGTAGTGGAGACAGATCCGACTGTGGTATTGAAAAGGGAGCTGGATTTATATCTCAAACAACTTAATGTTCAGGGGTTATGGGCAGAGGGCAGAGGGCAGAGGAGCAGGGTCGTGAAATTGCTCATACATAGATCCAGAATGGACCCAATGAGCCAAATAACTTCTGAGAGTCTGTGCACTATTAAGCTCATGCCCTTGAATCAGTGCAACTCCATAAAAACAATAAATTACAATACAGTTAACTTTAACTATTTGAGCGCTAGTTTGCTTTCAGATGAAACCATCAGGTACCTTTGTGATCTGAGAAATAATTTTTGAATGGAGCCAGTATCAGTGCAGCTTAACAGCTCCACAATAATTATCATTTGTTATTCATAAGAGGAGATATAAAACAGCACACAGTGGTACAGTGGTGCAGTGATAGTTCCTACCTTACAGCACCAGCAACCCGGGTTCAATCCTGACTACGGGTGCTGTCTATATGTAGTTTGTATGTTCTCTCTGTGACCGGGTGGGTTTTCTCTGGGTGTCTCGGTTTTCTCCACATTCCAAAGACGGCAGGTTTCTAGGTTAATTGACCTTTTTAAATAAAAACCTAATTTGTAGTTTACGGGTGATCATTGGTCGGCATGGACTCAGTGGGCTGAAGGGCCTGTTTCCACGCTGTATCTCTAAACTAAACGGTAACTGCAGTATAATTATCTGGCAACATATTTTAAGAACATGAAAGCTAGGCATTAGATATAACAACAAACGAGCATTGGTGTGAGCTGTGGCTGTTTAATTTTGAAGTTGAAATAGATCATTTTGCCTGAGGGGTTTAATGAGGTTGTTTTCCAAAGATCAGGCTCTCTAGAAAATGAATAATTTTGTCCCCAGGGTCTGATTCAGACAGCCTCAGGTTGACAGTCATCAGCCTACCTGAAATATTATGACAAGGTAATGAATCTCAGTGAATTATTTGATGAAATCTGAGGCTGTTGTACGAGCTGATCAGACTCTACCTGGGTCTCAGTGCTACTTAATGACAGGAAGCATTTTGGAGCTGCACCATGCTGAGTGCCACCTCTGGAAGGCTCGTTTTTCTTTTGTTCAGTGAAAATGACAGAGAAGCGGCATCAATTGCTTGCATTCTCCTGTCAGCCAACAATCATGGGTGAAAAACTCCTTTGACAAAACGACGAGCTGGTTTCCAAATCAAAAACACATGAGAGCTTGTGCTTCTTGGAGTTATTCTCCCAGCGTACGGAGCTCCTGATAAGCGCGCAGACTCTGTGTAGAGTTTGTGAGTTCTCCAAACCAAATTAATATGGTTCATAAATGGAATGTATTGCTTGGTTTAATATGTATTGTTCTCCCCACACCACACTTATTGCTCTGAGCAGTTCCAGTTCCTGTGAAGATTCGTGTTGGTGTTGAGACAAGCATATAATGGCACTGAGTGGCGATAAGCCTGCACCGTTGATTAATAATTATTGATTCTTATTAGAAACATAGAAAACAGGTGCAGGAGTAGGCCAGTCGGTCCTTCGAACCAGCACTGCCATTCAATATGATCATGGCTGATCATCCAGTATCAGTACCCCGTTCCTGCTTTCTCCCCATATCCCTTGATTCCGTTATCCCGAAGTACTAAATCTAACTCTCTCTTGAAAACATCCCATGAATCGGCCTCCACTGCTTTCTGTGGTAGAGAATTCCGCACATTCACAACTCTCTGGGTGAAAAAGTTTTTCCTCATCTCAGTTCTAAATGGCCTACCCCTTATTCTTAAACTGTGACCCCTGGGTATGGACACCCCCAACATCAGGAACATTTTACCTGCATCTCACCTGCATTACCTCCCCAATCCTTTAATAATTGGATATGTTAGTACCAAAGACTAACTCATTCTTGCTCAG
Source organism: Amblyraja radiata (assembly GCF_010909765.2). Classification (NCBI taxonomy): domain Eukaryota; kingdom Metazoa; phylum Chordata; class Chondrichthyes; order Rajiformes; family Rajidae; genus Amblyraja; species Amblyraja radiata. The sequence continues at coordinate 26,135,823 of NC_045976.1, forward strand.
TGAACAAGTCATCTCATCAACTGTTGAACTCTCCTTGCACTTCATGCCCCCCCCCCCCTTGATATCACACAAACTTTACGGACAATATAAAAGCGAGATCTAGTTGAGGAGGTAGTTTTTAATGTTATTGTATGCAGGTGACTGAATTCAACAGAATGGGAACCATGGGCAGCAGTGTAGAGAGGTGCAAGCTAGTTGCTGTCAAGGCAACAGTGAGTTCTGGATTCAGGATGCACTGAAGATCGTATTTTGACAAATCACTTTTGCGCCGTTGAATGAAATGTATGTGGAAGAGACACTTGTGGAACTGGTGCATGGTTTTCATATATGCCGCAAAAACAGACAAGCCAAACGAACAACACAATTTACGTTATTGTAACAGCATTCTTTTTTTTGTGGTGGAACTATGGTGTACAAATGCTTAAATTAATATAAAAGACAAAAAAAAAAATGTCTTAACCCCTGTGAAATAATGCTGTTTCATAACCGTCTAATGGGATGAAATGGTTCCTTTCTAATAAAGTAATGTAATTAAACTGTCCTGCATTATTAAATATTAATATTAAAATATAAATGAACAGAATATCTGGGCATTAGCCAAATATTGTGCAGCTTTATATCAAGCTTTGGTGTTTCATATTGGTCAGATTCTGGATTAAAATATATGATTAAAAATTGAAACAACTGGGATTAATAAACTCACAGAATTCACAAACGACATTTATGCAAACCTAAATAAATCGGTGGACTGGCTCTCCCTAATTTTCTTCTCTATTACTGGGCAACTAATATTAAAAATTTAATCTACTGGATGGACGATACATGCCAACAAGTAAACTGGTTAAAAATGGTGAGGGAAGATTGTTTGTCTTTCAATATAGGCGCGATACTTCTCTCTCCAATGCATCTGAAGAAATCAATGTATGAGATAATCCATAGCACCTTACGAATCTGGAAACAGTTGAAATCAACCCTTAAATTGAGACATTTCTCTCTCCTCTTACCAATCGCCAATAATCCCTCGTTTAAACCGTCTACTTTAGACAAGGCGTTTGTACAATGGGAAAGCCTAAGAATTAAAAAGCTGGGAGACCGTTATGAGAAGGGGACCTTCCTCCTGTTTCAAGAATTACAGCTGAAATATCATCTGAAAGGTAGTCATTACTTCAGATATCTTCAAATACGAGACTATGTGAAAATACACACGCAAGATTGTCACTCCATGGGTCCAGATATACCAGATGAATGCATGAACAGAAAGGCGGATACAAATAAGTTAATATCCTACTTCTATAATACCCTTTTAAATGTACATATCCCATCGTCGGAAATAATTAGGCGAGCATGGGAAGACGAATTGGGTTTAACAATTTCAAAGGATAGTTGGGAGGAATATATTTTATATATACATTACTGTTCTCTTAATGTTAGGAACTCCCTAATACAATTTAAAATACTGCACAGACTCTATTATTCAAAGTCTAAACTGAACAAGATCTTCCCAAATGTCTCTCCTATCTGTGATAACTGTCTCCTCTAAGAAGCAACTATAACCCATTCTTTTGTTTCCTGCACAAAATTATAAAACTTCTGGAGGGGAATTTTTGATATATTTTCCAACATACTTAAAATGTAATCCCGACATAAAACTGATCACACTAGGTATGTCAGAGGCCTGTTCCGAGCTAACGATATTTCAAAGACGTTTCCTTAACTATGGCCTAATAACGGCAAAAAAAATATTACTTAAATTTTGGAAACAGACAACAGCCCCTACAGTGAAGTAGTGGATCACAAACATGTCCGAGACACTACATTTGGAAAATATAGGGCTTGTCTTGGCAGAAAAACCAGATCAATTTCTTAAGACATGGACACCCTTTACCGAATTCTTACAACAATATAGCATGGTGCAACACAAATTTAAATTTAAATCCGATGCTGGGTTGGGTGAGGCGGGCGGAGGGGACGAGGGGCAAGGTATATCTCCACTTTTCTTTTTCTTTTTTCTTATTTCTATATCTTTCTGCCACACTACTTTGATAGTTTAGGGGATTCTCTTTTGTTCTTCTTCAATCTATCTTTTCACATTCTACTTTTTTTCTTTCTTGTTTTCTTTTTCTTTTCTTTTTTCATTTTCATAATTTAGGTTATAAGGTTAAAAATGAAGCTGTACAATAATTGTATAATTTTAGATGCTGAATGTTTTATCTCTGTACAACTGCTACTAATAATAAATAAATAAATAATAAATAAAGATTGATACAACTAACTTTATGAAAATCATTTGTCAAATACAACGTTATTCTTTGTCCACCCTGTTCATTTTTGTATTTCAGCCAAACTTGTATTTTGTACCGAATTGTGATTATTATTGACAAAATTAGAGAATAAATTTATCGTATATTCATGGAGATTCCCTTTAACAACAACAAAAGCTCATTTACACTTTAATTAAATTACTTTTGTCTGGTGTACAGTATTTATTAGTGTACAAAACAAAGGTGCCCAAACATTGCTCTCTATTGAAATGTTGATTGCAGATTGTTTGAGTGAGGGTATTAGACATAGTGTGGAAACAGACCCTTCTGCCCAACTTGCTCACACCGGCCAACGTGTCCCAGCTACTCTACTCCCACCTGCCAGCATTTGGTCCATATCCCTCCAAACCTGTCCTATCCATGTACCTGTCTAACTGCTTCTTCAATGTTGAGTTGGTCCCTGCCTCAACTACCTTCTCTGACAGCTCATTGCATACATTCACCACTCAGTGATAATGATTTTCTATTATGTGTTCAGATTTTCTAATGGGACGTGTGTTGTTTTATATTAAAGTATGCAATATTCAAGAAGTGCCTAGCTGCTTTTTAACAATATGCTGCAATAAGCTGCTTTTTGCTATCCAAAAGCCCAGATATGTACCAAAGCATGACTCCATAGCATATGATGCCTTCAGAAATTGGAGTTAAATGAGCCCAAGGAGGGGTTCTGTCACAATCTGTCATCCAGTTGCACAAATTTCCCATTGGCACAATTTCAAGCAAAGGTCTTTGTGAGGCAGCGAAGAGCAGATCACCAGCTCCTAACTCCGACCACAAAATCAGGATGATCAATCGATGCTCAATCATTCCCCCTGAGATCCATTAAACAGCACAAGATAATGATTCACCCCATCTAGCCTGGTGGTTGTCTGTGTGGTTTAGCCTGCATTGGCTGTGTGGTTTAGGTTGTGTACTTACTAACTGAGCATTGAAGTGTGAGATTAGAATTATTTCTCCTTTTTTATGAGCTATGTTCTGATTTGATTTCTTTAAACTTTTGCTTTCAGTTCAACAACATAGCAAAATCTGTGAGCTGCTTCAGACACCTTGTGCAAGCTAATGTCCGAAATAAGAAGGTCCTCAAAGATGCAGTTAATCAAATACAGGCGAAAGGAATCACTGATTATAAAAAAGGCTTTATATTTGCTTTTGAGCAGTTGATGAATGTAAGTACACCCAATCTATTTGAAATGATTATGACACCACGTTGAGTTTAGTTCTGAAGTCAGGCTGTATGTTTGTTATGCATGTTCAATTTTGCAACAATGAAATTATTGATTGCAAATGATTCTGGTAACAATTTTAAGGATTTAAAAGAGGAAGAAAATAAAAGCGGAACATCTTTTGAGTGATCAGTGAGCAACCCGGGGGCAAGTAAATTACATTTTGTTCTGAAACATGCTGTGATTTTTAAAAAGAAATTAACAATTAACAATATGAGCAAAAATGGACCAAGCAAATTTTTATTATTGAGATTCGGCATTCTCAGAATCAGATGATCAGACAGCATTGAAGGTCTATTCCGCAGCACATTGTGGGAGAGTTATTCATCTGTTCCACTCCCATGTTTTCCCCCCCACACCGTCATTTGAATGTTATCATTCAATCTGTGTCTATCGTTCTTTCACGATAACGTACCATATATGGGAATTGTCACCTTGTCACTTCACATTCGGTTACCAGTATATCTTCAAACTGTATCATCTGATTACCGACACGCCCCTGGAAACTGCTTCGCCCAATTTACCTGATTTCTTAACGCTTCCATTGATCGTGCCAATAATAACAAGAGCTGCCAGTGGAAGTGATACCTGCTGCGACACGATTCCAGATGATTTACCCTCCTGAACATTTCAGTCTGGCAGCAAAGATACACAACGCCCAGTGAAGGACGCACCTGCCATGCAGTCCGTGATAAAATAGCTTCTCCACATTGATAGGTAGGATGAGGTGTACATGATCACGAGGGGCATGGATAAAGTGAACATTCACAGTCTCTTTTCCTGGGGCATAGGCTTAAGGTGAGAGAGGGGAGATTTAAGAGAGACCTCCTGGGTGACCTTTTCACTCAGAGGATAGTCTAGATCTGGAATCAGTTGCCAGTAGAAACCTGTAGAAACAGATACAACTTAGCTTTTTTAAAAGACATTTGGATAGATATGTGGATAGGAAGAGTTTATATGTCCAAATGCGTGCAAATGGGATAACTTGTCCAGTATGACAACTTAGTTGGTATGCACAAGTGGGCCGAAGGGCCTGTTTCTATGCTTTTATAGGTCAATGACTTCATGGCAATAATGACAGTCTGGCATTCGACAGGCGACCCTTGGTCGGCGGTCGATCAGAGTGTGGGGGAGAGGGGAAGAACAATTGAGGACCCGGCGTGGGGGGGAAGAACAATGGAGGGAGGGAGAACAAAGGGGAAGCCGGCGTACTTTGAAACTTTGCCAGCACCGTAGGTGGCCGCTATTTGTATACACTGGGTACTACAGAAGCAAAGAATTTCACTGTGCCGTGTCGCATGTGACAATTAAAGTTCCAGTATGGCCATTTAACCTTCTCTGTTCAAAGGAAGGCTGTTTCTTCGACTCTTTTCAAGTTTAACGCCAGTCATTCCAAGTATTCTCTGTTGATCCAATTGTCATTACAAACATGACAAAGAAGCTAGCATCCAGACCATGAGTCCTTGTTGAAATTGGATATTTTCCATTCTGTAAAGTCCAGAGGTAATACAAGGGAATCGAGGTAGTTCAAATGTTGGAAATTCCTTAAGTGTTTGTGTATATTATCAGCGTGAGTATTATCAGCATTAATTTTAAGGTAGTACTTTTAAGAACTGAGGAATTCTACTTGCAGAGCTTGCAATGTATAATGAAGCAGCATTTAAATGACCAAACTCTGTGTTCAGGCTGCATTTAATCAATAGCTATGGCAAAGGTCCAGTGCAAAACCTCTTCATGTGGATGCCACACTTGCATTGTAGATGTTTTGTTGAAATCAAGAAAATAAGGTGATAAAAGTATTAGGAGCTTGAAGCAATAATGGAGTATCATTATCAGGTGGGTGTCCAGGTGCTGGATTCATATCTATAGATGTGGTTAGAAGCTCGTTTTGATGCGACACAGTCCAAAATATAATTTTGTTCTGGTCATTTAACAGATGGAGAGGCAGGGCCACTGAATCTAAGCACAATATTAAAAAAGCATTTCATTATTTTCTATGTTCTGAGGGAGCATCATGAAATCTATAGCAATCTTACATTTATATTTATAATATGCCACATGAATAGAATTCACTGGATACAGATTTGGCTTCATGGAAGGAATCCGAGGGTGTTGGTAGAAAGATGTTCTTCTCGGGCCTGATGCCTGTGACCAGTGGTGTGCCTCAAGGATCAGTGCTGGGACCATTGCTGTTTGTGGCTTATCTGTGATTTGGATGAGAATGTAGAAGACATGATTAATAAGTTTGCAGATGATACTAAAGAGGGAGAAGTCAAACCCGGGCAGAACCTTCACTGTGAATGGTTGGACCTCGAGGAGTGTTGCAGACTAGAGGGGTCTCGGAGTACAGGTACATAGTTCCCTGAAAGTGGCATCATAGCTCGGGTGGTAAAGAAGGCTTTGGCACACTGGCCTACATCAGTCAGGGAATTGTGTATAGAATTTTGTACATTATGTTATAGTTGTGCAAGACGTCGGTGCGGCTGCATTTGGAGTATTGGTTTCAGTTTTGGTCACCTGCTGTGGAAAGAATGATCTTAAGCTGGAAAGAAGTGCAGAGAAGATTTATGAGGATGTTGCCAGGACTTGAGGGGCTGAGCTATAGGGAGAGGTTGGTCTTTATTCCTTAGAATGCAGGAGGCTGAGGGGTGATCTTATAGAGGTGCATACAATCATGAAGGGAATTAATAGGGTAAATGTAGTCTTTTATCTAGGGTACGGTATCATGAATCAGAGGCTAGAGGTTAAAAGTGAGAGGGGAAACATTTAATATGAACCAGAGGGGCGACTTTTTCACATATAGGTGGGTATATAGAATGAGCTAATGGAGGAGATAGATGAGTCAGGTACTATAACATCATTTAAAAGAGACTTGGACAGGTGCATAGATAGGTTTAGAGGGAAATGGTGCAAACACGGGCAAATAGACCTAACTTAGATGTGGCATGGATGAGTTGGGCTGAAGGGCGTGTTACTGTGCTGTATGACTCTATGATTCTATGATTACTTCTATTAATTTGGCAGATTATTGTCAAATAATTTAGATGAGTAGGCTATTGTCTTCCCCATGTCCTTTGTAATGTTGGTTGACTGCCTTCTGGAAGATCGTATAGTGAAAAATGATATTTGAAGAGGACTTGAATCCAATAATGAGGCATTTCTCTTTGGTTCCCACCTTTACAACAAATGACTTGGATATTAGGGAGGATATAATTTGTCTCGGGCTGTTTGGTACAAAGCCTCATCAACAGAGATGGTGTGGAACGTTAAACTTGAAAAGAATATCTAGAATAAAACTCAAACTTTGTAATAGAATCATCCGACAGGCTTGCAAAGCTGGATTGGAGATCAAGATGTCTGAAATATGTACCGTTATTTAGCTATATCATGCTGAGTGATTTAAGTGCAATTTAAAATTGAAATTGAATAGATGTTCCCTATTATTTCTTTGTAGTTCAATGTATCCCGAGCGAATTGCAACAAGATCATCATGTTATTTACAGATGGCGGGGAAGAACGAGCCCAAGAAATCTTTACAACATACAATCAGGAGAAAAAAGTAAGTACTTGTAAAGCTTATTAGTTTTGATACAAAAATACCGTGACTCCAATAATAGAATTGATTTTGACAGTATTGGCACGGATTGCAAAATTTCCAAATTAAAACCAAGTGAGTTTGGTGCAATAAGGAGCACTTTGTAATTCAATAGGGGGCATATTTTGTCTTGTTTGCAGAGAATTTAATCCAGTTTTTCTTTGGTCCCTATCTCGATCCAAGTATTATTTGGAATATCTTCAAAATGTAATGACATTGTAGATTTGTTGTCAGTCTGTTTCCCTAGAGCTGGGCAAATTATTTTAACGGGAAAACTGAAACAATAATTGGAATTCCATTAATTTTTACCAACACTTTACAACATAATTCTTTGTTATTTTAACACTACTTCTCCTATTCAATTAGTATGCTTGTCAGTCAAATGATATTAGTTCTGAAACACTATCTAACCAAAGCAAGGCATCACCAATGCATTATACATGAATCGAGCAAATTCCACTCGGATGAATAATCTTGCCACGAATTTCGTCTGTAGATTTGAACAAAGGGCACTAACTCCCTATAAGAGTGGCTAAGCTTTGAAATCAGATAGGCAGTTATTTGGAGTCGAGTTATTTCCTTCTGATTCTCATTATTGGTGAATCTTTCAATTTGCCTCTATTTCTGCCTTTCACTTATTTTAATTTCTGTACTCGATTCTTCACAGAATTTGGGGATCAGTTCCTAGCTAGGATGCTTCATGGCTCTTTGTCTGTGATGGTTGGTGTAACTGCTGTTCCTGGTCACACTGGTCCAAGAGGATGTTGCACCAGGTGGGCTAACTTAACACAGCAAGATCCCGTGTAAAGGCCCACAGAAACATTGCAGTCAAGAGACAGTGTAGTAAACACGGAAGATAGGCACAAAATGCTGGAGTAACACTGCGGGTCAGACAGCATCTCTGGAGAAAAGGAATAGGTGATGTTTTGGGTCGAGACCCTTCTTCAGACTAACACTGTGTAACTAACTAACTAGTAAACACTGTGCAGTTTGCTCTTATCTTACTGCAAGATGAGAGTACTGTTATTCATTTTTGATTTGCTCTTTTACTTCTTGATATTTTCAAATTTCACTAATTTTTCTGGGCTCATCAACCTTTTTTGTTGCGTGCAACCACTTAGTGGAAAGACTATACATGATTACAAACAAGCTGTCTACCATACTCAGATACAGGATGAAGGGAATAATGATTAGTGCAAGATAAAGTCCAGTAAAATCCAATTAAAGATAGTCTGAGGGTCTCCTATGAGGTAGATGGCAGCTCAGTGCTGCTCTCGATTTTGTGATGGGGTGGTTCATTTGCCTGATAACAGCTGGGAAGAAATTAAATCTGGAGGTATGCGTTTTCACACTTTTTGTAAACTAGCATCTACAGTTCCGTGTTTCTTTTCATTGGTTCTCCTTGAATCCAGAAGGCTGATGGGTTGGGGATGGGAAGTGCTTTCTCATGGGGAAATAACTTTATCCACAGACAATAATGCTTTGCCGAAGTTGCATTCGATAAAACAGAGTGGCTGTTTGCACAGATTACTGACCATCTTTTCTTAACCTGGTCAATGCCAGGACTAACCAAGCCATTTGTGTAAGTGGTTTCCACTTATATTGCAAAGGAACAATTAGTAGAAAATAAACTTTGAGCAGGACTGTGAGGAAAGCATCAGTTTGATTTGGAGTAAAAAACCCTTTGCATTTCAGATTTAGATTTTAGTCAGTCAGCTTATTGTTTAATTTGAAGCTGTCATCCAATCATTTTAACGGTATTTATCCCAGGCGATTCTGATAAGAAAAATAGAAAGATAGTACAAAGTGCCTGGAAAACGAGCAGTCATTTAACACAAGCTGCTGTTCTGTCATTATTTAGCTCTTCCCAGATGTGATGTTATGTTGTGTTTGCTGTATCTGTGTATCAGTTGGATGTATGCCGATTCTAAAAGTGAACATGAACTTGCAAACCTAGCAAACTGAAGACTTTTCCAGGAAACTAAATGTTTCAGAGAATCCTCTGTGATGTTGCATATATTGGGTCATCTGATGACTGGAAGCTTGATGTACATCTTGTCTTTGATACGAAATGTAAATAAATAAAGCCACATGGCCACTTTAATTGTAACCTTTGAGTGAGAGCCAGCAGCATTTTAGTAAGATAGACACACAATACTGGAGTAAATCAGCGGGACAGGCAGCATCTCTGGATAGAAGGAATAGGTGACATTTCGGGTCGAGACCCTTCTATTATTATTTAGCTGCTTGCCAACTTGAACAGGCACTTGTGTAACACTCGTGTTCCTTCCCATCTCAGAGTCGAGAATTGTGATCTCCAGAACATGCCTGTTACACCTGGCAAGGGTAGAGTGGTTCTGCATCCGACCTCTTGATCAATATCTAGCAGGAATATTCATTCACGTTTGGTGGGAGAGGTCCTCTTCCCTCATTTGATGGGTTCTGAGAAATTCTGAAGTTCTAACTCAATTCGCCATCCATTGGTTGGTGAAAGTTAATTGCAGATCTGCTGATATCGTAGCCAGTCGGAGTGTTCATCCAACACTTCACCACACTCTCCAGATAAAGGGAATTAAGGTAAGATAATTGATCAACATATCCAATACAGTGGCACAGCGGTAGAGTTGCTGCTTTACAGCACCAGAGACATAGGTTCGATCCTGACTACTGGTGCTGTCTTTATAGAGTTTATAGGTTCTCCCTGTGATCGCGTGGGTGCTCCAGTTTCCTCCCACACTCTAACGATGTAGAGATTTGTGGGTTCATTGGCTTTTGTAAACTCCATAGTGTGCAGGATAGAACTAATGTACGGGTGATCGCTGATCGACGTGGATTCAATGAGTCGAAGGTCCTGTTTCCATGCTGTATCTCAAAACTAATCTAAAACAATCCAACATAATCTACACATTGCAGATCAAAATACAGATACAACATTTACAGGACATTTGGAATCGGTGCATGGATAGGACAGGTTTTGGGATATGCGCCAACGTCAGCAGGTGGGACTAGTATAGATGGGGTATCTTGGTCGGCATGAGAAAGTTGGGCCGAATGGACTGTTTCCGTGCTGTATGACTCTGACTCTAAAATACAGATACACCAGAATACAAAATACTGTAGATCCTAGGCATCTGAAATAAAAACCGAACATTCTCTTCTCATCCACACCACTGGTCAGATTCTTTATACTTTACTGCTGCATCTTGCAAGCTTTTGTGTTATTAAAATAGCCATGGAGGTATGTATTCTGTTCCTTTTGAAACGCCTTTTTGACAGGTTATACTTGGCTCTGTTTATTATTTCACACTATATCTCCCCTGTAAGGCATCTTTCTTTAAAAAAAGCCGTGATCTTTATTGTATTGTCTTCCACTGGGAGGTTTCACTGAGGCTTCTTCCAAAATTAGCTGTTCTTGGCATTATGTGTTTGTTGCAAACAAGCTAAAGCAGAAGATAAATGTTTGTTTCATCTTCATTGGTCATGCTTTTGATTGTATAACACTCTGTCAAATAAAAGTCTGATAAAATGCACTAAGAGTGAACATTGTAAATTAAATCATTTTTAAGACTAACTGACATGTTAGGGGCAGTGGGTTGCCTTTTGGTATGTTCAAGCCTTGCAGTGAAATGTAGGTGAGAAACATATTGATTTATTGGGCACTATGAGGTTGAACCAATTTGCAAATCCTCTGCTATCTTCAACAGCTGCGGCTCGCCTGCAGTCCGTCTGTTTTCTTTTGTCTTGTTCTAGTTAAATTTTAGTTTATTAGGTTGTGTATATATGTGTGTGGGGGGGGGTGAAACATGTTTTTTTGTCTCTTCCTTCGGGGGAATGCGACTCTTCTTGTCGTATCCCCCTTCTCTGCCTCGGTCTGCGCTGAGGCCTAATGGCGGAGCTGGCGGCCTCCAACTGCGAGCCGACCTCGAGGCTCTGGAGGCAGAGCCAGCCAGGACTTGCCAGGCCGAATTCGGAGCTGAGGCGGCGTTCCGGTGGCGGTGGCCCGGCTTCGGGGCTTCGGGGCTGAGGCGGAGTTCCGGCTGCGGCGACCTGAATTCGGGGCTCAGCCGCGGGCCCAGTGGACGGCATCGTCGGGAGCTCGCAGGTCACAGGTTGGTGACCTGTTTTTCCGGAGCTCCCGCAACTACAGCTGCGTCCGCTGGACTGGAGGGCGGCAGCTATGGCAGCTTCTACCACACCAGGCCACGGAGCTTGAACCGGCCCATTCGCGGAGCTCGGTTGAACCGCGGGACTTATTCACCATCACTCGGTGGGGTCACAACATCTGAAGCCTGAATCACCTCCGCGCAGAGGGAGAACAAGGAGGGAAGAGACAGAGACTTTAAGACTTTTGCCTCCATCACAGTGAGGAGGTGCCTGGTGAACTCACTGTGGTGGATGTTAATTTGTGTTTATTGTATGTTTTGTTATTTATTATCATATGTATGACCGAAAGGTCTGAATGACAATAAAGGAATCCATTCCAATCCAATAACCTCTTGATGTGGAGTAACTAACACAGATGGTTTTGTAGCAGTGGGTCTAAAATAGCCTCAAATTCATCCCCAACATGCCAAGAATGAGAAGTTACCTCCATCACTGACTATAATATGACCTCTGCGAACCCCTTCAGGCCTTTGTTCCTATTCTAGCCAATGCTATGCCTGAGGCCACCTTTACACACCCCACCATACCCTCCTCCCCATCTCACTCATATTCCCATCCGCATTCTATCACCAGCTGCAATTTAAACATCAAGGAATTCAGCCACTTAGACCTTGCACTTTGCAATTCCTTTGCCATGTGATTTATTTTGTATATGAATTACTTGAAAGGTTTTAGTAAGTTTTATACACAATTTTTCTGGGCCCTGGGCTTTATGCCACAAGGTAAACACAAAAAACCCATTTCCCAAGGAGAACCCAGAAGCAAGGTCACGAGTCTTCAAAGGGGTTTCCAAGTAAGGCGAATGAATTGATTGCATTGACATCTGCAGTCATTCAATTGGTTGTGCTTTTGCTTCTAAGAGGGTTGGGGGAGGACAATGGAGGACCTGGCTTTGGTGGAACCGCCGTGAGGGCGGGGTGGGTGAAGGGGAGAACAAAGGGGGACCTGGCGCGGATACTGTGTATACTTTACAACTTTGTCAGCGCTCTTATGTGGCGACTGTTTGCATACCGCAGGTATGCAAGCAAAGAATTTCACTGTGACCTGTCATATGTGACAACCAAGTCTTCATTCACTCATTCAAGTCGGAGTCTTGAACACATACATTTGTGCTGGAACCTCTGCGGGTGCCTCAGGAGGTCTGCTCTGAGGTGCTATTTCAGATGAAACTCGAACATACGAGACCTTGCGTGGCCTCTTGATGGATGGAAGCGACGCCATTCTCAAAGAAAATGCGATTATATCTGGTGTCCTTGCCAATATTTATGTCTGAGTCAACAATTGATTAATTTGTTGTGTGCAAGCTGGCTCCCAAGATTCCATGCATTTCAAATTGACTCTGTTGGTTGTAAAGCATTTTGAGATGTTGTGAATGGGATGTGGTACTGTAATCCCCATATCAATGCAATTCATTATGGTGCAAATTTCCAGCACATGTCTGATGTATTTTGTAAAATGTTTTGTCACTCTTCCGTGCCATTGATTTGAACTTTATATTAACCAAAATCAAATCCTGGTTGAATCAGGCAGCAAATGGCTGATACTGGATTCTGAGGGCAGGCTTTCAGAAAGCTTGGAAGCCATTAAGACAGAAGTCAAGTTTTACTTATGAGAATGAAGTAGGAAGATAAATAAGGTGATCCAACTATGAGTAGTCTTATCAGTTGATCATTTATTTTTATTTTTTATGTTGTAATGTACAATATCTCAATTTCATCTGTATTCAGTGTACCTGAAAGAGGGCAGAGGACACAAGGCAACATAATTTACATTATATCTTTCAGTGGCAATAAATATTTATTGATTGAAAGATACAGCTTGGAAACAGGCCCTTCAGCCCATCAAATCCATGCTGACCATTGATCATCCATTCACACTGGTTCTATGTTTTCCCATTTTCGCATTGAATCCCTACACACCAGGGGCACCTTATAGAGGTTGAAATCTTCACATCTTTGTGATATGGAAGGAAACCAGAGCACACAGAGGAATGTCACAGGGAGAACATGAAAACTCCAGACTGACAGCACCCGAGGTCAGGATCGGTCCTGGGTTTCTGGCGCTGTGAGGCAGCAACTCTACTAGCCGCCCCTTTGTGTCGTCCTCTGTACCACTGCACCTTCCTCATAAAGTAGCAATTTTACCAAATTTTAAAGTTTAAAAAAATCAAGTCTGCAATTTATCCCATCAGATAAAGCATAAAAAGAAGTTTAATTTGACACCTAATTCACTTTCATAAAAAAGTTATGGCCATTTTCATACTCGGAAATTAGCATCTTATTTCCTATCGCTTTTCCATTGACTTAACACAAAAGCGGTGATCGAGGACAGTCAAAAGCCCATAACGTTCTTAAAAATCAAGAACTGAATGAAATTTTCAGTTATTATAGATTGAAGCATTCTGAAACAAATATAAAACATCTTACTTGGATGACCTGAAATTAAAGCATATAATTAGTTAGTTACCTAATTGTAGTTAATTACAAAATTGCCCGTTGTGACGGAAATAGTAATAAACACCCAGACTGCCTTGAAAATTCAAATATGTGATATTCTCAAGATCAGAACTTTAATATTATTGTATTATATGCTGTCCGTAACAGATAGGTAAATAAATTACAATTTCTAGCAATAGACCAAGTCTTTATGAAGAAGATCAGTTGCTAGCTGGTACATTGGCATATCATAATTAGTAGCATCATCATACTCCTCAGATTGTAACCAATAAGCAATTCTGTACACCTTGTTTTTCCTCAACTTTTCCATTTTGGCATTGTAAACTACAAGTTTTTGCTCTTCAAACCACGCATGACATGCCTTTCTGCCCACTACTTTCCCATTGAGAATGTCCTGTACATTCCATTTCTTAAGAAAAGGATATTTTTTTTAAATAGCCTAAGTATCCAAATAACAAACTAATCGCATTCACACAAGAATTCACAATAAAACATGATTTTTAAATCTCACAGTCATGAATTTATATGCCAGATGGAAGGAATTTAATGTTTAATTCCCATAAATTAATCTAGAAACATCCACTCAATATAATTAAAATTATTTTATTTTTTTGCACAATACATGGGACTAAAACTGATATTTAGTATCAAAATATTGACTATGGATAGACAACAACACAAAATATAGACGATTGAGATGCTCTTATGACATGTTTGTCCATAAAAAAAGAGCATTTAAATCACCTTGCGAGTGGGTTTTTCTGGAACACGATCGATTGGAACGTTGCATTTGCGGTGAATTTGAACCCCATATCGGCAGGAAAAACACTGCCGGTTCGTATGGGGCCCAAATCACATTTTCGCAATGTAAAATTTGATTAAAGCCATCCCAAGAAATAAGATTATATGTAAAATAAACGATTTACATTTTGTTTTGTCCCGTTCTTGCGATCCGTCACATTGTAGGCGTTGAGGGCGTTAAAAGTCGCTTTTTATTTTAATGTAATTATTAAATTGTCTCGCGATTTAAAAAAAAAAAAAAAAATCGGGAACGGAAGTCGGATCAATTTTTCTTCAGCAGCTAGCAGCCCGAAGAAATCCGCCTACGATAAGCAGTAGAAAACAGCATTTTAATCCCGCCCCCCCTCCTCAAAGGCGCCAAAGTCGCGCACACGGCCAGTGGCAGAACTGCAGCGCCGCTGAAGGTATGTTTTGTAACATTGTTACATAAAGAACAAACAATGCAGGGCTGTGGAAACATTTTGTTCATTAGTTTTATAATTCTCAGTCTTCATTGAGAATCTGCTCCCTGTACAAATGAGAGTGTAAAACTTATTGGTTTCCCCATATACTGAACAAATCTCACTATTTATTTTAGGTGCGAGTGTTCACTTTTTCAGTTGGTCAGCACAACTACGATAAAGGGCCGTTGCAGTGGATGGCCTGCACTAATAAAGGTATCTGTAACCTGACATTTTAGCAATTCCGATTCCAATTTACACCAAAATGATTTTTGATTCTGTTTAACATGTTTTTGTTTTATATTTTCAGGCTACTTTTTTGAAATCCCTTCCATTGGAGCAATTCGTATAAACACACAGGTAATAATATTAAAGTGTAATTTACTACATCGAGCTTGCTTGCTACTTTGTCAAACATGCTTCAAGTAAAAGATACAAGCTGGAAATTCTCAGCAGGTCCAGGCAACATCTGTGGAGAGAACCCCTTGATGACCTTTTGTGAAATGTCCTCCTGTTTCCTCCTGCACATATGCTGCTTGTCCTGCAAACTATCTGCAGCATTTTATGTTTTATGCTATAATTTGACAAAGAATAATTTGTTGGTAAATAATGTTGGAAATTATTTGGTGTAGTGAAATTGTGTAGTGAGAATTTTCAATTATCTTTGAAATATCCAAGAATAGCAAAAACTGACCAGAGCCAAGAGTTTGCTTTTATTTTGTCATCAATGATTTATCTATGCTCACCTTCTTCCATCCCTGTTAGTTATGAAGAATGAAATTGCTTCAGACCAGAGTGAATGCACGAGAGTTCAGACGCACTCAATCTAGTTAGATTGCTGGTAGAAGACCCATTTACTCCTGTGGCCTGAGATTCTGAAATGCGTAGTTGGTAAATCTGAGCTGAATCCTTAAGTTAACGAGCCTTCAGCTCATCAATGCACACATGTTAGCATTTATGACAATTATTTTGGAGGTCAATTATTTTGGAAAATAATATGTTGGGAGCTGCTTTGCCAAACGCTTCTTGGCTTAGTTTGTTCTTCTCAAAGCAAGGTCTCTGTGAGTGGAGAGAGGAGCCTGTATTTCATTTAGTCCCACGATGGGGGTTATTAATGGCATTGGTTAAAAATGAAACATCTCCTGAACACCAAGAATGAATGGGCAGTCTGGCCATGGGATCTAAAAATGCCCGCCGGTTATAGTGTACTAGTGATGTGTTCCAGGCCTCTGTGTCTGCATACTGCAGAGCAGAAATATGGAGTATACTGGAGATAGTGGTTCCATTAGTTGCTGAGCTGTGGCTGTTGATATACCATGTCCCACAGGATGTACCCAGACTGGTGTGGGCATTATATTCTCATCTTCCAAAGTCACTGACTTTGTCAAGAACATTTCAAGGTCTTGTCATAAGGTCATAAGGAATAGGAGTAGAATTATGTCATTCGCCCATCAAGTCTACTCTGCCATTCAATCATGGCTGATCTATCTCCCTCCTAACCCCATTCTCTTGCCTTCTCCCAATAACCTCTGACACTTGTCATGGGTTCTTCCATCTGGAAGTTGTTGCTGGGGCAGTCTATCCTGGATTAAATTGTTTTTTGTGCAATCCGTGCATTGTCAATGTACATTAACCAAGCTTGTTTCTTGCTTAATGCCAAAAGCAGTGCTCATGAAATCCAGCTGTACCTCGTGCCAAATGAAGGCCTGTTTTACTCGTGCCATAGACTAGGTTTATTCAAGGCTGTAACAGTATGCACTGTAAACACTCTGAGAGAACCCAGTGTTTCAATGATCCGTAGCACTTGAATATTCACATAACACAATGGTTACAAGTGGATGTTACATTTTTGAAATTATTCATCGTTGATCAATGTCTCTGTACCCTTTCATCTTTATTTTCCCCAGTTAACCTTAACCTCCTGTTCCCTGTTATTTAAAAAACCATTCTCCCATTTGTCTAACAAATGAATGCAATAAAATACACAATTTCCTGATCAGTTTTATTGCTCTCAGCCTGGTTTACAACCCCCGATAGTTTAACTTCAGCAAGCTATGCCTTGGAATCTAAATATACTCACAAATCTTTCTAGCCACTGCCAATGATCCTGAAATTCCCTTCACTATGTTGCTCTTTTCTCATCATGTGTCCCCAAAATGTAAGCTCTGGACTCAGTAGGTCAGGCAGCATCTCTGGGGAAAAGGAATAGGTGTCGTTTTGGGTCGAGACCCTTCATCAGACTGAGAGACAGGGAGGGGGATCAATTCCTGATGGTTGCTCACTACTGAGAGTTCTTTCCACCTGGTCAGACACCTTGGATGTAGGGACTTGGTTCATCTGATCCTACACATCCAAAGAGACTGAATCTGGGCAGGCAGCCTTGGGGCAGTGAGCGCAAACACAGAGCCAAGATCAGCACCAACTGGCCCAGTGAACAGAGGGTCAGCTTTATTGAAGCAGGAAATTTAGTTCATGAATCACTGCAGTTCGAACAAGACATTTTATTCAAGATACAGATGAAAATGTTGGTACTTCTGAACTAAATCTGAGACTGCTGAACTCCCTCAAGTCTCCAAAAATTCCCTGACCAAACCACAATTAAAGTTTCTGACTTCAAAGGAGCAGGTCGTTCTAAATACAGCTACATGCTGTACGGCAGAGCAATAAGCCATGCTGTAATGATACTGTTATTCCGAATCCAGGAGGTATAGGAGTTAATATCAAAGACATTCACTTGCTGCGTTCTTAGACCCCAGGGACGGACATTGTGCAGAGCCTTGACCAGACTCCATCTGTATTCAGTTTACCTCAGGATGGTTATATATTGGCTGGAAAGGAATTGAAGCTTCTTGGATTACTGGCTGCAAAATTCTGGCTTGTAAACTGTGGAATGTTGAAGTTTGAAGGATGATCCTCCCAAGGGATACGATGGATTAATGCAGGGAAATTATTTCTTGAGGGACAGTGCAGAACAAGTCAGGATATTCCCGAAGTGAGGGCCTGGACATTCAATGAGCACTTTTTCACACATAGAGGAAATCTGAAAATGTTTACGATTGATAGATTTGATTGAAGTTTGCATGATGGACATCAATAAGTTCTTGTTGAAGGGTTGGAAGCTCAAGTGTGCTTCAGGAGAGATTGCGCTGAATGCAAAACATGGTGTTGGGGAAGTGCAGGGAGGAGGGGTTGGGCTTGTCTCCCTCAAAGATGGCTGCCTTACACATGGGAGAGCCTTTTGACGTTGTACTAATGACTATTATATGTATGATACTCCAAAAAACCTAAACTGTCTCCATAGGTTAGTTGTCGGGAGAATTAATCCTGGCATCCTTAAAGATGGAAGTTGATCAAAACTAGGGGCTCTCCCATGCGCGTATTTGGAGGGCCCTGCACGCTCTGACATTTGGGTTCATGTGCCCCTGGGCTCTGTCACCTCCTTCCTGACACCCTGCCAAGCTTCCATTGTTTCTCGGTCTCATTTTCTTGGATGAAGCAGACTACAAGCTTTATTTAAAAGCAAGCTTCTTCACATAAAGCAGAATTTTAACTCCAGGGTGGTAACATTGCAATTTCCAACAACTAAAACCTCTGAGTAAAAAAAAAAATTCCACTTGCATTCTTCACTATTTCTCAGCAAGAAACTGCTTTGGTGCTTCTGATCAACCAAACAATGGTTTAAAAAACACTAATACACTGAGTGCTTTGTTTCCTTAATGATTCACATCCAGAAAGTTGCACCAGAAAGCCAGAGTTATTTTTTGTGCGTTACATTGTCGAGAATTTCTGCCGACTGGTTTTGAGTGATACGTTATTCCATATTAATTTATTTAGGAATATTTGGACGTACTGGGGAGACCGATGGTTTTAGCCGGCACAAAGGAGAAGCAAGTTCAGTGGACCAACGTGTACCTGGACGCACTGGTATGATGTCAACACTTTACACTTGCACAATCTAGTAATTGTATTGCCATAGACTTGCCATAATAATGGCCCGCATGTTAGTTTAGTTTAGAGATACGTCATGGAAGCAGGCCCTTTGGCGCACCGAGTCCACTACAATTGTTGCTCACCTGCTCACACTCGTCTGTTATCCCATTTTATTCCCACTCCATATGCACATGGGACAATTTTATACAGAGGCCAATTAACCTACAAACCCACACCCGTCTTTGGGATGTGGAAGGAAACTGGAGCATCCGGAGGAAACTCACGCCATCACGGAGAACGTACAAACTCCACGCAGACAGCCGCTGAGGTCAGCTTCAAACCTGAGTCCCTGGCGCTGTGAGGCAGCAGCTCTACCAGCTGCGCCACCGTACTGATCTTAGTGACAAAGGTGATAAATACCCAGCATTTGCCATCAGTTCTCCAGGAAGCAGTCAGCAACATTAGTAATTCTCTGAGCTGCTGACCTGCCCCTATTCATAGACGGCTCTGATTGCAGCCTTCTCCTCTGCATTCAGGAGAAAACACCAGGACTGACACAAATGTAACTGATGTGAGTTAGCCTGAAAATAACTCGTTATTGTTTGAGGAGGGAACTGCAGATGCTGGTTTAAACAGAAGATAGTCAAAAAGTGCTGGAGTAACTCAGCGGGACAGGCAGCATCGCTGGAGAGAAGGAATGGGTGACGTTTCGGGTCGGGACCCTTCTTCAGACTGATGTCAGGGGAATGCTGCATGTCGCGCTGAGTTACACCAGCACTTTGTGTCTATCTTCATTATTGTTTGATTTGTGTTATAATATCAAAATTACTGTTAGTCCAAGAAAGAAAGTTTGGCACATGATTATTGCAATTTTATGCCAAGGGTATTTCACAAAGGTGGGGATTTCAAAATGTTTAAATTATGATATTTTGGTTTCATAAGTGTTCATCTAGTGGCACAGGGCGCAGCGGTAAAGTTGCTGCATTACAGCGCCAGGGACCCAGGTTCAATCCTGACTATGGGTGCTGTCTGTACTGAGTTTGTACGTTTCCCTGTGACCTTGTGGGTTTTCTCTGGGTGCTCTTGTTTCCTTCTGTGCTCCAAAGACCTACGGGTTTGTAGGTTAATTGGCTTCAATAAAATTGTAAATTGTCCCTAGTGTGCAGTTTAGTTCCAGTATACAGGGTGATCACTGGTCGGCGCAGTAGGCCAAAGGGATTGTTCCTGTGTCTATCTCTAAAGTCTAAACTAAAGTCTAAAATCTAATATTCAATTAGTATTCTGGTTTTCTTTCTCTGGACAATTTTCAACGTGATTAGCTGCTGGGGCTGCTGGTGATATCAATGTTGCTATTGCCAGGGACACCTCTGAACTGTGACCAGACTTCAGCAAACGGGAAGATCTTGCCACAGAGGTCATTAGATCTTGGTGGGAAACTTCACTGCTGGTGGCAAATGCTTGACATTATTTTAAGAGCAGTTAAAAATAAACATAACAATGCTGCTAAAGAGTACATATTACTGGAATAATACTGATCTTGATAACATGTAGCATGTCGTCTTAAATTAGCGGGATAAAGGAAGTTGATGATAAGAAACAACGCGTGTAAGACACATTGTTCACTTGCTTGAAATAAACAATATGTGTGGCTGGTGGGCACTTGAAAACCCTGTTCTACTTAATTAAACGTTTATTCAAGGAAGGATGAAGATAAAAGTATGAGATAAAAGTAAACTGCAATAATAATAAACCCAGGAAGGTTGCCCCGTTGACGGAATCATTTCAGTTGGAAAAGCCTGACATTTGGACGATCAACAAATAACCAAGTATTTCATCTTAATATGCAGTGAGTAACAGGATGAGGAAGGAGGACAAGTGAGAAGGAATTTCTTTGGCCAGAGGGTAGTGAATTTGTGGAATTCATTGTCACAGATGGCTGTGGAGGCCAAGATATTGGGTAGTTTTAAAACTGAGATTAACTGGTTCTTGATTAATAAGTTATGGGGAGAAGACAGGTGAATGGGATTGAGAGGGAAAAATAGATCAGTCATAATCGAATGGCGGAGCAGACTTGGTGGGCAGAATGGCCTAATTCTGCTCCTATGTCTTATGATCTAGGATTGTGCTACATTTAAATTGAACCTCTGCAAATTGATTTACATATTTTATGATTAATCATCCCCTTTAAAAATGTTTTCAAAGTTATTTAGAGCAGATTTTTTTCAGAGATGTAATTCTATCAAAAAAAAGGTTTAATTCTTAGAGTTTATTTTCATCTTGTAAAACTGGGACTAAAACAGGATAGGAATATACTAAATAAGAATGGAATGTTTGGCATCGTTGGTGTTCATCTCTCAAAGAGCACATGGGCGGTGATATAAATGAACATGAGTTGGTGGCCCTATCTCTTTAAAAGTAACTAGACCAAGTGCAGACCCGCTGGGTCTGTTCCCCCAACGCACGGTTGGGTGGGGTGGGGTGGGGGAGGGGGGTGCTGCGGCTTCACACGCGCACTAACCACCCCACACACACACACACAGGAGGTAGAGGGGGGTGAGAAGTGGGTAGTGGGAGAAGCATTGGGGAGACGGGAGGGGAGACCGCTGGGTGAGGGAGAGAGAGAAGGGGGGAGAGAGAGATGGGGGGAGTGAGAGATGGGGGAGAGCGAGAAGGGGGGGGAGAGAGAATTGGGAGAGAGACAAGGGGGGAGTGGGGGAAAGGCTTGGGATGGAGGGGAGGGATGGGGAGGGAGAGGGAGGGGAAAAGAGAGATTATAGGGGAGAGAGAGATTAGGGGGAGAGAGAGAGAGTAAAGAGGGGAGAGGGGGGAGGGGGGAGAGAGAGGAGGGGGTGAGTGAGGAGGGAGGAGAGGGGAGGGGGAGAGTTGGAGGGGAGAAGAGGGGATGCAGAGGGGGGGCGAAGGGGGGGATGCTGGAGAAGGGGGAGAGATGAGGGTGGAGGGGGGGGGTGGAGAGGAGGTGGAGGGGGGTAGGGAGGGGTAGAGAGGAGGGAGGAGAGGGTGGTAGAGGTGGGGGGGAGAGGGGAGGGGGAGAGGGCTGAGGTGGAGAGAGATTGGAGGGGGAGAGAGAGGTGAGGGAGAGAGTAGAGGGGGAGAGGGAAGAAGGGGAGTGAGAGGAGGGGCAAGAGAAGGGGAGGGGGAGAGAGAAGTGGGGAGAGAGAAGGAGGAGAAAGAGAAGGGGGTGAGGGGGAAAGGCTGGGGTGGAAGGGAGGGAGGGGGAGAGAGAGTAGAGGGGAGAGAGAGAGAGAGAGTAGAGGTGAGAGAGAGGAGGGGGGAGTGAAGGGTGTATGAGGGGGTGGGAGGTGGGCAGGGGGAGAGAAGAGGAGGGGCAGAAAAGAGGGGGTTGGAGGGGGGAGAGAAGAGAAGAGGAGGGGGAGAGATGGAGGGGGAAGAGGTGGAGGGGGGAGAGATGAGGGGGAGAGCTGGAGGGGAGAAGAACAGAAGGGATGGGAGGGTGGAGGGGGGGAGGATAGGAGGGGTAGAGGTGGAGGGGGAGTGGAGGGTGGTAGAGAGGGAGGGTGGTAGAGAGGGAGGGGGTAGATAGGGAGGGGGGTAGGACAACTTGCTCTTTTTGATTTTATTTGATTGTGCACGCCGTTTCAAAACAAAACGTGGAGGAGGAAAAACTCTACAGGAATTTGTAAAAATGTCTCCGTTACTGCAAAGGGTGGAGGAGTAAATCCACAAATGTCTTAAATGAATTGGCATTAGTATGGATGTGTCCTCATTGATTAGCAAGGAACTCAGCAGGTCAATCAGCATTTCAGGGGGTGAAAGAAATGGTCAACCTTTTGGGTTGAAACCCTGCATCAGGATGCCGACACCACAGATGCTGCTCGACCTGCACAGTTTCCCCAGCATATTATTTGTTATCTCAGTGTGATTATTCCCAATTATAAATTAGGTATTTTTTCCCTCTCATTTGAACACTAAGCTGTGTGGTTTTTTTTTTAATGTATCCTAAGCAGTGTATCCAATTGCATAAATACCCTGTTCTTGTGTGTGGACACTTTGTGATCCCATTATGCGGGGTGATTACTTTATAAGAGTCTGGAAGAAGCTTAAAGACTCAACATGTGTGTAGACGATGCCTTCTCCAATCTAAATACATGTGTACAGGTATCACAAGAATTGGATCTCTGCTTGTATCCATGTTTTTTAAGGCCTTTGTTGACCCTTAGTAAACTTTAGTTAACTTGGAGCTCCAAAATGAATTCCGATGACCACTCATGCAATTTTGTTGGTTGAAGGCCTTCATCCGTAGTGCTGAGCGTGCATGGCACAACAAACCATGATTCAAGGAATAGTGAGTTTATCCATCACCTGTACCGAGCAAGTTGAATCCGTTGCAACTGAGTTGGAGACGATGCAGACTCCAGGAATTTAAGTGTCAAACCCACAGAAGTACAACAAAGAAACAGGATCTTCTTGGAGTTCAAATCCAGAACCAAACAATCTAGGCGTGATTTAACAAAAAAAACTGTAAAGAGGGTAAAAAGCTCGTCAGGTACTAGGTTATATTAGTCATTAATTTCTTGCTGTGCAGGAGAGTCTAAAGGTGTGTATGCATTTTAATCATGCCTGTAATTCTCAGTCCAATAGAAGAGCTTAAAAATAGGCACAAAAAGCTGGACAGGCAGCATTTCTGGAGAGAAGGAATGGGTGACGTTTCGGGTCAAGACCCTTCTTCAGACTGGTGAAACCCGAAACGTCACCCATTCCTTCTCCACATTTTGTTGGTATCTTCGGTTTAAAACAGCATCTGCCATTCCTTCCTACACATAAAGATCCAGTCTTTGTTTGGGTTAAGTGTTCTGCTTTGCAGATAAACCTATATCTCTTGTAATGCATTAGGAAGACATTTACAAATATTGTAACCTGCATTCAGTGTCAGCAAGGTTGTTGATTTCCATAAAGTGGTTTATCAATCACATCTGTTTCCATTAGCCAAACTCCCTAAGTAGTTCGGAAGTAGCTGCATATCACTGGGATTAATACATCTGCTCTGGCTTGGCAGATCTAAGTCGGCACAGAATTTGTTCAGAAGAATATTGATATTATTCAGCTGGTGGCTGCAGGAGAAACTGCTTAAATATTGGACGGTGTTCCAAGAAATCCACAGATCGCTGTTTGATTTTATCAAGCTTTCCCCTCCAGAAATGATTTGAAGAGCATGCTATACTTCCACGGGAGCTGGTGACCCACTTTTCTTTTGACTTTCCTTTTCTGAAACATGCATTGCCCTCGCTGCCGTCCATTGTTCCGCACGTTGACTCCGTTCCTCTTTAGTGAAAGCACACTTGAAAGCCCTGGCTAGAGTGAACGTGGAGAGGATGTTTCCACTAATGGGAGAGTCTAAGACCAGAGGCCATAGCCTCAGAATTAAAGGATGCACCTTTAGGAAGGAGATGAGGAGGAATTTCTTTAATCAGAGGATGGTGAATCTGTGGAATTCATTGCCACAGAATGCTGTGCAGGCCATGTCAATGGATATTTTTGAGACGGAGATTGACAGATTCTTCATTAGTAAGTGTGTCTGGGATTACGGGGAGAAGGCAGGAGAATGGGGTTGAGAGGGAAAGATAGTTCAGCCATGATTGAATGGCGGAGTAGACTTGATGGGCCGAATGCCCTAATATTGCTCCTAGAACTTACGGCCTGACCTCCTGATCATTCCATCATCTTTGGGTTTTTTTAATTTTGAATTTCCAGTATTTTTGGTTGCCATCATTGTTGCTGTAGGTCTGTTGCCAACATTGTGTGAGTATGGATTACCCATTTAATTTCCCCTCCGTTGTGTTGGGGGTGGCAGAGGATGGTGGTTGCGTTTGCCTACAGGCTCATTACTGAGCAAGGATTTGTCAGGAGTGGTGGGTGTAAAAGACACCATTATTTAATGAATAATGAATATAGAACTCCAACCACTAGAACTATTTTTTTATGTACTAACAATGTAAATTAGTAGCAATTCCCTTGTAGCTGGTAAGCAGGGTAGACATCTGCTAACCAGATGTTCAAACTGCTGCGTGTGGACTCATTTATTTTGCAGTTTGCTTCTAAGCATACAGTTCAACCACTTCTCAGTTGCCCTCAACAAATTTCCTGAACTCGCATATGGCATCATGCACAAATATTGCTAATTTACTTCACCTACCTCTTAATGAAGAATAGACAAAGAATGAAGTCCAAAAGATTTGTCTCATTGCCTCAACTGTGCTCTTCTCCCAGTGACCTTAGTTTAGTTTAGTTTAGTTTAGTTTAGTTTAGTTTAGTTTAGTTTAGAGATACAGCATGGAAACAGGCCTTTCGGACGTCCGGTGGCGCCATGATAGCGAGGGCTGTGTAGCCGACTTACTCTCCAACTCCGACTTGCTCTTCAAACCAGCCATAAATAAAACAAATATCGAGGCATACGCAAAGAGGCTTCAGAAGGCACTAAACAGAGACTAGTGACAGTGGAGGATAATGTGAAGGACTTAACGGTTTGAATTGAAAAGTTGGAGGGGAAAATGAAGGAAATGGAGGACAGAGTAAGTTCAACAGAAGACAGGGGAATGCGACACGAGAGGGCTATCAAGTACCTGCTACACAGAGAGGCTAAGCTAGCGGAGAAATGCTCGGACCTGGAAAATCGAGCGAGGCGTAAGAATCTGCGGATATACGGAGTTACAGAGGGAAAGGAAAAAAAGTACATTTGTAACTGAACTGCTGAGGAACTCCCAGAAGATTTAACTATCGATGTTGAGAGAGCACACAGGTCCCTCGCAGACAGACCAAGAGCGGAGCAAGCCCCACTAAGATCCATAATAGTCAGATTTTTGGACTATTACGTGAAAGATGTTGTGTTGCAACAGGCTTGGAAGCAACGAAAGATAACATACGAGGGGGACAGAGTTTATTTTGACCAAGATTACTCGCCAGATGTCCAGAGAAAGCGCAAGGAGGTACGACAGGTGATTAAGCAACTGCGGGAGAAAAATATCAGAGCCAAGTCTCCATTCCCGGCGCAGCTCAGGATCTTCCTAGATTCCGGAGTTAAGGCCTCCAAGACACTGATCGAGGCAGCGCCCACACTGGAGAAGATGGGGATCCACATCAGTGGTCACCAATAAAGCCAGGGGGCAGAGAGGAATGGCAACTTTGTCAGAGGACGATCTTCGCACTATTTTGGGCATCATAAGAGAAGGACTATAGACAGGTTAGAAACAACGACAGAAACGTGGGTCCTAGGGTAAAATGACATCAAAAGATTATTGACACAATTAAGCAGATAAATAATATGTATATATATATTGCTGTGTTGTTTTGAAGAAGGCTAGCTATGCCATGTTAAAGTAGTACGTATAAGGCTGGTTTTGTATTGTATTCTATTTTTCTACTTGATTTAAATGCACTATTTAAGAGAGGGACTGAGGGGGGCTCTCTCAGGCGGGGGGCTATACCTGCCATTTATTTTTGTTTATAACTGTAATTTAGGATTCCCAAAGTGGGATATTGAGCAACCTTACATAGTTGCAACCACACACAAGTGGACTTCCCCAGGAGAGTCCTAGTCATATCTCTTCTCCTTTTTACGAGGAGCTGGCACACCAGTTTGTTCGGGGTGTCCAGCTGGGTTGGTTAGGTAGGAAGTCTCCTTTTTTTTTTTTTTTTCTTGTCTTGTGTGCAAAGTTTTAATGTTCACTGATTTGTTTGTTTCGCAAATGTTCTTTTATGTAAGGAGTAATACTACAGCATCGCAGTCCAGTAAATCGTATTGTGAGTATAGCGGACATCCACAGGCCAACCAGAGTAAGAAACAAAAATGGTACAGAAAGCAACTAGTGGAATACACAAAGGTGGATAATAACCAATTTAAAGACAGGAAGCTATAATGTTCATGGTCTAAATCACCCTATAAAGAGGAGAAACATTCTAAGTAAACTCAAAAACCTAGGATGCGGAGTCGCATTGATACAGGAAACTCATTTGGTGGAAACTGAACACAAAAAGCTTAGAAGAGAGTGGGTGGGTGAGGTATTTAGCGCCTCCTATGGGAAAAGGAGAGGGGTGGCCGTCCTTTTCAATAGAAATTTAGTTTTTTCAGTAGAGAAAGTGCTCCAAGACACACTGGGGAGATACGTAATGGTAATTGGCACAATAAGCGGGAAGGATGTATCGATACTAAATATCTATGCACCTATGGAAGATGATCACTCTTTTTTTGGAGACATTGCAAATATAATTGCAGAAAACGGCAAAGGTATGATAATATGGTGGAGACTTTAATGCTGTTCTCGATGGGAGGCTGGATAGATTACCAGATGAGCGCAATCAAGCAAAAAAATCCAAAACACGAAAGAACATGCTAGAGGAGTTAGGATTAGTAGACCCATGGAGACATAAAAACCCAAGGGGGAGGGACTATAGCTACTTTTCGAACGTGCACGGGAGCTACTCATGCATTGATATGTTCTGTGTCCCCAAACAATATATATATAAAGTTGTAGATTGTAATATAGGCTCAATAACAATCAGTGACCATGCGCCTATAATTCTCATCCTGGAGCTAGGAACAGAAAAGTGCTTTAAATACTGGAGAGCAAACATTTCTTTACTGACCGATACTGTAGTGACTCAGGAAATTAGGAATTGTATTGAAGAGTACTTTGATAACAATGATAACAGTGAAGTAACACCATCCACTCTTTGGGATGGCGCGAAAGCAGTAATAAGGGGTGAAATGATCGAAATATCAAGGAGAGTAAGAAAGAACAGGCTGAAGAAGCAATCTGACCTGGAAAGTAATATAAAGGTATTAGTAGAACATAAAAATAACAATAAAAATAAGAATCTTTTAAACGAACTAAAGCAAAAAAGACATGAGTTAGAAGAGCTTTTAACATACAAAGCAGAAGGAGCCCTGCGATTTTTAAACCAAAAATACTATGAGAAGGGAAATAGGGCTAGTCGCCTTTTGGCATTTCAGCTGCGCAAGGAGCAAGCTAATCGAGTGGTTTCCAAAGTTTCCCACCCGACCTCTAGAAATTTAGTTTCACAACCACGAGAAATTGCAGAAGCGTTTGCATCCTTTGTTGAACAACTATACGACTCTCCTGAAATCATAGATAAGGAGGAAAAGATTAGAACTTTCTTTTCTGGATTAAATATACCCTCCCTTTCCCAAGAAGAAGCGATAAATATGACAACACAAATAGAAGAGCAGGAAATAAAATAAGTAATTAAAAAATTAAAGAATAACAAGTCCCCGGGGACTGATGGAATTCCGGGAGAGTTTTATAAGTATTACAAGGACGAGCTCTTTCCGATTTTGGCCAGAGTCCATAATTATGCCCTGTCTGAAGGTAACCCACCTAAATCATGGGCTGAGGCTATAATTTCTGTCATAGATAAGGAAGGGAAAGATCCTACTAGATGTGAAGGCTATAAACCGACAAGTCTCCTAAGTAACGACCAAAAGATACTTAGCGCTATAGTAACAACGAGAATCCAAAAAATTATAACACAACTGATAACATCCTGACCAAACAGGGTTCATACCGGGTAGACAGGGAGCTAATAATATCAGGCGTGTCCTTAACATCATGGCATGTGCAAAAAGGAAGCATCAGACTTCAATGTTACTTAGTTTAGATGCCCAAAAGGCTTTTGACAGAGTAGATTGGGTCTATCTTGAACATACAATAGATAAGATGGGGTTCCACACAAAATGTATAAATTGGGTGAAAGTACTATATTTAAACCCAAAGACAAGAGTGAGGGTGAATGGGTGTTGCTCTGAGGTTTTTGAATTGAAGCGGGGAGTTAGACAGGGGGACAGTTTGAGTCCCCGCTCTTTGATTTATGTTTAGAGCCGCTCGCTGAAACCATTAGGCAAGCGGATTATATAGAGGGTATTAAAGATGATAGGGGGGTGGAATATAACATTTAATTATTTGCGGATGATGTCATGCTGTATGTGAGCAATCCTATTTCCTCAGTGCCTCACCTAATGCAAGTTTTAAAGGAATATGGAGTAGTATCTGGTTATAAAACAAATGATTCAAAATCGGAAGCAATGATGCTGTCAGGTATATGGCCTTCGCAACTAAATAATCAGGTCAGGTTTCATTGGTCTAGGGAGGGTTTCAGATACCTAGGCATTGTCATCACCCCCTCCATTTCAACATTGTACGGAGCTAACTATGGAAAGCTACTAAAGGGGATAAAGGCAGATATGCTCAGATGGGAGATTCTCCCTCTACGCCTAATTGGTAGAATTTAAGTTATTCGAATGAATATTTTGCCCCGGCTGCTTTTTTTATTTCAATCTTTGCCAGTAGGGGTTCCTGGGGTGGCATTTAAAGTGTTGGACAAAGAGCTATCAAGATTTGTGTGGCAAAATAAGAAACCTAGAGTTAGACTCAAGACATTGTTACTACCAAAACAAAAAGGGGGCCTAAATTTGCCCAACATTAAATACTATTATTGGGCAGCGCAGCTGAGGACCCTGATAGCATGGATAACAAATGATAATGAAACAGGATGGGTGAATATAGAGCAAAATTCATGCCCCAGTACTGCCCTGGCAGGGCTCCCATTCCTAAGTCAAGCAAACTGGAAGAAATTAAAAATAGATAATGAATGGATTAAATTTACAATGAAAACTTGGCTGGTTATAAGAAAGCAACTAAATCTCAACAATTCTATATCTAGAGTACTGAAGATAGCTGCTATTCCTGATTTTTTACCCAGCAAAATTGACAATGGTTTCAGAAATTGGGCGGACTTAGGGCTCACTACTGTGGATTGGCTTTTTTGTGGGGAAGTTTTGAAATCATATGATCATCTTCAGAAAGAATTCGGTTTGTCAGGGACGGACTTTTTTAGATTTCTCCAAATACGGAACTACCCGCAGACACACGTAGGTTGGGAGCAGATATGTAAATTACCTTCTAATTTGGAAAAGATCGTCCTGTTGACTATGGAGGGAGAAATACAAAAGAATCTGATATCCCACATATAAAGGACTTCAAGATTATGTAAAAGGAAACACTATAAAAACGAAACAGAAATGGGAATTGGAAATGAATATTATTATTACTGACGAAATGTGGGAAAAGACATGTCTTTTGGGTCATAAATTAACAAACAGCCCTGCCTGGAGTTTGAATGGAAAACTAGAATAAACCTACAAATCTTGATGATTTGGGGATATGAGAGGAAACCTCAGAGAAAACCAATGTGGCCATAGGGAGAACATTCAAACTCTGCACAGACAGCACCCATAGACAGGATCGAACCTGGGTCTCTGGCGCTGTAAGGCAGCAACTCTACTGCTGCGCGACTGTGCCACCCTATCCCTAACTGCTGATTTGCCTGTTCTTTCCACTAACGCATTTGCTTTCTCACATTTCCTTAACTGGTTCAGAAGAAGAATTATTGACTTGAAACATCCACCCTGTTTTTCTCTCTGTTGGTTGTGACCGACTTACTGAGTACTACCAGTGTCCTTTGTTTTTGTCTTGTAATTAGTATTTGCTGGATTAAGGAGTCAGTGGAACATCTTGATAATGACAACTGACAATTGGTAGATAAGAAATAGAATCACAAGAGATTTCAGATGCTGGGATCTTGTACAAAACACAAAGCCTTGGAGAAACTCAGTGGGTCCGGCAGTAACTGGGAAGGGAATGAACAGATGCTGTTTCGGGTCTGTCTGTTCATCTTCCTTCACAGTTGCTGCTTGATCCACTGAGTTCCTCCAGCGCTGTTTTTGTACACTTTGTACAATGAAATTAAAAAAGTGTTTGAAATCCATTGCAGGTCTACTGACTTTGAAAATAGGAAGAAGTGGATAATGTACTAGGATATTAACCTACTTTCACCATTTGTAGATATTTGCAAACAAACCCTGTGTTTTCATGATTTTCTGTTATTAACTCCAGATTGCTAGCATTTGCAAGGGGAAGGACTTATATTCTCTATAACTGTTGAAATCGTATACGATAATTATGGAACACGACTATATCTTTGAGATCAAATTAACACTTATTGCTTCATATATAGTTACACTACAGGAAAATTAGATTTCAATAAGCAGAGCATTTAATAACGTTGATAAGTTAAAAGGAAGTTAATTGTAAGATAGAAAGTGCTGCTTTGATGTTTGTGACAGGTGTGTGATGTATAAAGTTAACGAAAATGGATTTTAGAAGTGAAGTCACACACACGCACACACACACACGCACACACACACGCACACGCACACACGCACACACGCACACGCACACACGCACACACGCACACACGCACACACGCACCACACACACACACACACACACGCACACACGCACACACGCACGCACACACGCACACACACACACACACACACACACACACACACACACACACACACACACACACACACACACACACCCCTCCCATGTTGTAAGTTCAACGGATGCAACATCTCTACCTGGTGTAGCTTGAACCTTTTTCCTTTTGATCCATCCTAAATACGAAACACACCTCAATGATTATCTTGCCACCCCTCCAACAAAGTATTTTCTGGGAGAAGTTCCATCATTAAAACAACGAGACAGTGAAATGATGTCTGTTGTCAATCGCAATAATAAGTTGATTTACTGGTAGTGTAGAAAATGAACATTTCCCTTTCAGCGGGTGAAATCTGTGTAATCATAAATCCAAGTAAGTGAATCTCAGCACCTAATTAGGCTACCAGCACAGCGAAGTATAGGTATGAAGATGAACTTCAAAAGGTGGCTATTTTTTCGACTTGATGAAGCAGATTGCAGAGTGATAAAATCATGTTCACATTTCGAAAGACTTTAGATTAAAAGCTAAATTCACATTGTGGCAATTCTGTTGAGTTTTAGATTGATCTATTGAAATGGATACTGTATTTATAATCTGGGCACGTACCCACTTTATAAGCTAGTAGCCCAAGCTCCCTGATTTAGTGCTTTAACTTAAAAGCGATGTCACGTTTAAAAGTAAATTCTATTTTTACTGACCTAATCACTCCTTTCATTAATATTTGAAATCTAGGACATCTTTGATATTAATGCAAAATAAAATGTATCAGAGGATTGACAATCTTTCCAATCCTAAACTCTGCAACTGGACTGAACGACCTTGTTCATTCTACCATATTGGAATGGGAATAGGGGATTACTTTACTTTGCAGAAATCCCAATCTGTCATTTACAAAATTTAAAATGAATCATTCCAATTAGCATTTCAAAAATCTTAAAGGAAAGTCTCTCCCCTGTGACTGTTGTCTTTTATGCACTCATTGTCAAAGCATCGACACATTCTGCTTTAATGCAGGTGTCTGTCTTTGATAGTGTTGTCTCCACATGCGCCACAGCTGAAGTATCAGCAAACATGCCGTAGCCTGTTAATGACTCTGGAAACCATGCTGAATCCTGCACATAAGCCTGTAAAATGCTTGTAATTTCCACTTATCGTCTTCAAGTATATCAGTAAAAAGAGAATTACCAAAAGTGAGATGGACCTCTAGAGATTGTCAATTTACATATCATCAAAGCCTGCAGGGGCATTCAATCAGCACGATGCCAATAGATGATGTTAGAAAGAAGGTATATTCTGCCGAGGCTGAAGGTAATAGGATGGTTAATAAACTGCGGAAGGCAAAGCAAAAGGCTTGATCAATACATCAACAATGCACAAGTTTGTAACTGCCTTGTTAAAGCAATACCCAACAAATTCCCATACATTAACCCTACCTCATAGAAAGTTAATTCAATGCAAGTTCCTCAAAAGCTTTCTTCTACTGTTTTGAAATTAGCCCTTCTAGAATAATAGTCATGGAGTCATACAGCACGGAAACAGGCCCTTCGGCTCAACTTGCCTGTGCTGAACAAGATGCCCCATCTACACCAGTGCTGCCAGTCCCCATTTGGCCCATATCCCTCTAAACCTGAACCTTTCCCACTCCAACAGTCATAGAATATAGATAAGTACCGTTCAGGATCCATCCTAAATACGAAACACACCTCAATGATTGTTTTGCCACCCCTCCAACAAAGTATTTTCTGGGAGAAGTTCCATCATTAAAACAATGAGACAGTGAAATGATGTCTGTTGTCAACAGCAATAATAAGTTGAATTACTGGTAGTGTAGAAAATGAACACTTCCCTTTCAGCGGGTGAAATCTGTGTAATCATAAATCCAAGTAGTGACCCCCCGCCCATAATTTCATTGCCGATCATGACATCAACTTAATCTCCTCTGCTTGCATGTGACTTGTATTCCACCATCCCTGCACACCAATGTGCCTTGATAAAAGCCTCTTAAAAGCCATGCTGGTATCTGCATGCATCACCTCTCCAGGCAGTGCATTCATGGCACACACCACTCATCCTTACCTGTGGCGAGATGCAATACTTAGGCATTAAAGTTCTCCAATATTTTAATCAGGTTACAAACTTAGGTTAGTAATTTACTAACTGAGACAAACTCAGAGTGAAGAATGGTCCTGACCTGAAACCACATATCCACAGTCTCTAGATATTCTGACTGACCCGCTGAGTTACTCCACCACTTTGTGTCGCTTTTGTAAACCAGCATCTGCAGTTCCTTGTTTCTACAAACTCGGTCCTTCCCCACAAGAATTTCTACAAGATCCAGTGATGACTTTTGCTCTCCTGCTAATCGTGAAGGAATTTGTTTTAAACTAATTGTACAGCTGCTAAAAATGGTTTGCCTGACCTGCTTCTTCGGCTCTCTTGTATTTATATTCATGAAGTGCAGGCTAGTTAGAACAAATTTACTCTTCATCAGTGAACGACAATCAAATTAAAAGGGAAATAATAGAGTTCATGATACTTTATAAGAATTAAATAGTTGAGCGGTTGATGAATTGCAATCATTGCAAATTGAGATTTTTGTTCATCTAAACTGGATTAGTATGTTTTTTTAAATTGGATTATTTCCACCGATATTCTAACCTGTTGCTATTTTTATGTGCATCTGTGTGTCTTATATTCCTGTCTCTCTATATGTACCTGTCACTTTACCGTTACAATAGGAACTCGGTCTTGTTATCACAGGAACTCTGCCAGTCTTCAACCTAACGAAAGATGCTAGTGGAAACCAGGTATGTTTTACATGGGAGTGTGCGGTATTGTCTGCCTTTTTCAAAATATTGTGGAACAGTTTTGCTACAAAAGCTCTACTGCAAATTATACTTGGCGCTGTTATGAAGTAGAGATTCTGTAAAAGACTGTTCAAATTTTCACATATCAACAAACATTTCTGCTATTTGTAGCATAATTTGAACATGTGCTGATCAGAACTTCTGCAGAAGCTGCCTTGCAGTCTTTCAACCAAACCAGGAATTAAAGAAACATGTTTACAATTACAGACTTCAGACGTGATAATGCCAGGCTGAAGATGAGCCCAAACAATGAGGACCCGGAAGGTCTCTCTTGATAGCCTTTTAATGGGTCTCATTTTTTATCCTCAGTTTAAAAGGCCATGTGGTCATACCTTCCTTCAGAGACAAAGTTTGCCATGGTAGTCCGGTCCTCAATATGTGCTCCATGCTCCTTCACAATTTGACTCTGGCTACAAGAACATAATTCTTGCGAGCACTTTATCTTTTCCTGTCTTTCCACCATCCTTCTTCCAGCCACCGGTGAAGGACAGTAGCTAATCCATTGGGCTTGACTGCCTGGTGATGGAATAACCGTGGGAGTCTGCCATGAAATGTTCAACATTTCAGTGCTCACATAATACTCAGTGTGGTTTTTAACCCTGGGGAATATGGCCGTAGCTCTCAAGAGTGTGGTTAATAGCAGGCACCATCCAGTTGTCGGTAAGAATTTCTGGTTGCTTGACATTAATCCATTTGAACTCTGGCTGAAAACCTGCCTACTTCCTCTCACAAACTACTGATAGCAAGTGAGACAAGTGAAAAACAAGCCAAAAGAGTTGCAAAAAGAGACCAAAATAGTTAATATAGATTTTATAGAATCAAAATGAAAGAGAATGGTGAAGTAGAATACAGAGAAAAACAGTTTGCATTTTTATTGAGCCTTTAATATAGTGAATTATCGCTTGGGATAAACATATTAGAATTATGGAATATGTTGTTCATTCTTTTTTCAATACATCTCAGATGAAGGTTATAACTGATTTCAGTTTTGTTGTAATGGTGCAGCACCAAGAAGATTTTAAGTAAAATCAATTTGAACTTCCCAGATCTGGCACACACCAGCTCATATTAATAACCATCATGCGACCATGATAACTTTTTTACTCTAAAATATTTTTGTTGAAACATCGGAACATAATTGTGATAGAATAGCAATAGATGAAATCTTTACAATGCTTTATGCAAGGGTGATTTGAGTTAGTTTTGTACAAAACACTCTTCACCACACAATGATTAACGTAAGTATCAAGGATCCTGCAGAACATTCAGATTTAAATAGCCAATGATTAAAATCATTGTTTGCCTCCATATCACTAAATATAAAATGCCGAATGCTTATATAAATTTATATAAAAGTGAAATAAATGAACATTGCGTAAGAGATAATATTTTTTTGGAAATATATTGAACGGTATTTTGACCATCTGAACTTTCAGAACCAGTTGATTCTTGGCGTAATGGGCATTGATGTATCTCTAGCTGATGTAAAGAGGCTCACACCGCGTTACACTGTAAGTATAGTTCGGAGATCCTCTCAGGACATTCGGCACTCCATTTAACCCTGCCTCTGAGTTATTGCATGGCATTGTGAAGATACTGTATGTTGGCTTTAGTTTAGTTTAATTTAGAGATATGGCATGATAACAGACCCTTTGGCCCACCAAGTCCGCTCTGACCAGCGATCCCCACACTTTAACACTATCCTATACACACTAAGGACAATTTACAACTACACCAAGCCAATTAACTACAAACCTGTATGTCTTTTGAGTGTGGGAGGAAACCGGGGAAAAACTCACGCAGGTCACGGGGAGAACGTACAAACTCTGTAAAGACAGCACCCGTAGTCAAGATTGACACGGGCCACTGGCACTGTAAGGCAGCACCTCTAGCTCTGCGCCACCGAGCTGTCCCCTGTGCAGAAGTGGGTAAGTGCCAGCAAATTTTGGATTTGCATGTTTGAATGTGCAAGCCCCAAACTTCCTGGTTGTTAGTTGCCAATCATTCCTGGACTGTGGCCAAGTCTTGGCAATTCCCCAGCGCTAACATTAGAGAATCTGGCAGCTGGTTCCTACTGCAGGAACAGCATCCTCCATCAGTTCAATGGTCTCCAATGGACTAAAGTAGTTCTTAACTCATATACTTTATTTTTCATTGAATTTATTTAAACATTTGTTTTCGTTTCCGGTGTTTGGAAACTAATCATTGAAAAAAGAGTTATTTTGCTTATTCCTGGATGATCTTGATGGAAGAATCATGTCTGAGCCAGGGATGTGGTTTAATAGTCCAATTTTTGTCATATTGTCCAGCAATTTGGTGGCCTTTATTCTGCACCTTGCCCCACTCTCACCACACTGTTTCCATTATCCCCCATCCCACCTGCCACAGCAGGCCCATCCATGGTAGGGAATGGGATGAGGAGCTAGTGGCTAGGAAATTACACCTGATAAATGCGGACCTAATGGTGAGCATAGGTGCTTCGCCATTGACCAGAGTATTTAGTCCATAATGGATCAGGTTTCCTGCCCATGATCATTGTCTTGCTGCCTGTTTTATACATTTTATCTGCGAGTTTCTGCTTTATACACAGACCTTCTATCCAGTGGGCTACATGTTGATGCTTCTGAAGAAAATATAATTGCATTATCTTCAGAGTAGGTTTACATCAGTAAATGGTTCAAGTAATGAATAGAATAGCTAATTCAATGTTTAAAATACTTCACTTGAAAATTATATCAAATGTTTAATGGATTTGCCGTTGTAATTCAGTCGGCTTTGCTCGCATACTGAATGTGCACTAATTACTTTAAATTTGATAGGTAATTATACTTAATTATAGTTATACCACATTGGCATAAAGACAGTCTAAACATCCAGAAGTTCAGCTATAATCTTCTGAAAGTGTATGCTTGCACACTAGTAACGTACCACTGTATACTAATGAAATGTAGATCTGCATTTTTTGTTGAATAACATTACAGTAATTTAAATGTTTTCTTTAACTTTGCATAAAATCCATGATATTGAATTATAAAAGCCTTTTTACTGTTACAACAGCTTGGGCCTAATGGATATTATTTTGCAATCGATCCTAATGGTTATGTATTGCTTCATCCAAATCTTCAGCCTAAGGTGAGTTACTTTAAAATTAAATATATTCTCATTGCAAATGCATGAGAACCTTCTAGCTCAGGCTTTTAAGAAGACAGTGACTTGTAATGAAATCATTAAAATGGAATAACCTAGAATTGCCTGAATGTAGCATGCTAGATATTTATTGATTTTGGTTATTTGACACTCACCACTTGCTATTCAGATCAATAACTATTGTGTGACTGTGATAACCCTTTGACACTAAAATATTTTAATTGTAACATTGGAACATAATTGTAATAGAACAACAGGAGATGACATTTTTATTGTGCTTTACTTGAAGGTATAACCTGGTGATTTGATTTAGATTTGTGCCAAATACTCTTAACCACACAATGATTAATATAAGTATCAGGGGCCGTAGAGACCATTTAGATTTAAATAGCCAAGATTAGGTTCCATTTTTATTTGAACAGGTATTTAGTTGGCTGCAAAAAGAAAATGACCACATTTGCACCTTTACTTTGAATTGGCCTTCATCTGTCAAAACTATTTAATGCAACTTCTGTGTAATTGCCTATTAGCCTAGTTTGATACTGGGTGGAATTTTGGAAGCAGGGCAATAATGTGATCTTGTTCTCGTAAAATATCCAGCTGAACGTGCTGAGTTAATTGTGAAGATGACTGTATTATGTATAAGCCACAATTATTAATAATGTGGCACCTCTGTAATGATAATAGTTTAACCTATTTAGAAATGTATGCTCTACTTGTTTCTAACTGGTTCTTTTTCCAATTAATCTTATCAGAATAGTACCTTCTGATATATTTTGGATATTCTCAATTAACCACTCTGTGCTATATTGTATAATATCAAGGCAAACATGATAAATGATATGTGCAGAATATAAAGATGAATGGAACTTAACACTTTTGTGGAAGTTTTATTCTGCGTAAATAATAGGAATAGGAATTATAAGGAATAAAAGGTTTTAACTATTGTACTGATGTGAAGAAAGTAAATCTGTGGAGATCAGTGCAAATCTGTGCATATCTGACAACAGTGTTGTTGTGTTACAATGTGGAAGCCAGGAGTCCTCTGGGTGTCAAATGCTGACTCCCTTGATATTTTGCTGGAGGTTATTTAAATCAGACTGCTAACTTGGAAATAATAGGTAAGTAGACAGAACATTATTAAGTATATTTTGAAATAATAAATTTATATTTTTTATCAATGATTTTTAAATTATCTAACTTAGTTTCAACTGTGTTTTGATGTCTCTGGTCAAAGGAGACATTTAGGAAGAGTTGAAAAGGTCTTTGACAAAGACCATCAGGCCACTCTGGAAACAAGGCCACGTGATCCACCAACTGAGATTGAGTCAGTGCTTGCGAGCACTCGGCTTAGTGAGGATAGACACAGCAGTGAAACCTGTATGTTGTTTGCACAGCCACAGCAGGTTAATGTGGCCGCTGAGATAACATGGGGAGTGAGTTCAAGGGACGAGACTGGTCCTGAACTGGACAGAAATGAACATGAGTGAATACAAAGATAGACACAAAGTGCTGGAGTAACTCAGCGAGTCAGGCAGCATCTCTAGAGAAAATGGATAGGTAGCGTTTCTGGTCGGGACCTTTCATCAGAGTGAATGTAGTGGGGGGGGGGGGGGGGAACTGAAAGTAAGACAAAAAGCAGCACAATTTGGGGCCGGCAACAGCTGACCTCAGGCAAAGGAGGTTCCCTGATAGGCTGATTGTTTGCTAGCGACAGTCTGAGCTCAAGAGGGATATATAGTTGTGAACTGTACAACTGGTTAATGGAGAAAGATCGGGTGGAGGAGGAGGTGTTTGTAGTAGTTAATGTAGGAGAATTCAACTTTCATACTGTTGGGTCGCAAGCTACCCTAACAAAATATGAGGTACTGTTCTAATTTGTGTGTGGCCTCATTCTGGCAATGGAGGAGGCCCAAGACTCTGTGGGAATTGGAAGGGGAGTTAAAGTGGTTAGCAACCGGAAGATCCAGTAGGCCTTGGCGGACCAACGCAAGTATTCAGCGAAATGGTAATCAAGTCTACACTTTGCCTCGCCGATGTACAGGAGGCCCTAATGGGAACACCGGATACAGTAGGTACATTGATGCAAATACATTGGAAAAAACTGAGTACAAACTTTGTGGAAATGACATTGTACGAAGACATTTTTAAAAAAGCCAGTTTTTCCCCCATTTGGTAAAATTCCCAACAGAAATGTTGAAGTGTTTCTACAGTTTTGCCAGTTTGCTTGTCAAGCTACATGTCAGAGAGGCTGCTGAAGGAAACTCCTTCCAGAGTTAAGTGCACAGTAAACACACCTGACTGTCTTTAACTAGCAAACTAATAGTGGAGCGAGGTAACTGGAATTATGTACTGACTTGAAAACTTCAATTTTATTTTTTCACTAGAAATTTATTTTTAAACCTAAATTAATCCATGAAATATCATACAAGGAGGTGAGCATGCCTGAGTGTGTGAAATACTTAGTAGAAAGATTGCTTTTCCTAAGAGAGTAATAATTAGGGATTGAAATTTGCCAAACTTAAAGGTAAATAATATATCATCACAAAAGTAAGTTTCACAAATAATTCCACTGCTGTGATTGATATCAGGCATTGGTACTTGGGAGATAGAAAAAAAACACTTTAATACTACTTCAGAAGCCCATGGATGCACGGAGAATTGGTAAAGGTCCATCTCTCTCAGTTGGTTCAACAGATACAATGCCTCTTCTCTACACAAAGTTTATAGTTACCAAGAGTGTCAATAAAATGCACAAGGTTTTTCAGGCCTCAGATGCCTCGGGTGCTTCAATTCCCTTGCTGAGGATGGAGTTAGCTTGTTTCTCTGCACAGATGTCAACATGTACTTATTGGTAGTGTATGCCTCGAGCTGTAAAGGTCCAGTATTCTCTCCATGCTTTACCAGGTATCATTAATCACAGAATTGATACCCAACCTTTGAACATTGCTCCCACCTTGAAAGGGCATGCATTAACTAACCTTAGAGCTTGAAGAACTGCCGCCGATCTCTTCTTTGTCAAAGGAGTATTAATTGTTGCTGGTGAGGCAGGCAGTCATGAGTTTTCCGCACAGCTGTCAGCGAGGGCATATCTCCTCATGAGCCCATCATTGATTATTGTGCATCCGGTCAGGATCACCATTTCATTAAAACACTTGTGCCTTGAGCAAGTGTGCACAAATAAACCAGTGACATAGGAAAAATATGACATTTTGTATTTTGCACTGCCTTGTTGAGGAACAATACAGTCACCCACAAACCAGAATCCCCGCCTAACCTTAATGCCCATGGTCTTTAATCTCTGAACTTTAGTGATGGACAATATTCTCAAGGCCTTAACAATTGTGATGCCATAAGAGAGGGGGGGTGGGGGGGGGGGGGGGGGAAGGACTTATCCCTTCTATGCCACCTTGCTCCAAACTCATCGGTGAAAAATTAATATTGGGAAGCACGGCTAAAAAACGCTGAACAAACATCAGCTGTGTGCACTGGAGAATTCTGCCCATAAATTCTGAATCTTATTGAGTGGCTTATTAGATAGTCATTTTCCTGGCTTATGCAGTCAACTGTAATTTCACCTGCTTGTCTGATTTTGTTTTGCTCACCTTAGGAAGTTAATAAATCTTTCATCGTTGCAATTTATAACACCACTTGTGTGGCGTCTAAAGTGTGGAATTGTTTCTCATCATTCCGTTCCTCAGACATCACCACCCTTTCAGTTTCGAAGTCCCCGTGTTAATTGTTACCAGAGCAACAGCACCTCTTTCAATCTCAACGAAAATTAAACTGTCAAGGCTGTTTCTACAGCTACATTTATCTGAAATGTTGCCAATTCATCCAACACTTTCCTCCAGCTTCATATGGATTTGTCATGCATTTAATACAGTAGGCAAACTGAAATGTTCAAGCTTAAATCCTAGACAGTGCTCATTTTTTAATCTTCTTTGTCAAATTGCTGCAGATATGAGGGCAAGCTTTTTAATCAAATATCCTCCTGTCCTATTTTTTCACACCCTGTTTTCACATTTCCATATCAGAGGTTTACACAACATCTTGAAATCACAATCCTTCAGCCGCTGTAAAATGACATTCCACTGGAATATATATTTTATGGTAAATCTATTGATAAGCAAACTCAGCACAAATTATTTCAATGTGTCCTGTGTATGAACCACCATCACTTATGATCTGTTTGCAAAACATTTGACAGCATGAAACATTTTTTTTAATAATTGCTCACCAGTGATTTTTCAGCAGAAATCTCTCTTAGTACACTTGTGTGGTCATTAAACATTTAAATATTTTGAATATTTTAGTTTCAAATTTCATTTGGCAAATATTAAATTGCTATAATTATATGATATTATTTTATATTTATGCATTTATAAAATATGTTATTATTATTATTATTTCACGTTTGTCATACACGTAGTCGGAATTTGCCTGGTATTTGTTCATGTGCTCCTGAAGAGTTTAATTTAAATAGGCATTAATTTTGCAAGCAGTGGCAAAGTGACTGCACCCGCTGCTAAGATCACAGATCTCGTGATTGCTACGGCACCAATTTCTCTTTCCCCCAACTGTAATTATGATGCCATGAAGCCGACCGTGTGATTAAATATGTTGAAGATTTTGCACGGGCAGCACAGCAGGAAGGAAAAAGCACAATATTTGGCTCACACTTTGAGCACTTTGAGTGTGCAAAATAAAAAAATGAACTTGCACGTTAGATTAAGGTACAACTCTCATTCATTAATATTATATAATTATAATCTGTGAAATAAATTTGATGGAATGCTAATCTGCATAGACATGAAATTAATTTCTTGGGAGCAAGACAAAATTGCCAAGCAGTATATCAGTAAAAACCCCAGCTCATGCAAGAAAACATAACTTTTTCAGGCTAATTGACAGTGACCATTGCTAAATACCGGGACACTGATTGCAATGGGGACTGTTGAAGAAGAGCTAGTCTACAGAGAAACACTTCATTGCTGACAGCAGCTTTGGGATTTCTGTGTTGAACTCCACATACACACAGTCCCCCGAACTTGCTGTCAGTTCCACGGTGTCATGACGGCACATTATTCCGAATGTAAAATGTGAACCAATTATATTTTCATCATTTTCAAATTAGGTCTGAATTATAGGGAGTTAATGAGCAGTTCAAACTGGGTCCAATTACATATTCAACATTTAATCTAAACTGTTTCTGTCAGTATAAACAAAACCTGTGACATTCTGCCAAGACCTCTCATTCTTTGAATATATTTATACTTTTAGAATTGTGTTCAAGTTTGGAGCTCAGTGCACTGCACTGGGGTATGGTATAGGGCATGGTCTGATTGTTGATGGTTGCAATACCTTTTATTTAAGGATAAGCTGAATTGGTTTGAATAATGCAAGCTTCAGGCAACGGCAGTAATTCATGTATCCTTTATGTTAAACGGGGATGATCAGCCATGATCACACTGAATGGCGGTGCTGGCTCGAAGGGCCGAATGGCCTGCTGCTGCACCTTTTGTCTATTGTCTATTGTTATAAAAATAATAAATAAATACATTCACTGGGAGTTCTGGTTCTTGCAACCATTAAAAGTGTTTAAAATGTGCTCATTGGCTTTTACAATGGAAATTTAAACAGCTAAAAAGAATCAGCAATCCAGAT
Organism: Amblyraja radiata; assembly: GCF_010909765.2. Lineage (NCBI taxonomy): Eukaryota > Metazoa > Chordata > Chondrichthyes > Rajiformes > Rajidae > Amblyraja > Amblyraja radiata. The sequence continues at coordinate 26,178,770 of NC_045976.1, forward strand.
TGAGCAGCAGATGAATTGAAGGGGAGGACAAAACATCAGTATGTTCTTAGACCTCCAGATCATGAGTGTCAGTGCCTGACCATGGCAAGGCATATTAATGAAATATGAACCCACTGATACACCAAAAAAAGGTGACATTCACGAAACAAACTATTTGTTATGAATTAATTATGCAGACTTCATTAATGCCTGATTCATAAAATCTTCTAACTTTCATTTTACAAAAATGAGTTGCTGTGTTTTCAAGGCAAATTTCAATCCCTATGATTAGTCAGTAGTTCCGATACAGCTGTCAAAGTCTATTTTAGATTTCTATAGAGTTTATACATTGTTTGTTTAATCCATGACCTCTACAATCACACGATCAAACTATATTGAGTGGGGTGAGCTCCACCACCACTCCCCCAGGTTCTGTTTCCATTATTTCAGGCATTAAGCCAACAAGTTTTTGAGCACCGATTAAGCCGGAGGCAGAAATCAACAATAAATGTTGGAGATGAATTAAACCAACATTTCTTTTCTCTGTGCAATATTCTGCTGTTTAAACATTCCAACCTTGATAAGTGGTATTAATTTTCCTGACTCGTGTGTTTGTAAATCAACATCGTATGTTTTGTGTGAGCGTGCAGATGTGTTATGTAGAAGTGTTGATAAATCGAGTGTTCAATACTAAATGGTTAATGAGACTAAATTACAATTTCAATCTATCCTTGCCAAACTTTTGGGGTCATTAAACCACTGTACTCCATTTCCTTTTCTCGTCAATATACAAAGAAAAAAGCTCCTGCATAAATAACAATGTGAATTAAATGCAGTACAAAGATAAAATCAATTAACCCAAACAATTCTACAGCAATTATCACAACCACTTCTAAAGAAGCAGCTAAAGTTACTAATTTTGCCCAGAAACACAGTTGTAAACATTTTTTTCGTCTGATCTTCATTTTTAAGAGATTATTTAAACGGATGATCAATTGAATAAGGGGGGGGGGGGAGAGAAGATGTCTCCCTCCTCACTGCCAAATGAATGGAAACATGGGGCCAACTCTATTTGCCATTTAGTTCTGAACAGTCAGGGCAAAGATGTGTGATCCGGAGATAGAAATAGAAGTAACCTGACATTTCAACAATTCAATTACATCATAAACTGTGTGTTTATTTTTCAAATGGCAATCTTCATCTCAATTTAAACTTGATCGGACAACTTTGCTTGAAAATGTTCAATTCTTAAGTTGCAGACAATGTTAATGTTCATCATTGGAATTAGAAAATAAGCATACTGAATGTTCGGGTAATTTTAAAGTGAGTAGATGGCTAGCATTCTGTTTGATGCAAATGATGGTTTGTAGTCCAGAACTACAAGCAAACACTTTCAACATTTCAATTACTCTGGAATGTTGATTTTTCTTTTTTTTCCCCCCGCTCATTTATCTGATACAACCCTACTAATTGTAATAATGCCACTGAAAATATATGTCTCTTTCTTTGTTAACAATCAATACCTTCAACTTTTTAGTAGCGAAGTGGTAGAATTTCATTGCAGAATGCCCAACATTCTTCCATCTTTTGGGGCAGTCTTTTCTTAAAAACATGCAATAATGATCGACTTTGGAGCACAATCAGAAGTTTGATAGGACATTTTATACCTCAGCATGCTAACAAACCTTAATCAATGGCAGGATCCAGTAACCTCTTGGCAAGTGAAACTTTTTTTGATCACCTGTAAAGTGTGTTGCCACAAAATGGCAAAGGTAGAGAGATCCTTTCATCGAGGACGATTATCATTCAAGGCTGGTAAACTGGGACCTGATTCTGATATCGGTGCAGTACTTGCCTCAGTGAGTAGACCCAAGCTCAGTTCAAAATTGGCTCCTGGGCCTCACGATTTAGGCAAGTTGTTATTTTTTTTCTGTCTGCAGAAGGAGCAAACATTGCTTTCAGCAAATTTCAGGCAGTGGTCCTTGGGGAAGAATCAGGAGCTAGTGGCTGGACGGTTGGTAATGAGATGTGCACTGATTAAAGTCTCATTGAACTAGGAAGAGTTCCCACTGATTTCATACAAGATATTTAATTTATTGGCCGTTTTACTCTGCCTGTACAACTGAATTACCCTCTCAGAGGCAGTATTGAACTGTTATCATCATTTTCACACTACTGACGCCTACAACTCAGCCATTGGGAGTCATTCGCAACTTTGAAAAAATAGTTCAAAACAGTCTCAGGTCAGGCATCTTGCGAGAATCTTTTTGTACAAAAAATAAAGGCAGGAATAGGGAGGCCATTCACTCCTTGCCCATTCTTGTCATTCTAGTCTTGTTAGCTTTAGGATTTAATCACTTGATTTGCAACCCAGAGATATTTAATCTTGGGTTTGTGTTACATTTAAACCCAATTCTCCATGAGAATAGAATGAAGGTATATCTATAATACAAAGCAAAATATATTTAAATGTAAATTAATTATTCTCCAGTGCAGCAGTGACTGAATTTCACAAACTCTCTTTACAAAGTGCGGCGCAGTGGTAGAGTTGCTGCCTTATCACGCCGGAAACCCAGTTGTGATCCTGTGCGAACAACACGTCCATGCCTTTATTTTAAAACAAATCTGGGTCTTTTTAAATGAAAATGTTTCTGCTATCCCTCAGTATTGATTCCACTAATAATTACTCCGTTTTGTATGTTCTCCCCATGACCTGCGTGGGTTTTCTCTGAGATCTCCCACACTCCAAAGACATAGGTTAATTGGCTTGGTAAAAATGTAAATTGTCCCTAGTGTGAGTAGGATAGTGTTAATGTGCAGGGATCGCTGGTTGGTGTGGAGTCAGTGGGCCGAAGGGCCTGTTTCCGCGCTGAATCTCTAAACTAAAACAAAAATTAATACTTGCAGTAACGAGGATGATTTCAAAGGATCAATGTGGACTTACTCAGACATCCCATACTGACAACTAGACTGCATTTTAGCCATTGAAATACATTTCATGTTGATTGGTGTTATAATAACGCAGCAATATTGCTTTCTTATTACCTCAGTCAATTGGTGTCGAGACCCCAAAGGTTAATTTAAGAGAGAGACATCCGAAGGCACAGGTAACGTGGTGACAATAACAGTGGTGCTGCAAAGCTGCCAGGATTGAAGCTTTAGGAAAAGAGGTTTGGCAGGCTGCTGTGCAAGGGCCTAACAGTGATACTGGCTACCGAAACAATATATGAGCATGACTTTCTAAATGCCTCAATGATAACTAATCTATTTTATTAGTTTAGAGCTAACATATGAGATAGTGGCTCTCTTAGCTGCTCTGTTTGGACACAGTACGAGCTTAAAAATAAAGTTAATATTAAAGATTACAATGGATGGTTTGCAGATATAGAAAAGTGGTTGGTTTTGCCTATGACCGGTGCTGTCAATGGTTTACCGTGGACACTGCATGCATTCCTTGCATTTGTCTGATGACCAGGGCACACATCCCTGTGTGATGATAAAATGATGGACAGTTATTTTTCTGCTGCAGGCTTGTTTGGACAGCCCATCATTGTCATTTTCCATAGCATGACGTTTTCCTGGTAAATGCCGCTCGAACAGATGGAAAGCTGCAGCAACTAACTGTTAAAACAAGTATATTTGGCAACGAAAGAGTTAACTGTTGCTTTAAAACGTGAATGATGCCTTACCTTTTGAATTGTTCTCAATGTATAACAAGTATTTCTACACTTTTTCCTCCATGTATATCTAAATTGTAAATTTTTCTTCTCCGTTTGAGAGATTCATTTGGACGATGTATCAACATCTAACGTCATTGCTGATTTTTAATCACCTATGTTGAATTATTTAATTTCCCACTTTACCTACTTCTGATCAGTGAACTCTTCCCAAGGATAATGCTCGAAAGAGCACCCGTGGTGTCTTAAGTCCTGTTCCACTGAATAAACAATCTGTGGACATTGCACTTGTTCTGCCTGTGGACAAGTACCTGTTCTGCATTTCCTAAAATCTCTAATGGTCTAATTGTAATAAGGTGCTCCTGGAGTGGAAACTGTGAACCAGAACCATGTTACGCTGTGCTGTCTCATAACCATATGCCAGAGAGACTGCCCCAAGGGTGTAAACTATTGAATTAGTAGCATATGATAAAATTAGTTCGGCAATAATGGTAAATTCTTACAGATTGTTTTGTGAACAAAGGTGAAATTTAAACCAGATTTGTACCCATGAAAGTGGAATTGAAGCAATTCACTCATCCTTGATAACCGTCTGCAAAATAACCTTGTTTTCATTCTGAATATTATTGAATAAATTACTACCTGTTCACACACACACACACACACATATATGGCTTGTCCATTTAAAAATAATGTAATTAGTAATGGAATGGGAACATTTCTTCTGTATGGAGAACAAAATTAACGATTTTGTAATCTGCATTTCCAGACCATATTTCCAAACTCATTTACCATGCTACTATCCTTGAAATTTAAGAAATGTAGCTATGAAAAGTTAGTATTAAGGCTTGTGCCAATATTTCTTTGTCAGATATTCATCACGATGTCATACTCATTTGCAGTCCAAAGCATTTGCATGAAATTTGGTGCAAGTTGATGCAAAAGAGCAAGGGCATGTGGAACTTAAATGCTATCACCTGAAATGCTTTGAATCCTTCCATTTAATGTGATATATCTTCTATTGATTTAGTTTGTTTTTGATGTGCTGTTTGTGTTGGCTTTCTGTAGGTGTTCCTTTGAAGTACTTGCATGGGTGTGTTGTGCAAGATGGCAATATAAGCTTGCTGCCTGTTGTTACCTTTTTGATAAGTTATCATTGATTAACTGAAGTACAGTGGAAGATGCTGAGGAATCTGCAATACATTTCTGATAATGCACTGGAGGCTCCTGCCACGGAACTCACTCATTTAGGAATTTCATATTAACTAAAAAATAAACTGTAATGGGCATTAAATTCATTTACCAATAGATGATTGCAAGTGGCTGCAAACATCTCGTGATATTCAGTCCATTTGGAGTTGAATGTGTAAAAGTGAATACAACTTTTATCCAACACTCACTTCATGTCAAAGCCAGTAGCCAAATGCAAATTTTAACCTCTATGTATTTCCAAATCTAGTTTTCACTATTCTTTCCCCACTCCAGTTGCCATGGAAAGGTTGGAGGCTCCTCTTCCCGAGACTAAATTTTAGGCATGAAAACTTATGAAGACACAAGAGGCCGCAGATGCTGGAATCTTGAGCAAAAACAAACTGCTGGAAGAAATCAGCGGGTGAGGCAGCATGTGTGGAGGGAAATGGACAGATGACGTTTCGGGTCTCGTGGAGTGTCCAGACTGACCTGAAATGTTGTCTGCCTGTACCAAAACCTGTGCCTCAATTGCCAAAAATCTCACTAAATATTTCAACATGTAATCCAGTTGAAACCCCCTGAAAGATGGACTTCTCAAATGCATTGTTCTAAAGATTGCAGAGGATCTATCAAATCTTCACCAGACGTGACATACTATGTAGTTATACTGTGGGGTGGAATAAGAAAAATAAGCAGTGGACTAATATAGAACCAGCTTAAGGATGACCAGGGGTGAAGTCATTTTCTCTTGATTGTTTTATATCCGAACATGTGCGAACAATACGTCCATGCCTTTATTTTAAAACAAATCTGGGTCTTTTTAAATGAACATTTTTCTGCTATCCCTCAGTATTGATTCCACTAATAATTACTCAGTTTCTTACTTCCTCTCTTTATACAACATAAGATTCTTTTAATCTTTTGCCAGCAATTCTCTGGCTAAGGATCATTGGAAAGAAAAATGGTGATCAAGCTTTTGTAATTGATTTTTTTTAGTACCCTCGGGTACTGTTCATCCGTACCTGGTGATTTATCCACTTCCAAAGATACAGAACCACATTACCCTTTCTTTTTTATGAATCGTACATTAAAGCAGACATCCCGTCCTATCCTAAGCCACATTGAAGTGGCTGACAGGATGTTATTATTATGCAGTAGCACTGATCTGCAGTTTTGCTCTAAACTGCTTGTTTCTGCCAAATTGGCCATATTATGTTTCACACGGTATCAATGCAGTGCAGTGAACAGCAGTGGATAGCTGCAAATGGGATGTGAATTGGAACTGCATGTTATTAGGTTTCTCTCTCAACTTAACCCAACTTTCTCCATGCTTTGTCTGATATAAATGCACACCGGAGTATACCCACTGTTATCCCTCACCTAACACCCCAGGCTACAGTCATCTCCCACTTGCATACACCTTTGCTCAGGTGAGGAGGAAGCTGAAGCTGAGGACAAAGCTTTGCTGTGCAGGAAGGAACTGCAGATGCTGGTTTAAACTGAAGATAGACACAAAATGCTGGAGTAACTCAGTGGGTCAGGCAGCACCTCTCAATAGGTAATGTTTTGGGCCGAGTGCTCTCTTCAGACTGTTTAATAGATAGCTTTGCTATTCAGATATTCAGAGGAAATTGAAAACATTTTTTTTAATGTTCATTAAATCACCTTAAAACATTTAATGGAAAATAATTTGAAATACATAAAACAAAATAAGAGCTACGTAATATAAATATAATTATCTACCACATTTTATTGTCCAAAAACCACCATTAAAATGAAAGGCCAAACTAACGCCATATGTAATAGGTTTGGGATCAGAGAGGCAATTTCTCTGTGACATGGAGTCCAGTTGCACAGTGGAGTGAGAGAGGCTGAGGCATCTAAGACTTGCAATGTGTTCATCCAGGTCTGGGAAGATGTTTTGGAAGTGCTGTCTATAACCGGGAAGATTCAGCCCATTATTTACATTGGTGCTTAACAAAGTATAATAAAATAATTTGATCAGACTTATTGACACAAACTTCCAGACTTAATTTGATCAGACTTATCCAGCCCACATCGGCTTTTGGTTTATGTTTGGCCAAGAGTCATTATAAAGTGGCCCAGTGTCTTCCTCTGTAATTCATCAGTGTTATTTTGTTGCTGTCTAAGCTGCCTTTGTATAATTGCTTCTGACTTTAATTTTTTTTTTCCCATGACCACACATTTATCGGAATGTGTTGTGACCTGCTTGCCGGATCGTATCTTGATGCATGCTGCATGGATGGTAATGTCCTGGGGTCTTCTGTGCACGGAACTGTTGTCATTTAATGCTGTCTCATTCATTATTTAATGAAGGCAAACTATTGTGAAATGCAACACAGCCCACATCTCTATTGTTATGTCAGGAGCATCTACTCTGTGCAGTTGCAGCCTTCCCTGCAAGAACTGAAGGGAACATTGCTGCATTAGGCAGATGCAGGAAGGGGCTCGTTGATTCATAGATAAACACTGCAAAGACCACCAATCCACTTTGACTCCCTATATTGAACACGAGTTTCACTGATGCTGTGGGAAGAACAATTAACAGATGTAAACAATCAAAGTGCTGGAGGCCCTCAGAGGGCCAGGCAGGATCTGTGGAGGGAAATTGACAGATGATGTTAAGGGTTGAGACACTTCTTCAGACTTAAGGAGGATCTGAGGCAGGGTCCCGACCCTAAACGTCACCTGTCTACTCCCTCCACTAATGCTCCCTGACCGCTGAGTTTGTTTTTTGCTCAAGATTCCAACATCTGCAGTTCCTTGTGCCTCCTGTTAATTGATATTGTTGATGCATATGCAGTTAGATGAAAGCAGAGCAATTTGATGTGATCTTGAGTTCCATTCCTCAGCTAGAAATGGTGGTTTACTTTTTCACTAAATGTGAATGGTGTGGTATGGAATTAGAAGGATGAGATCTCTCTGCTGATGGTGCGCAGATCATCATTGGACCCTCGAAAATAGACACAAAATGCTGGAGTAACTCAGCGGGACAGGCAGCATCTCCTGAGGTGACGTTTCGGATCGGGGCCCTTCTTCAGACCTGAAACATCAGCCATTGCTTCTTTCCAGAGATGCTGCCTGAATTATTCAAGCATTTAGTAACTAGCCTTGATCTAAACCAGCATCTGCAATTCCTTCCTACATCATTGGGCTCTCATTTATTTCAACCCACATTCTCACTTGAACACCTTCAGCCCAATCCAAAGAGCTGCATTAAGGAGGAGCGATGGTTAAGTATGTTAGAAAAACAATTCTGTCTGTTGCTCAGAATGCGGCTTACAATTAAATTGTAAAATTGCAATTGAAAATTGTTCTCCAATTCTTCAACCAAAGCTCTAGTGTTTAGCAAAATAAAGTTGAACCCCCTGTTCAATGGTGATTGTGATTAGGATTCATTTACGATTGGCTATGCCTTGTAATTCTATGGCCCTCCTGTGTGAAATAATTCTCAGAGTAAATTCCGCATCAAATTGCTGAAAGTGGTGCACTAGTCGGATGTACATTTGGCATTAGCAAGTGAAATACCACCAGTCTCGTAAATGTTCCCTGTGATCCCAAAGGGACAGTTAAAATGGATTACCTGACTCCACGGTTGCTGATAGTTAGTGGAGATTAATTTTACAGAGCTTTGCTCTCAATGGGTCATAAATTAAGTAAAACAAACCAATAAAAAGTGTTGATGTATTGCTTATAAATTGGACAAAAAGTGAGACATAACCTTACAAAGCCAAGATCTTTTGTAATTGCCACCAGACCGAAACAACAAACTGCATTATTTAATTTGAGCTGCCTTAAACAAAATTGCTTTCTTCTGATTCTGAGAACGCATTGTCCTTATTTTTAGGGTATTATTACTGAATTCATTAAATAGAAAATATAAGCATTGCTGGTATAATTAATTATACTTTTTCTAACGTAAAGGTTAAATTTCAGCACAATTAGTCAGAAGCGTGTAATGCCTGTGGGTGTTAACATGGGGCATAGTTCAAACAGCAGCCGTAATCGGGTTGGTAGACTAAACTGTTATCTCATAAGAAAAATTATATTATGCACATGTATATCATAATAATCTCCAGTCAAGGTGAATAGGGGAAATGATTTCCTAAACAAATGTTTGTTTTATCGGCTACTAACCTTTTATTTAACATCCTTATTTAGAAAGGAAAGAAAAATATATCCGTGCTTTACTGGTTTGGGATCAAATGTTGAACTTTATGTCAACTTATATTTTCCACTTATTGCTTGATGATTATTTCTTTCGGTTTAGAATCCCAAATCTCAGGAGCCCGTCACTTTGGATTTTCTAGATGCTGAACTGGAGAATGAAATTAAGGTTGAGGTAAGATGATCTTGAATGGCCACTGGCTACTGAGAGTGACATGTCTAAGCCCTTTAACCCTGTGAAGCCCGGACTCAGTTTAAACACAATAAATATCATGTGAACAGATTTATATGCAAATCTCCTGTTTTTTTTTGTTCTGGCCTTTTGTGTGGTGCAGGTCATGTGTTTACTTGAAGAATCTCTGCAGCTTTCACATTGAATGTAACAACTTGTCTGTGTAATCGTGAACAGACTTTGGCTGGCATACGTTTAGCAATGAAGAGTTGTGGACCTCAGGACTGACCGTCCGTCCAGGACCCGTTTGTGAACTATAGCGATGGTCAAATGTGTAGGAAGAAACTGCAGATACACACAAAATGCAGGAGTAACTCAGCAGGACAGGCAGCATCTCTGGAGAGAAGGAAAGGGTGACGTTTCGTGTCAAGAACCTTCTTCAGACTGATGTCAGGGGAGTGGGCGGGACAGACATAGAATGAAGTCGGAGACAGTGACTGGTGGGAGAATTGGGGAGGGGATGGAGAGAGAGGGTAAGCAAGGGGAACCCAATGAAATATGAGGTGCTGTTCCTCCAATTTGTGCTGGGCCTCACTCTGACAATAAAGGCGGCCCAGGACAGAAAGGTCAGATTGGGAATGGGACAGGGAGTTAAAGTGCTGAGAAACTGGGAGATCAGGTAGATTAAGGCAGACTGAGCAGAGGTGTTCAGCGAAATGATCGACGAGCCTGTACTTGGTCTCGCCGATGTACAGGAGTTAACACCTGGAACAGTGGATACAGTAGATGAGGTTTGAGGAGATGCAAGTGAACCTCTGCCTCACCTGGAAAGACTGTCGGGGTCCTTGGATGGGGGAGGTAAAGGGACAGGTGTTGCATCTTCTGCGGTTGCAGGGGAAATTACCTGGGGAGGTTTGGTTGAGAAGGGACGAGTTGAACTGGGAGTTGCGGAGGGAACGGTCTCTGCGGAAAGCAGAAGGGGATGGAGATGGGAAGATGTGGCCAGTAGTGGGATCTCGTTGGAGGTGGCGAAAATGTTGGAGGAATATATGCTGTATGCGACGGCTAATGGGGTGGAAGGTGAGGACAAGGAGGACTCTCTGTCCTTGTTACAAATGGGGGGGGGAAGAGGATCAAGAGCGGAGCTGCGGGATATCTAGGAGACCCAAGTGAGAGCCTCATCTATAATGGAAGAGGGGAATCCCCATTTCTTAAAGAATGAGGACATCTCCAGATGCTGGTTTAAAATGAAGATAGACACAAAAAGCTGGAGTAATTCAGCGGGACAGGCAGCATCGCTGGAGGGAAGAAATGGGCGATGTTTCTGGTTGAGATGCAAAAAAATAACCATGATAAAGGAAAGGCCATTATTGTTAGCTATTGATCGGGTTAAAACGAGAAGGGAGAAGGTGAGACTTGGGTGGGCGAGGGATGGAGAGAGAGGGATATGAGATGTTGTTCCTGTTCATGCTGGTCAAATACCACAAATGGAACTTTGGAACTCCAAGAGTGAACCCAGATTGTTTCATTTAGCCGCAATACATTACTCTTTCCATGAACATACTCTGCAATTATCCATATTTTTCAAATAATCTCATCACTGTTAAGCTTAGTTATTGCTATGCAAACTAATACAATGTGCATAGGATCTTGAAGGGAATAGATAGAGTAGATGCACAAAGTATTTAACCCAGAGTAGGTGAATCAAGAGCCAGAGGATATAAGTTGAAAGAGGAAAGATTTAATAGGAATCTGAGAGGCAACTTTTTTCACAGAGAGGGTGGAGGGTATATGGAATGAGCTGTCAGGGGAGGGTGGCGAGGCTGGTACTATTACAACATTTAAAAGGCATTTGAACGGGTATATGAACAGGAATGGGTTAGAAGGATGTGGGCCAAATGCAGGCAGGTGGTACAAGTGTAGATGGGGTAGCTTGGTCAGCAGAGCCAAGTTGGGCTGATGAGTGTGTTTCTGTGCTGTGTGACTATGATTCGATTTTTTAGATTCGGTCATTGGCATGGCATATGGCATTAGATTCGGCATGGGGAAGTTGGGCAGTAGGGCCTGCCTGTGAAGGGTTTGCATCTTCTCCCTGTGCCCGTGTGGGTTTTCTTTTGGTGCTCCAGTTTCTTCCCACATCCCAAAGAAATGGGGATTTATAGATGAATTGGCCTCTTTAAATTACCCCTACTTTGTAAAGAGTGGATGAGAAAATGGGATAACAGAGAACTAGTATGAACAGGTGATCAGTGGTCGACGTGGGCTCAGTGTGCAGAAGGCCTGGTTTCCGTGCAGTATCAAGATAGATATAGCTCGTATTTAAGATATTTGTGGTAAGTAAAATGCTGAGGATTAAATCCACAACATTTGATATAATATTCAGGAAGCCCTGCGCTAGTCCCACAGCCACACTGGGGTTTTATTACAGTAGCTCATACTGTCTTTCAGACCTTGTCACCATCAGTGTCCCAGGAAGCTGACTGGTCCACAAGCACTGGGTCATACGTGGCAGAAAGTGAGGCGATGCCTACAAACAGCCCAAATACCATTATCAGGCAACTGAACGGTCCTCTCACAACTAGAGAGCGGTCCTGGCCTCCAATCTACCTCATCAGAGGCCTTCGAATTGTCTTTGATCGGACTTTACTGGAATTTACCTTGCACTAAACGTTATACCCTTTATCATGTATCTGTACACTGTGGACAGCTTGATTGTAATCATGTATAGTCCTTCCACTGACTGGATAGCACACAACAAAAAAGTCTGAAGAAGGGTCTCAACCTGAAACATCACCCATCCCTTTTCTTGAGAGATGTTGCCTGACCTGCTAAGTTATTCCAGTATTTAGTGTCTATCATTGGTGTAAACCAGCATCTGCAGTTCCTTCTTCAACAAAAACCTTTTCACTGTACTTCAGTACACGTGTCAATCAATAAACTAAACTAAACTAAACAGCTCGAAAGAATCTAGTTAAATGCATTAACCTGTAAATGAATTAAATGTAAAATGAAACAAGAAATAAATGCAACAAATATTTACAACAAAAGTTTATAATTCATAGATGTTCTTTTCCCATTCCTTCTATTTATCTATTATAATGCTCTTTAATATCTGTTATATGTGACAATAAGCTTACAAATTCATTGCTGCGTGAGTGCTTCATGGTAGTACATTGTTCCTTCCCATAACACTGCCGCTCACTGCTGTTGTACTCTCGATCCCTTGCATCATAGATTTAGAAGCAAGCTCGCCTTGGGAAAAGCTTTATTGGGGTTTACAAATAGTTGTAATGCAAAGTAGTTTGGAGATTTGCACAATATTGAAGGGCTGTAAATTATTTTTTTGCCTTCTAGATACGACATAGCATGATAGAGGGACAAAATGGTGAGAGGGCCCTCGACACACTCATCAAATCTTACGATGAGGTACAGCCTACAGCTAATTGGATGTTTAATCAGTCTCTGTTGATTTAGTTTGGTAAAGCATGCAAGAATTGTTTCAAGGAAGGAAAAAGCATTCCTTGTTTATGACGTTTCAGAAGTGAACAAAAAATAATATTTTTCTTGCGTATGGCGTGCACTGCCTAAAGTTGTGGGACAACTTGTTCTATTTGATCTTATTTGATTGTACACGCCAGGTTGATTGCATTAGTTGAAACAGGGTGGACCACGTGAAGGTTGCAATCTCCCACCCCAAAATAATATTGAAGATATGGCCTTTGCCACAAGCATCCAGGACATTAAATGGTTAACGGTTGCTGTGGAATGGACTTTAAGCTAGGACATGGTTTCCAAATCCTTGCTAATGATAAAACACTGTTCATTATTTTGCCTCCCTACAGTTTGCGGTGCACATATGTTTTTTTCTTCCCTTCTGAGGAATTGATATTCCCAGGATTCTGTTTCTTCCAGCACTCCCAAGCCTTCAGTAGCTCTCTGCTTAACCTGCATTACAGTGAGAAGGCTAGAGGGAGGCATCATATGTATTACCATGCATCAAATATACAAACTATATTCTGATCATTCTAATAATTTTTTCCCCAGTGCTCTCCAAAACTGACAATCCCTTTGAAGGGAACACTATGAACTAATATTCCATGTACCTGACCTAGAGTTCCCTTGCCATCTCTACAGCCCAAGCACAAAACAATCTGCAAAATACTACCAAGGCATTATTCTTAAATAATCTCGTCACTGAGACTCATGGAAATCTACAGTCAGTTTGCAGAACCAATCCATCCTGTTAAATGATGCTGAAAATATCAGCATTATAATAATAAAAACAATTCAAATGTTATATTTGCTCCCTTGGTTTGCATTCCAAGAAAGTGCAGGTTTGTAGATTAATTGATTTCTGTAAATTTCCCCTTGTATGTAGGGTATGGATGATTGTTGGCTGGCATGGACTCAGTGGGCCGAAGGGCCTGTTTCCATGCTGTATCTCTAAAGTAAACTAAAGTAATATATGTTAGTTCCAGTGACAATTATCCAATTATTGGCCTTTTTCCTTCAGGAGCAATAGCTCTCTAACCAGTCATAAACCAGTTCTCTCAATTATCCCTGGAGAGAAGACGTGTTGTCAGCCCTCCTGGCATCATTGGTCAAGATTTCTCTCAAAATCAATGGCACTAGCATACTGACAATTATTCACAAAGCTCTTAATGGGGCCTTTAATAGGCTACACCATTCCAACACCAATGATCACTCTTCAAAAGACCTCATCGGCTGTTAAGCATTTTGGTGATGTTTCGAGGAGGTGAAGGAGATAATATAAATGCAATGTTCAGTTGCAGGTCACAATGTATGAATTATAATGAGGGCACGGATACTGAAAATAAAGTTATATTAATTATTAATAAACTTTTCTTGTCATTTCAGCGATATATTGACAAAGGGACTCGAACATACACTTGGACTCTAGTGAATAGTACAGATTATAGGTAAGAGTCTTCAATAATTTTTTTGAAGAAATGCTATTTAAGTTTTGTTTAACTCATTATTTCTTGGGGGGAAACGCAGTTGGTTTTAAGGACTATTATGCAATTGTCCGGAGCTGGTTTCACGTGCATTTCTAGCAGGTTAGCCTTTCTGTTTGTCTTTACATGATGCATACGCAATGTAAAAACTTTGCAGTGAGGGATTTGGGTAAGTGACCTGCATGCTGAGTGTGCAGCAGTAAGTCACCTGAAACTATTTGTCTTCATGCCACCAGTTTAGGAAATCCTAGCACAATCCACTAATCCTCCTGAGGCCATGATGAATGTTACCTAGGATCTTTTCAGTATTGCCACAAGGCAAGTTTGTTCTCATGTCGGGTGAAGCCATGTAGGAAGTGCAGATATAGGAGTATTGCTTACTCAGCGAGCTTCATGTGAGCAAGGGATTTCTTCGTGTCATGGTATTTATGACAATAAACTAAATGGAATCTGAATCTGCCGTTCGGTGGAGTCCAGTTAAGTTTGTGAGGGAACAAAATATGCCTCACCTCTGCATTGATGTTGGGATGGGGTTGGTTGGTGGGGTGGTACTGAATACCTTTCTGGGATAACGGTAAAGTACATTGTGTATCAATGCAGAGAGTGCTTTATTCAGTACCTTTCTCATGCTTAACTCTGAACCGCTTGAGACTGACACTGAAGCTATGCTTTCTGGAGACAATTTCTACATGTTAGCTCTTCCAGAAGGTTGGAAAATCTGTCCTGGGACCCTCTGCTTCATGTCTGATGACCAGTTTAGTACCAAGGATAACTACTGTGATGGAATAGCTTAACTTAGAGGAATTATGCTGGGTCACAGCATGGCATAACTTAACCCTCACACATTTCTCATTGAAAGGAAGCACCCAGGTTGAGGTTCGGTGGTTTTTTAAAAAGGAAAAATAATTTTATCTCCCAAGGAAAGTTTTTTTTTTTTTGCCATTCCTATTATGTTGCCATATTGATTATTTCTACTGTCACTTCTAACCGAAGCGCAGACTCGGCGATCGTTTCGCTGAACTCCTCCGCTCAGTCCGCCTAAACCTACCTGAACTCCCGGTTGTTCAACACTTTAACTTCCCCCTCCCATTCCCACATTGACCTTTCTGTCCTGAGCCTCCATTATCAAAGTGGAGGAACAGCACCTCATATTTCGCTTGGGCAGTTTACGCCAGCGATATGAACATTGACTTCTCTAACTTCAAGTAACTCTTGCTTTCCCTCTCTTTACTTTGAACAGAGATTAAGGAAAAAATGCAGCTAACTCCCAGCTAACAAGGATTCTACATTTTCCTTGATCTCCATTCCCTTTGTCCTATTTTCACACCTTGCGCTTATCTATGTATCTCCCTCTCCCCTGATATCGGTCTGAAGAAGTGTCTCGACTGGAAACGTCACCCATTCCTTCTATCCAGACATGCTGCCTGTTCCACTGAGTTACTTCAGCATTTTGTGTCTAACCTTATAGAGTTTGGAATTAACATAATTCCTCTAGAGTTGTTTTTGGAATATGTTTAGATTACTTTACTTTAGAGATGTAGCATGGAAACATCCCTTCGGATCGCCTAGTCAGCGCCAACCAGCGACCACCCGTACACTAGTTCTACCTACACACTAACAATTAACCTACACACCTGCACGTCTTTGTAATGTGGGAGGAAACCAGAGCACTCAGAGAAATTCCATGCAGTCACAGAGACAACACCTGCAGTCAGGATTGAAGCCTGATCTCTGGATCTGTAAGGCAGCAACTCTACCGCTGCTACACTGCATCACCCTTAAATAGATTTTAATGGTAATTAAAACCTTACTCTGTGATACTTTTAGTTCAAAACATGTTTGATTTCCAAAGATCTCCATACATCACTCTACCCAATAGCCAAAGAATTGAGTCCTCAGGCTCTCGTTTAATATGGGAGGCAGGAAGACTCGGGCAGAATTTCCGCTCATGGGCACTCATCTATGAATCAGCCTGGAACTCTCATAAGGGGTACATTGGATAAAGTTCAGCAAAGCGACATAAAGTTGATGTACTTAAACTATATAGAGTAACATCACCTAAATTTACAATAATGAAACTTAACCCAGCAAGGACTCAGCATCTTTGGAAGAGTGGGGTTGGCGGTTGGAGATGTGAATCTGAAGTAGATATGTTCATGTGAAAGGCGTTCATTGATATTTAAGTAGATTTATCTGGCATGCAAATGAAAACATGTTCTGCTTGATGCCCGTACTGGTCTGCCAACCTTCTATGCATCGGAACAGAGGATGGAATGGAGAATTGTGATTTTGTTGGGAGTATTTCAGAACATCTGAAGTGCTCAGTACCCTGTAACGTCTGAGAAGAGTGAAATGGAGCTTGTGTTCAGGTTGATCCTGAACTGCTAACTCTTTCTCTCTCCCCAGATGCTGCCTAACTTGCTGCATACTTATAGCATATTATATTTTTAGATTTACAGCATCTGTGTTATTTTGTTTTCAGTTCAGGGGAAATAGATTCAACCAATTTGGTTGTTTAAACACTGCCTGGAAAAATTAACATATCAAATCATAGGTTTGCTGCCACCCATGCAAATGGACGGACGTGGGAGCATTAATGGCAGTGTGTTTCATGTGGTAACAATGCCATCTTTTGTCCATGCTGTTATTTATGTGCTAACTCATCACTTCCAGGAATCCATTAGTTATATGAAAATATCTGTCTGTTTTCTCTAGTTTGGCTTTGGTGCTACCACCTTATGGTTCTCACTACATCAAAGCCAAATTAAACGAGGCTATCATCCAGGCTCAACGTAAGTATTGGAAAGGTGCTCACTGACTTGGAAAATGCATGCAGGAGAGGGCAAAGTATCGATACTGCAAAATAATAAAATATCTCAATAATAAAATATACTTTGAAAGTTTCTGAAGGATTAATAAGTAGATTGTCAGATAGATGTATTCCATAGTGTGAAGCAATGATTCTAAAATATTGGAGAAACAGACATGCAAGGATGTAAACGGCTGCATGGATGAACTTGCAAGAGTGCTTTTTTCTATCAAAGTTCCCTTACTGAATATGCACAATTTCCCTTGCCATGTAATTTTAGAATCATTGTACTGCTGTACCTTCTAGTTCTATGCATCCATTGAAAGGTCTGTTTATAGCAGTTGATTAATAAATATCTTGCACGATCGTTAAAATGGCCTACTATTGTTAAATGAAAAGAAATACAGCCATAAAATTCTTAATTATTTGCCCAAGTTTTGAATCAAAAGGGTGGCCAGGCTCCTGATGGCCACTGCTGTTAAGGTGTCAATTAGAAAGTCACTTTCTGGATTTCTCCTAATCCACGAAGTCAGTGCTCAACTTTGTTGAGGAAGTTAATCGTTTGCTGCACAACCGGATAATCAGTCAAAACCAAATTTCCCTTTCTGCCGTGTGCAAGGAAGCCATCCTAACACAGACTTCCAGGACTTTTAAAATGACAACCCATACAGTGGTTATTGCAGCCTTTGTGCATGAGACACCCGAATGATGCATCCACACGAAACCTCCATCATTCAGTTCCAAGATTGTGGATGTGCATTTTCTTGACCAATCTTCAATGATTTATGGATTATTTTTTGACTGATCAGAGATGACATCTTTTCCTCAATCAGTATCTGATCAAAGCAAAACATCCATTTGATTCAACCAAACAGTGTCACATCTCTTCAAAGATAATTTATACCCATCAGCTTGTTATTATTGGTGTTAGCGACCATGTGTGTTTCTGAAGTTATCCCATCTTCAGCATTCCCACAGAGAGTTATTGCTTTTACGACCAGATCTATAACCCAATTGCATCTCAGAAATATTCCATCTATGCGCAATGAAGTCAATTAAGTCCTTCACAGTCTGTTAGCTCAATTACAGAAGAGAAAGTTAGGCCATGATCAATTTTAATTACTGATGAGCACAATTTTTTGGCACTGAAATTAATTTCTTCAGATTTTAATCATCATGGATCTTAAAAATTTAAACTTGTTTCTGTCTCATTTAACTTAATGTTATCTTTCTCTCTCTTTTGTTCATATTTTGTGCCTATTTTTACATTGACACACACACTTACTTCCTTGCTAATCTCTGCCATGTTTGTATTCAGTTCTGGGTCTGATTGATGAAGGAGATACCCAGTTGGCCTGTTCTCTCCCCTCTGCAACCCAACAGAGGGCACTATGCTGCTGTGACTATCGTTGCTGCCAATTCAAAGGCCCCGACAGAATCTGGCTGCAAATGAAAGAGCAAGCACCTCTTATTTGCCACTGACTGCAAGATCCAAACAGTTGCATTTTGAAGAACGATATTCCCCAAGACGTGACTTGGTTTCTAGAGTTAATTTGACTTCACCTTGAATGAATTCAACAGGGGAGATGGTCACAGAGGTGATACAAGTCTCACTCACCCACATCCTTGTGCTAGTTTTTCTTGTTGTTTTATTTTGTACTTTAAACATTTTAAGATGAGTTGCAAAATAAAATACCAAATCCCCTCTTGCAGGTGTGATGTCTCCAGCCTTTCAGCAGCATGATGGTATAGTCTTACACCTGCACGAATTGTCCAACCCTTGGAGAAATCTGTGCCAATTAAACATGTTCCAAGGTTCCTTTTATATGTTCTTGACTTAACAGATACCCTGGCATTTATAGCACTAAATGTTAATCAGGCAATCAAAAATCTCTGAAATATTTGGCTAAAATATTTCACTTGATGTCCTAACCATCCATAATCGTTGAAATAATTAATCCAATACTAATCACAGATCTTCACAATTGTTAATTTTCAGAGTTTGTGCTAGTTTATTGTTTCAACAGCCTTCCTTGTAAAATGTTTCCCCAGCTCTCTTTCAAACTGGACATGCACAAGCAAAAACCGGGCATGCACAACCCAATCAATTCATCCTAAACTGTTGCTGATCAGAAATAAATACCAAAGGTTGAAAGGAAAGTGATTTACAATTACATAAGATTATTGGGAATTTGCACCCGACCAGTGACTTTGCAACACTGCTTTAGTGATGCTCTACCAGGCAGATATCTTGAAATTCCATAGTCATACAGAACAGAAACAAGCCCTTTGGCCCAACTCGTCCATGCCGACCAAGATGTCCATCTAAACGAGTCCCTGTGGCAGTGTTTGCTCTAAATATTTCCTATCCATGTATCTGTCCAGTGTCTTTAAAATGCTGTTATAGTACCTTGCTCAACCACCTCCTCTGGCAGCTTGTTCAAAATACCACCATCCTCTGAGTTACTATTAAATCTTTCCCCTCTCACTTTAAACCTATGTCCTCTTACTTTTTGATTTCCTTTCCCTGGACTCACCATTTACCCTATCTATTCCCCTCATGATTTTATACACAGCTATAAGATCAGCACTTGCACTCCATGGAATAGAGTCAATGCCTGCCCAAATTGTCTCGTTAGCACAGTCCCTGTACTCTTGGGAGTTTCCTCATCTAAGATACATTGGCATTTCTCCGTTATGTGGAGATTTGTTTGATCAGTACGTAGCAATAGAATTCTCTCACTGTCATCAATGCAGAAGACTAAATAATAATTAAAGAAATAGGACGATTATTGATAATGTGAGGGCTGGACCTTCAACTGTAGCATTGGGTGTTGGAAACTCCCTTTAACCACGTTGGCTCAGAAGATTCAAATGCCTATTATAATGAACTGAACTCTGTTAAAAGGAGCTCATTCAGATGTTTTTATATTTACACAATTCTAGAGAAACAACAGAGATCTTATAAATTATGGGGCAGGACATCAGAAAATTATTGCATGGTGTGTAAGATGAACATTCCTGTGTATATGGTGCAAGAGCGGAACTCACTATCAAAACATGGAGGGGACGGGGGACACAATTGTTTGGCTGCCGCGCGCGCATGCGCACACTCGCACACATGCGCGCGAGGCTTCGGAGCAAAGATTATAAAGGAGCCTCAATCCAGCGCTAAATGCAGCTCAGCTGTGCCTGTCTCACCGGGATAACCAACAGCCCCGTTTGGACTGACGGGATACCAGCGCTGCTTCTCCGCGCTGGCCATATTTCCCGCAAGCCCAGGCAGGTTAACCTGGCGGGGATGTCGCCCACCTCTCAAAACATGGGGGGGACGTGTCCCCTCTGGCCCCCCCGGGTTTTCCGCCCCTGATATGGTGCACATTGTCCTGTGTTATATTTTACTGCTCTGGGATTCATTCAGAAGATGACCTTATTATTGGAAATGGTCTTGCGATGTTAAGACTATTCAGTACAAATGTAAATATCACAAGCGCATACAGGGAAGCATCAACTTCAAGAATTGAAAATGCTATTTGCAGACCATGTATAAAATCAGAAATATAGGATGAATTCAAAATCTCCTCTGGAGCATTCGATTTCTCTGGGTTTTTAGTCTTTGTAGAGTTGACCCCAATCCTTGCTTGTGCACTTTAAAAGAACTGAGTTTAGATTTTGTTTGATTTAATCTTCAAGATCAACAGGAAGATTGTTGACCATAAAAACAGCCTCACGCCCAAAACTAATATTGGGAAGATTTGTAATGAGTCGACAAAGAGAGAACAGGCACCACATGTCTGCGGCTCATCTCACTGCATCCATTTTGCAAACCGCCATTTCCACATGTGATTGAAGAAGCAAATTTTATTGAAAGCTAAAGTCCCTTCCCCTTTCACAGGGCTGCAATGTTGTTGTATTTAACACTGTGCATGATACTGTCCAGTCTTAGGACTTTAGATACCACCAGACTCGTATTATCTTTGTGCTGAAGTACAGTTTGATGCTCTGTAAACAAACCTTAAAATGATGCAGTTTCTCGAAGGTAACATTAATGGTGATCACATATAGTTTTCAGTCTGCAAGCGAGTGTGTCTTTTTCAGACTTCTACTGTGCATTAAGTCTCCCAGTATAGCACAATATTTTTATTCAAATACTCATTGGATAAAATATTGTTATATAATCCCTTCTACTTGACCCTTTTTCCTGTTCCCTGCTTTCTCTTTCTGATGGATTCTGACAGCCAAAAGCAAGGGCAAGTATCTTTTTGTTAGTCAATTTCCTCATTGTATTGTCTTTTAGAGTATACTGTAATGCACTGGAGCTCCTACCCCTGTTGGATATTTTCCTGTGTTTATCGTGTCTGTCCTTTATCTATTAGCTCTTGGTGTCTCATTATCATTACATTAATAGCTTTAGTTTACTACTTTTATATAATTCTTGCTTGATGTCTGTGCATTTTTTTATAATGTTGCATTATGCAATTTATTTGGATGGTGAATAATTATTTTTGCAGTTTTTGATAAGAGAAATTCTCTTCCGACTGTTCAATGTCAAGATCTGGCTACGCAAAGACTACGATTGGAAGCAATAATGAGCATCTTAACAATTATTTCTTTTCAGAATTACAGTCAATAATGCCCGATAGCTTCGAAACTGCAGGATATGTATATCTCGCACCAAGGTAGCTCAGTTTAATGCTTTGTTGTGAGAGAGCATGTTAAGCATGACTGTTTGGGGATAGAGGGGCTTGATTTGCTGTGACTTGAGAGCTCATAGCGCTGGACTAACTGAATTTGAAGGTGTCCAGTTCCAACTTCAAGAGATTTCTGAGTTTTGGACAGGGTTTCAAAAATGCTGAGGTGTAACTCTTGATGAAGAACGTCGTTCTTCGACCTGCATTTCATTTGTCTTGACAGGCCTAAATTCAACAGCTTTCCATCCAAAAGAAAAGACATCCATCCTTCATTTGCAAAGAGGATTTTCAAAGCAACCAGTCACTGAATGCTCAACATTCTTAGCACAAGCAGTCATTTTTTGACAAAAATATGGTCTTGGAAACCTGGAGATTATCCAAATTGAGCAGTGTGCTTGAATATATCAAATTTAAAACAATTCACGTGTGTCATGTACAAGTGACCTTGGCGATGCGTTCAGATTATACATTCACAGTAAGCAGGGACATTATCAAATACAGAATATTCTACTGTATTTAGAATTCTACTGTGATGGAATTAAAGCATAGCATCATTTCAATTGCTTAACACTTATCCAAACAGACAGAAAGAAAAATGTAGATATAAGAAATACAGGGAACTTGCAGATTCAGATAAGAAGCAGTATTATGAGAAATGAAACAATATAATTCGGGGAAAGAATCAAACCTAGCAGAAGTAGTAATTGAAATATAGAAGTCAGATTATTTTTGAAAGACTTTCAGGGAATCTTTTGATAGCAGTGATTATCTAGTTGGTCACCTGCAGCCTGGAACCTGACTGCAAACAGTAAGTTGCATTCCTGGCCCACTGACAACACAATGACTTGGCATTAACACCCAAAACACACAGGTTAACATTGTAGACGGGTCTATTGGTGCAATGATAGAGTATCAGTCCGAATGTAGCACGGAAAACTGATGATCCTTCACTGAATATAGATTTGAATCTATACAACAAAATGAAAATAATTTCATTTCAAATAGCACCAAACTCTAAATAAGGGAAATTGATTTGTAGCAGGAGACAGCATATCAAATCCTCCACAGATTTTCCTAGTTAAACTTAAAAACGGATAAATATGATGCATTTAAATCTACACCACACGCATATCCCCATGTGTCGGATGCATGGGGAAATCAGTGAATAATATTTATGAGTGTTCTTATTGAATAAGCTACGACAGATGTCTTTCATCATCTTATTCAAATGTTTTCCAGTTTAAGCCTTTAGAGCAGCAGAAACTCTAGACTAGAGCAGGGGTGGCATTGCACAGTTCTGCCGAGCTCTGCAGACTGATGGATCATAAGAAGTGCTGTGGAAAGTAGTCTTTCATCACAATTGTCTCAGCCCCTATTCTGCTGCATATATAAAACCATTAATTTCTTGTTAAGAAATAAAGCATTTTTAGTTTGAGTTCTAATAGTAACAATGTTCTTGGTAGGTTGTAGAAATTGGCTTTGATACTGGAAAAAAACTCCAGTTTAGTCGCAGCTGAACGAGCTGTTAAGGAGATTCATTTTGTTACATTTTGATTTGCAAAATATGTGAATTTATGGCAGAGGTAATTAGGGATCGTCTGTTAGCCAAATGGTTGAATACATAAGAGTGTAGACGGGTCGAATCCCATGGTTACCTCAGCTGTTCTTAGTTGGAACAGTGAAGAACTGACCCAGGACTAAAATCAACAGGGTTTCCATCTGCTACCTGTTATCAGTGCCACTTTTGGATAGTATGGTTATGAGAGGCCACGTGTGACCTTAATTCCACCTCCCATGAATAGTCCATTCACTGCCTATGGTCATGTAAGCATGAGGCAGATGAATAATGTCTTGGAATGTAGTTGTCTCCAGCAAGTGTCTGAATATTGGCTGCATTAGCGCCAAATGAAGGAGTAACTCAACGGGTCAGGCCCGCTGAGTTACTACAGACTTCTGTATCTTTTTAAAATAAACACTTTCTCTGGAACTTTGATACTAAACTAAATTAGAACCATTTCCCCCCCCCCCCCCACCTTGGTAGTGACAGCCCGAACTGTGTCACTTAGTAAGTGATCAGATGCCACAGAAAGTTATAATGTGGGATGATAGGATAGTTGATTATAAAAATGTAGTCCTAATCCTACTTAGAAAGTGAAAGTAGATTTTTTTTTTTAGATTGAAAACTAGAAAATGTTCAGCAGGTCAGGCAACATCTGAGGAAAGAGAAGTCGAGTGATTTGGTTCAGATTTTCGATATTGCTTACCTGTAGATGGTTAGAAAGTAGAATTGTCAACCCATTGCCGGCACCTTTCGAGCCCAGCTCTGAGAGTGTTGTTCAGTAACTAACGCCCCCTGTGTTTAATGTTTGCTGTGCTCTGTGTGCTGTGATGTGTACAGCCGGCTAATTTTGTGTGTTTTTGTCGCCGTCAACGTTTGGTTGTGCGTACTTACCTCTCTCATCATGGCAATGTTTGTTTACGTGTGGGAAGACCAGTATAGTGTGTGTATGTGTGTTGATAATGCCTTTCAGGGAATACTGCCATGGACTGACTCCTTCAACCAACAACACAGCGTTCCTGGAGAACTTTATTAATCTTATCGACCGCCAGACTCCCAGTTCACCGAACTGTAAGTACCGTGGGCCGATATCTTTGGCGGTCATAGGGTTTTTTTTATTTGGACTGACAGGAACATGCCAAAAGATCAAAAGTTATGCTGCATGCTCATAGATTAAGAACTGTAGGGTAGTAGGGAAAATCATGTTGTATCCCGCAGCCATCTTCAAATATCCTTGTTGTGGACTGCAGACTTCCGGTTCAGCTGGATCATTTTATTCATGATTTTTGTGCAGTGGATAAGTCTCTCTTTCAGTTTATCAGGGCACGACTGTATCCTTCATCTTTGTGGAGCAGACTCTAGGCTTGCAAAGCATAGAAATACATCAAATCAACTGAATTATTGATTCTAGAGCACTCCCAGCAACACTTTAAACCAACGGATACCATTGAAACAATCTGGTTCAATTTCATTCATGAGTGGAATACTTACAAATCATAATGTTCAATCAAATCATAATCATAACTGCTGATTGCAGTTGGAATCAGCAGACTCGGACAAGCACGGGTTGATTAGTGCGGGTGTCGGGTTTATGGGGAGAAGGCAGGAGAATGGGGTTAGGGTGAGATAGATCAGCCATAATTGAATGGTGGCGTAGACTTGATGGGCCGAATGGCCTAATTCAGCACCTACCACATGAATGTATGAAGCAGATTCAGTTTTATCCCCTTAATATAATTCTTAGAACTCCATTGTAATTTTCCAAACCTGATTCCTTATAGGCTGAAAAGAGAGGGCATTTCTTTAAAATTGCTCCTTTCAAAAGTGGCAGTCAATCAAGCAGTTTGCCCAGTTGACGTAAACTTAGGGTACTGTTTCAGGAGGTGAAGTTCTGCTTGTCATGTATTTGCCCAGAATGATGATGGTTTTGCTGCAAACACATAAGGCCTAATTCTATTTAGGCCAATGACAGGTATTGATGGGTTGAATTGTTGATGAACATATTTTAACAAATGCATTGAGAATCAGCATGTATCCAAGAAGGCAGTATTTTACTTTGCAAGGCAACATAAAACAGTATGTTGAACCTTTCAGCTCTGCTATAGATGGTATATTCCCGATTACATGTGACAATGCTCTACAGTATTGCTGAAAGGAAACAGATCACGTGATTCTTCTGTTCACAATAATGAATACATGCATGGATATATAGAGAATGTTCATACTAAAAGATATATTGTAGCCCAGGACAATCTTCACTATGGCAAACATACGAGGGGATTTCATATTCTTTGCAGTGCTATAATTATTTTTAGTTTATGAAGTAATTTGTTTTAATATAATGTCTTGCATTTGAAGTTGGCCTTGAGGTGCCAAGTTTGCAAGCTACCCTGGAGAGACTAATTCACAGGATGTGGATTTCACAACATTCATTCACAGGATGTGGATTTCACTGGCAAGGCTGGCTTTGTGGTGAGCCACTGTCTTGAACTGCTGTAACTCTCATAGCAAAGATATTCCCACACTACTGCTAGGTGGTGAATTAACGTCTAATAGTGAATACATCCCCATTTATAGCTTGTGTATTCCAAGATTCAAGGATGAAGGAGCAGTGAGATGTGTCCAGGTTGGGATTAAATGCAACCAAGAATGAAACTTGGTGTTAGTGGTACTGCCATGCATCTGTTGCCATTGCCTTTCTGGGTGCCGGTGATCAACATTTTTAATGGTGCTGTTACAGAATTGTGCTGAACTGTTGCATCTGTGGAATGAGCCAAAGGAAGGCACAGGGATGGACGGAGTCCATGTTTCTGATGGGCATCAGGCAGCCTGCTTTTTGTCAGATAAAGCTGAGGTTGTGTGTTGCAAGTTGAATTACAGGATATGAATATGATTCATGGTCCCAGATACATTATTGATCCAAAGCTAATCTAAACCTTTGTCAGAGTGTCTAGCTGAACTTGGTAGATCATCCCTTCAATCTAACTGAGGGCGTTGAGTTTCTTAGCACTTGGCTAGGAGTGAGCCAAAGCCAATCACGGCTGCATTTGTCTCTCCACTCTGACATGGTCCAATGGTAAAGTTCTCCTGCTGGGATTTTACACTGGGGAATTGGCCTCTTCAATCTAATGTCAATTAACTCATCCCTGGATCAGCCCCATACATTTCAAAGGGATTCTCAGGCTGGGTACAGGAACATATTGTTTGCAGTTGTTTCCCTTTAGTTTAGTTTAGTTGAGAGACACAGCATGGAAATCGGCCCTTCGACCCACCGAGTTCACACTGACCATCGGTCACCTGTCATACCAGTTCCATGTTACCCCCACTTTCTCATCCACTCCCTACACTCTCGGGGCAATCTACAAAGGCCAATTAATCTACAAACCTGCACATCTTTAGGATGTGGGAGGAAACCAGAGCTCCCAGAAGAAATCTGCGTGGTCACAGGGAGAATGTGCAAAAATCCATACAGACAGCGCCCAAGGTCAGGATCGAACCCAGATCTCTGGCAGTGTGAGGCAGCTGCACCACTGTGCCACGCACTGCACCACTGTGTCACGCACTGCACCACTGTGCCACGCACTGCACCACTGTGCCACGCACTGCACCACTGTGCCACACACTGCACCATTGCACCACGCACTGCGCCACTGCTGCCAGCACTGCGCCACTGTGCCACGCACTGCACCACTGTGCCACGCACTGCACCACTGTGCCACGCACTGCACCACTGTGCCACGCACTGCACCACTGTGCCACGCACTGCACCACTGTGCCACGCACTGCACCACTGTGCCACGCACTGCACCACGGTGCCACGCACTGCACCACTGTGCCACGCACTGCACCACGGTGCCACGCACTGCACCACTGTGCCACGCACTGCACCACTGTGCCACGCACTGCACCACTGTGCCACGCACTGCACCACTGTGCCACGCACTGCACCACTGTGCCACGCACTGCACCACTGTGCCACGCACTGCACCACTGTGCCACGCACTGCCACGCACTGTGCCACGCACTGCTGCCACGCACTGCACCACGGTGCCACGCACTGCACCACTGTGTCACGCACTGCACCACTGTGCCACGCACTGCACCACTGTGCCACGCACTGCACCACGGTGCCACGCACTGCACCACGGTGCCACTTGTAGTTTAATTTAATGTAATGTTCTACTAAACAAGTCCAAAGATATTCATGCAATGCTAAAGTTAACTTTAAGAGCTTCTCAAGCTGTTCTAAGAATTAAATTAGAAAACCAGGAATTGCAGATGCTGGATTTCTAAACAAAAAACAAGTGCTGGGGTAACTCAGCGGGTCAGGCAGCAACTCTGGAGAACATGGATAGGTTCATTTGCTCGTGTGTCAAACGACGTAAAGCTCGCTTTTGGCTTCCGTTGTCGTCCACCATGTTGACAGAATTGGTCGCCCGACACGTCACTGAGTGCATTGTGTCGTCGTTGCCGGGGATCGCCGCGAAGAGGCTTCTGTCATGATCCCCACATGGATAGGTGAAGCTTCGGGACATTTATTTTTCCTCACACCAAAATCAGTTGAAGAAGGGTTCCTTTCAGTTTCTCGTATTCTCCAGAGATGATGCCTGACCCACTGAGTTACTCTTTTGTCGAGTACTCTTTTGACTTTTTTTGTCGAATAATTAAATTGTTTGGCAAATATATCCAGCTTGGCCAAGCAAGCATGCTGAACAGATGCCATTTGTCTATTAAAGGCAGTCTTCTGTTGGGGACGATAATTGTTCCGAACAGCAGATACTAATCCCCTTATAAAAATAGAGGTCAGAGTCCTAGTATTAATAGGACAGTAAATCTTACTCCATTTCGAAACCTGATGGAGTTAGCTAGGAAGTACCAAGTCACCAGCATGAATATGTCACATGTCTTCAATGTTCACATGAGTAAAACTTCCTGTATCCTGCCCTGCGTAAGCAAATAAACAACAGCTCAAGGATTTCTCTAAAATTATTTTGATTGCATTATTTGGAGAAACCTGGAGCAGACTTGTAAATCTCCTGGTGCTGAAGTATGGATATAGTTCCAGTGGTGTTCTTCAGGGATGGATTTATTTGTGTATCCTGCACTCCAGTTAAAATTTATGATGAGGCCATTTCCTGTTTCTACTGGAAATAAAATAATTTTTTGTCATTTGACTAAAGAAAATATACCGCTGGTGAGTTTTAAGGTACTGCTGGGAAATCAAAACTCCTGCAAACCTGCCTGTGAGCTACTTGTTTACTGGTGTCAGTGGGGAGATGTTGCAGTTTGTCCAAGAAACGGTGTTGCACAAAATCGAAGCGAGCTGTCATCGATGTCTGATTGTGCAAATGGAGTTCCCCGTATGAAATTAGGCCCCACACAGGTGCAGTGTGAATGTCTAAGGTCTGCTCCCTCAGTTATGCCATTGACAGGAAAGCTTAGTTTTAGTTTAGTTTTGAGATACAGAGCGGAAACAGGTCCTTCGGCCCACTGAGCCGCGCCGACCAGCGATCCCTGCACACTAACGCTAACCTACACACACTAGAGACAATTTTCAGTTATACCAAGCCAATTAACCTACAGACCTGTATATCTTTGAGATGTGGGAGGAAAGTGGAGATCCCAGAGAAAACGCACGCATGGCACGGGGAGAAGGTACAAACTCCGTACAGACAGCACCCGTAGTCAGGATCGAGCCCTGTTCTCTGGCGCAGCAACTCTACCGCAGAGCTACTGGGCCGCCCTTGCAAGCGCTGTTGCAAAAACTACTTGGCAGAACAAATCCACACTAGGGATGTCCCTTGAAGGGAAATAGAGCCACTTTAACTGTCATGGTTCATATAGTTTAAGACACAGCAAATTTAATTGCGCAATATGAATGATCAAGCCGTTAAGTTTTTTTGTTTTGGAGGCACAGGAAAAGGGACTCGTCCAAAAACGTCGCCTGTCCATTCCCTCCGCAGATGCTGCCTGACCCGCTGAGTTCCGCCAGCACTTTGTGTTTTACTCAATCTTCTTGTTTTGTCAGGTTCATCCTCAATGACATGGTTTGGCCATCTCGAGGTTGAAATGGATTGGATTAGATTGGATTGGATTCCTTTATTGTCATTCAGACCTTTTGGTCTGAACGAAATTACGTTCCCTGCAGTCATACATATAATAATAAATAACAAAACATACAATAAACACAAATTAACATCCACCACAGTGAGTTCACCAGGCACCTCCTCACTGTGATGGAGGCAAAAGTCTTAAGTCTCTGTCTCCTCCCTCCTTGTTCTCCCTCTGCGCTGAGGCGATCCAGGCTTCCGTTGTTGTGACCCCGCCGGATGATGGTGAGTAAGTCCCGCGGCTCAATCAAGCTCCGCGAACGGGCCGGTTCAGCTCCGTGGCCCGGGGTGGTCGAAGCTGCCGAAGCTGCTGCCCTCCAGTCCAGCGGATGCAGCTGTAGTTACGGGAGCTACGGAGAGCAGGTTACCAACCTGTGACCTGCGAGCTCCCGACGATGTCGTCCACTGGCCCGCGGCCGAGCCCCGAATTCAGGTCGCCGCAGCCGCAAAGCCGCCTCAGCCCCGAAGCCAGGCCACCACCGCTGGAATGCTGCCTCAGCCCCGAAGCCGGGCCACCGCCACCGGAATGCCGGAACGCCGCCACAGCTCCGAATTTGGCCAGCCTCGCGTTGGTAAGTCCTGGCTGGCTCTGCCTCCGAAGCCTCGAGGTAGGTCGCAGTTGGAGGCCGCCAGCTCCGCCATTAGGCCTCAGCGCAGAAGGAGGCAGAGATGGGGGATACGACAAAAAGAGTCCCATTCCCCCGAAGGAAGACAAAAAAACATTTCACCCCCCCACCCACACATATACACAGCCTAATAAACTAAAATTTTACTAAAACAAGACAAAAGAAAACAAAAAAAAAAAGTAAAAACAGACGGACTGCAGGCGAGCCGCAGCTGTCAACAGCTCTGTCACTGACCACTAGACATGGATTTCAGTGAGTTGCAATGTAATTTCACATTTCAGTGTGTTACAAATGTACCACTAGACATGGATTTCAGTGAGTTGCAATGTAAAATATACATCGTTGGCAAAGCCTCGGCGTATGGGAAGAAGTCAATATCACAAATGTTTTTTTTTTAGGATGAATGAGATAATGGAAGATCACTCTACGTAATGTAATTTCAGGAGCTGTGTGAAATCTGACAATTAGGCTGTCTGCAGTGGGCTGATTGAGTTTAATTTTCTCACCTCCCTGATAGTGTTGGGGAAACATTTGATCCTTGTGTGCACTTCTTATCTCGCTTGTGGTTAGTGGACATCTGCACTTAGATTCAAAGTAGGTTACTGAAGAATTTCTTCCACAGCTCAACATAAATACCACTGATCATTGTCATTGTAGGGAATTTTTAAATGTTTCCACCTACACTTGGCTCTTATTTCATAACAATAATTTTGGATGCATATTTAGCTATATGCATTTCAGTTCACATTTCAGCCTGTGCAACATGTGCACTAGAAACTATGAATTTCCATTCTTGCATTTCACCGAGACCAGACTGAGTTCAGATTCAATCACATTCAAAGATATCATGAAATATTTACTGAAGATAGACATACAAAGCTGGAGTAACTCAGCGAGTCAGACAGCATCTCTGGAGTAAAAGAATAGGTGATGTTTCGGGTCAAGACCCTTCTCCTGGACTTCAATAGATCATGAATTATGATATGATAACCACCAGTTCTATATACTATTGACTACAATTCTTTTTTGCCATGTTTTTCTGAACATTATTTCCATAGTTCCTGTCATCCTTTGATTGAATGTATTTGTCTTTGGTTTGATCTCCAAGATGAATGGAACTCCTTAATGGAAGCATCTCAGGTTCTCCCTGCTTCCTCCCACCACTCTCACCCCCCCCCCCCCCCCCCGTGGAACTCACTTCTACCAGTGACCCAAGTCTTCATCATCAGTGCCACCCCAATCCCCTAAGGTCCCGCTTATAAGCTTTAAGGCAAAGATAGACAAATTCTTGATTTGAACGGGTGTCAAGGATTATGGGGAGAAGGCAGGAAAAAAGGGATCAGGAGGCAGAGATCAGCCATGATTGAATGGCGGAGTAGACTTGATGAGCCGAATGGCCTAAAACTACTCCTGTAACTTGTGAACTTGTGAAGCTAGGATTTATATGTTTGTGCTCATTCCAATGCCCCCAGCCTCTGAGAGTAAAGTGGTAAGGGATTGTGGATGGAATTGGGTCAAAATTGTTATTAATCTGGAAGCACAGGGGAGGCACTTTCCGTGGGATTAGTGGGGTAAGCAGTGAATAATTGTGGTCTTTCTTCCCTGTCTATCACTTCCACCCCTTATCCAGGTCGCTCTATGGCCGTGTGTTGTAATCAACTTCCATAGCCATCGGTTGTTCATCCCGTTTTTAATGATCAGTTCTTCAGTTTCTGGCACTTCACATTTTCACTGCATAAAATGGAATGTTGGAAGTGTGAGGGGCAGGCACTGTAAGGCTGATGCCCACAAACAACCAGCATAGAAGTGGATAACCACTTTGGGTGCTACTACATTGCATGGGCAGAGGCTTTTCTCAGAGCTGCTATCCCTTGAAGCCTCATTCCTTTGTGCATCCAACCAAAGTTAGATTGGCAAAGTGGCAGCAATTCTAAGCAAATGCTTGCTCAGTGTTTCCCACAGAATTTCTGGTTGTGGATGTAGTGCAGTGCAGGGGATGGCGGACCTGGGGCCGGGTCCAGTGTAGCATGGGCAAGGGAGAATGAGTGGGGACAGCCAGGGGGACAGAACAGATTCATGGATAGAGAGTCTACTCGGGAGAGTGAAAGGACTGAAGCAGTTCCCTATGTAAAATGTGCCAGCAATGATGGCCATCTTGTTATGCTCTTCCTCACCAGATAACTTGAAAAATGAATTCCTTCTGAATGATATGAAGTAAGAATTGCATAAGGCTGCTGCAATTTACAACATTTTGTTTCCATTAAAGACCTGTGTCTAGGTCGATTGCAAACAGTGGATGAAATGCTAACTGATCTGGAAGTCAAACTTGCTCCAGATGCTGCCATAAACTCATTGGCATGCAGTTGTACAGGCAGTCGTCACCCCTCCCAAATGGTGCATGCAGCTCAGCGGAGGTAGTTCATAATTGGAATTGTAGATTTGTGGAAATTGCAACTAATTAGAATAACAAATCATTCTGATCTGTGGGGAAATCAAAGAGAGTTTTTAATTTCAGCTGGTAGCAGTGGAAGTATTAGCAGTTTAAAGAAAGATCAAAATGATTTTTTTTTGCGGATCAAGAATGTTTGAAAACTTGGCTCTAGAGGATATGGACAATGTTTCGACTTTGCGATCTGCTGCCATTCAATACGTTCATGGAAACGAATTGTTGGGTGTGAAGAGAACCAGTATTCGTTTTTTCCGACAAATGGCTTTAAATGATACAAAAAAAATTAATTTACTTTAAAAAAATGTTACCATGTGAGCTGGTAATATTTCTGACCTCTACTAGGAACTGTTTCGTAGTCCATGGGTCTAGGAAGTGTCAGTGGTAACAATGGGGCAGGGATCCTTAGTTCCAGTATTTTTCTTGTAGTTCCGGTGCAGATATATTCTTTTTTCCCCATCTGTGCCTTTGCCCTCTCTCGCACTCTATTTACGATTATGCTCTTTCTGCACTTACCTGAATGCAGCCTTTTCGATTACTTTCTGTGGTGCTTCATTTCTCTGCTGTTTTTCTCTCGCCGCACTCCCTGGTCAGTAAAGGAATTCACTGCCTGAATATTTAACCGCTGGCTGTAAGTGTTTGCAATGGTACACTTAATTTTCCAGTTATTGGAGCCAGGAATGTATGTTAATACTCTGGCACAGGATGAGTTTGCAACTGCTTTGGGCAAATCTGATTTTAAGTGATGCTTTATCATTTGCAATCAAGATCAAGAGTTCAAGAGAATTTATTGTCATGTGTCCTTGATAGGCCAATGAAATTCTTGCTTTGCTTCAGCACAACAGAACATAACAGGCATTGACTACAAAACACATGAATAAATAAACTGATAAAGTGCAAATAACAGATAATGGGTTATTAATGTTCAGAGTTTTGTCCGAGCCAGGTTTAATAGCCTGATGGCTGTGGGGAAGTAGCTATTCCTGAACCTGGTTGTTGCAGTCTTCAGGCTCATATACCTTCTACCTGAAGGTAGCAGGGAGATGAGTGTGTGGCCAGGATGGTGTGGGTCTTTGATGATACTGCCAGCCTTTTTGACGCTGCGACTGCGATAAATCCCCTCGATGGAAGGAAGGTCAGAGCCGATGATGGACTGGGCAGTGTTTACTACTTTTTGTAGTCTCTTCCTCTCCAGGGCGCTCAAGTTGCCGAACCAAGCCAGCATGCTCTCTTCAATCTTTGAGATGGTCATTGCCTTGCCATAATTATGTTGCAGCCATTATGTTTTCTGTAAACCTGTGTATGATACTAGTATTGCACTAGTATTTTAGTACAATATATTAACTTCCTCTGATACTCCAACACATTTCTTGGCTGCAATTTGAGCTGTCTGCACCTGTCACCTTCCACGCTGAGACCTATTCTTAAACTAATTGATGGAAATATGCTTTTTTCCCCTTAGTTTGACATAGAAGTACACAGTCATTCCCATCGTGTATTAGTAGGTAGAGTGTAAACACTAGTGAGGTGCTCTCAACAGTGTAGCCCTTTAGATGCCCTGAAAATCTCAACAATGTACCTTCGATCAGTTTTTCTTGGTGTGGTTTACATTATTGTGTTGATGATTGTGATTGGATTGATAGGGGGTGTAAATGGCAAATTTGGATATGTTATAGTTTTAGAGGCAAGAAGATGTAACTGGGTAAAATTCAGTCAACCACCCAGAGGTTTCTTCTCAACTCTAAGAAAATGTTCTGTACTGTTACAGATTAACCTGCTTTGAGCAATTGTTCTCACTTTGCTAGGTGGCATAGCATCCATCCAGGAATTTAACTTGGGACTTTTTGCTGGGTTTACAAGACAGAACTTCTGCAGATAATGCGAGCCATAGTGTAGATCACAGAAAACATCTCCAGTGTGATATGTCATACCCTGAAATGTCACTTTTTAATTACTCGCATCAATTAAATTTTACCCAACAATTTCCCATGAAATGCTGTTATTTATCTTGCCCACTATGACCTGTGGCTATCGAAAACCTCAAATACAGCCGCATGTATTTGTCTGACTTCTTTGTTCATTGAGATTAGATCACTGTTCATTCCCAGTTTAATAGTCTCAGGGTCACTCCAGTCTGGTGTCGTTCTTCTCTGCCACAGCTCACAATATAAAGTGCTTGGCCCTGTA
Organism: Amblyraja radiata; assembly: GCF_010909765.2. Classification (NCBI taxonomy): domain Eukaryota; kingdom Metazoa; phylum Chordata; class Chondrichthyes; order Rajiformes; family Rajidae; genus Amblyraja; species Amblyraja radiata. The sequence goes on from NC_045976.1 coordinate 26,213,380, forward strand.
CGTTCGTTGTGGGCTACCAATCCTCTCTTGGTGATGAGCCAGCTCTGGACCCACAATATATCGCTTGCCTTTGGTGCTTTCAAATCTTGTTAAACATTGAGAAGTGCTGGCTTAACAGCTAAGGGAGGGCAGTAGATTTAATTAATAGGACGTTTCCTCTAAAGCTACAAGGGATAGCAGAATTAGGCCATTCGGCCCATCAAGTCTACTCTGTCATTCAATCATTGCTGATCTATTTCTCCCTTCTAACCCCATTCTCCTGCATTCTCCCCATAACCTCTGACACCAGTACTAATCAGAAATCTATCCCTGCCTTAAAATCATGGAGTAGAGAATCACTGGCTTCTGGCTACCATCCATTGTGCTCCAGCTTTTGCTAGGTGTGTCCTGCTGCTCAGCCAGGCTTTCTCAGCGGTGGTTGTGCCGGTGTCTGGCACATTGGCTCAAAAGTATGGTTTCTGAAGTACAATAGGTCAGTCGGTTGGTGGGCCAACTCTCCAAACCTTGGAGCTAGTTGTCAGATATTGGTGTGGAGGGCATTGCAGGGCTAACTGGGTTCACAACTTTGTCATGTCTGAATCCAATGGCTAGAACACAGAAAAGTACAGCAAAATAACAAGCCATTTGGCTAACAATATCGGTGCTGAACCTGATGTCAAGATCATCTCCTGTCTATTTGCACCTAACCTATATCCCACCATTCTCTACATATCCATATGTCTATCCAAAAGCCTCTTAAATGCCACTATCATATCTGCCTCAACCTTGAGCACTGGCAACACATTGCAGGCAACCAACACCCCATGTTTAAAATTGGTGCCAAAAACATCTCCTTGAAATGTTTCCCCTCTCACCTTAAAGCTATGCCCTCTAGTATTTGATATTTCCATCCTGGGAAAAAGGTTCTGACTGTCTACCCTATCCATGCCCCTCTATCAGGTCTCTCTGCAACCTCCGGTATTCCAGAGAAAATACTTCAAGTCTGTCCAACATCTCCCTGTAGCTAATAACCCCTAATCCAGGCATCATTCTGTTAAACTATCTCTCCACCTGACATTACATCCGTCCTGTAATGGGGTGACAAGAACTGCACACATTACTCCAAATGCAGCTTAACCAAAGTCCAATAAAGTGGCATTAGGACTTTGTGACGCTGTACGCGTTTACCTCAGAAAGATTATGGAAGGGATGGACTTGTGCCAGATTTTCTACTGAGCTCTGGGAAATTTGTTCTTTTTTCTTCTTCGAAACAGAATTGAAAAGCTCTATAAAGTCATACAGCAATGTAAATAGGCCCCTCGGCACAACTTGCCCATGCCGACCATGCCTACATGTTTATAGAGTCATAGAAACATTTAGAGAGTCATAGAGGCATTTATATAAGGTACACAAAATTGCTGGAGGAACTCAGCGGGTGCAGCAGCATCTATGGAGCGAAGGAAATAGGCGACGTTTCGGGCCGAAACCCTTCTTCAGACTGATGGGGGGTGGGGAAAGAAAGAAGGAAAAAGGGAGGAGGAGGAGCCCGAGGGCGGGCGGATGGGAGGGTGGGAGGAGACAGCTAGAGGGTGAAGGAAGGGGAGGGGACAGCACAGGCTAGCCAAATTGGGGGAATTCAATGTTGATGCCATAAGGGCGCAAGGACCCCAGACGGAATATGAGGTGCTGTTCCTCCAATTTCCGCTGTTGCTCACTCTGGCAATGGAGGAGACCCAGGACAGAGAGGTCGGATTGGGAATGGGAGGGGGAGTTGAAGTGCTGAGCCACCGGGAGGTCATGTAGGTTAAGGCGGACTGAGCGGAGGTGTTCGGCGAAACGGTCGCCCAACCTACGCTTGGTCTCACCGATGTAAATTAGCTGACATCTAGAGCAGCGGATGCAGTAGATGAGGTTGGAGGAGATACAGGTGAACCTTTGTCGCACCTGGAACGACTGCTTGGGACCTTGAATGGAGTCGAGGGGGGAGGTGAAGGGACAGGTGTTGCATTTCTTGGCATTTATATAGTTATAGTCTCTATGCTTCTTGCTTGATGAATATTGCATTTGTTGCCTCTTTGAGATGTGGGAATTCCGTAATCCAAGGGCTAATCTGTGGTTCCAGAGCAGGTTGCTTGGACAAGAGGATGTAGAGGTGCTCTCAGTGGATTGGGATCACTTTTGCATATCAGGTGCATCCATGTTGGCTTGTCATTGGATTTAAAATGACCCTCTTGCGTTGTGGAATATTAGATTCGAAAGGCAACGGTTTGAAAGGTTTGTTTTGAAACTGCTTTAAACCACGATGCTTCTCATTCTTCACATCTCTGTGGCCGGAGGACATTCCACATCAATAAATCCTTCTTTGTTAAGTCAACGCATCCTGTTTTTCATTACTTTGGATTACCATCTGACAAAGTATAGAAATCATTTGGAAATTATTACCACTTCTGGGATCACGATCGTACTCTTGTTTAAAAAAAAAAGAAGGAAATTATCCGATTTGCTGTGTGTTTTTCTGCTGATATAGACAAAATAAAGGCAAGCAAAATGAATGCATGTGCAAAACTGCTTTGGTCCATATCCATAACATTTTTCATGTGGCTTTAGTTCTAGGAAGTGGAGACATTTCTGTAACAATAATTTAACCAATGGTCTCTGCTGTTCAAACAGAAACATCCAGTTTGTGGACTTCCATCTGTGCTCCAAATGGGATGAAGGTCCCAACTATGTCAGGAGCTGAGTTCCAGAATCAGACTCAGTTGTTAATTGTGCACAATATTCATTTGCATTTCACTGCAATGAACAACCAGACTTGAACATTTATAAATGTAATTTCAATGTTAGATTTGACTTTTTTTTATTTTTAATATATTTTTTTATTAAAGGTAATCAATTACAATGCTTCAAACAACTTTATATCAAATTAATTCAATTTGCATTAAGTAAAACACTAGTAATACTTATCTACTATTTTTTTAGAAATAATGATAGAGAAAGAATAGAACAGTTATAAATCATTAAGAGAGTGATTAAATAATAATTTGATTATATATAAGAAAGAAAAAAGAAACGAAAAAAAAAAATGAAAAAGAAAAAAGAAAAAAAAAAAAAAAAAAAAATTGAGAAACCACAATATGTATTATTAATAACACTACTACAAGTGATATTATCGATAAAGATATATGTTAATTCCAATATAAAAATGAATTATTCTCACCAAATCCCGCAGGGTGCACGCCGAGCTGTGTTGCCAAGAACAGCTACTTCTCTAAATACTGTATATATGGAGACCATATCTGTTCAAAAGAATTATACTTGTCCAATAGGACAAATCTAATTCTTTCCAGATGTAACGTCTCCATCATCTCTGTTGCCCACATTTTGGTTGTGGGGGATAATGTTCCCTTCCAAAATTTCAATATGATTTTTTTCCCAATTATCAAACAGTAATCAAAGAAATTTCTTTGATTTACTGTAAGTGATAGATGTAAATCCGGAATTCCAAATATTATTAGCTTTGGGTTAGGGTCCAATTTAACTTTGATGACTTCAGAAATAACTTTAAAAATTTCTGTCCAGTAATAATTCAATTTAGGACATGTAACGAAACTATGTATTAAATTTGCCTCTGCTTTCTTGCACTTATCACAAATAGCGGAGAGATTCGGAAAAATACTATTTAATTTAGTTTTCGAATAATGTAACCTATATAATACTTTAAATTGTATCAGTATATGTCTGGCGTTTAATGAACACCGGTGTATTCGTTGTAGACTTTCTTCCCAGTTTTCTTTTGTTATAGCCAATCCCATTTCATTTTCCCATGCTTGACGATATATTTCCGTTATTGGATTCTCCTTATCCAAAATGATGTTATATATATAGGCTATTAATTTTTCTGCATTTGGATATAAATTAAACAGTTCGTCTAACAATCCTGCTTCTTTATTTTTATAATCTTGTGTATTGGATTTAATATAATCTCTAATTTGTAAATACCTAAACAAATGTTGTGGAGACAATCCATAAATATCTTGTAACTCCTGGAATAAAAGAAATTTTCCTTTTCTATAAAGGTGTTCTATCCTTGTAATTCCTAAATCATCCCATTGTTTAAACCCCCCATCTAATATAGCAGGTTTAAACGATGGATTATTCATAATTGGTAATCTAAATGAGAGATTATCCAAATGTAGAGTCTTAACTATTTGTTTCCAAATACGTCTATTATTATATATTATTAGGTTGTCTTTATAATTTTTTTTTTGTACTTCCGTTGGTGCAAAAATTATCGAACCTACATTGAAAGGTAGACAGTCTTCCTTTTCTATATTTAACCATGTCGGTTCATGATCCATATTTACCCACCAGAAATTCATATTCTTAATCTGAACAGCCCAAAAATAATATAAAAAGTTTGGAAGTGCTAATCCTCCATTTATCTTAGCTTTGCATAGATGTTTTTTATTTATTCTGTGATTTTTATAATCCCAAATAAAACTATTGACAATATTATCAATTTAAAAAAAAAAAGTTTTCGGAAGAAAAAAAGGAATAGCCTGAAACAAATATAACAACTGTGGTAGAAATACCATCTTTATGGCACTTATTCTACCAATCATGGATATAGGAAGTGTTTTCCAATATAAAATATTTTTTCTAAGTTTATCTAATAGTTGAGAATAGTTGGATTTTATTAATGAGTTATGAGTTTTAGTTACGTTAATCCCTAAATATTTAAGTTTGTCTGTAACTACTTTTAATGGGTATTGTTGTAATGTATTTAGATTTATTCCTGTTATTGGCATAATCTCGCTTTTATCCCAATTAATCCTATACCCAGAAAATGCACCAAACTTAGTTATAATGTTTAGCAGGTTGGGAATACTAATTTCCGGTTTTGTAATATAAATCAAAACATAATCTGCATATAAAGAAATTTTATTAATTGTTGTATCAGTATTATAGCCATATATTTCAGGTTCAGATCTAATTTTTCCGCCAATGGTTCTATCACCAATGCGAACAATAAGGGTGATAACGGACATCCCTGTCTGCATCCCCTAGAGAGTTTGAATTTGGCTGATAAAATTTGGTTAGTCAAAATTCTTGCCATAGGATTCGAGTATAAAATTCTTACCCATTTACAAAATCTATCCCCCAATTGAAACTTTTCCATTATATTAAATAAATACATCCATTCCACCTGATCAAACGCTTTTTCTGCATCTAGTGATATAACCGCTAGTTCCGTATCTCGTATTCTTTTTGAATATATAATATTAAACAAACGTCTGAGATTATGGGATGAGTAACGTTTTGGGATAAAACCTGTTTGATCATAATGTATTAATTTAGAGATCACTAAACTTAATCTCCTAGATAAGACCTTAGTTAATATTTTTTGGTCTGTATTTAAAAGGGCAATCGCTCTATATGATCCAGGATCTTCCAAATCCTTATCTACTTTAGGGATGAGTGTAATTGTGGATTCATTTAGAGATTCTGGTAATTTTCCTTGGTCATATGCATATCTATACATTATTTGTAATCTTGGAGAAATCAGATCTTGAAATTTTTTATAAAATTCTGCACTCAGGCCATCTGGGCCCGCTGCTTTTCCGTTCTTTAGCGAACTAATTGATTCTATAATGTCTTTTACTGTTATTTCAGCATTTAACAATTCTCTACCTTCCTGATCTAAGCTATTGATTTGACATTCTTGTAAAAATATTTCCATACTATCTGTTTGTCCTGTTAGTTTTGATGAATAAAGATTTTTATAATATTGTAAAAATCTATCATTAATATCTTTTGGAGTAATTAATATATTTCCATACTCAGATCTAATTCCGTGTATCATCTTCTTATCTTCTAATTTTCTAAGCTGTCGTGCTAGTAATTTTTGTGGCTTATCTCCAAATTCAAAATACACTTGCTTAGTTTGTTGAAAAAGTTTAATCACTTGATTAGAATATATTTTATTTAATCTATATTTTACTGATGCAATTTTATTACTTAACTCTTTGGAAGGCTGTTTTATATTTTCATTATCTAGACGTTTTATCTCATTTTCTAAATTTTGTTCTATTTTTCGATTTTCTTTATTGAGATGTGCTTGTGCGGATATTATTGCGCCACGCATGAATGCCTTAAATGTGTCCCAAAATAGTGATGGAGAAGTTTCAGGATTATCATTAGTTTCAAAAAATAATTTAATCTGATCCATCACATATTTACAACAGCCATTGTCCTTTAATATCTGAGGGTTAAATCTCCAGGTAGTAGTTTTATTAGATATATCTTTTAATTTTATCTTAAATGTTAATGGCGCATGATCCGAGATGATAATATTATGATATTTTGCATCATACGTAAAAGGAAGTAATTTAGAATCTATTAAAAAATAATCTATCCTCGAATAGGTTCCATGTACGGGCGAGAAAAAAGAATATTCTCGTCCGGATGGATTATCTAACCTCCAGATGTCTTTAATATTAGATGTATTGATAAAAGCATTTATGAATTTACTTGATTTCGAGGCAGCTTTCCTTTTTGCAGAAGATCTATCTAGATAGTTATCTAAAGTACAATTTAAATCACCTCCAATTATTAAATTGTGTTGAGTGGATATAGGAATATTATTAAATATTTTCTTAAAAAATAGTGGATTATCAAAATTAGGGGCATATATATTCATTAAAATTACCTTTTTTGAATATAATTCCCCTGTAATTATTACATATCTGCCTTCTTTATCCTCTATAATAGAACTTTGTATGAAAGGTATACCTTTGCGAATAATTATTGCAACTCCTCTAGATTTATGAATAAATGTAGAATGATACACCTTAGAAATCCATTTAGCTGTTAATCTATGTTGAGCATCTTTTTTAAGATGAGTCTCTTGAAGGAAAATGACATCTGTCTTCAATCTGTTCAACTGAGCTAACACCTTTCCCCTTTTAATTGGTTCATTAATTCCTTTTACATTCCAACTGCAGAAGGTTACTCCATCACCCCCAGTCTTCACCTTTATATCATGCATTTTACTATTAGGGTGGCTTTTTTTGGAGTAGCCTTCTTGACTCCCCCAGCTCCCCGTTGCACCCGGACATCAATCCAATGAGAATTTCTATCCACCTTAATCCGCATCTATGTCTTCTTAAACTAAATACATAATATCCTTCACATCTACATTCAAATAATATATAATATAAGATCAATAAAAAACAAAAACAATAAGAAATATCAATAATAAAAAATAAGTAAAGGGTGTTAATAGGGTGCTCAGAAAAAAAAGAAACTACACTTGTATAGTGTGTAGTATGTGAAGGTGAAAGCCACACTAACGTGGCCATTAATCTAAAGACTTCCGTTTTTTTAATTAAAAAAAAAAGATGTTAATTATACCAGCTCCTATCTCAAATGCTATATATATTGGGGTGGGGTACTAACTTTATATACTTAGTACTTAGTAATTATTTCTATTATTCATATTACTATTTGCTAATTACTAATATCAATTGTATTTAATACTATAATATGTAATACTATTATCATGGAATAATTAAATATTTTCTAATAATTAATACAGAACTACAACTAAATGTCCATTATTCCACTTCCTTCTAAGTGAGTATTTCATAACCACAGGTCGATGATAAAAGTTCAGTCCTCTCCTTCTCCCTCGGGTTCTTCCTCCGCATCTTCTCTCTCTTCATCTTCTGGCTTTTGCTGTATGCCTTGGGCGAATTTCAATGCTTCAGTATGCTTAACGAAACGATATTCCTTGTCATCATAAGTTACTCTCAGTGTTGCTGGGTACATCAAGCCATATCTCAGATCCTTAGTATTCTGTAAATTCCTCAGGATACCTTTTGTTTCTTTAAATAGTGATCTTTTCTTGGCCACTTCTGCTGGGTAGTCTCAAAAAATACTGATGTTGTCTCCCTCGTATTTCAGGTTTCTCTTTTTTATTATTATCTTCATCATTTCTTCGAAGACATGGTCAAAGGCCACTTTTACAATCATTTGTCTGGGCGATGAACCTATCCCAGGGGCCCGTCTTAGAGCCCTATGTGCACGGCTCAACAGGGGTTCATGATCCAAATTCAGAATATCCATTAAAAGTTTTGCAACAAATTTTCGAGGATCTTGACTCCCCTCACGACCTTCGCTCAGACCAACTATACGCAAATTTTTACGGCGTTGGCGTCCCTCCAGATCAATACATTTCTCGTTTGTTTTACGTAATAATTCTAAGAGGCGTTTGTTCTCGGCACGGAGTTTTTCGGTCTCCTTAGTATTCACTTCAGCAATCTTAGTTAGCTCTTTAATTGCTTCGCCTTGTTGGTCTAGCGAAATTATAGTAGGATCTATCTTGTCATCCAGCTTTCTTTCCATCCCAGCTGCTATATCCTTTACCTCCTCAATTTGAGTTTGTAACTCGGCATTAGCCTTTTCCTTCCACTCATCCATCATACTTTTTACCGTCGATATAACTTGTTTTATTAAGTCTTCTTTATTTTTCTCGTGAGACACCAGCATATCCGCTTTTAAACTTTTTATCTCCTCCATATACTCCTTCCTCTGCTTCTTTATCTCCTCCATATACTCCTTCCTCTGCTTCTTTATCTCACCTAGAATGGTAGTCTTGAGTTCCTCCATTTCAGCTTTCCTCTGTGAGACATCTTCTTGAGAAGCAGAAGCAGCACCCGAGCTGAGGCCAGTTTCCCTTCTCGTAGATTTTTTTCCAGTGGTGGGGGGAGGGGAGCGCTGGGTCATAATTTCTTCTTAAAATCGCGCGCCTGATGACGTCACGCACCTTTTAAACGCTGCCGGAGCCGTTCGCAATCGATCTCCTGTGGTAAGTGCGTTTGTTTGACCCTTTTACCCCCGTTTTAAATTCAGTTTTTTTCGGAGCTGTAATGGCGCGATTCCACTCACATCGTGGCGCCAACCGGATTTGACTTTTCAGCGTCATTGAGTCACACGGCATGGAAACAGGCTCTTCAGCCAAACTCATCCATGCCAACAGTGATGTCTACCTAAGCCAGTCTCATTTGCCTGCTTTTGGCTCGTGTCCCTCTAAATCTTTACTATCCAACATACCTGTCTAAATAACATTGAAATTATACTCAGCTTCCTCTGGCAGCTCATTCCATGCAAACCAGTCTCTCGGTACGACAAAGTTGCCCCTCGGGTCCTTATTCAATCTTTCCCATCTTAACATAAACCTATGTTTTCTAGTTTTAGATTTTGTGCCTTGGAATTAAAACTGTGATCTATCCCAGTTTTATGTACCTCGAGAAAGGCTGTTCCAGACATTTATTTTGGTGGCAATTCTTGGATTTACTGTTGTCATATTTCAACACATCACATTAGCTCATGCCTCACTAACCATATGAATATTGAGAGCACTGTCCAATAATAAACATTGCTTTTTGCAAAGAGCTTAACTTCTGAATCCTGATTTAGATCGAAGTGAGCATTAAAGGGCCTGTCCCACTTGGCCGTCATTTGTGCGCCATTTACCGACCTGGTAGCGTGTGGGTAGTGCGGGACGGGTGCATGGAGTGGCGTGGTGGAGTGTGGAGTTGCACGCGGTATCGCGCAGCGCTCCAGGATTTTGTTTTGCACAAAATCTTCGCTTGCCACCTGCCTTTCACGTAAATGACGGCCAAGTGGGACACCCTGAAGCGGCGCACTGTCTCACCTCCAACAGCAGCAGAAGCAGGCAAGCGATCGTCGAGCTCGGCCTGGGGCTCACGGCCGTTGCGGATCCGGATCCGCTCCCACTCCTCCCAGAGTGGGGCCAAGACGATTGGAGATGGACACAAAATGCAGGAGTAACTCAGCGGGTCCGGCAGCATCTCTGGAGAGAAGCAATGGGTGACGTTTCGGGTAGAGACCCTTCTTCAGACTGAAGAAGAGTCTTGACCCAAAACATCATCCATTCCTTCTCTCCAGAGATGCTGCAGGTCCCGCTGAGTTACTCCTGCATTTTGTGTCCATCTTCAAATGATGTCACGCGCTCCAGACGGCTGTGCGGACGCATGATGACGCGTGCGACCGTCGCACGTCAGTCACTACCGGCCTGTTGCGTAAATGACTGCCAAGTGGGACAGGCCCGAGAGAAAGCATTGTTTGAGTGAGCTTGAAGATAAAGTAACACTTTTTTTGCTCATTTTATCAGCTACTGTGTGCAGACTAAGAAAATGTGCACCTTCACGATTTGTTGGAATTCGATAAGACAACTGACTTTCTGGAGTTTATGGTGGAACTGTTTGATCAAGGAATATATTCTATTGTGCTTGCTCTGACTAATTCAAATAAATACTGGGAACATACAGGCCAGCCACTGGCAGTTTGGATTACAGACAGTTGGCACATTGAGTGTAAGTCCGGCTTGAAGAATGTGTAGGAAAGAACTGCAGATGCTGGTTTAAATCGAAGGTAGACACAAAATGCTGGAGAAACTCAGCGAGACAGGCAGAGATGCTGCTTACAGAAGATAGCCACTCACTCCATTAACTACCTAGCTTCTCCACAAGATCTTTGTGTTGTAAGTGCTTGCTGCTTTTGTTTGAGCCTTTGGCATCTGCAGTTTTTTTTAATTAATTCTAATGTTGCCATTTTCTTGTTTTGTTAGTAATGCAGTCAGTTAAATGTTGCCTACGAGCTTTTTACCCTTTTTACCCTCGTCTAAAATGATAAATTAACTGAGAATGAGTGCACATATGATTTGGTTTGATGGACAAAATTGAATTACCTTAATTAATTTGTATTCATCAGCAAAACATTACTCTCTTTGGTCAGAAATAGTATTCCGGAATTCTATCTCCTGAACAATAAATACTGGAGACACAGGAAGCTGCAGATGCTGGAATCTTGTGTAAAACACAAAGTACTGGGGTAAATTAATGCCTCAGGCAGCTTCTCTGGAGAACCTGGACAGGTGACGTTTCGGGTTGGGACCCTCTTCCAGACATGCTACTAAATTACTCCAGCACTACGTGTTTTCAAACAATGAATACTATTATTTTTACCTGATTATGTTTAGAAATTCCATTGCCGCGGTGATTTTGATTCAGTGTGTATCCACTCTTATCGTCTCTAACCAATATTCCTACTGATGAATGCATAATCTCCACCTTGGCCGCAGCATTGCAGAACCCTGTCTTAAATGGGAAATATGATCATGTAATTGAGCTATCCTTGATATTTTGTTTTGCACAAAAACCGAAGTAATATTAAATGAAGGTAGAAGGGACTGGAAACGGAATGATAATTTCTAGCAGAAAAAGAAGTCCTCACTGCCGACTGTGGGGGCCCCCAGTGTGAGACACTCTGGGAATTAATTCAGCAAAATTGGTCATGCATCTAACTTGCATGATTTGAGTATTACCAGCGAAATAGGAAATATTACATTCCACACTTGGAAATATCCAAGCCACTGATTAATGCACCTCAAGGATCATTTGGTTAGCTCTCCCATTAAAACAAAGCATCCAGAGGTGTCATTGCACAGGAATGCCATGAATACAGAAGGGGAAAGAATGAAACATTAAAACACACGTTATAATATGACCTGAGAAGAAACCCCCCCCCCCCCCCCCCCTCCCCAAGTGGTGATTTAAATCTGGTGTTTTAACTACTCGCTTGTTGGGAATGTCGTGTCTGATGCTTGGTTACTTCAGCGGTGAGCCCATATTGTGGGTTGAAATTGCAGCATCTTGCCCTGTTCAAATCATGGCTCGCATCCTTACTTCCTGGTTCGCTTTACACAGTCAACATGCAAATAAATTGATTCTGATATATTTAATTCTGGAACTCAGGAGCTTGCAATGTAATTTGCTGTGTAAATGGTAAGAGGACAAAGTAAAACACTTTTTTACAAATCAATCTAATTTGTGAAATAAACAGGCCCTTCGGCTCACCAAGTCCACGCAGACCAGTGATCCCTGTACACTAACACTATCCTACACACACTAGGCACAATTTACAATTTTACCAAGCCAATTCGCTTGCAAACCTGTATGTCTTTGGAGTGTGGGAGGAAACCAGAGCACCCAGAGAAAACCCATGCAGTTCACGGGGAGAATGTACAAACTCCATTCAGACAGCACCCGTAGTCAGGATCGAAGCCGGGTCTCTGGCTATGTAAGGCAGCAATTCTACTGCTGCACCACTGTGCTGCCCAATTATTCCATAAAAGGGCAAAAAAGCGGTAGTAACTCAGCAGGTCAAAAGACAGCATCTCAGGAGCAGCCTTCCAGGGCATCGTATGGCCGCGTGGGGCCGGTCCCATTGAGAAGCGTGGAGGGGTATGGAGTTGTGCGCGACATCGCACGGCGCTCTGAAATTTTTGTAGCGAACAAAATCTTCGTGCGCCAACAACCTGTTGCGTAACTGATGGCCAAAGTGGGACAGGCCCAAGACCCTGGCGTGACGCAACGTCTCACCTCCAACAGCAGGAGAAACAGGCAAACGATCGGCCGTTGCAGTCCGGATCTGCCCGCACTTCTACTCCCAGAGTGGGGCCAAGAAAATTGAAGATAGACACAAAATGCTGGAGTAACTCAGCGGGATCAGCAGCATCTCTGGAGAGAAGCAATGGGCGAAGTTTCGGGGCAAGACCCTTCTTTCTGACTGAAGAAGAGTCTCAACCCGAAACATCACCCATTCCTTCTCTCCAGAGATGCTGCCGGGCCCGCTGAGTTACTCCGGCATTTTGTGTCCATCTTCAAATGACGTCACACGCTCCAGACGGCTGTGCAGTCGTATGAAGTCGCGCGCGACCTTCGCGGAACCATCGCGCCCCAACGCGACCACGAGGTCGCGTAATTAGCGTGCCAAGGACACGTAAGTTGGACAGGGGCTTTAGTGTTAATCTGTTTCCAACAAAATACCAGAGAGCTCTGTGCCTCAGAGTAGTAAACATTGCATGGTTCCTCTACTGGCACATATATGGACAATGAATGCTAGGCCTCAGCTCACCAGCTAGGCCTCAGCTCACCGATATGCGCTTGGATCCTGAACTTTCTCACGGAGCGACCGCAGGCAGTGAGACTGGGCCCGCACCTGTCCTCCACCATCACCCTGAGCACCGGCACACCACAGGGTTGTGTACTAAGCCCCATGCTCTACTCCCTCTTCACTCATGACTGTGTCCCTGCATTCGACACCAACACCATCGTGAAGTTTGCAGACGACACAACAGTGATTGGGCTGATCACCAACGGTGATGAAACAAACTACAGAGCGGAGGTGCAGAACCTGGCGGACTGGTGCGCCAATAACAACTTGGCACTAAACACCTCCAAGACCAAGGAGCTGATTATTTATTCATGTGTGTATATATTTACATCATGGTATATGGACACATTTATCCGTTTTGTAGTAAATGCCTACTATTTTCTGTGTGCTTAAGCAAAGCAAGAATTTCATTGTCCTATACAGGGACACATGACAATAAACTCACTTGAACTTGAACTTGACTTCAGGAGGTCCCATTCTGGAGAATACGCCCCAATCTCCATTTACGGGGTAAGTGTGGAGAGAGTGTCCAGCTTTAAGTTTCTGGGCACTCACATTTCAGAAGACCTCACATGGTCCACAAACACCGCCGCGCTGTTCAAGAAGGCACAGCAACGACTGTTCTTCCGGAGGACATTAAAAAAGACTGGTCTGCCCCAACAGCTGCTGACAACGTTCTACCGCTGCACCACAGAGAGCATACTAACGTATGGCATCTCTGTGTGGTATCTCAGCTGCACGGAGGCGGAGAGGAGAGCTCTTCAGCGCGTCGTCAACAGAGCGCAGCGGATCATCGGGACAGAGCTATCAGCCTTGGAGGGCATCTACCACACGCGGTGCCTCAGGAAGGCCCTCAGCATCCATAAGGACTCATCACACCCCTGCCACGGTCTGTTTCAACTACTTCCCTCCGGCAGACGTTACAAGGCCTTCTACGCCCGAACCTCCAGACTCAGGAACAGTTTTATCCCAAGAGCTATAGCGGCTCTGAACCGGCCCTAATGAGTGCCCCCCCACCCACCCCCTTTGGACAGTCTCCCTCAGATGGTCACGTCAATCAATTCAGCTTGTTTATTTATGTATTGTATTTATTTACCTTTCTTGTACATCAGTGGAGCTGCACACTAAATCTCGTTGCACTGACGTGCAATAACAATAAAATATATTATTATTATTATTATTATTATTATTATTATGAAGTAAAGTATGAGGTTGAATTTATTCTTGATGCCTTTCCAAAGCCACAGAATCATGCAGAGTAAAGTATCCAAATAGCTGCCTAAATAAATGTTGCACCCAAACTCTCGAAGCATTGATTTATTAAGGATTCTCCTTGGTTTGAAAAATTGATTCAACCTCCGCAACTGTGAAGTTGGTTCTGATATATTTAATTCTGGAACTCAGGAGCTTGCAATGTAATTTGCTGTGTAAATGGTAAGAGGACGAACTGACATAATTACATGCACGTGCATGTGTACATGTACACGTGTGTTTGTGTACATTTGCATGTGTACAAGCTCCTGCGTTCCGGAATTAAATATATCGGAACTAAGTTCACTGTGGAGGAGGTTGAACCAATTTTGCAAACCAAAGAGAATCCTAAATACTCTGTATAAATCAATGCCCTGAGAGAAATATTTATTTAGACGGCTATTTGGATACTTTATTGATCTTTCAATTAAAACTGCATTAGATTGGTCACAAGGAATTGCTGGTCAACAGGAACAACAAGTGTACGCTTCTGTACTGGGTATTTTTGAAAGTATAAAACTATTTTTAAACATAATTCAACGTATCTTAAAATGATAATTTTTGCTGGCAGCAAAAGTTGATGAAAAATTACAAAATTCAATTCAATAAATCTGTGGCTTCATTCTTTAAGCCCCACTCAAACCACATTATCTAATATGTAATTCATTCAGTCGGCGATGGTTCCAAAATGAAATCATAAAATATTCCAGCACCCCTCAAGACCACAACTACTTCAGTCTGCAATATCATTGTGTCAACTTCTGGCACTTTATCAAAAGAACTTTAAAAAGTTGATTTTTTGGCTTTCCCTATCAAACAAGCTTACGACAATGGAAAACCAGTGATCAGAAGGTCTAATGAACATGCACATGTGGCAGCAACAAGGCCCACATGAACAACAAGAAGCGACTGGGAATGTTATGACTGATTTATGGACATTCATTGCACTAGTTCACACTTTTACAGCAATCGCTTCCCCTGCTGATTTGCCTTTATGTATTGATCATTTCTTACTTTAACTGCACAAAATTATGGACTTGTTGGTGAACTTCAAGTGCTCTAGGGTAACAGGAAGGCATTTGAAACATGGCATATAATTGTAAATTGTTGGCAACCGTTAACTTAGCCAGACTATCCTCTTATTTTGTTAGCTGTTCACAGATTTCAATCTATGCTCTGTAAATGAAAAGTACTGTTGCAGCCAGAGTTTCTAGACATTGACATTACTCATTCTGGGGTCTCGCTGTGGAACACAATGTGAAAATTGAGCCCACTGTTTACAACCCTTGGACAGAAAAGTAAAATCTCTTACGTATCATAAAGTAAATGCTGGATACTGCTAGATTTCTGGTAAATTTCTGGTATCTAGTCTGGTCTATGTGTGACTTCAGGCACACCAATTGGTTCATTTTTAATTGCCCTCAAAATTCTGAGATGGAAAATAAATGTTGGCGATGCCATAAGGAGGAAGGAATGTTGGTGGAAGGGGAGGAGGAGGAACTTGCATTCCTTCTTCTTGCTTCACAATGATCCCATCCTCATCTTGCATCTTTAGCCTCATTAACTCTGGCATGTGTGTAACCATCTATCTACCCGCCACCACTCCCGCCCCCCTACCTGCATTCACCTATCACTCACCACCCTTTGTCCTGCCCCTCCTTTCCTCCAGCTTTGCTACCCCCACCCCCCTGGTCCCTCACCCACCACCATCATAATCAAGCCGGAAATGTCACATCCATGTTCTCCAGAGATACATTGTGCTCACCTAGAAAACAGCGAACATAGTTATTTTTTTGTATATCTTTCATTAATTTGTTCTATATCTTTCTACATTATCGTCTATTACTCTTGTTTCCCTTTCCCGTGATTTTCAGTCTGAAGTAGGGTCTTGACCCGAAACATCACCCATTCCTTCTCTTCAGAGATACTGCCTAACCTGCTGAGTTACTCCAGCACTTTGTGTCTGTCTGCTGCATGACACGCTGAGTTACTCCAGCACTTTGTGTCTGTGTGCCGCAAGACACGCTGAGTTACTCCAGCACTTTGTGTCTGTGTGCCGCAAGACACGCTGAGTTACTCCAGCACTTGCCTTTAACATTTTTCTGGCTTTCGCAATGACATGAGTGAATATTTATTTTTTTAAAACACACGTGCTTCATATAAGTGTTTTGTACTAATGAATCTGTAAAAATAGTCAAAGTGCCTGACATTTGAAAGTGTAATTGTAAATTCTGAAACCCCTCGTACAGAAGTACAGTATGCAGTTGTTTTTTTGTTGGCAATCATGTGTTCAAAATAAACTCAGTTTTATCTAGAGGAAGAACAAATTTTTGAAGCAGGTGGTCACAAAGTGCTGGACTAACTCAGCGAGTAGGGCAGCATCTCTGGAGAACATGGAAAGGTGACATTTCAGTTTGGGACCTTTGTTCAGACTGGCTATAGGAGGTGGGGTGAAGGGGGGGGGGGGGGGGGGGGGGGATGGGAAGAAAGCTGGGAGAGAGCTGGAAGAAGGGTCCTGACCCGAAACATCACCTCTCCTAGGTCTCCGAGAGGTTCTGCCTGACCTGCTGAGTTACTCCAGCACTTTGTGAGTTTTTGTGCAAGCCTGCATCTGTTGTTCCTTGTTCCTAAAGTTTTGAAAGATGTCTGGGTGGTCTCTTACATCTCAACTACCATAGAATTGAGTCTTGTTGATGCTTGTAAGGGTTCCGGTCTTACACTGTGCTCTCGTCTTGGCACATTTGGTGATGTTGTATATACAATAACTGTTCAGGAACATGATATTACTTATGGCTATGAAGAAGGCATAACCTAAGGGCATGATCTGAAAGTACAGCAGTTGGCAATATAAGTTCTGTTCATTAAATAAGGTCAGGAAATCTGGGTTAAAAATGATGTCAAGAAACCACTCTGATTGTTGTAAAAACCCATCTGTACCCATTGTGAACTTTAAAGGATGAAATCTGCTTCCCTTTCCCTCTGTAGCAAATAGTTGACTGCAGACCACAAACAATGTGCCTTTTAAATCCTTGCACGTTATTAAACTAAAGGCAGATTATCGATTCAATTCTGGTCTTGTTAATAATGCTCAAACCCTATGATTGAAACAGAAAGATAGATCCCAGTGAAACCACAAATGTGTCTAACCCCTTTAATTACACTGTGCCTTAGTTTAATTCAAGATAGACACAAAAAACGCCTGTAACTTGGAGTAACTCAGCGGGACAGGCATCATCTCTGGAGAGAAGGAATGGGTGACGTTTTGGGCCGAGACCCTAGTTTAATTTAGGTTAGTTTAGAGTTACAGTGCGGAAACAGGCACTTCAGCCCACCCAGTCTGCGCCGACCAGCGTTCCCTGCACATTAACTCTATCCTACACACATTAGGGACAATTTACATTTATACCAAGTCAATTAACCTACAAATCTGTCCGTCTTTGGAGTGTGGGAGGAATCCAAAGACCTCTGAGAAAACCTACGCAGGTCACGGGGAGAACGTACAAACTCTGTACAGACAGCACCCGTAGTTAGGATCGAACCTGGGTCTCTGGTGCTGTAAGGCAGCAACTCTACCACTGCGTCACCGTGCCACCCCGTGGCAAGGTACTAAATCGCACTATTGCTGTACAACATGTGGACTATGTAGTTAGGTGACTTCACATGGTGTGTATGAACATACAGCTTTGATCGTACTAAACATTCAGTTCCACCACCACCACCAATGCACGTTGACTGTAATAGCATCTCCGAAGCACATGCTCCCTACAACCAAGAAGGATGAGAGCATATGGCACCACCATATGCAGGTCCACCTCCAAGTCTCACACCATACTAACTTGGAAAATATGTTGCCAGACCTTCATTACTGTTGGGTTTCAATCCTGACACTCCATCCTCAAATGCATTGTCGGAACACAATTAAAATCATTAAAACTGCGCATGCGCAGATTGGTCTCCTCTCCTGTCTGTCACCCCACGGCCGGGACGGCGACACCACTTCCTGCACCATCGCCGCACTGATTGGCCACATCCGCTGTCGGTACCCGGCAGGGCCCGCCTCACCCAGCATTGCCCGGCGCCTCAGTCGGTCAGTAGCGGCTGGAGGGGATGGTCACACTTGCCGGAGGGCACGGTCACAGCTGCAGCCGCCGGAGGACGTGACCTGTGGCGAGGAGAATACTCCAACGTGAAAGAGAAAGCTGAAGGAGCGGAGTGCCTAGGAGACTGGGGGAGAGCAAGGAGCGGAGCGACTAGGAGACCCGGGGGAGAGCAAGTGGATGGATATGACTTCCTCCGTGCGGCCCGTGTGCCCGCCTCTCTCCACTGATTAGTGATCCGTGTTCTATCGGGATCAGCGTTCGCGTGGGGGAGAGGAGGTGCCGCTTGTGGGGGCTCGGGCCCAGACCAAGTGGGACCCATTGGGTTCTTGTCACATGGGAGGTTTTGTCACCCAAAGCAATATTGCACCACTCACCCATAGCCTCCAACTGCACTGATGTGACAAAAACTTGTTAAAAAATAAGATCAATGTGAACGCATCTCGCTCTACCTCTTCAGTCCCTTATTCACCTCCATTTTCCTCACTCTCCCCACCTCCTTCTGCTTCCTCCCCTCGCCCCCTCTCTCCCCTCCCCTCTCTTCCCCCTCCTCTCCTCCATTACCTGGTGAGATGGCTCTCCTGGTAAGGAATGAAATTCAATCCATGGCAAGGAATGACATAGGATCAGAAGGTATAGAATCAATGTAAAAATGGCCCGATTGGAGTTATATAGAGGCCTACGAACAGTAGCCAAGATGTATGGTAAGTGGGGGAGGTTAGGGGGGAGAAGGGGGATAGAGGTAGAGCAGGGGGATAGGGAGGGGAGAGGTGTTATGGAGGGAGGGAGTGACTGAGGGTAGGGGAAAGGAGAGGAAGAGAGAGGTGAGGGAGGAAATGGGGGAGGGGAGAAGGACGGGAAAGAAAAGCGAGCTAAGACGAGCGGGAGGGAGTCCTGGGGGGTGAGGGGGAATGGAGGAGGATAGTAGGAGGAGGGATGGCGAGGTGATGAAAATATTAAATGCAAAGTTATTAACCTTATCTTCTGCCGTTAGTGCGGGCCCGTCAGCCGATCAAGCGCAGTTGGGGGCTATCGCTCAGTGGTGGAATATTGCGTTGGGGGACAAGGCCTCCCATGTGACAGGGACCCAACGGGTCCCACTTAGTCTAGTTGAGGTTTATAAAATTATGAGGGACCTAAACAGGATAGATAGAACATTTTTTCCCTGGGTAAAGTAGTCTAAAATTGGAAGCCACAAGTTTAATATTAGGTGGTGAAATTTAAAGATGATCTGAGGGGCAAATTTTTTCGAACAGAGGGTAATGATTATCTGGAACATGCTGCTTTCAGAAGCATTGGAGGCAGATACAATTACGTAGTTTAGAAAGTGTTTGCACGGTCACTTAGGAAAGGCATAGAGGAAGACAGGTTTAATGTGGAGAAATGTGTAATGTGTCATCATGTTGGCAAGAGTGAGGTGGGATGAAAGGACCTTTACCTGTGCTGCACATTCATTTGATTCAAAACTCAAATGGGACTGCAATTGTATAGTCTTCCCAGGTTACATCCATAATTCACATAAACAAACACATTGACAAACACTTGCGCTTGGTCCGCCGAGCCCTACTGGGTCTCCCGCTTGCTAACCATTTTAATTCCATATCCAGCCTTAACCCAGGATTGAGTAGGTTAACCTATGTTGAGCGTTTGTCGGCACTGGGCCTGTTCTCGCTGGAGTTTAGAAGAATGAGAGGGAACTCATTGAAACATAGAGAATAGTGAAAGGCTTGGATGGAGTGGATGTGGAAAGGATATTTCCTCTAGTGGGAAAGTCTAGGACCAGAGGTCATAGCCTCAGAATTAAAGGACGTTCTTTTAGGAAGGAGATGTGGAGAAATTTCTTCAGTCAGAGAGTGGTGAATCTGTGGAATTTTTTGCCACAGACAGCTGTAGAGGCCAAGTCGGTGGATATTTTTAAGGCAGAGATAGATAGATTCGTGATTAGTACAGGTGTCAGAGTTTATGGGGTGAAGACAGTCGAATGGGATTAGGAGGGAGAGATAGTTAAGCCCTGATTGAATGGCGGAGTAGACTTGATGGGCCGAATGGCCTAATTCTACTATTATGACCTTTCCCATTCCCATACTGACCTCTCTGTCCTAGAGTCAGGCCACATGCAAACTGGAGGAACAGCACTTCATATTCCACTCGGGTAGCCTACATCCCAACATTGTAGGAACATTGAAATCTCCAATTTTAAGTAACCTCAAGCAACTCTCCTCCAGTGCCTCCCTTTCTCCTGCATATTCGGCCCCTCCACCCTTTTCTTCCCCTCCTCCTCGCTGTGTCCCACCTGGACTCACACCTATTTCTCCCCTCCCCTTCCACCCATTTCCCTTCCTCTTGCTTCACAAGTCGCAACTCTTCAATCCTTTTGTCTCACAACTTCTGTTTTAATCGCTGGCCTTTGATCCAAACATCTGCCTATTAACATCCCCCCTCCCCTTGTCTTTGTCCACCTATTGCCTGCCACGCTTTGTCCTGCCTCTCCTCTCTCCCACTTTCCTTACCCCCTGCCCCCTCTACAATGTCTGAAGAAGGGTCCTGACCCGAAATGTCACCTATCCATGTTCCCCAGAGATGCTGCCTGACCCACTGAGTTACTTGAGCACTTCTGTCCTTTTACATAATATTAAGTAGTGACTTATTATTGGGGCCATTCTCCAAATGATTACTAGTAATGTGAAAAGCCTGAGGATATCTAACATTGTTGAAAAGAAAAAGAAAACTTTGCAGATGCTGAATAATACAAAGATGATTGGAAATACTCAGCTAGCCAGGCAGCATCTGGAAGAAATAAACAGATTTAACATGTTGGGTAGATGGTGTTTAGTCAGTTGGACAGTTTGTACAAAATGGAAAGGCTGGTCTGGATCAAAGGTCATCTACCTGTAATGTTAACTCTGTCTTGTGTCTGACTCCACGGATGCAGACTGACCTGCTAAATATTTCCAGCATTCCTTTTTTAATTTCAGTTTAAAACATCTGCAATGTTTAGTATCTCACAATGCCAATTTCATGTGTTCCATCTCTAATTTTCTGCCATCTTCAGTTTAAATCTCATCTGAAAAGATCAATTGTGGTTAAGAAGCCTTCACTGCTCAATTTCAGCAGGGTCTACTGCCTTTTCTGTCATCAGACATTTCTGTAAGATCAGCCATTCTATAACATTTATTTTCACTGTGTAACATTTATTACAGATTTGTTTGTTTGTCACCTGCCTGTATTGACACATCTTGCAAGGGTTAGCCACTCATTGTCACCTCAATGGGAACCTATTCACCAATAAATAAAAGTGGGGTCATAACAGTAGCAGCTCACATATCTTTTGTTTTCATTGGTGGAGAATTGTGGATCCAAACAAAAAGTTCAATTTTGTAGTGTCTTTATTGCCAATGCAAGAGTCAAGAGGGTCGCATGTTTTATTGTCATATGTCTCAGATAGAACAATGAAATTCTTACTTACAGCAGCGAAACAGAATATGTAAACATAGTACACTGTAAACAATAAAATAATGAGAAAAAAAGTTCATTATGTGTATATATATATATATAATCATAAGGTCATGTGATAGGATCAGAATTTGGCCATTCGGCCCATCAAGTCTACTCCGCCATTCAATCATGGCTGATCTATCTCTCCCTTCTAACCCCAACACGCATACACACACATGTGTATTTATATATATTCACAAGTACACAGGTACATATAAAAAAAACACAATAATAGTGCAATAATAACAATGACAGGTAGTTCAGAGCTTAATGGAGGTTGTAGTGTTTAATAGCCTGATGGCTGTAGGGAAGAGCTGTTCCTGTACCTGGATGTTAAAGCCACCATCTATCCCCAAGATAAACAGCTCAATTTACAGTAGAATGCTGTGGAAATAGTTGAAACTATTTTAGTATTTGTTTGTGTTCTGTGTAAGAAACATTAAGCATAGCAGATGAAACATTCACAGAAGGCACAGTTTTAGGTACGATTTAGTTAATAAAGTTGAAAGATGTAATCGGCAGATTGAAAACAACAGAAGTTTTCAACTTGATCCATGGGTTTGCAACTAATGTTGGATGGTTAGTGCCCCGTTCTAGGCCTGAGGGCACGGTCGACAAACCCTATCCCAAAAATCTTGAGATTAAAATCCTAACCTAGGAAACGTAGATATCTTAAATCACAGTGGTTGGATCTTTGTATTTCAAATGTATTTAGGCAGCGTGATGCATGGTGGATTGTGCATTGCAGATTCAGATTTTGTACCTCTTGAAAATATATAGGTGACGTATGAGCATAGACATCATCACCACAACCTCTCCGGATCCCATATAAATTTCCCTTTCACATGATGTCTGGGATTATAGCAGTAAACCCACTGTTATGTGAGCTCTTTTATGCTCCCTGTGCTGCACAGTGACTCTCTACTTCGTAACTTAGTTTCCAAGATGCACTTTGTACTCTTTGAAATTGTTTTGATGGCGTTGACCTTCTTCATTTAGGAAGGTAGGCTGATGAACAGTATAGTGAAACCATACACCAGTAACCTGAATCAATATTGCACAGGAAACGTCAATGAACAGAGAAGCCATTGAATAATTGCTCTTCATTACAAAATAATAGTAGATGCAACGTCACTCCGGGTAATTATACTTGCGGATAAGATTATTTTTTCTGAAACTAGTAAAGAATAAACTTTAGACGGGACCTCTCACTTTCTGACCTCCTTACAGAATCGCTGCAGAAATATTTTGCCAGGAAAGGAAGTCAAAGGCTTGACCTCTGACTCTCCCGATATTCCATGCTAAGGAACTAGTGAGTCAACTTGCTAATTAAATTTGCTAGTGCCCTTGGGTCCGGGTTCCTAGCGGCTGAACCTTTCATGAATTAAGTGTTCCAGCACATCATTCTTAAAGATTTACTGGAAGATCTTTAATAAAATGACCTTTATCTGAAATCAATATGGTATACAGGAAACACTATTCTGGACTGATAATTCTGTTGAATACTACTCCACATTCCTGTGGACAAATTAAGAAAGGAGGGGTTATGCTAGATGTGTTTGTTAATGAGCAAAATAAATCGAGAACTTTTCTGATATGAGTAGCATGGAAGCGGTGCGGTGATGTTTATAATTTTAAAATAACTTAAAAGAAAATACAATATAAACGTGGATTTGATTTCCAGTAATGGTGAAGTGGAACAAGAAACGTAATAGATTTCAGGAAAAGAACTAGTTATGTTCTTGGGTATAAATTGGATTTTGGGCCATTGTGACCAAGAAAATGCAGTGAACCAGTCTGTTATATGAACCACACATCATCTTCTGCTTGAAACTTTGCTTTCATTGTTGCAGCTCTTTAGGATGGATAGACATCAGATGTTAATACATTTGTAATTGATTGTCCAAAGGCATCAAAGTATATTCCTTCCAAGGAAAATGATTTGAGTAAAATCTCATGTCATTGTGAGCGGCTACTAGTTAAAATCTTTAAATTAGTCAAATTAAGGTGTTCATGTCAAAGCGTTGGTATCTGACTGGAGGTTACATTGGAGTCCTCCCTAACCCTGACTTTGGTTTCATATTTAACCTATTGTCACAATCCCTTCCTTACATCTACAAATACTGTCTTGTTTCTCTCCGAAGTTACTAGAATCCTCTGTCTAAGCTTCGTGTTGGCTGAATCTTCGACTTTCCCCTGCTCCCTCTGCTCCACATATGACAGCCATTTGCTCTCTAAATGTTTACGTCTCATTTCCTGCCTTCTCCCTAATTTTCTTTTCCAATTTGTCTTTTTACTCTCCTTCACCATAATCTATACCCACAATTCCCAAACATTCTCAAGTTCAGCATGATCGTTGCTGCTTCTTGTTCCTCCTGCTGATGACATATATCAAAGCTTAAGTTTTGAAACAAGGCCTTATCCAGTCAACCCGAAGGGCAATACTCTGCTAAAGAAATCCTTTAAATTACTGTTCAATTTCAAATAAAGATGCCATAGAAAATTGTAAAAATACTGTCTTTGGTTCATTTGATTACAATTAAGCAAAGCAATCCTACCACTTGACAGAAAAACAATTCTGACAGTGAGTTTTATATAGTTACTAGACCAAGTGCAGACCCGTTGGGTCTGTTTCCCCAACGGCGTTTTTGGGGGGGGGGGGGGGGGGAAACTTCTATAAACATTGTACTACCGTGTACCGATCTGGCTGTATTTTGGCAACTTCCTCTCGTCTCTTGTGCTGTTCTGCTCATTACTGCTTCTCAACGTTGCTTTGTGTTGTTCCTTGAACATCCAGCAACTCGATTGCTCCCATCTCTTTGCATGATGAAAAAAAAAGAGAAAGATATTTATCACGATGTAGATATTCATAAATTTGTAAAGGTAATTTCATCTATTGTAGACATTTATAAACTTCTTAAGACAATTATGTATATAAATGCATTTACCTATAATTTAAAAAAAAAACATTACACAATTATGTACCATTTTGTATTTAATTTGGAAGCTTATTGTTGTGTCTCTTGTTCCATGCAAACTTCCAATAATTTTTGAAGCTCCTCAAGAGGTTCAGTCCTTTCTTGTTCTGTCTCTTGTTCACTTCTGCTCCATGCTGCTTCTCAACATCTCTTTACAGTGTCCATTCACCATCATGCAACTTGTTTGCTCCTGCTTCTGGGCATGAATTTAAAAAAAGGAGATATTTATTTCAATGTAGATATTTATAAAATTCTATCTGTCAATCCATCAACATACAAATAAAAAAGAGTTTTTGTATCATATACCAATTTCGGTGTTTTCTATCAATTTCTTGTTGTGTTGCTTGTTCCCTACTGTCCTTCATTTATTTCTCGCAGATCCCAAAGACGTTCAGTCTAAATATCTCGGATCCAGAAATGAGGCGACAGTGACAGCTCTAGACAAAAAGGCAGCATTTGAATGGTATTAGGGCATTCTGATAAAACTGAAGTAAATTTGTATCATGGATAAAAAAAAACAATGCACGGGTCTGAAATAATCTCAAATACTGACCTTTCATCCATCTTAAGATCTGAAGTTGATTTTCACTGATGGTTACAGAATTTTCAATTCCACTGCAACTCCTGGGAAAATGCAGTCAATCCTTACAAACAAAATAACTCGACAATAGACCAAAGTGGAAAGTAACACTCATGTCAAACAACAGAAAAGGTAACGATAATTTCCTACAAGGCAGAAATTAACCACATAACCTTGATACGCAATGCCATTACCAACACCAAATCCTCAAACATCAATATCTCGTCAATCATCATTTACTCAATAATTGACTCAACAATTGAACTGTACCTGATACATATACCCTAGATGTGCAAGCCTGTAGTTTTATATCCTGCAGCAAATAATCCATCTGCAAGCTTTATCGTGAAGCATGAGAACAGCTCCAGCAACTTTCGATCCAAAAATCAAATACAACTGTTAAGATTTTACATGTCACTTAATGTGTCCTTGAAGCTTTTTCTGAGGCAGCATTTTAAACTTTTGTGTGCAGAAATGCGATTCCTGTGTTAAACATCCCTTGTTGAACTGAGGAGCAATAATCAAAAGTGTCGAAACTCTGGACATTCAGTTCCTTCCTGCATCGCTTTTTGCCTTCAGTTTTGCCTACTTTCATTGACTTTAGGAAAATTTGAGCACTTAATGCAGCAGTCATTTCTCAACAAAGCATTTGTTTAATCACAACATTCCTGGTTGATGTCCCATCTTTCAGGAACACTTTTACTTGTTCCTTCACCTTTCCTCTGCTAAGAGCTACATATAGTTGGCCATGTTGAAATACTGGTTTCTCAAGGTATATCAAGACCTTCTCCATGGTTTGTCCTTGTGCCTTATGAATTGTCATTGCAAAACTCGACAGAATAGGGAATTGGCTCCGCCTAATGGGAATGTTTTCATCTTCTGTCAAATTGATCTTCATCCTAGGAATTAGAACAATATCTTCTTTGTAGGCCCCCATGTTGATTCTAGCAACTATGAGATTATTGTGTAGCTGTTCTACAATCAACCTCGTTCCATTGCATAGCTTTGGGGGTTGCAAGTTTCTGATTAAAACAATTGGAGATCCTTTCTTCAACTCCAATTTGTGTGGTGGTAAACCACAAATCTCGACTGAATCGAGGAATTCCGTTGGGAAGTGAGTTGAATTTGTTCCGTCAGTGACAGAATTGAAAGAATAGTACTCCCTCATGGTTCCAGGGAAGCGTCTGACACACGCAGAATTGATTCTTCTCATCGTATCATTGTGAGGAACCAAGATACAATTGTTAGAGAATAATGTTGCAGGGTGGTCAAATGCTGGATAGATATAATCAATGCAGTCATCCAGTGTTCTTGCTGAGAGAACCATGTCTTCTGGAATGTTAATTTCATTGTCTTCATTCTTTGCAATCTTGTCCTCTCCTACATCCAACAAAAATTTAGAATACTCACCCTTTCCTTCGCTCAATCGCATATTTCTCTTCAATTCAAACTTTGTGAAAGTCCGCCACAAGTACGATGTCTTGATGCAGGCGTTTTGAACATCAATATCACTTCCCATCTTCACTACAGGAAGGAGTTGTCTAAAATCACCACAACAAATGGTAAGAATTCCGCCAAAATGATCCTTTTTGCGGCATACATCTTGAAGAGTTCTGTCCACCGCTTCAAAGCACTCCCTCCTAATCATTGGACACTCATCCCAAACAATGAGCTTCACTCTCCTGAAGAAATCTCCCGTTTTAGAGTTGCTGTTGATGTTGCATGTTGAATCCTCCGTCACATGGATAGGTATCTTGAATCGTGAATGTGCAGTTCTTCCACCAGGCATTAATGTGGCTGCGATACCAGACGATGCTACAGCAATGGCAATTTGACCTTGAGCTCTAACCGTGGAGAGGATCAAATTTATGATAAATGTTTTTCCTGTTCCTCCTGGTGAGTCAATGAAAATCATTGAAGATAGATCCCTCTGCAAGTAGTCGCACACATGGTCATAAACTTCTCTCTGCTCAGCATTCAGCAGAGGCTCATTCTCATCAACAAATCGCTGTTGTTCTGATCTATTGTAATTCAATTCATTAAGTAAATCAACATTTTCACCATCAATGTCCATCCTTTCATTTCTTGGTCGGGGCAAGGTAAAATTTTCCAGTGTGGTGTTGCAATTCTCAAGCTTGTCCTGAATATAAAAGAGAGCCTGATCATGATATTTTTACACAATATGTGAACATCTCATGTTGTTTTGAAAGCTCCTCGGCTCACAGGCTATTCTCTGTACGGTAACTATGGCAACGATGTCTTTGAGCATCGGGGCTTGTGTGGGTGATAAGCCAGTTTAGTTTTGAAGTATTGGGGGGGGGGGGGGGGTATGTTATCCATTAAAAACGTGCGCTTAAACACGACGGAATGAAATGAGAAGCGCATACTTAGAAAGAAAAGCGAAATCTCTGACGAAGTGGAAAAGACGTGGGCGGTCCTGCGGCCCCCAATAGCCCCCAATGGGGGGGGGGGGGGGGGGCCTCACACACACTAACCACCCCCACACACAGAGTTGGAAAAGTGCATAAAGACCGTTCCCTACCTGTAGCCCCCAGGGGAGATTTGGTCGTCGAAGTCGGGTCCCTGCCGTCTTAAAATAGCGTATCTTGAAGTCGTCGAAGTCGGGTCCATCTCGGCAACGCGTGGGGGGGGTGGTGGGGGGGTTTGCGGTGCGGCATCACACACACGAAGCTTCGACACACACAGAGCCTTAAAAGTGTAAATGCCCGACCTCTTTTCCGTTTTTCTCTAATTTAATTAAGATGTGCAGGTGGTGTTCTTATCGAGGTTCAGGGGTGAATGACGTAAATATTTTCACACAATATGGGAACATCTCATGTTGTCTTGAAGGCTCCTCGGCCCACATCTGACTCTCTGTACTGTCACTATGGCAACGATGTCTATGAGCACTGGGCATTGTGACATCACACGATGGAACGTTCACCATTGGCTGGGGCTCCTGCATAGGCATATGTAAATGGGTCCATTCCGATTGGGCATCTGTGAGCATCGGGCATTGTGACATCACACGATGGAATGTTCTCCAATGGCTGGGGCTGGTGATGGCATATGTAAATGGATCCATTCCGATTGGTCATCTGTGAGCATTGGGCATTGTGACATCACACGATGGAATGTTCAGCAGGGGCTGGTGCTGGTGAGGCTTGTGTGGGTGAGAAGCCAGTTTAGTTGTGAGATTTTTGGGGGGGGGGGGGGGGGTGGGTAGGTAAGGTTTTGATTTAAAACGTGCGCTTAAACACGACGGAATGGAATGAGAAGCGCATACTTAGAAAGAAAAGCGAAATCTCTGCCGAAGTTGAAAAGACGCGGGCGGTCCTGCGTCCGGTTTTGGAGTTGCGGAGAATCAAAGGGAGCGCGCCAGCAAAGGGAGTGGGCCAGGCTGCCGGACGGACGGCCGGACGGAGTTCCGTTTCGGAATCTGGGGCGAGAGTTTTATATAATAATAGATATCAATGGACAATAGTTGTAAAGTTTTTAAGATATGATAATCCTGAAATATCTTGTGATCAACATATATCTGTTTACAATCTATTCTTTCTTTTCAGTAGATGTAATCTTTTTTTATCAAGCATAATTTGACAGAACAAAATGTGTTTGGTTGATATTTCACACAAAGGGTGGTGGGTGTATGGAACAAGCTGGCACAGGAGGTAGTTGAGGCTGGGATTATCCCAACATTTAAAAAACAGTTAGACAGGTACATGGATAGGACAGGTTTGGAGGGATATGGACCAAACCTAGGCAGGTGGGACTAGTGTAGCTGGGACATGTTGGCTGGTGTGGGCAAGTTGGGCTAAAGAACCTGTTCTATGACTCTATGATATGATTAATGTAGGAATATAAAGTGATTCTGCGTAGCATTCGTTATTTCACCAATACCTTCTTCATGAATTTATGGGGGGGAGAGGGGGGGGGGGGGGGGGGGAGACCATTACCTACAAGGTCAGCATTTATTGCCCTTGCCTCATTTACATGAAGTCTGACAAATCTGGTAACCCTGCAGTTTTGTTGTTCAGCACACTGAAGATGGGTGTTGTTGACATGATTGGGTTCTGGGCAATAGACAATAGGTGCAGTAGTAGGCCATTCGGCCCTTCGAGCCAGCACCGCCATTCAATGTGATCATGGCTGATCATTAGCCATGATCACATGGGAACGTGCAGCATCTAGGAGGGATAAAGACCACCCTGCCACGAGCTTTTTTTTTAATAGAAACTGAAGCTGTAAAGATTGCACAGAAAAAACAATGTGTTGCCTGAATTTATTTGAGAACTTGAGCCATTCTGATTTTTTTTTTAAAAGTACATTTGTTTTCTGACAGGACTTTTTCATTCTTTTTTCAGGCAAGACTGATCTGATCTTTAATCTTTTGCTTGATGCTGGATTTACAACTGAGCTGGTTATAAACTATTGGAACAAAACAAGGCCGTAAGTTTTGAGCTTCTGGTTTGCATGAACTGCACCTCGTTAATTTGACTTCATCCCCATGCAGAGGACTTCTATCTGCACCAGATGGACACATAAATGCAGAGAAAATAAGCAGTGGTTGATGGCAACCAAAAAAAGCAATTATTTTGCACAGGCTGTGTATGTTGGCCTCGAGTGAAATAAACGTTAAACACTGTTGTATCTGTTAAAAATTTCAGGACAACACTTCATTTTAAAAATAAATTAACATTGGCGATGAGTGTGGAATTTGCATTTGCTATTCCATGAGCAGTAAAGCAGGATTTTACTGATCTACTTTCCAGCCAACCAGAATATTTGCTGGCATCCGTTGACCTTGAATTTCCCACACAAATATATCAGGTGCCTGGAAGCAGAATAACGTGTATATTATTTTCTGTTTGCCATTACTTTTAATTAAATTCCTTTGATTAATTTAAACCTAGTATTATGGTTGAGCATTAACAGGCTTCAAATTGCATTTGGAACCATATTTAACTTCGCAAAGGCGACATGAATAGTTTCTGCTCTGGCTGAGGAAGTGCTGGCAGCAGGGCGACTGGTCGGCTTGCAGCAGATGGTTCCCACAAAATGAGTCTAATGCACTCAAGTGGAAGGTGACAAATTATACTGTCAAGGGACTAGTGAAGAATATTTGTGGTGGCTTGGTGGCGTAGCTGGTAGAATTGCTGCTTCACAGCGCCAGAGCCACGTTCAGTCCTGACCTCAGGTCCTGCTCTGTGTGGAGTTTACATGGTCACCTTGTGACCACGTGGGTTTCTTTCGGGTGCTCCAGTTTTCTTCCACAATCCAAAGACATGCGTGTTTGTAGGGCAATTGGTTTTGGTTAACAGAAAATAGACCATAATGTGATTATGGCAGTTGATGAGAAAGTAACATAACGCAGAACTAATGGGAACAGGTCATAATGATCAGCTTTGACTCAGCTGGCCGAAGGGCCTGTTTCCATGCTGTATCTCTAAATTAAACCAAAATAAATTTGTTTTTTGACTGCCTGTGGAAATAGCCTTTTTTTAGATCCAAGGATGCAGGGCAGTTGCAATGAAAGCTTGCTTTGTTAATGATATTGCCTTAAGGATTTTTCTCTGTTGAGCTTTAGGATGATGGTCTAGAGTTGGAACGGGGTGGGTCCTTGGCTTACCCTTCCTAAAGTCCACAAATCACCTCCTTGGTTTCACTGACATTGAGAACAGTGTTGTTGTCACCATTCAATCAGGCGATCACTTTTGTGGCAATGGGCGTGAAATTCAGTCAGTTCCACAGCACAGTAAATGAACTGAAGAAGGATTGCAATGTCCCAACAAAGACCATGAACAGTATATCAGATAATTTTGTGATGTTGCCATAGTAATGTCCTAGAAAATATAATAATCTAACAACTCTTTCTAAATTAGGGCTGGAGTTCTTGCCAGATTCGTAGCAACTGATGGTGGCATCACACGAATTTACCCTAAAAGGTAGGATTACTGAAACAAATTGCATGTGTGGTGGGAATAGTACACACAGTTTTAGTTACGGCATGCAGTGTTTTGTTAGGCAGAACCCCATGAGAACCAAATTTGACACTGAGTCTTGCTAGCAGCCATTACAACAGGTAAAGCATAGTCAAAAAGGTAAGTTTGAGGAAAAAGCTGAGGATGGCAAAAAATGATAGAGAGGTTTAAGGAAAGGGGTGAAATTCCCAAGCTCGGGAATGTGAAAGCTGAAAGCCTGGCTGTCCATGGTGAAGCAAGTCACCTTGCAGATGAGCAGGAGACCAAAATTAGATTAAAGGGTCGTGGGATTGGAGGAAATGACTGAAATAAGGTGGGACAACATGAAGCGATTAATGCTGCATCTTTCATGATTTCAACCCATCCCTAAATCTAAAATCACTGACATTCTTTTGATGTTGTAGTCACTGCCACAATATAGAATTTTCACCAACTTGCCTTCATAGTTCATGCCAAAGTTTAAAAGAAAAATACTATTGCACCTTTGTAATTACACAGCAAATGTAATTGAACGATGCAAGGGATTATTTTAAACCATCTGTTGTGATATGGCTGAAAAACTAAATAATTTGGCTCTGCTACAAATACACAACAACATACAGGCACTTGGATTATACTCAAAATCCACTAACCACAATTACAGCACCAATATTTCCAGAACAGAATTATTGTTAACTGCTTTTCATTTGGATAAGTGTGTTTGTTGCTGTATCTAAGAAAGCTGAGAAATATAACATGGCAATTTGACTAATAATCAAGTATTTTCGAGCAGAAAAATTAGCCTCATGCAGCAGTTCAAATTAATATTGAGTTAGATTTGAATTGGAGGCTTTTTTTTAATAGCAAGGTTCAAATTTAAACAACCATATTATTTCATTTAAACAACTTCGATTTGCCAAGAACGTACGTCACACTATTTATAAACGTGTGACTTTTGTATAACCTTAACCCAAATGCAAAGAATGAAGCATAATAATGGTCACAATCAGTCACAAAGAAAGTAACAAATATGCTTTAACTTTTCATCCAAGTGTAGCCTTTGTTGATCTGCAATTCGCAGGTGATTAAATTTTAGGTGTTGGTTTATGAGAGCTCTGATTTGTGCCATGACCTGGGTTATCCATGTAACTGAACCTCTGGCTGTCTGCAGTCCAAAAGTAGATGTTATGTTCTGGATGCACATAAATGTTCGGGTTTATCACTACCAGTTCACTTGATAGTTAATGAACAACAAGATCATAAACGAGTCCTTCTCAGTACGGAGATGTGTACTACCGCTATACACTTGTACTGTATCTGACACGCTCATCTAAGATGTATCCAAGTGCTAAAGTATAGTGATATTTGTACTGGACTGTCTACAAAGATGAATTTCACTGTACCTCGGTACATGTGACATATAAAGTACCATTGTAACCATTGAAAGTGAATTTTGAGGCATGCAAGTAACAGTAGACAGAAGCAGTATACCAGACACAGATTCTGAAGGTTTCAAATGAATACAAATAAAAAGTACGAGCACAGGAAACAGAAACAGGAGTGGGATATGCCTGTTAGCTCCTTGAATCTGTTCTAATTATGGCCAATCCAAATATTGTCTCCATACAATTTTCCCATGCGCTCTCCACACTTCTGAGCCCCTGTCCCAGTTTAGGTCTATTGTTAGTGTCCTTGGTCAGCCTATGTGGTGCTTCCTTCCATCTTTTGGGCTGTGGTAAGTGAGTGAGATGGTTCAGGTTGCTGCTCTGTCAATTAGCTCGAAGAAAAAGCCAGGGCAAAGTGAGTGTCAATAGGTTAAAATAGAACGTATAGCAAGAAATAATCTGAAAATGCAAATAATTGGCTTTTAACTGTTTTGTATTTCTTAACATTCCACACATTGCTGGCTAGCATCTGTCACCTAACACTACTGATGATTAATCTGTACTAAGAACAAATTAATTGCACTTTATAGCTTTTCCACTGGATATATTTTATACAACTTAATGGTTTTGGCTGGTTCTTGCCATTTGCTGTTGACCACAGTTGACTTTGATGTGGAGCTGTTGACTTTCACAAGGCTGAAATCATCATAAGTGGAATCGTAGGCTTGGTCACATTCCTTGTTCTACGCAGGTCTGCTCATGTGCCTTTGTACGCAGGCATAGATCTGGGATGCAGATCTGTTATAAAGATTACTTTCTATCCCTTATCCAATTACAATCTACCTGTTTATTATGTGGACTCACAATCAGCCTTAGTTTCTGATGGAGAGAGGCATTGCAGAGTAGATGCAAAAGTAGCAGCAGCGTAGACTTGATGGGCCGAATGGCCTAATTCTGTTCCTAAAACTTATGAACTTATGAAAAGAGAAAGAGTTGGCTTTGTAAGTAAACTGCACAGAGGGTAGAAACACCCAACACCACATCAATGGCATCTACCCGCTGGAAACGCTAAGCAATGCAACATTGCTCCTCTTTCTCAGCTGTTGACCATCACATAATCAGCTCCCTTTACCTCTCATGGAGCAAAGACCTCAGATGAAGATATCACTTTCCATCACTCCGTTTGACAACTGGTGAAGTAGTGGGGGTGGGGGGTTCTAAGCTGCAATTGAACAGTTTTGTTGACACCATTGAAGGGATGTACTGAGTGCAATGCCAGTGGTAACCTGGGAATTCCACAGGACCAGCCTCCTTCATGTCAGCTTCACCGGTATTCCCTCCTCCCACATGGAGTGGAGTCCTGTCTTATTTCCAAACCACTCCTTCATTCAAGCAAAGAAATATCACAATCCGATTGGAATCCTGGGTCTTTTACATAGTAAGCGACTTGTTTCCGGATGGAGAAACAAGGAACTGCAGATGCTGGTTTACAAAAAGAAAGACACAAAGTGCTGGAGTTACTCAGCAGGCCATGCAACATCTCTGGAGAGCAACCCCCTCTTCCCACACTCCCTTCTTCCCACAAACCCCCTCCCACCCTTTCCCCTCACACCTTACCCTCTCCCCTGTGCCCCACCTGGACAAGCCCTAGTACTCCCCTCCCTCTCCCCTGCCACCTACATTCCTTCCTCTAGCTTCACATTTCGCAACCCTTCAAACCTTCTGTCTAAGCTTTCCGTCCTTTCATCTCTGGCTTTTGTCCAACCATCTGCCTCTCACCCCCCCCACCCCCCTCCCCTCACCTGTATCAACCTATTACCTGCCAAGCTTGGCCTGCCTATTCCAGCTGAGTTACTCCAGCACTTTGTGACTTTTTAAAACTTTCTATTGGATGGCTGATGGCTGGAGTAAGGTGACAAAGTGGATATTTGTCTAATGGGATGACAAGGACAGTTATTAACCTATTGATCTGCAATTTTGTCCCAAACCATTCTGTATTTGCAAATTCCTCCTTCCCTGAAATTCCATGAAATTGTAAAATGAGGCTAAGGATTTGAAACATTTTCATCTTTGGTTTAGCAGCAAATGGATGTTGGCCTTGTATCATGTTAACACTATCTCTGTTGCAGTGCTGGAGAAGAGTGGACAGAAAATCCTGAGACCTATGAAGCAAGCTACTACAAAAGAAGCCTTAACAACAACATGTACATCTTCACTGCCCCTTACATCAACAGTAAGATTACCTTGCTTTGCTCAATAGGGCATATTATTAATAATAATAATAATAATAAACTTTATTAAGGACTCGAGGTCCAGACAAGGGGCAATATTACATAAAAATGCATTGCATATTAAAAAAATATCATAAAGTACATATAAAATCTTAGTATATCACTTATAAAGGCATCATAAATTAATTATTTAAAAAAAAAACAATGCATGGATTAAAAATCCAGATTAAAAGAATGCTCAATGTCCTACAACGAGACAACGATACCAGTGTCTCCACAGCTGGGATTCGTAGCGTGTAGTGCCAACCCTTATGTTTGACAAGGCCACAATAATCACATTTTATAGTCATTTATCCTGCAAATGAATTTATATATGTGATTTCTTAGGATAGCTTCTAAAGTACTGACTCCTGCAGCCACAAACATATTACTAGCACTACACCATCTAGGTTTCCTTAGCAGTGTTCTCATGGCATTGTTATATGTCACCTTTACTCTCTACAAACTTGTCTTTCCATAGTTCGACCACAGGTGCGCAGTGTAAAGTGGTGTGCAGTATGCTCTAAATAGCGACATCTTCACCACATCTGCACATGCACATCTGCACACACACGCATATTAACCAATAAAGTTTGGAAATTGAGATAATCATGGAAAAATATTAATTTCAAGACCAAGATCTCGGTCTAAATTTTTCAATCATCCTCTCAACCAAAATGAGTGGGAGTGATATCAGGGCTGATGGGTGGTTGTGGGGAGGGTGTGAAAGGAATGCACACCAGCTAAGGTCAGCACTGAGGGAGGTGGTGCAGAAAGGATAGAGAAACAAAGAACTACAGGTGCCGTCAAATACACAAAAAGACACAAAGTGCTGGAGTAACTCAGCGGGTCAGGCAGCATTGTTGGAAAACATGGCGACATTTTGGGTCGAGACCCTTGTTCAGACTCAGAAAGGATATTAGTCATACAGGAGAAGTCAAAGGCAGATGATTATTTCTAAACTTACAAAGGCTTGATTGTATTCATGTATGGCATTATCTGATATGATTGGATAGCACACCAGCAAAAGTGTTTCACTGTATCTCGTGACAGTAATTAAGCAGAGAACCGGGTTTGATCAAGACTACCAGTGTTGTCTGTACAGAGTTTGTATGTTTTACCTGTAAATGCAGGTTCTCCTGTGGTTTCATCCCACATTCCAAAGACATGCAGGTTTGTAGGTTACTTGGCTACATAACCTATTGACTTTAGACTTTAAAGATACAGTGTTGAAACAGGCCATTTTGGTCCACCGAGCCCACGACGACCTGCGAGCACTCCATACATTATCTCTATCCTCCACACTCGGGACAATTTACAGAGGGCAAGTAACCTACAAACCTGCATGCCTTTGGAATGTGGGAGGAAACCACAGGAGAACCCGGAGAAAACCCTCGCGGTCACAGGTAAAACATACAAACTCTTGTATACACAGCGCCGGTAGTCTGTAATCTCTCGCATGTCAGTGTGGTCTCGGTGGGCCGAAGGGCCTGTTTCAACACTATATCTTTAAAGTCTAAAGCCCTGGTGTTTCTCATCAGAGTGCAATGGTTCAGGAACAGCTTCTTACCTGCGGTTGTTACACAACTTAACTCTGCACCTTGGTGATTGCCAGTCACCCCCCCCCCCCCCCCCCGGACACACCTTCCCCCAGAAAAATTGCACTATTGCTAATGTATGTACATATATATATTTTGCTGTTCCATTATTCTATGTTCGCTCTTCTGGGTGAGATGCTAACTGCATTTTGTTGTCTCTGTACTGTACACTGCACAATGACAATAAAGATTGAATCTGAATCTGAGTCAGAGTTGGCACAGTGTGAACCTCCCCACTCAGTCAACATGGTGATGGCGTGCTGATGACAATATCAGGCTCCAACATTTCGCAAAAGATGTTTTTATTTAATCTGGGCTTGAGGCTACAGAATAAAATGCAACTCTAGCAATGGACACATGGAACTGTGTCTCCTGGGAGGGTAACTGTTAGCATGGATTAATTAGATGAATAAACTGTTTCCACATTGGAAAGTGACCTTTCATCGGCACCTATTGTTTTTTTTCTCCATAGATGAAGTGTGATCCTCTGAATATTTCTAGCACTTTTTGTTCCTATTTCAGATTTACACGAGTCTCATGGGTTTTGTTTTTGTATTTAAATGTTACCAATAGCTGCTTTTCTTTTCTTTGGACTTGGCAAAATTCTCACTGTTAACCTTGTGACGTTTGCGGCTTCTGGCACACTGCTGTTCAGTGGGCATTTTGGGCCGGGAACGGTATTTTACACTTCTTCAGTTCTTCGTGGCTCAAAGAAAATCCCACTTTTCTGCTTCATGGCGGAATATTACTGCAAGTAGCAAAATAGTTTTCTCATTCTCCGATCATTCTTATTGCAGAAACCTGGGATGGAATACAGAGCAGCGTAGAATCTGGCATCATGGTCAGCAAAGCGGTCGAACTCAAAATTGACGGAAAACATCTGAAGCCTGCAGGTGCGTTGGTAGTTGTTTTAACCCTCTCACTGTGTACCAATGATTTGTGTATTTGTCTTTTGACATTTTCACAGCACCCTGTGGAAAGTTTGGGGCTGAATTTTGGAGGCCGTCTTGTCGCTAATCACGAGCTCTGTTTCTCCTTCACCCTGATACTGTCCTGTTGAGTGTCGTTCAGTACGAGGTATGAAACGTGTCCCTGGAGGCACTGCGGAACATGAACTGTGGCGAGAAATGTTCAGGGTAGCTGGACCAAGGATTTAAATTGTCCCATTGCATTTGCCCCCTGCAGCAGTTGGCTGCATGGATTCAAATAGACAGCAGTGTTCAGGGAGCTGCCCTGACCATGGAAAGGGTGTTGGCCCAACTCGATAAAGCAGCCAAAATTAATGGAGCAGTCGTATATTGGTATCGAGTCCTATAGAGTTGTCCCTCCTGCATTAATGCACTGTGAATGCATCAGTCTGGTACCAGTCATTTATTTTTCTGCACTGAGATACAGTGTTGACACTTCTCCATCTTATTGCAAGACTGTGTTTGGGGAGTGAGTGGCATTTGCGATGCTATGTCTATTTTGGTGTGGGATATTGCACATTGAGTGAAAAGCAAATGTCAGGTTGATTTATAGAACGAGTCATTCCACTTCAAAGCAAATCCATTTCTGAATTGCCCAGTCAAAGCTTGCCTGATTCCTTTTCAGCCATCATCACTGCCCACTGCTATTGCGTAGGAGGCAACTGCGGATGCTGGTTTACACCGAAGATCGACATAAAATGCTGGAGTAACTCAGCCTGTCCCGCTGAATTACTCTAGCATTTTGTGTGTATCTTCGGTGCCCACTGCTTTTGTTTGCTAACCAACTTACATGATCATTCCGGCAGTTTGCTGCAGGGATGATGGTTGAATAACACAAGCCCCGACTGTCTCTCCTTTGTCTGCTATGAATGTAATGGCCAACAGCACAGGCCCCAGTGTGTCCCCATCCAAAATTAGTGCAGTAAAGATTTGCGCTTGGATCCGACACCATGCTGCAGGGCTGCTGCAGCTGGGCCTGCGTGAACCCGTTTTAAAGATTTGTATTAGAAATGAAAAACAAGCAGATATCCACTATTGAAACAAGAAACATTAGAAAGTACACAAAATTGCTGGGGAAACTCAGCGGGTGCAGCAGCATCTATGGAGCGAAGGAAATAGGCGACGTTTCGGGCCGAAACCCTTCTTCAGGGTTTAACATTAGATGCTGTTTTACCAAAGACACACTACACTGGGGTAACTCAGTGGGTCAGGCAGCATTTCTCGAGAGCATGAATAAGTGACCTTTCGGGTTGGGACTCTTCTTCAGACCGGTGGTGATATCCGTTGTTGCCGAAATGTGTAGGAAGGAACTGCAGATGCTGGTTTACACCGAAGATTGACACAAAATGCAGGAGTAACTCAGCGGGACAGGATGCATCTCAGTCAACTTCAATACCACAACTCCATCATGTGGTGTGGATTTACTTAAAAAATAACTAAATCTTGTTTCACTATAAAATAACCAACTATTACAGAGGATGGATTCTTTGTTTTGTTTATTTTACTCTGGTACCTTGTTCAACACCCAGGAACAAGAGGACCAGTGGATCAGCATGATGAGAGTTCATTGCAGCATTTTATACAGATCGTTATGGACATAGAGATGAGTGAGCTACGACTAGATGTGCCAGTGACCACTGTTGAGCTTGTTACCCTGGACAGGTAGCCGGCCAGGAGAGAGTAATGCAGCCAAACAAAAAGGGGATGACAGCCGGAGGAACAGGATGGTCTATCAGTGCAACACATGAAACAGCTTGCTGCCAGTTCCAGCAATTGCCTGCACTCACTGTCCCCCTCTCCCCGCTTCCAGACCTCCTCAAAAATTGGGCATTCATAGACTGCTCTCATATCCTCATTGGTCACTCACGGCCAGGAGTGCTCAGTTGGTTTCTGAGAGACACTCTATGCTACCCATCCACAGTGGTCTCCAGTGGTCACTGTTCTTCACTGTGCACTTCCTATCTTCCCTGGGAGTCTTCTTCCAATCCCCTCTCATCATTGATCCCCCTGCCCCCTCTTCCATTCATGCAATTTTTATTACTCCTGAGTAAGAACTATAAAAATACTGCTCTGTACAGTGGCATGGCCCTTTAGGAGTGGCCTGGAAAGCTTGCAGCTGCTGAATTATATTATTACAACCACAACCCATCCACAGAGAGTTGAGGGGCTGATACCAACAACGTCAGGTTTGCACAGGGTGCCACAAGGAGACCCAGCACCGTGTTCTAAGAACCTTGCAATTGAACCTTACTCAGGGTGACTCACGATTACAGCAAAAAAGCTTGCAGGTGTTAGAAATCCCAAAAAAATCCCACAGAAAATGCCAGAAACATTCGGCAGTTCAGGCAACTTCCGTGGAAAGAGAAGTAAGGCTAATATTTCAGGTTGAAGATTCCACATCAGCAAAGAGATAAATGAAGTAAACTTTAAGTTGCAGACAGAAAAGGACAATGATGGATAGGACAATGGAAATAGCTCTGATAGGGTGGGGGCCTGGGTGCATTGAGGATGAGCTATAGGTGAAATCATCAGTTTATAGGTTAATAAGGGAAGATAGGACAGGGAGCATGAGAAAAGAGAAATTATATGAAGGAACATTTATTGATTCTGAACTTAACTTTAAATTCTTAAAGTTCTTAACGGAACTACTTAACTAACACTTTCTCTGTATCAGAACTGGCCTGTGCTGCTGCAGTCATTTACCTGTAATCTTGGTTCTGTTTTCTCTCACCGACTGCCCTGCCTGATCTGTCGGGCATTTCTTACAGCTCTGCCTTGTGCAGCCTTCATGATCATTTGAGTTCTCCCCAACTACCTTCATTCCTCACTGATCAAGTGATTCCAGCTACAGTTTATCCCCATGGAAACCCCGGCCTTGCTTTATCAGAGATGTTTTCTTTATCCTAGCCACAACCTCCCTGCTTTTTCTGCAACAAAACAAATTGTTTCCTCATCTTACCTGGTACCAATAAAAGCAACTTTGACTTGAAATGTTGACACTTCTTCTTTTCCCAGACGCTGCTTGACCTGGTGAGATTTTTCTGTTATTTAAGCGTGCCCTATAATGCTGTTTTGATGTAAAATGGAGGCAATTTGTAAGCCTTACTCCTTCGTAAGAAGCAGTAGGCTGTTGTCTTGTAGTTTGTTTACAGAGGAGACGGAATACAGGAGCATTCCAAAATCCTCTTTGACCAGCAGCCATTGGAATTGTCCATTTGCAGATTGTTACATTGCACACCGATTCAAAGCTGATGCTTTTTATCCCAATTTATTGGAAAGTACATCAAAAAAGATATTTCAGCTGATGAATGAAGACAACTTTCTTATGGTTTCACTGATAATACATGGCTCAATAAAGCTCTCGTCTCAGCCAGTTTGAATCACAGGGAGGGAAGAGCAATGCTCGGACTTCACCTGATATAGAAAAACCTCTTCTTGCATTGTTCAAAGAACAGCAAGCAGATTATTTGGGGAATGAAATAAACTCAAGTAAGAACGCACAATTCCTACAGGTTCCTCCTCCGTGACACTGACGCATGTATTTCTGATTGGTTTGCAGTAGTTGGAGTGAAGCTCGAAGTGAATGCCTGGATGGAAAACTTCACAAAAGTAGTTAGTAAGAGCAAGGTAAGAGCATGAAACTAGCGATTTCCAGGTCAGATCTGGAATGTGAGTGTGCATAATGCAAAGCTGCTTTTAATTTTAATTTTTTCTCAGAAACAGTAACCACAGTTGTTATGAAAATAGAAAATACTTTAGACAATCAGGCACAGATAGATCAATCAGTCACAGATTATTTCTTGTCAACTAATGTTCTTAACACAGCTGTTCTATGCATGAATTGTTTTCATTGATGTACGTGTGAGTTTTGTTTTACTTTGACGTGCCCAATTCCCAAAGCACATATCTAAGTCTTAGAATTCCTGGACCTGTGAATTTGTCCCTGATCAAACTGGAATATGGGTGGCATCTGAATCTCTACAATCCATAATGTTGTCTGAAAACTTTGTGGGGGCAATGATGAGTTGTGGAATGAATCCAGTTGTGTTTGTGGGTACGTTTGGGAGTTTACAAATTCTCTGGAAATTACATGTGGGAATGTAAAAAG
Organism: Amblyraja radiata; assembly: GCF_010909765.2. NCBI lineage: Eukaryota > Metazoa > Chordata > Chondrichthyes > Rajiformes > Rajidae > Amblyraja > Amblyraja radiata. The sequence continues at coordinate 26,255,090 of NC_045976.1, forward strand.
ACTTCTCTGCAAGAAAAGTGAAAACTGTGAAATGATCAGATTGCTGTAGAAACTCATCTGGCTCATTGATTCTCTGGAAGTGACAGCTGGTCTGGTCCGTTTGTGACTCTGGACCCATCATTGAAATTAACCCTTAATTGTTCTTGAACTGAGGAAGCAGTTAGGGCCAGAAAAAAAATCTCAGCATCGCCAGCGACACCAACACCAAATAAATACGTGGATTGAAAACTCTCAATATCTGAAGAGTTTTGGGAGCTTCTTTTTTGAGGTCTTCTGAAGGCTGTAACATTCTCTGGAGTACTGGTATGCTGGCATGTGGAACAGCACTCTGGGTATAGCTGAGGTGAGAAGAGATGTATTTTCAGTGCACTTGTTCTCAGTGGTCCAGTTCTCAGTTAATTTGGGTACTTTGCTCTGCTTTTTAACACGTCTCTTCCCTCGGTCTTGAACATGCCCTGAGATAAAATTGTAACCTTGTCTCCAGTTTCCATCACTTGTCTCCCATTAAGTTCAACCATGAAATATGGGATGCCTGACAATGTCAGTGACCCTTGTCCATTCCAGATGAACCTTGAATTGAATGGCTTGCCGGGCTATGTCAGTGGGCAATTAAGTGTCAACCACATTGCTGCAGGTTCAGCTGTCAAAGAAAGGCCAAGTGAGTGAAGGTACTCCAACCCAAAATTACATGTGGTAATCCGATGGGTTTCGTAACATTCCAGCAGTTTCCTGGTCACTTGTTTTGCCATTTGACCCTAATTTACGTAATTAAGTTTAAAGTGCTAGATGTTCCTTAGCACAATTTACTGCAATATCCAAATCATTGATATAGATGACAAACAGTAACCGGGCCCAGCACTGAACCCTGAGGCATACCACTAGTCACAGGCCTCCAGTCCGAGATGCTTCCTTCCATAAAGCCAATTTGCTATCTAATCAGCCATCCTTGCATCATGTGCAATCTGATATCTCTCCTTGGATCCCATACGATGCAGAAGATCTTGATCATGTTGTAGTTTTCATAAACAGCATTAGGCTGATTCCTAAAGTTGGTTTAATGTAATTGAAATGTAGTAATGCAGTTTCTAGCCCCAAATCCAGGATATCATTATCTGTCACAGTGAGAGATCTGTCTACTGAACTTTAGATTACTGATCCCAGTTCCAATAGTACTGGTGCTAACAATATAATCATTATGCAGCTATTCCTATACTCAAATCCATTTTGCATCACCAAGAAAGAGACCCTTTGATTCGTCTGCTCCAGATTTAATTATCTCTTTAGCAGCAGTTGGCGAATTTAGCATAGGTGTCAGGTGTAAATTGCGGACACCTTTTGAATGTACTCATTATTTGCTTCTTGTTGCAGTGTTACCGAGAGATCTGTGACTGCACAAAGAATAGCAAGGTAAGACTTTTGATCACACACACCCTTGTAGTCAAATCAGAAGACTCTGTCAACTTGTGTGTTGGCCAATTTTGCAGAGATTAATTTATAGGGTATGTTTTAATCTACCTGGTGGTGGGCTTAGTTCTCTGAAGTTACGCAAGCCACATCAGAGATGGGGTTATCCCAGTTCTGTTGTACAGGGTCCATTTCCTCACCTAACTATGTGTGTATACATCCATGTAAGTACAGGCAAGTTGAAAGAGTGGTTCATAAAGCAGATGTGATTATTAAACAGAGCCTGGGAGCCAAAGGAGGGAAAAGCCAAATTATGTTTAACTTTATAAACAGTATGTGATTTGTAAATAGAGTATTATATCTGTTCTAAAGGCTTAACCTTTAAATAAATGTGTGAAGATCCTAGAGACGGTGCAGAAAATGTTTACTGCATTGGTTCCAGAGTTGAGTGATGTTAACCACAAAGTCAAGCTGGAGAAGCTGGGGTTGGTCTGCTTGGAGAAAATAAGACTGAGTGGAGACTTCTTAGATCATGGCAGCACTAGAGAGGAACAATTAAGAAAAGTTCTATTTAAGAACCTGGGTTGCATATATTTGTTAAATAGGCAAAATATACAAAGGAATTGCAATTGTGAAAGAATAACTTCAAGGGCAGTGTGGAGAGATGGTAACCAAGGGATTGCAGTACCAGGAGTCAGAATCGGCTTGATGAACTGAAGAGCTGTCTGTGCCAAAATAATACTTTTCTCCAGAGGTCCAGTTGTGAACTGGAGAGACCCCTTTCTGTACTGAAAGTTTTGATATGACCATAGCTGGTTAATTGTGTACACTGCCCAGAATGTCTCATTATATTATTTAACACAGCTTTTCAGTCTTTGCTTCAAAAAGTGAAACTAATTGAATCCAGCTGTTGTTTTCCCATAGACGACCAAGAAGCATTGTGTGGTAGTCAGGCAGTTAGCATTTATAAAACTGCTGACAGGATTTTAATAGTGGGAGCTTAATCTAATAGTATATCATGAACAAGAATCATTAAAAAAAAGTTAAGAATAGCTTTGATTTGACAAACATGAACGAGCAATAAGCATTGCAGAAGTTGTGCCAAAGGAAATGGAGTTAATCCTCAGGCAATGGCAGCCAGTTTGGAAAGCCAGGAAAGGAAGCTTTTTAGCACACTACAACAAAATAATATTTGGTAAGTTATGTTTAAGAGAAAGACAGGTGTGATAAGTGATACAAGGCATCCATCATCTGCTGATGATTCTCTGATTAAACTTGGTCCATGGAAAATTATCAATTGGATGCACTGCACCTTCTGCATAGTTGGCACAGGGTTACCTTTCAGTAAATCCCATAATTATTCCAGAAGTTGTTTTCTTGGTGTAACACATTTTCAAGGTGAAATAGCATCTTACAAACATTATTTGGCTAACATATAACATATAACATATAACAATTACAGCACGGAAACAGGCGATCTCGGCCCTTCTAGTCCGTGCCGAACATATTATTCTCACCTAGTCCCATCTACCTGCACTCAGACCATAACCCTCCATTCATTTCCCATCCATACACCTATCCAATTAATTTTTAAATTATAAAATCGAACCTGCCTCCACCACTTCCACTGGATGCTCATTCCACACAGCTACCACTCTGAGTAAAGAAGTTCCCCCTCATGTTACCCCTAAACTTTTGTCCCTTAATTCTCAAATCATGTCCTCTTGTTTGAATCCGGCCCCCTTGGGCATGGGCCCAATTTGGAAAAATCGGTCCAATCGGCCTAAGGCCGGCCCTGACTCTCTGCTATCTCCCATTCAGCCACTGTTGAATCCATCTTGCTACTCCACTATTAATACCCAACAATTGAACCTTCTTAACCAACCTTCCATGTGGAACCTTGTCAAAGGCCTTACTGAAGTCCACATAGACAACATCCACTGCTTTACCCTCATCAATTTCCTTAGTAACCTCTTCAAAAAATTCAAGAAGATTAGTCAAACATGATCTTCCAGGCACAAATCCATGTTGACTGTTCCTAATCAGACCCTGTTTATCCAGTTGATTATATATTTTATGTCTAAGTATCCTTTCGATTAATTTGCCCACCACTGACGTCAAACTAACAGGTCGATAATTGCTAGGTTTACGCTTAGAACCCTTTTTAAACAATGGAACAACATGCGCAGTATGCCAATCCTCCGGCACCATTCCCGTTTCTAATGACATTTGAAATATTTCTGTCATAGATCCTGCTATTTCTACACTAACTTCCCTCAATGTCCTAGGGAATATCCTGTCAGGACCTGGAAATTTATCCACTTTTATATTTTTCAAAGGTGTCAGTACTTCCTCTTCTTTGATCCTCATAATTTCCATAGCTACCCTACTTGTTTCCCTTACCTCACATAATTCAATATCCTTCTCCTTGGTGAATACCGAAGAAAAGAAATTGTTCAATATCTCCCCCATCTCTTTTGGCTCTGCACATAGCAGTCTGCTCTGACTCTCTAATGGACCAATTTTATCCCTCGTTATCCTTTTGCTATTAATATAGCTGTAGAAACCCTTTGGATTTACTTTCACCTTACTTGCCAAAGCAACCTCATATCTTCTTTTAGCTTTTCTAATTTATTTCTTAAGATTCTTTTTACATTCTTTATACTCCTCAAGCACCTCATTTACTCCATGCTGCCTATATTTATTGTAGATCTCTCTCTTTTTCCAAACCAAGTGTCCAGTTTCCCTTGAAAACCATGGCCTTTTCCAATTATTACTCTTTCCTTTCAACCGAACAGGGACATAAATATTCGGTACTCTTAAAATTTCTCCTTTAAATGTCCTCCATTTCTCTACTACATCCTTCCCATAAAATAAAATGTCCCAATTCATTCCTTTTAAATCCTTTCTAATCTCCTCAAAGTTAGCCTTTCTCCAATCAAAAATCTCAACCCTTGGTCGAGTTTTGACCTTCTCCATAATTATATTGAAACTAATGGCATTGTGATCACTAGACCCGAGGTGCTCCCCAACACATACCTCCGTCACCTGACCTGCCTCATTTCCTAACAGGAGGTCCAGCACTGCCCCTTCTCTAGTAGGTACCTCTATGTATTGCTGCAAAAACTATCCTGCACACATTTTACAAACTTCAAACCATCCAGCTTCTTTACAGAATGTGTTTACCAGTCTATGTGTGGAAAGTTGAAATCTCCCACAATCACTACCTTGTGCTTACTACTAATATCTGCTATCTCCTTACATATTTGCTCTTCCAATTCTCGCTCCCCATTAGGTGGTCTATAATACACCCCTATAAGTGTTGCTACACCTTTCCCATTTCTCAGTTCCACCCAAATAGCCTCCCTAGATGAGCCCTCTGATCTATCCTGCCAAAGCACTGCTGTAATATCTTCCCTGACAAGCAATGCAACACCTCCACCTCTTGCCCCTCCAATTCTATCACACCTGAAGCAACGAAATCCTGGAATATTTAGTTTCCAATCACAGCCCTCCTGCAACCATGTTTCACCAATCGCCACAACATCATACTTCCAGGTGTCAATCCAGGCTCTAAGCTCATCCACATCCTAGCATTAAAATATACACATTTAAGAAACCCACCACTTCTTAATCTGTTTATTATCTTTTCTTCTTTCTCCCCTACATGTTGGGTCTGAGTGCTTCCCATCTCGGCCTCCTGCCTCACATACTGTCTACTAGCTTTCTCTAATTGAGTCCCTCCCCCCAACCGTTCTAGTTTAAAGTCTCCCCAATCGCCTTTGCAAATCTCCCCACCAGGATATTGGTTCCCCTCGGGTTCAAGTGCAACCCGTCCTTTTTGTACAGGTCACACTTTTCCCAAAAGAAGTCCCAATGATCCAGAAACTTGAATCCCTGCCCTCTGCACCAGTCCCTCAGCCACGCATTTATTCTCCACCTCACTCCATTCCTACTCTCACTGTCGCGTGGCACAAGCAGAAATCCTGAGATTGTTACTTTTGCGGTCCTTCTCCTTAACTCTCTTCCTAACTCCCTAAATTTTCCTTTCAGGACCTCTTCTCTTTTTCGACCTATGTCATTGGTACCTATATGTACCACAACCTCTGTCTCCTCTCCCTCCCATTTCAGGATATCTTGGACACGTTCAGACACATCCCAGACCCTGGCACCAGGGAAGCAAACTACCATCCAGGTCTCCTGACTGCGTCCACAGAATCGCCTATCTGACCCCCTAACTATAGAGTCCCCTATTACTACTGCCCTCCTCTTCCTTTCCCTACCCTTCTGAGCAACAGGGCCGGTCTCTGTGCCGGAGGCCCGACTGCTGTTGCTACCTCCAGGTAGGCTGTCCCCCCCAACAGTACTCAAACATGAGTACTTATTGCCAAGGTTTACAGCCACCGGGGTACTCTCTAGTCCCTACCTCTGCCCCTTGCCCCTCCTAACCGTGACCCACTTGGCTGCCTCCTGTGACCACCTCTCTATAACTCCTCTCTATGACCTCCTCACTCTATGGCCAGTCAATGTCACACAGTTTGGTGGTTTATTAGAATTATAAAGTTGAAGTATCTTCCCTCATTTAGATTAGTGTCTTTACTCAGAGAGACAATTGATAAAATATTCACGTGTGAATAATAGCAATTGGAGCCATTTTGACAGTCTAAACACGTTGAGCATAATCCACAATGCCAACCATGCAGCCCTTGATAACTAGGGTGGGGGACACAATCCGCGAGCTGTTCACTGTTCAGGGTTTCTGCCTTTTGTACAGTTGACAATCTAGCCCAGATTGCAGCACTTTAAGAAGTGTTCACTTTAACTTCAACTTCTGCATTTTCCTGAATGTAAAATCCACCATGAACCTCTGCAAACATGCACCATTTTAATATATAATTGAAATAATAACACGGTCTTGATATGTTCCTTGTTATACATAAGAGTAATAAATTGGTGCAGTTTGTTTAATACAACTGAAAATAGTTTATCACAAAGATGAAAAATTTTAATCACCGTGTCGATCTGATAGTAAATGACTAAAAAATGGTTTAAAAAAACAAATAACACCATCTGGTAGTTATTTTGAGGTGCAGTAGACTTGAAAATTCATATTCACTTCAAAACATGTCTGAATAAGCCAGTGCATGGAGCCCCTGCACCACTGAAAGTGTCATGATTCACAATCTTTTGTACAATTGAGCATGTTAACTGAATGTTATTCTGCACGTTAGCCACAGTCCTGTCAGTGTCATTGCATTGAACTCTTGCAGCAGCCGGGTCAACTCCGGGAGTTGCTGGGACTTGTGGGATAGTTTAAGATTAACTGGTGCAATGAGTGCAGTCTGAAGGATGGTTTTGTCTCGATACGTCACCTACTCCTTTTCTCCAGAGATGCTGTCTCAGCCGCTGAGTTACTCCAGCTTTTAGTGTCTGTCTTCTACAAAAGTGAATATAGGAGTCGGCCCTACACTCCTCCAGGGGGAAGTTGGTGATTTTGATGGTAGACGGAATGTTTGAGGATTCCGTTAAAAATGAGGAATTCCTCATCTGAGTTACTCGTTGAAGATCATTCAGCGGTTATAACATTATGGGGAAGTAACAGCCATTCATTCAAAAAAGACCCAGACTTCAGAATATCTGTTCTAATGTATATTGAAAGAAATAACCAGTTTTAAATTGACAGGACAGCTTTGCAAACACACAGGCTAGACCACCTGTATGTTTGCAAAGCTGTCCTTTTAATTTCAAACCGATTAGTTATCTTCACTCAATTGACCTTGAATAGAATGCCTTTTATTGTCATTCAAACAGCTTGGTTTGAATGAAATTGCATCTTCTACAGTCTTATATTACAAAAAGAAACAACACCCACACTTAACACAGTTTACATAAACATCCATCACAGTGGATCTCCAACACCTCCTCACTGTGATGGAAGGCAAAGTCTTATCTCTTCCCTTTGTTCTTCTCCCGTGGTCCAGCAGTCCAACTGCAGCGTCAAGGCGAACTGGGGCTCCCGATGTTAAAGCCCCCAGCAGGCGATGGTAAGTCCTGTGGCCGTTTAAGCCACGCCGGGCGATGTTAGGGCCCCACTCCGAGTCCTTTCAGCCCCGCGATTCCAGCGGGAGAAGTTGCCGTTACGGGAGCTCCGAAAAGCGTTCTCCCACCGGGGACCTGCGAGCTCCTGATGTTCCTGTCCACCGGGCCTGCGGTTGAAGCCTCCGAAACTCCGAAGTCGGGTCGCAGCCGCGCGCCACCACAGCTCTTCCCGTTCCGAAATTGGCCAGCTCCGCCATGGCAAGTCCACATGTTCCGCGACTGGAGCCCTCAGGTTGGTCCCGGCCGGAGGCCGCCGCCGGCTCCACGATGTCAGGCCCAACGACATCGGAGACCCGACAGGGAAAAAGTCGGGTTCCCATACAGGGAAGAGATTAACGGTTTCCCCCACATCCCCCCCCCCCCCTCCACCCCCCACATACACAGCTTAAAAAAAAAAAAAAAACTAGGCTCAAGACATACATTTAACAAGACAAAAATAAAAATAAAGACAGACGACTGTAGTCGAGCCGCTGCCATTAGGCACCGCCACACCACCACCAGATTCCTTATTTGTTCTGTGAATAAATGAATGGAATTACTCAATAGGCCAAATGCCAATTGGTTTGCCTTGGGGGAAATGACTCGTTGTGGGTGACGCCAGCTTCTAGCACAGTGTTTCTAAATTAGTGCAAAAGATTGCAGAAACTTTATTACAGGTGCACAACCTTTTATCCGGAGTTCCGGAAACCGATAAAGCTCCGAAAACCGGACATATTTTCCAGGATGTCGTCTGCACACCAAAGCTCACGTTTGGCGCCAAACTTGACCCGAAACGACCCACGGTCAACCCAGGTCTGTACTACTGTAGCGGCTGCCTCCTCCCTGGAGACCGGGGAGACACTTAAACATCTGTAAATCATTGCTTAAATGTTAGTCAGTTAGTTTGGAGGGCTTATATGTGAAGGGGGGCGGGGGGGGTGAAGGGGGAAACTTTAATTCTTAGTCCCCTACCTGGTCGGAGAGGCGCGGAGCGGGCAATGCCTTACCGGGTCGCCGTGCAGTAAGCTCCGGAGCGCTGTGGCCGCCGACACACAACATCGCGGAGCTGGGGCGGGCAGCGCCGGTTATAGCTCCGACCCCGGCAACTCTACCCCTGGCTGCGCGGCGCTCCAAATCCAGCGCGGCCCGCGGCCGGACGCCCGCAGCCCCAGCTCCGCGATGTTGTGTGTCGGCGGCCACAGCGCTCCGGAGCTTAGCGCACGGCGGGCCGGTAAGGCATTGCCTGCTCCCCGCTGGTATCCCAGCACTGCGACGCCGCCGACTCCCAACATCGCGGAGCTGGGGCTGCGGGCGTCCGGACGCGGGCGGCGCTGGATTTGGAGCGCCACGTAGCCAGGGGGTAGAGTTGCCAGGGTCGGAGCTCCAAACGGCGCCACCCACGGCCGGATGCCCGCAGCCCCCAGCTCCGCGATGTTGGGAGTCGGCGGCCACAGCGCTCCGGAGCTTACTGCACGGCGACCCGGTAAGGCATTGCCCGCTCCCCACCTCTCCGACCAGGTAGGGGACTAAGAATTAAAGTTTCCCCCTTCACCCCCCCCCACCACATAAAATCCCTCCAAACTAACTGACTAACATTTAAGCAATGATTTACAATGATTCCCCGGTCTCCGGGGAGGAGGCAGCCGCTCCAGACTTTTCAAGCCGCCCGCACTACCTACCTAATCTACGCTAAAAATCTTCCATTCGGAAATCCGAAAAATTCCGAAATCCGAGAAGTGTCTGGTCCCAAGGCTTTCGGATAAAAGGTTGTGCACCTGTATTACCAAATCTTATTTGTGCTTAAACATCCAGAATCTTCTTAATGGGATCTCTTAATGAGTGCCTTTTAAGGCTGTACTGTGTTACGAATTGGATGGCCATTGATCAGCCGAACACAGAGACCCTTTGTTGCACCACCTGAGAAACTACCCAACCACCCACGTTAGCCTTAGTAGCCATCTCAGAATGCAGAAAAACAAAGTTGAGGATCCTATCATTGATCCTTTGGGACTAACTCGGAAGAAAATGTGGATTAATATTGGGTCCACAGCTATTTTCAATCCTATGTACATGACATGGATGAAAGTATGGACAGGTATACGGCCAGAAAAGATTTAGAGGGATATGGGTCCAACGTGGATAAATAGGACAAGCTTAGACAGGGCATCTTGGTCAGCATGGACGAGTTGGGCCAGAGGGCCTGTTTCTGTGCTGAGGGAAAGTAGAGTGTAAAGTAGATACAAAATCTACAAAGGGATTTTGTGAGCTAGAAGATGATAGTTGGGCTATTAAATGGAAAATGTGAGAAGAATAAAAGAAAGTGAGAACTAATAAACATTGGGGCCACGAGGATCTGGATGTGTTTACATATGTGTTAAAATATAAACTTGCAAGCGATTAGAAAGGCAAACTTTTTATGGCTATGGTGCTGGATAATGAGAGTAAGGACATTTTCCAGCAATTATTCAAAGCTTTGGTAAGGCTGCTCATTTCCGAAGGGGTTTGGCTTAAGTACTGAGGAAAGGATATGTTTGCTTGGAGTAAGTGCAACACAGATTGACTAGGCTGAATCCCACCATATGTAGGTGATCCTTTGCTGAAACTGAGTAAGATTGGCCTGCTCTCGCTGGAGGTGATCTCTATCAATGTCCTCAGCAGGGTCGACAGATGATCAATGCCTGTCAGCTATTTCATCTGTTTGGAGAATCTAGAACTATGGGTGTTGTCGCACAGCTAACAGCTTGCAGGAAAAATGTTCCTGATGTTGGGGGAGTCCAGAATCAGGGGTCGCAATTTAAGAATAAGGGGTAGGCCATTTAGGACTGAGATAAGGAAAAACGTTTTCACCCAGAGAGTTATGAGTCTGTGGAATTCTCTGCCACGGAAGGCAGTAGAGGCCAATTCACTGGAAGTATTCAAGAGAGAGTTAGATATAACAGAACCAAGGGATATGGGGAAAAAAGCAGGAACAGGGTATTGATTTTGGATGATCAGCCATAATCATATCGAATGGCGGTGCTGGCTCGAGGTGCCGAATGGCTCACTTCTGCACCTATTTTCTATGTCTCTATGTTATAGTTTAGCACCGAGATGATGAGAAAATTCTTCTCTCTAAAGTTATTTTTCACCTGTGGTGTTCTTTATTTTCTGCAGCACTTTGACTGTGTTATATTGGATGATGGTGGATTTCTGCTAATGTCAAACCAAGACGATTACATCGCAAAGGTAGATGCTCTACAACTTTTCGAACTTTAATCTTTTGATTTACCTTTGTTATCTTTTGGGTGATGATCATTATTTGTCTCTAATACATGTTAATAGGTGTGATTTTGAAGTGAATGTATCAATTTAATCCAGATGAAACATTGACAATAATCTTAAACTATGGGAGCACTGTAACATTGTGGGTTGGCGTCTTTGTGGATGAGCATGTTGTGATGAGCATGTTGTGACTGCAACAGGATATAAATAGGTTGAGTGAGTGGGTGAGAACTTGACAAATGGAGTTTAATGTGGGAGAGTGTGGGGGCATGCACTTTGGTAAGAGAAATCAGAATACAGATTATTAGATGGCAGGTGAATGGCGTTGAGAAGAAAAAAATAGGTCAGCCATGATTGAATGGCGGAGTAGACTCAATGGGCAACTAGCCTAATTCTGTTCCTACAGTATGTCCTTTGGCCTTAATTAATATCTAAACGGAAACGGTTGAAGTGCGGAGGGATCTCTGTAATTGCAAGAAGTAAGCAGCATGTGCAGGAGATGCTTAAAAAGGCAAATTACATATTGGCCTTTATTGTAGAGGAGTTGGAGTTTAGAAATAGGATGTTGTATAACAATTGTACACTCTGCTGGTTAGGACACAGGTGGAGTTTTGCTATTGTTATGGTCCCCTTACCTATACTAGCATTGGAGTTAGTCAAAAGGACATTCATCAGGCTAATTTTGAGGATGAGAGTAACCTCCTACTAAGAGTGATTCAATTTATAATCTTTAATGAATCAAAGCCTGTAATCTTTGGAGTTAAGAAAATGAGGAATGATCTTATTAAGAAATATGAAACCTAAAGGAGCATAACAGGATAGTTGCTGAGATGTTGTAACTTGTGGAAGAGTATTGAATGAGGTGACCTAGGTTCAAAATAAGAGCCCCATGGTTTGCAGAAATTTCTTCTCGCGATGGGTGGTGAATCTCAGAATGCTCTGCCTCAGAGAGTTGTGAACCCCACATCATTAGCACATCATTAATCGATCAATCTCTCTTCTACAGGAAGGGCATAGTCCTGATTTTAGATTCTGGCCCACTTACTTTACCTGATTATACAGAGCACAGTATTGTAAGGGATATTTCGGAGATGAGGGCAAAAATTCCAATGTACAGCTATTTGACTGGCACCGTTTAACCAATCTTAAGTAAGAAGGTACATGATGAGTTACTGCTAACATCATTTTTCCTTGTGTGGCCATTGTGTAACGAACGCCTGCTTCTGGTCAAAATCTGATCACAACAAGATTTCCTATGATTCAGTCGGCACTTGATTATTGTTAACCACTTTCTTCAGAAGTCATTTATGCTCAAAAGGCCTCCTATGTCGAGCCACATCTGGTGACCATCTGTGTTTAAACCAGCACCTCAATGCATTTCCGCAGAGATTAATTGTCTCAGGAATGGGCCTTATGATTATTGTATTTTCACTACAGGGCTATTTATTTTAGGAGAGACCCATTATCTATTTTCCACTTTCTTTTGGGCACCTTTTTTCCAGGAAAGTTTAGGTTTATTATTGTCACATATAATAAGCTCTAGGTAAAAATGTTGTTTTGCATGCTGTCCAAACAGATCTGATATACCAGACATAAATACGATCAAGTCAACTCAAGTACAATTGATAGAGCAAAGGGGAAGATACTGAGTGCAGAATATAATTCTCAGCATTGCAGTGCATCAGTTCCCTAGACAAAGTCCAATGTCTGCAATGGGGTAGAGGTGAATTGGACAGTACCCTAGCTTATGGAATGACTGACCAGCAGCCTGATAACAGAGGGGAAGAAGCATACGCATCGACTCAAAATGTGTTCGCTAAGAAACCATGGCATGCAAAAGAGGTAGGTCTGGAATTTCCTTGATGCTCCCCATGATCAATCACTCAAAATTCGCAAAAACAAAGGTCTCTGATTTCTGGTGACTGCTCGAGAGATTTCATGAGAAACTTCAGTTCAAATTATTTCCTCAATTACCATTGCCATTTCAGATTGGCAAGTTCTTCGGTGAGATTGACCCAAGCTTGATGAGACGTCTTCTGAACACATCCCTATACGCCTTCAACAAGTCCTATGATTTCCAGTCAGTGTGTGATCCAGAAAGTGAGACAAAAGCAGCGGCAGGACTTCGTTCTGTCTACGTTGTAAGTGATGCTCTCCATATTAATTCTGATGTAGCCTATGTTTTAAAACAACTGCATGCTGAAAAGATGGAAAACTGGAACAGATTACACTTCACACGCTTCTGTTTTTTTTTTTCAAATTTATCTTGAGGAAATTTTAATTGAAATTTTGATTGTACTTTAGAAACTTGGTATTCTTTATTGATTTTATAATGAGAGAATAATTGAAAGCCATAGAACTTATAGAAGAAGCCTGTTACGAAATAGTGTGCTGCAGGAAAATCTAATTGTGTTCCACTGTATTGCGGGTAAAATGGCCTTATGGCCAGTAGCTGACTAAACCGTGGGAACCCCAGCTCCAAGGAGTGAAATACTAAAATTCTGCCAAGGCTGGAAGCCTGAAATAAAGAATGATAATGAAAATGATAGAAATACTCGGCAGATCATGTAGCAGCTGTGGAGACAGATACAGAGATAACATCTCAGGTCGGAGACCCTTCATCATTTCTAACTGGAAACATGAACTCAGTTCTCCTCTCCACAGATACCGCCTGACCTGCCAAGTGTTTTCAGCATTTTGTTTGTATCCTATATTGTATGTTCCTGATGCCAGTGTGAGGCATCAAACAGCATTCAACCAAGTAAATTTGTGACACCATGAGAATCTGGACTTTGTGAAGATCAGGGAAGATTCGGGTTGAACATAAAGGGAGGTGTTTGACACGACAGGCTAAGAACATGGCTGTACATGTTCCACAGGAGAAATCGCAATAGTATATTCCTGAATGATCTTGTGTTAATGTAAATCATTTAATATTACGGTGGGTTAGGTACTGCTTATGCAATCAATGTGCTAAATTAATAATGCTGTTTCTGAAATTGTTTTTAGCCCAGCATAGTCGAAATTTTGAATATAGGTTGGTGGGCATCCACTGCGGCATGGTAAGTAAAGTAATTTTCTTGTCCTCCAATATCACACTTGCTTTGTTTGAGATAAGTTAATGCTTTGGTGAGATCTGAAGGCAGCAGGAAGCAGTCACCTTGATAGGCCGCCCAGTAACCTGAATCCATTGTGCAGATGTTTAAGATTTCACACACATAGTTTACCACGGGATACATCCTGACATTTGGGGAAAGCTTTTCCTGGTTTTAATCTTCTCTGTAGAATATCTAATTTGATGGTGTATCCTTTGCCTACATTTGTTTGGATAAGAAGCATCTGCAGATCTTGCTGCACACTCATTGTGAAATGTAAGAGTACAGTCGTCCCCCAATGCAGGTAGCTGTGATTTATCTAATGGGCTCAGTGCCTATGTACCCCTGCTTCTGCACTGGTGTCTAATGTTGCTGGATTGACTCATTTAAACAGTGCAGTTAATGTTGTTTGCTAGGTCTGTTGTAAGCATATCTTCATCACTAATTGAATCCAGTTCTTTGGACTAACATGCAAACTGCTCTAATAAGCAAGCTTTCCAAATTCTACCAGATGGACCCAACAGCAAGGTAAATATTGGTGATAATGCAGGGTGAGGGTGAAATGAGTGAGTGGCTGCTGCTGTCCCAGCCCATCTATCGGATGCTGGAGCTACCTGCTGGCATTTGCAGAGTGTGCTCGGTGGGACAGATGCGATTTACATAGAAACGTAGAAAATAGGTGCTTCGAGCCAGCACCGCCATTCAATATGATCATGGCTGATCATCCAAAATCAGTACCCCATTCCTTCTTTCACCCATATCACTTGATTCCGCTTGCCCTGAGAGCTATATCTAACTCTCTCTTGAATACATCCAGTGAATTGGCCTCCACTGCCTTCTGTGGCAGAGAATTCCCCAGATTTACAACTCTGGATGAAAAATCTCAGTCCTAAATGGCCTAACCCTTTTTCTTATTTTGTCACTGGGGTAAGATGCAGGTGATGTTTCTATCTGAGGCGGTTTGACATTTCTTCTGAAGCAGCAAGGGAAGGGGATGCAGAAATGTGCAGCTTTCTCCCATAAAGACACCTATGTCCGCAAAAAAATCCATAGTAAAGTGCAGTGTCATGTTGAACTGTGAAGCTTCAGGTGAATGTATTGCCTTTCTGCAGCCTTCCTCAGCTGAAAGACTTTGTAGCCTAATTTCAGCTGAAACCATTGCCTATGGTCAGGTGCAAAAATCAAACCATTGGTGGAACTCAGTGGTTCAGACACCATCTGTGGAAGGAAGTGACATGACAGAGACAGATGACATTTTGGGTCAGGATCCTTTTTTAGTCTGATGAAGGGTCCCAACCTGCAATGTTGTCCATCCATTTCCCTCCACAGATGCCGCCTCCTCCAGCATTTTATTTTTTTTGCTCCAGATTCCAGCATTTGAAGTCTCTTGTGTCTCTGCCTATGATCAACTGATTGGAGATCAGGCAAGGAAGGATAGATGTTGTCTGATGGCTCTAACTGTGGTCGATTTGATATACACCTCCCCGCCTGGCACCCTGATTTGATTAATGGCAGTAACAGCAGGAGCAGGTGTTTTATTAGTACGCACCACATTTTTTCTTCAGGACTTACCATAAATATTACCAAAAAAATGCAGAAATTGAAATGATCTGGTAAAGTTGCACACAGCATCGGGAATACGAATACATCATTTTACAATGGAAATTATGTTCTATGTATTTGTGGAAAAAATATGCCTGACATAACCACTTTTCAGGCGTAGATTTTTTAATATATTCTCAGTAATTGGTAAATAGTTCATGATCTACCAAGTTCTGACATTAACTTTCTGCAGACGGGCTGGGTTAATTGCCTGACCAGGAGTGGAACACAGCAGATTACATGTCCTTCATACCCTTGGTCTGCTCTTTATTTCACCGAGGGGGGATTGCTGTAAAGGACATGTCACCCACCACGGACAGCTGTGAGGAGGAGAGACTAGCCTTATGTACCCAGTGATTCACTCTTTGATCTTTCTTTTGCTGTCTAGGTCTCTGCTGCAGCAGCTATTCCTCACCCTTACCTTCCCACACTTTCTGGAAGCAGGTACATGAGCTTTTGTTTGGGGCTGACTCCTGGGTTCTGTTAGCAGTGACAATGACTGAAGAGTGATGTGTCGTAGTGCATTCACTCTACACCTTGATTTTCCACTTTAATTGCATGTTTTAATAATGATACAGGATGCTTGACAAGTGTGGTTTGGATCGATTCCTGGCATGTTACCACAGGACTTCCTCCAACCAGCTAGCCCACACTTCCCCACCACTGGTTGCTTAGCACATCCATCTTTACCCAAGTCTGCCCTCATTCAACAGCTGATAAATGAGCAGACATTTTGTTGCAGTTGGAGAATATTTCACTGAACTTTCTTCCACATCAATATAGTTATAAATAAGTCTTAGCATGCCTGAGTTTACATATAGCATGGAAACAGAACCTGCGACCCAAATCGTCCACACTGACCAAGACGCCCATCTAAGCTAGGTACCTTTTCCCCACATTAGCTCCATATCCCTCTGAAATTTTCCTATCCACGCACCTGGCTGAATGTCCTTTAAATATTGTTAGTGTATATATTTTAACCACTTTCTTCTGACAGCTCATTCCATATGCATCATCCTCTGTGTTAGTCCAGAGATACAGCATGGAAACAGGCCCTTTGGCCCACCGGGTTCATGCCAATCCATGACACGAGTTCTATGTTATCCCACTGTCTTATCCACTCCCTATGCACTAGGGGCAATTTACAGAGGCCAATTAACCTAGAAACCTGCATGTCTTTGGGATGAAGGTACACAAAAATGCTGGAGAAACTCAGCGGGTGCAGCATCTATGGAGCGAAGGAAATAGGCAACGTTTCGGGCCGAAACCCTTCTTCAGATGTCTTTGGGATGAACTGTATTCCCTTTGAAATCTTTTCCTCTCTCACGTTAAACCCTGCCCTCGTTTTTCATTTCCCTTTCCTGGAAAATGATGGTGTGCATTCAACTTATCTATATCTCTGCGTGATTTTATGCATCTGTGTAAGGTCATCCCCCAATCTCCTACGTTCCAAGGAGTAAAGTCCTAGCCGGTCTGACCTCATCCTTTAACTGATCCTCTACTCCGGTAACATTCACATCAATCTATTTTGTACTCTTTCCAGCTTACTGACTTTTTTCCAATGGCAGGGTACCCAAAGCTGAACACAATACTCCAAGTGTGGTTTCACTAATGTCTTGCACAACTGCAAAATAATGTCGCAACATAACATCCCAACATAACACAAGATTCAATGCCGTGACTGATGAAGGTCTATTTGTCAAATGCCTTCTGCACCAAGCTGTCTAGCTATGACATTACTTTCAAGGAGCTACATACTTGTACTCTGAGAACCCTTTGTCTAACAGCATTCCCCAAGGCCCTACTATTCACTGTGAAAGTCCTACCCTGCTATTTAATGGCATCTGCCAATTTAAGAACCATGTCTTGTACATTCTCAAACAAATTGTTTATATAAATGATGAATAACAATGGTCCCAGCATGGATTCCTGAGGCGCACCACTATTCACAGATCTCCAGTCTGCAAAATAATCTTCCGCCTTCGCCCTAATTGCCTGCATCATGCCAATTATATATCCAATTAACTGACTCTCCCTGGATCCCACGCAATTTAACTATAAATTTGACTTTACATTTAAATGAACTTGTCTAAGTCTTCGCTGACGTTCACATAGACAAAGCCCACTTTCGCACTTTCACCAATCCGCTCAGTCACCTTTCCAAAAACTCAAAGAGATTTGAGATACAATTTCCCACATACAAATCCATGCTAACTATCTTCAGTCAGTCCTTCTCTATCCAAATACTGGTAGATCCTGTCCCTCATAATTAACTCTAATAACTTTTAAGGCGGCATTGTGGAGCAGCGGTAGAGTTGCTGCCTTACAGTTACATCGCTTACAGCGCCAGACCCGGGTGTTATCCGTATGGAGTTTCTACCTTCTCCCAATGACCTGCATGGATTTTCTCTGAGAACTTCGGTTTCCTCCCACATCCAAAGACGTACAGGTTTGTAGGTTAATTGGCTTAGCATAAATGTAATTTGTCACCAGTGTGTGTAAGATAGTGTTAATGTGCAAGAACCGCGGGTCGGCGTGTACTCAATGGGACGAAGGGCCTGTTTCCGCACTGTATCTCCATAACTAAACTAAACTTGGCCTGTGACTGATGTCAGGCTCGTCGGCATGTACTTCCTTGTAATAAGCAAAAGGTGTTCAAATAATAAAATATTCATGGTAGTATGCCTTCGTCAGAAGCAGAAGCCAGGATAAAGCTTCGGAAAGCAACAGACATACGGTGGTTAGCAAATCTGGTGCCAGCACAAGGCATTTGATCATCATTTGTTTATAGAATCAGTGTATTTTGGGTAATCAAGTCAAGTTTATTCATCACATACACATACGAGATGAGCAGTGAAATGAAAAATAAATAATAAACCTGGTATTGATAGCATAGTCCTTCAATAAATAAAAACATCTTACCATTGCTGTGGCATGCTCCTGTGAATACCAAAATATTGCCCAGCACTAGAATTGTCAGAGCTGTAGAGATGGGAAACATGCTGATTGGTGTAGTCAATGGTGTAGTGGATTTTTTTTTAAACCACGAATTCCCTCAGTCTAGATTGGCTCCACTGAGTCTTATCGAGGATGTTTGGTTTTTCATTAAGGTTTCTTTAAGTTTCTACAACTGTAATGTAAATGTGCTGTTTAGAACATTGTGCGGATTGATTTTTCTCACTTTTCCACGTGTCTTTTACTGACCGCAATCTGCTCTTGGAATGCAAAATAATTTAGCTTGACATTCATTCACCTTTTATTCTTGCTTTGCAGTTGATGCAGATATCGATGATTTCTCCGAACCCTTATCAAAGTCAAGCTGTATCACTGAACAGACTCAGTATTACTTTTATGACAATGAATCTTCCTTCAGTGGACTTGTGGATTGTGGCAACTGCTCAAGGTATGACTACAGCAAGCGGAAGCACCGATGGATATTATCTATACCGTGGCTTGGATCGGTGCTTTATAGAATATACAATATTTCATAATACTGAAGTGTTTCCAAAACTTACGACTAGATGTCATTAGAAGAAATATACCCAAAAGAAAATTCTCATTAGGCACCAGAAATAAAGTCTAACAGCCCCTGTTACCATCTCAGGATGCATTCTAGGTCTTTATAGCCAATTAAATATATCTGAAGTGTAATACTACTCTTTTTCTAAAGTAGTCCCTCACAGTTATAAAGGATAAAACAAAGGATATTGGGATGAGGATAGGTGATTGTCAGCGAGATATTTGTTATACTGATTGTATTGGGAAGGGTGATGGGTTGTATATATGACTAAGATACTGTATAGTATATGAGGGTTTTTTCTTTTATTTTTTATTTTTTCTCTCTTTCTTGTATGGCTTTGTAAATATTTGATTAGTGTATAAATGTAAATAATTTGGTGTACATATAGCTGCTGGTGTACATATGGTGTACATATAGCTGCTAAATTTGTATAAGATAATTATAAGCAGTTGAATAAGGGGTGGGAATTAATAAGCTTTGGCTTCTTCCTGCTCCTTTTCGGACACATACGATTTCATTTATTTATAGATATTGTTTATGACACTTTATAAATATTCTTGTTTTGTTTTTTGTATGCTGTTTCACACTTGCTTTTTATTCTTTTATTCTGTTCGAAATAAAGAATTAAATAATAAATAAATAAATAAATAAAAAAGTTCCCAAATGAGGACGCTATAGAACTGGAGACACATCCGCAGCGAGGCCAAGAGGTGACCAATGGGAAGATGGGTGGGACTACCTGTGGTAGGCAGCTCTTGGCACTGGAAATAACCACCTACACTGTCTATACATCACCTGGTACCAACATAATAACTCTATATTGCTCTTGATAAAACTGCTCCCATGCCCGACAAATGGAACAATAGCTGGTTGAGAAGATACTGCAATCTCAATTTTACCACTGATATAATTACCGAGAGGTACAACCGCCGAGAGTTGACATTGCTGATATTTTCTACATGTTACGAAAGAATCTTGTGGGATACTTTTCATTAAGGATGAGGCCTTAATTTCAATGTCACAAGACCATTGTCCACCATTAGGGATTTTAATTGACTGCAGATTATCTGGTAATGAAAAATGGTTGTTTTTTTCCCAAGAGTAGCATGAAGTGAATTCATAGTAAATTAATATCCCACTTTACATCAAGCCTTGAAAGCAAGGGAAAGTACAATTAGGTAAGGGAGAGAAACATGTTGGTGATTTTCTGATCGTCCATTTCATACAGCGGGTAGAAATCAACTTCAACCCCGTGAATCTGATGAAAATCTCATCCAAGTGGGGTTGTAATAGTTGTGGTAATTAATTATCATTACCACACCATGGTCACCATTAGTGACCATGAAACGATAAACGTCCTTCCACCTTTTTCATTATTCATCACAAAAGTATTCTTGTTCCAAAATGATTCCTGTTCTTGTTTCAATATAAATTGATTCTCTGTTTATTTTTTAGGCTTTACCATGCGGAGAAACTCTCCAACACAAATCTGGTATTTTTACTGGTGGAGAGTAAGCATACATGTCAGTCATGTGACACAAAGTCTCTCATGCAAGCAGAGCAAAAATGTATCCTCCAGTCAAAATGATTTGTATGTAAATGCAGGGCTCGCGATTTAAGTTTGCTGACGGTACCTAAATCAGCAGACTCGTTAACTTAGGAAAAAGCATTGTGACTGCAGGAAGGGATCAGTGAATTGGTCGGGTGTGTAAAAGATAATTCAGTCCAGAGAATTGCAAGATAACACGTTGGGGAAAGCAAACAAGGCAATGAAATATGCTGATCATAAATACCCAATTGTGCGGAGGGATAAAGGTTCCTGGACTTCAGATAATTAATGGGGAAACATTTTTTACCCAAAGAATGGTGGGGCAGGCACTGTCCATCACTTGATGCCCCTACCCACAAGGCCACAAACCAAGCTAGAATATAGAAAATAGCATTAGTAGCTCTCTGTGTTACCTGGATATTCTGGGCTAAGTGACCGACTGTCATTGTTTAATTCTTTGAAAGACCTTTTGGAGTCAAAATATATTGGAACAAAATGAGCAGCGGCAGATCAGATGGCCATTATACACTATTTCACTTCCATTTGGCGCAGCGGTAGAGTTGCTGCCTTACAGCGCTTGCAGCGCCAGAGACCCGGGCTCGATCCCGACTATGGGTGCTGCCTGTATGGAGTTTGTACGTTCTCCCTGTGACCACGTGGGTTTTCTCCAAGATCCTCTGTTTCCTCCCACTCTGCAAAGACGTACAGGTTTGTAGCTCAATTGGCTTGGGTTTGTATACTTGGTATAAGTGTAATTTGTCCCAAGTGTGTGTAGGCATGTGTTAATGTGCGGGGATCGCTGGCCGATGCGGACTCAGTGGGCCGAAGGGTCTGTTTCCATGCTGTATCTCTAAACTAAACTAAACTCAACTAAACTAAACTGTAATAGAAATAGAGCCCAGATGCATTATGGGCAACCACCTTTATTCTCTGCCACAGAGGGTAGTCGAGGCCAGTTCATTGGCTATATTTAAGAGGGAGTTAGATGTGGCCCTTGTGGCTAAGGGGATCAGAGGGTATGGAGAGAAGGCAGGTACGGGATACTGAGTTGGATGATCAGCCATGATCATATTGAATGGCGGTGCAGGCTCGAAGGGCCGAATGGCCTACTCCTGCACCTAATTTCTATGTTTCTATGTTTCTATTCCTGCTTGTTGGACTATCCCTGGTATTTACTGATTCCCACCAAATTCCAAACAATGTTACAGCATCTTGTTTCTGCCACAATTGGTTTAGAATTTTAATGTTATGTGGAATCTCTCCTTTATTTATGGACTTGGTGTCAAAGCCAACATTTATTGCTCGTGTCTCATTGCCCTTGAAAATGTAGTGGTGAACCACTGCAGTCTTTATGTTTGAGGTACTATTTGAGGAAGAAATTGAGGTAAGAAATTTGAGGAAGGTCCAATGGTGATGTTCTTGGTATTATTTAAGATGTGTTGCATTTGTAATATTACCCACCAAGCTGAAACTAAATGCTCCCAGCTTAAGATGATTGATCTATTCATTCTATTATTCACCTCTGTATGGGTTATTTAACTGTTCAGTTTCCAGATCGTACGATTTCTGGAAATACTGTTTCGTACTTAATTTGATTTTGTTTTGTAGAACTATATAAGTTGACTTGTTGGAACTTCTTCTCTTTGCATTGTGTGGCTCTTATTTTACTCTAATTTTCTTAAACTTTAGCTACAAATTGGTGCATCCAGCTGAAACTATGAAATCAGTAAGATGGTGCATTTGCTCAGCCCTAACTTCATTTACATTGAAAGTATGCGTGAATACTGGCAACCCTGCAAATTTGACCAATTTCCCTTGAACCTTTCAGCATGCAGTCCCTCCCCAAATAATGTCACAATATCCACACTATTAATTCACAACGGACAAAATTATTTTAACCTGGAAAATTAAAATGAGCAACAATGGAGTAACTCAGCGGGTTAGGTAGCATCTCAGGAGAACATGGATCAGTGACATTTCAGGTTGGGACCCTTCTTCAGACTAATCCATGTTCTCCAGAGATGTTGCATGACCGGCTGAGTTACCAGCATTTTGTGCCTTCTTTGGTAAACCAGCATCTGCAGTGCTTTGTTTCAACAATGGAATGTGATTTTGTTTCTCTGGTGTTGTGTTTCTTCCTTAATCAGACTTTTTAGCTGTTGGACCAGATCCTTGTTTTTTAGCTAAGAATCCCAGACATAGGAAAGGTCCTGAAGTATGCTTTGATTCTGATGAGCATGTAAGTATGCAAAGTTTGGATTCAAAGAGAAACGAGGAAAGTGAATGGACATCAGGGAGTATTGCTGTTGGCTACTTTTTAAAAGTAGCATCTGGCAAGGATGTGTCCAGGTAGCAACCTTGCACAAATGTGTCATTGCTCTGGACCATAGTTTTTTTATTTTGATAACATATCATAACTCTTTCGGAATGTTAACATAAAATTAACTGCAGCTTTCGATATCCTTTCTCTGAATACTCTACTTTCAGGCAAAAAAATCTGGTAAATTGTGACTCGACTTTGTCCCCAGTGCTTGGAGTTTAATTCCTCCTGTACAAATTGTCTCTGTAATATCATAAGACTCTCCAACAAAAGAAGGCCAATCAAATAACAAATTGGTCTATTTCTGGATTGAATTCCATTTAAGGAAGCCAGTCAGTGTGTAAGGTAGAGGCTCTGTGGGTACTGGCTATGTTGGATAACAAGCAAAGGAAATATGCTTGATTTCTCTTTAAAAATAAATAAATATTGACAGATCCACAAAGCATTCATGGCATTGTAAAGAGAATTTGTCATCCTAAATACCCTCAATGTGAAGAATCATTTTTGTAAATTTCCCTCCAGTTCCATTGACTCTATGTCTCTAGGACTTTAAATGGGACTGGCGTAGAAGGGACATCTTGGTCGGCATGGACAAGTTAGGCCGAAGAGTCTGTTTCCGCACTGTTTGACTTTACTACTTCTTATCTAGGACTCCATATGAACTTTGAGCACTTCCTCGTGCCAGCTGTGTTATAGCAGGAAGCATCCTCAAGTACCCTAAGTTGCAATCCCTTCCAAATCTGGAGCAGTAAAATTAGGCAGCCATTCGATTGTGATAATGGAGCACTGTCGAAGATGAAACCCTTTCTGCTCACGTGTAGAAGTTACGGTATTTCAGTTTAGTTCTGACTTTTCACATTTTACAATTCCTCTGCCGTGGCTTTCACTCATACGACTGAGGAATTCTTTGTTTGAGTTGAAAGTAGCTAGTATCCTGACATGCAAAGTGAACACTTCATTACTGCAGATCCTGAATGAGATCCATTTGCCTGAGGATAAAGCAATGAAGTTCGATAATCCAATTAGACAGAATATTGCTGTCATCACGTGTTTAGTAATACAGCATTGAAACAGGCCCACCAAGTCTGCGCCAATCAGCAATCACCCGTACACCAGTTCTATCCTACATACTAGGGACAATTTAGCCAATAGCTACAGACCTAACCTACAGACCTGAAGATAGACACAAAATGCTGGAGTAACTCAGCGGGACAGGCAGCATCTCTGGATAGAACGAATGGGTGAAGTTTCGTCTTGAGACCCTTTTTCAGACTGAGTCAGGGGAGAGGGAAATACAGAGATAAGGAAGTGTAAGGTTTGAAAACGAGGCAAAGCAGATGCAGATCAAGTAGAATATGTAGAATAGATCATTGTTAGCTAAGAGAAGGTAACAACAAAGCAAACTGAGATAAAGTATACAGACCTACACGTCTTTGGGATGTGGTATTAAACCGGAGCTCCCAGAGAAATCCCACATGGTCACAGGGAGAATATACAAACTCCGTACAGACAGCACCCATAGTCAGAATTGAACCTGGGTCTCAGGTGCTGTAAGGCAGCGACTCCACCACTGTGCTTGGGGATTGAGTCACTGAAAACAAAAATCCACATTGTGCATCAATGCATGAACTTCACCTGCAACTAGCTGAAAGATCTGAACATTCCTCATCTTTCCTGATGACAAAAATAGCTCCCCATAAATTAGATGCGTGAAAGTACAGTAACACTGTTGCTCACAAGCTTGATGTCTTTGCTGATTGACGTGTGATTGTGTGTGTTTTTTAATTTGTTAATAGTGGGGTATTTTCTGTTTTGTGATTTACACTGTGACTTTCTGCTCTAGGTGGACGCCCACATTATCTCTGCCAGCAGCAAAAAATGCATGAACTCATCTTGTTATGTCTTTTTTTTTGTGTTCCCTTTTTTTCCTTCTTGCTACTTTGCCCGTTGTTAATAGGATGAGCCTATATGCACAACAAGTCGTGCCCCTGCCGTGGCATCAGCTCCTCTCTTCATTTTACTGCAAGTTTTGATGTGGTGCGGAGGGTCAGTTACTTTCACTGGATTTTGTTCTGTAGTTTCCTTCTTAGGTGTGATATTAACATGAAACTAACATCCTGCACATAATTGTGGTCCAGAGCGAACTTAGAGTGGTTTGATATTTCATATTAGTTTTTAAAATTAAGTTTCCTTTCTGAACTAGAGTAATTGTTCGTTGAGCTATCAATTTTCAATGCTTCTCAGAACTCAGTAATTGTTTGTGCATTGTTTCTGTGTTCTTTATTGATATATTTGAATTTATTTTCACTGACAAAAAATAATTGTTCATAGTTTTTATCTCAATAGATAAAATATAATTATAGCAAATATTAACCACATTTAAGTATTCTTAAATCATAAATCGACATTAAAAAACTACTTTTCAACACTCCAATATGTATTTTTGCTTTAAGAAATATTATTTGGAAAATAAGTTTAGATGATGCAGATTTTTGATGGACTATAAACCATCAAAAAACATAAATCGACATAAAAAACTACTTTTCAACATTATCTGCATCACCTAAACTTATTTTCCAAATATTATTTCTAAAAGCAAAAATACATTTTGTAGTGTTGAAAAGTAGTTTTTTATGTCGATTTATGATTTTTGATGGTTCATAGTCAGCATGATTTTTCAAAAGACTAGCTTGCTGTGTTTATTTAGTTTAGTAAGTTTGATTTAATGTGGCCATGAATCTCCCAAGTTCCCCTTACAAGGTAATACTCTTCCCTTTTCAAGCTCTTCTTGTTCTCCATTTTCTGGGTGATGGTGGAGAAGAGGATGGTAGATATAAGAGAAAGGGAACACCTTTTTGATAGAGTGAGGCCAGGGTGGCTGTGGGGTTCATGGAGGTAGTCAGAGGGTTGATAATACAATCAATGAAGCCGAAGGTGTCGTGCATAGCAGGGCTATGGGACATGCCCAACAAGGTCAGGCATGGAGGCTAATGCAGAGAGGAAAATCTTGGATAATATTACAGGTGGTGTGAAGTGACAAAGTTAGAATAGTTAGTTTAACCGTCTGGAATGAGGATCTCATTCTAGCCATATCCTGTAAAATTATATAGTTCAATCCACTCTGTATACACCTAGCCATAAAAATAGTATTGAAGATTGTAATTGTGATGCAAATGCAAATCAGAAACTTTGACAGTTCTGTGCTGTGAACTTTGGGCAGACATTGGAAGTCAATAAGTTGTAACATGTGATACAAAGCTTAGAAAGTAAGAGTCACAATTTTATTAAAGATCCAAATAATGAAGAAGTGACAATAAAACTATAGCATTGATTTGACTTTCTAGAATTATATTTTTATTTTCAAATTGTTTGATTTTTATTGTATCAGTCACTTTATGTTATGATACCCAATACTTAACGCAACTAGATGCTGCTCAGGGCAACTGGAATGAATGATTTTCTTTTGCGGTTAGGCAGCACTTTATCACATTTTATTTCAACGTAAATACTTTCCAATAGTATGACTATTGTTAAAACTGCAAAATAGTTCTTCTTTCATAGGAGGAAGGTTACTTAGCTTGTTTTAATTTACCTATTCAGAATTGAATAATTCCCGAAATAATTTAATCACCTGATTTCAACTGGCGATCATTCTTGGAGTGAAGAACTTCCTGACACTAGGTCTAGGTTTACCTTTAGTTGAGCATCGTATCCTTTGCTCTGAGCCATTTCCCAGCTCCTTTCAAGTTTATGGGCATTGCCAGGCCTAGTTACAGAGTCAACACCGTGGGTTGTGAGGAGGGAGTCTCCTGACTTTCTTCCACACTAATTATAAATTACTGATTATAAACAAGCACAGAGAAATAATCAGATTTGGAATAAGTGCCACCCCCGTCCCTTCCCCGAACAAAATCAACACTGCAAACTAATTCAGACTTCTTCAAGTTCTGTGTATTTTCCCCATTAGAATGTGCGGCATCATCTTTACTGGAATAACCTGGCATTCACCTGCAGTCCTGCCATTAACATCACATCACTGGGCCACCTACATCACCGCAGGCCAAGTTACTTAATACACTGCAGGTTTCTGATTAAGGCTGTAGCCAGACGCACCACTACCACAAACATCAAGTGAGGATCCAATGCGTTAGCATCATTTTATTCCCATATCCATACTTTTTTTGTTGGCAGCTGGGCTTCACATGGTTAGCTTGGAACAGGAAAACAAAACAAAAGATGATTTTTTTTTTTTCTCTCTGTATTTCCCAATTTTTCTCTTTTTCTCGGAACATTTAATTTTGTCCACAAATGCGGGTTCCTGTGCTGTGGTGTAGGGTGTCATCCACAAGAGAGAGAATGAAGCCTGCTGTTTAATGCTCGGGTCATACCCCACCTAAAGCAGTCTGTGTACTTCAAAGGAAATTACTCATGCTTAAGGAGTGTGGCATGCTATAAAATATGAGAAACATTGTAGTTCGCCTTGTTCTATGCACCAGAACAATGGCACTGCTTCCTTTCAAAGTCTCCCTATCTAATTGAACTAAAACTTATGTTATGAGAGTCTAAAAAATGCTGTTAGTGCATTGCCTATTTCTTGAGTACAAACACCAGTTTGAGAAGGGAGTGGCAAGGGCCTGTTTGTATAACTGCTTACAGGGTGAAATACTTTAATTTCTCAGACAGTGTAGGAACTTTAGTAACAGCCGAGATGAGATGGAACTGTTACCTGCAAGGGCTGCTTTGATATTGAACACTGGTGACATGAAGTCCTTGTTGCAGTTGGTCTTTGGTGTGTGTGCTTGAATGAGTCAGCGCCATGGAATAGGAATAGGAAGTTCTAGGTCCTGTATCTCCACAAGTGTGCTCTAATAATCCAGACCTGCTTTGTGGCAGTCAGATGGAATTAAAAGGATATTCAATTACTTGGTATGTGTCTTAAAGGCAAAGAGCGAGTATCTTCACTTCTATGTTTTAAATACATATAATATTGTAGATTAATGGGCAAAATCTTCATTAGTTGCCAGTGCTAAACATTCAGGCAATTGGTTGTAGATATTTCAGACATGTTCAGTGCTGATAGCTTGATTTTATTTTCCTGAGCTTGAGTTGTACACCGATTGAACCAAAGAAATGTTATTCATTTCACAATTCCTTCAATACCGAATCTCAGAGTGGGACTCACAAATGTTTTTTTTTTTTAAAAAGCCCCACAATTGAAGCAGAAGAAGATACAGAATGTTGGTGAAACTCAGCGGGTCAGGGGGACAAGGATGGGTGACATAATGGATCGCGATCCTTCTTCAGAGTTTGAAGAAGGGACCAGACCCAAAACGTCGACTAAAGATTGATTTAAAGTACTGGAGTAACTCAGGCAGCTTCACTGGGGAAAAGAATAGGTGACATTTTGGAGCTGGACCCTTTTTCGAAGAAGAAGAGAGAGAAAGGACTCGGCCTGAAACGTCACCTATTCCCTTTTCTCCGGAGATACTGGCTAACCTGCTGAGTTACTCCAGAATCTTGAATCTACCTTTGGTATAAGCCTGCCTCTGCAGTTCTTTGTTTCTCCAAAACATCAGCTATCCATGTTCTGTAGACTATCCATGTCCAGACCCGAAACATCTATGGCCTATCCATGTTCTCATGAGGTGCTGCCTGACTTGCCTAGTTACTTGCTTTGTCTTCTTTTGTAAAGCAACATCTGCAGTTCCTTGTATCTCCATAATTGAAGCAATGCAAATGGTATTAAGACTGCAAACATAAATGTGCTTAAATGCTGCCGTAGCTTATGAGATCAATTGAGAACTGCTGGTACAGGATGCGATGTGGTCACTAACTTTATGTTTCTCCCCTTGGCAACAGGAGGATGACACTGAGTGTGGCGGGAGCTCTAGTCTGAGCCCATCCTTATGGTCAATGATAGGAATCCAGCTTGTTCTGCTCTGGCTGCTAAGTAGTGCCAGGCCTTATCCATCATGACCGCAGAGAACGGACATCCATCTCAGCTTTCTAGATCCACCACTCTGTAGCCTTGGAAACTTTTGTCCCCAGGCAGTAGAAGACTGACCATATTCATATCCTGGTGTATCACTGTGTGAAAGATTCATCTATGACTCTCCATATGAAGAATGGTTAAGGTGCTCCATTGACGAGTTTAAAAGAAATTTAACGGTCATACAATGGTAGCAAATTGGATTGTCAGTACTGAAACCTGCCAGGCAACCTATGGGAACGTTAATGCATTTATACAAAAGAAACAAATGATTAAAAAAATCTAGATTTACTTATCATCAGGTTCATTTTTTTGTTTAACTGACTTGAATTCGGATGAAGGATATTTTTAGTTCATGGCTTACATTGGCAGCCTGTAACTAATTTGAACACCATTTAAATGGGCAGGTAACATGTAAGCATGGCCACCTGTCCTAATGGTAATATACATTGGAAAGCTTAAACATTACGAAGGAGTAATTGCAACCATTTCAAGCACCAAAGGCCACTGATTATTCCGTGGCTTTATATACCATTATGTTATCATTTGCTGTTCTGTTACCAAAGGATGCCTGTTGCCCTCCTTTCCTTCCATTAAGCCATAATTCAATGCCTGGCGCCCTTCATGTTTGCTGAAGCAAATGCTTAATGATTGTTGTACCCCACATAAGAAATAGTGCTAAGGCTTGTGAATGAAAAAGCTGTCATTGTGGCAATTGAGTTTGGACACTGATGCTTTTTTTGCATGAGATGCTGCTACTATTTTCTCTTTTTGTTTCAATATTGGAGTATAGTTAATGTGCAAGGGCGATTGAGTGAGTGAAATGTTGTTGATGTGGAATTTAGATAATATGATGTGATATAACTGTTTCACTTAAAGCAACTGAATATTGTCAAACATACCTCTCTCAAAGTGCAGTGAACAGGCTGAAAGATTGGGAATGATACTAAAAGCCATTCCAAAATTTAGATTATATATTTTTGAATGGCTAGTATTAATTTGAAGGCTGGATTATGACAATCTACTTCTGAGGAATATCTGTAACACGAGTTGTGTTAGTCATTTAATTGAAGTACAGGAAAATTCCCAAATTGTTTGGAATGCAGCAAATGAAATTTGAATTTATTCCAAAATAGATTAAGCTGAAATTTGGAAACCATTTGATTCTATGGGGAAATTAAAGAACATGAGGCGCAATTTGGGATTTCATATCAGTCAGATAATCATTGTATTTACCTACAAATCATGCTGCTGATACCAACCCTAGACATTGTAAAGACTGCAAAACCCCAAAAGGTGTGCCTTCAAGTTGAATAGAGCTTTGGGCTAATATTAAGGATTTCCATTTCACGCTTCAGCTTGACGGTGCAGAGCATTTACTGAGAGGATACAAGTTCTTTATTTCAATGTAAAATCATTACTCCAAAGTATTTATTCTGAAATATAATAATTGCTCTGTCAACATCAGCTGCCCGGGGCTATAGGGTGGGAGAATTTTCCTAAAGTAAATAATTAAAATGACAAAATAATTTAAACTGCATCAGTAAAAAAAAAAAAGATGGCAGCAAATCACTGCAACGTTTTGGTTGTTTGGGTCATCTATTTTTATTCAAAAACAGAGGTACGCTGTAAAACGTCTGCAAGAGCGATTCAGTATTTCATGATGTGTAAGTAATAAAATGTTAATGTGTACGGAAACAGTATTTAATACATTTTGTGTAAGAGAAGGTTAGTTTTACGGCACAGCTGGTTAAAATCACTTTGGGTAGGATCTTTGAACGAGATGTTGCCAGAGGCAGCAGCCTGCAAGTGGATTCTGCGACTTTCAGTGACCCTTTTGCCTGCAGGCTTTAAGTCGTTGGCTTTCTTTGCTGCAGCATCAAATTAGCAGAGGACTTCATTAACTCGGCATTAATTGTTTTATTTCCAATGGCCCAGAACTTTATCCACTGCATTTTTGAGTACGCAGTGCCCAGACCTTGTGTTCTGGTGGTGCTGGGCCATGAAAAAATATACGTCGGATTTGGGGCACGTCAAAATATCGTTATGGCATGTGATCAGTGGGGTACCTCGCAGCCAGGGCAACAGGTTAAGCAATGGACACAGATGTTATTTTAATTGTAACCAGGCTTAGGGAATCTAAAAGCTAGACCACTTGCAATTAGTCAACATTTTAATCTCTGTCCAGGCAGTATTATCCTCTGTCCACATATTTTCTTGGTGGTTCCATTTACAGATTGATGCCTAATTCAGCAGTGAGTACAACACTAGCAGTGAGTAAAGCAAAGTAACATGCCATGCTAATATTTCTCTCTATTTTTAAATATGTCCCATTTTTAATTGGTTGAGTAAATGGCCTACTCCCTGCAAGCACTGCTAACAGGCACACATGAACGACCTCAAATTTTCTTCCTCTTCCTGTGCGCTTGCCTCCATTTGAGGCTTTCTCTGAGCTGAATGCAAGTATTCTCTAATGAGTTCATTGTTACTCACATTAGATCAAATGTTAGCACTTTGATTTAAATCAGTTCAGTTTAGTTCAGTTTAGTTTATTGTCACGTGTAGCGACGTACAGTAAAAAGTTTTTGTTGCTTGCTAACCAGTCAGCAGAAAGACATTGCATGATTACAATCAATCCATTTACAGTGTATAGATACATGATAAGGGAATAACGTTTAGTGCAGTGTAAAGCCAGCAAAGTTCGTTCAAGGATAGTCCGAGGGACATCAAAGAGAAAGATAGCAGTTCAGCACTGGTCTCTAGTTGTGGTAGGATAGTTCAGTTGTCTGATAACAGCGGGGAAGAAACTGTCCCAGAATGTGGAGGTGTGCATTTTTCACACTTCTGTACCTTTTGCCTGATGGGAGAGGAGAGAAGAGGGAGTGGCTAGGGTGTGACTCGTCCTTTATGATGCTACTGGTCTTGCCGAGGCAGCGTGCGGTATAAATGGAATCAAATGCTGTCATAACAGGGTGAATTAATTATTCATGCACTTTGGCCAACACTGTTGATAAAGTTTACAAGTGTGGAGAGAACAAGTGGCAAAACATTCAAAACATACAAAGATGTGCAGCCATGACATTTTGGCAACTTTCAGAGATAACTTTGCACATCAAGGAGATTTTAGCTTTTCATTAATCTTGGAGGCACCTTTCAATGAATTTGTCATTAATATTTCATGATTTCAGAAATAATGTATATTTCCTACTGTTTTGAAACATTCTTTTAAGTTTAGATTGTCTTTAGGCATCTTCACCCCAAATTTTAAAAGTTATGGATAAACAATCAAATATCTAAGCTTTGGTCACTTAATACCTTACAGTGGAATTGCTGTAAATCATTTATGCTGTAAATTTTGTCCTAAACAATGAGCCAATTTAACATTAAGATTCTGAGAATTAGATATTAGTCAAGAATGAACTGCAAAGGAAGTATTTGCCATCATTGAGAATGAACATCCTCAGCTCCCAAATTCACACATCCGTTGCCAAAAGGTAATTTACAATATACGAGGGAAGGCATTAACTTTTCTTTGCCAACCTTAAAATATTTGGGTTTCACAAATAAATTGACCCACCTTGGATTTTATTCAACTTCTCGATGCTTAGGTTTCAAATAAAATTGGAATTATAAAAGGAGGATGCTTCTAGCCCTGTGGCACAATCAGTTTGTTACTTAAATTGGGTTCTATAGGCTAAGGTTAGCCTGGTGAGACATTGTAAGGGAAATTAGAGTAGATGCATATGCAGTTTATCACAAGGAATGGTTTGATTATTGCTTTTCTTATTTACCTGCTTGAAGCACCGGATTGATATGTAAGTGTTTTTCAAGTCTCTTTTTTTGATGGTAGCTGCAACCTTCCAAATTAATTGATTTCAATGAAGAGTCTGCCTCTAAGGATCTGAATCAATATTTGCCCAACATGTTGCTTCAGAGCAATTGCAAGCGGTTTTGTGATTCTTGTAATCCTCTGATCAGTCGAATGTATAGTTCATTTCAGATATTGTATAGTAATCTGTGCTGTCAAAAGAGTCATCCATCACTGATTTGAAGCACTTAGTTGTATGCAATGATCCTGATTGGTTGTTAATGATTCTAATTTGGTAAAATGGTTGTTTTCCTATTCACAGAACATGTATGCTTCAAATATACATTTAATATATCCTCTTAGCCATAATTTTCTGACATCGGTCGAACTTTTATTCTGGAGAAACTATATTAAACTTTGTCATTTTCTTCTTGTCCGCACACAAGATTAGGAGTTGATCAGCCAGAGCTGAAATCACTTCTCGGCATCCGCATACAATGATGCCTGTCTTGTGCTTCTTGTGCGTGGTGGTGGAAAGATTGGTGGAAACAGGGCCGTGACATGAACGCTCTTTCCTTGATACCTCATGGCCTCTTTATTCAACATCTCTTGTTTATCTCTTGTGACTCCTTTTTATAGATTCTTGCACTGGAGGAGTCATCCTCCCACATCCACCTTTCAACATTCGGTATCTTGTTCTTTTTCCATTGAGTCATTTCTCACTTTTCTAAACTGCTTCTGATGCAAGTCACCCCTATCTAACCTTTCCTTATATGACAGCTCCCCCATTCCAGGTACTGGTAGAAAAATCCTTCTTTCAGTTGCTTTCAACAAACCCAAAACTTGTTGCAGATGCGGGTTTAACCAAAGAAAGACACAAAATACTGGGGTAACTCAGCGGGTCAGGTAGCATTCCTGGAGAACATGGGCAGGTGACGATTCAAGTCGGGGTCCTTCAGACTGATTACAGTGGAGGGAAGAGTGGAGCACGTCTTTTCTAGCTTTCTTTCTCCTCCCCCCCCCCACACCTGAAATAAGTCTGTAGAAGGGCCTCAACCCGAAACACCACATATCCATGTTCTCCAGGGATGTTGCCTGAGGTGCTGAGTTGCTCAAACCTGCATCTGGCTTCAATAACAAGAGCTGATGTAGCTCCACATAAGTGAGGGATAACCTACCTATCTTTGTTTTGCGTTGACCTAGAAATAAAGAATAATATTTGTGTGGCTTTCCTCACTAGTCTCCTAGCCTTAATTTGTGAATCGTGCCCCTGTATTTCACTCCTTTCTAATCTTTCATGGTTGTGTCAAGTCCTTTATTATTTTTACAGCTAGAATGGACAATGTTATATTTTCCCACATTGTGCCCAACTTAACAGATCTTTGCCTTCTCACCATTTACCCACATCACTGTGGCCTCCTTATGTTCTATTTGCAATTGACTCCCCCAACTTATTTTAAGTCATTACAAACATAATTAATGCTGGTCAGTATATAAACTGTAATAAAGTTGAGGCCTAATCATTGCTCCCTATGGAATACCAATCATTATACCTTGTCAACCTGACAATGTAAAAGTTAATGAAATATGAAGGTTGTCTCACACTCAGTGGCAAATATAACGATGCTAATCCATCACTGATAGTGTTAACAACCTGCTTCAGGGAATAATACTCTGCAATACCTTTCTGTTTCATGTTTCTCCCCTACTACTAATTGATGCAGTAGATATCTGTAGAAAGCTGATACACAGTAATGAACCGAAAATATATTGGTTTCCAGCTTTACTCCAATCCAAAACGGAACAGGTTAATTTGTTTTTATATTAATTTTGTTTTTACATTCATTAGTTTTTACATTGCTCCATCACATTGCCCTGCGTAAATCTTACCGTAGGGGATTTTGTACTGAAGCCAGTAATTGTTTTAGTTCTGCTTTATTGGCAGGCACTATTATAATTTGGATAATAAGACAGCATGCCCAAGAAAACCACTAGTTGCCTGTGTAATTGTAGTGCTAGCTCATTAACTAACCACAACCTTGTTCAGGAATACTACCCTTGTCATGTTATTTCACATCTATTTTTAACTATTGGAGAAAAATGCTTAAAACAGTCAGCATGTCATTAGTAAAATGCCAAAATGTATCCATGAGGAAGTAGAATAGGTTTTGTTGCAAACTGCCTCCATGTATCACTTTTTAGAATTGAGGCCACTTTATCGCGAATACTCGCACAACACAATGCATTCACAGAATAATCTCTGCTTCTTGGCGTTAAAGAATGGCCATTCACAGTGACGTAAGTGACGATATCCATGAGGTCAAAAATAACATTTAAAAAAATTCTAATAATGTAAAATAACTTATTCCCAGAACCTATTCCGAGAAGATTCAGGGTAGGATTCGGCCCATTTCAATCAATCAATCAGTTTTATTTGTCACATGCACATATCAGTGCAGTGAAATGATTTTGCCAGCAGCGTTTCAATAAAAAAAGAGAACACCCAATACACAATAAGATTTAACACAAACATCCACCACAGCATTCTTCACTGTGGTGGAAGGCACAAAGTACAGTCAGTCCTCTTCCATTGTTCACCCGTGGTCGGGGGCCATAAACCTCCGCAGTTGCCGCTATGGGCGACCGGATGTACAGGCCCTCTCATCGGGACGGTCGAACACACTCCGAGGCTTGGAGGTCCCGAATCGGCGCTTTCCTACCGGAGACCGCGGCTTCAGGATGTTGTAGGCCGCAGGCCGGTAGTCGGAGCTCTTCTGTGGCTGTCCACGGCGAGGGAACCCAAGCTCCGGATGGTAAGTCCATGCCGCGCCCGCGGCTAGAAGCTCCGCAGACCGCAGCTTCAGGATATAACAGTCTGTGGGCCAGCAATCGGAGCACTCCCTTCTGGCGACCCCGGCAAGGGCTCGGCCGCTCCGCGATGAAAAGTCCACTGCTGAAACTACGGGCCCGACTCCGCGAAAAGCCACTCCAATCCATGCGGTTAGGCTGCGAGGGAGGCAACATGAAAAAGCGGTTCCCCCCTTACCCTCCCTCACCACCCCCCACACAAGACACACTGAGACACACTAAAAAAAGTTAAAAATGTAGAAATAACGAACACTATGCAGGCAGGGCAGCCGTCTCGCAGCGCCCCCACCGACCACCTCTTCCCCTCTTTA
This sequence comes from Amblyraja radiata, assembly GCF_010909765.2. Classification (NCBI taxonomy): domain Eukaryota; kingdom Metazoa; phylum Chordata; class Chondrichthyes; order Rajiformes; family Rajidae; genus Amblyraja; species Amblyraja radiata. The sequence goes on from NC_045976.1 coordinate 26,290,895, forward strand.
AATCTAGTATTACCCATGAAAGAAAAAGCCTCAACATAAAAGCAAATGCAAGATCAATGTGATTACCACTGATTTGAAAATCAAATCCAGGCATTTTCAGGGTTTGTATTATACTTAGTTTCACTGTGGCAGCATGTTAGATTTTCCCATCCAAGCTAACTTTGCCAAATATGGCTCCCCCATAAGTGTTTATCAGTTTTAAATTACAGATGGTTTTATAATCCATAAATTCTAATTCTTCCATTTGGTTTTAACTCTGTAACTCAGTGTCATGAGACATTTATTTCATCAAAGATTCCTCCCATAAAGTGAATATGAAGCACTCATGCAATTCTGAAGGCAACGTTTTATTTTCTTGTTTGTTGTGGCTTAAAAATTGAGTCTAATTTCCCTGATTTGAGAGTACAAATTTGTTGGTAGTTTTAGGAGGATGAAGTCAGAGTCTGAAGAAGGGTCTCGACCCAAAACGTCACCCATTTCTTCTCTCCAGAGATGCTGCCTGTCCCGCTGAGTTACTCCAGTATTTTGTGTATATCTTTGATTTAAACCAGCATCTGCAGTTCTTTTCTACACGTCAGTTTGCTCCTTCCGCTTTGCCAATGATAAGAATTTATTTCACTCTGCTACAATGCAGAATTATTCTTTGGTTTTTGTTTTACTTTGAAAAGAATTTAGTTAATTTTGACATTCTCTGTTAGAATGAGAAACGTTCTATGTGTAGATCAAATTCCATTACATGAGTGTCACTGGTAAAAAGAGATGACATAGGATTGCTGTCTCTACGGTGAGCAAGATTCCTTGTTTCTCCCACTCCCAGTGTTAGAGGAACACTGCCCGCCTGGCAAGAGTGTACATGGCATTTTTTATAAACATAACAATTTAGATTTCTTTCACAGTTTATTTTCGGACCTAAATTTAATTGAGCTTCTTATAAAGTGAAAGTTTTTTGGCAAATCCCCTCAGCTTTATCAAAAACATTGTTTCATGTTGGATCATTTAAGATGAAAAATGGGATATTTGTAATTATTTGAGCCTCACAGAGCCAGTAGGGAACCTGCTATTAGCATGTCCAGAAACATTATTGAGTAGTTCAGGGCTTTGCATGGTATTAACATGTTTAGCATCAACCTCGTAATTTTTTATCACCATTAGATCTAACTGTAGCAATTTTGTTTATATTCATGGCTTTAGAATTTGCCTAAAGTTTCACCCATCCATAAGCTTGTGATTAGTTTCTCCAAATGCCTTCATACAGATCTTTACTACAGATCATGAAAGCAATCATAATTTTCAACCTTCCTAACACAAAATGCTGTAAACTCCTCTACTAACTGCTTTCAACACAGAAACGCTGCGATTATAGAAGTCCCCTGCATCAATTTCCATGTTTCTTCCAGAAATTTTCCTTCATTGCCATTCATCTTGTAGGCAAGTAAGTGGCACTTTGTAATACATGGTTTTCAGTAAGCGTGTGATAATGTCATCATATAGTATTTTGTACAACAAATTTGGCAGGATTAATGGTACATGATTCCTTTTCCTGAATGACATCTTGAGGATTTGTAACAACCATGGTGAGCAAAAAGGAAACTGTAAGGTCATGACCCAATAGAGCGACCATCCTTTGCCTCCACAGATGCTGCTTGACCCAAATAAACTGCAGACATCACCAGTCTGCTTTTTGCTCCAGATTCCAACACCTGCAGCGTCATTTTTTGTCTCAAATCTCTTCAGAGAACATGCAATTAAACATATTTTTTATGATTTAACAATTTAACCACAACTTGTCAGGTTAACTGGCCTTAGTTTCCCAGCTGTGATTACTTCCACATTTTAAATATTTGCATGATTAGAGTCCTCCTGAAACCTCTTGAAACCACCCAGGAATCCCAAACTGTTAAATATTAAGAAAATGGCATATTTACACAGTATTAATATTTGTGTACTCTTCCAATAAACACAGGTAGGGTTTAACTCGATTATGTCTTTTGAACTGAAAATTCATATTTAATAACATTATTCTGTTTAGCGCATCCCAATATAAATGGGCCTTGGTCAGCTTGTTAAAGTTTATATTAGCTCAAGGGCTAGTTCAGTCCACTTGTAAAATAGAATCAAGAATTGCACTGCACTCTTCAATTGGTGGCTAAAACTTAGCAAATTTGGCAATGACACCAAATACCCTTTATCTCCCTTTGCTCCTATGTGAAAAACGAAGCAAGGAGCATAATGTTTCATAAGTAAAATATTAATTCAAAATATTAAGATTATATCACTAGAACTATGAATGGGAAAATACACAGTTAAACTGTGAATAGGAAAATACACATTTAAAAGTCATTATTTCAGATTAATTGAGAGAAATTAAACAGAATTGTTGCATCCACATAAAGTATAGCCAGTGAGTGGATGGATTGGTTTTGAACACATTTTCAATGAAGCAGTTTTAGTTGTGCTGGAACTGTGAAACTTTGAAGACCCTTTTACATGTACAATTTGATGTTGATTTTTCTTTAAAGCTTATGCTTAGATGAATTGGTGAAGAGCAATGCTGTCATTTGTGTGTGTTTATATGAGGTTTAAATAGCTTTTTTAAAATAAATAATCATCTAGCCCTGTAGCCTTACTGGGTTACAAGTTGCAAAGCTGTCTTACAATGTGAATGAAGGGAATTGTGCTGTTATTGACCATAGTGCAGAGTGTCCAGATCCTGCTTCAATGGATTGTTTTATTTATGGTCTTCTTGTGCTTTCTGAACGTTATGTGGAACCTGACAAGCCTGAAAGAAATTTTGTATAAATTTGTACAATACTCTTTAAAAAAAAGTTTATAATCTTAGAAATGTTGTGTTACTTTATTCTTGTGCAAATATATTCAGAATAAAAGATTTATCAGTTAAATCATTAAACTGCTTCACCATGCTGAATTTGTGAACCTTTATTTACCTCATGAATGGACTGTATGAGAAATGAAGACACTCCGGCAGTAAAATAATGGAATCAATATTAAAATATTTGATGTTCAGCATTACCGGAAAGAAAAAGAGTTGTATTTATTTAGCGACTTAAGACTTTGATAATGATGGCAAAATGTGACGTTATTAATATCAGACTCTAGCCTAACCTTGAACTAGGAGCGGCTTTAGATTTCCATGTGAGAACACACATCCAAAAGTTACTGAGCAGGAGACAACCCCATGATGCTGGAGGGCATTGAGGTTCTGACCTCCCGACAGAAGATCCTGTACTAGGTGAGAGCTCCCAATTGATGCAATTGACTGAACTTCCTCAAGATACTGACGTAAGTTTTAGATCCTTTTTTTTAAGTCTTTGAGTTAAGTGACTGTTCAAATATGATTGCATTAAAGTGTTTAGGTTTGTCGATTTGATGTTTAAAGTTTTAAAGCTTTCTTATCGCCTTTGAACTACATTCCATCGGCCTTGGATGGTTCCAGTTATGTTTTAGGTCAAGATGCAGCTGACTGTCAGATTTTTTCTTTTCTTTGTGGGCAGAGACTGGTGCCGGTGGGATGGTTTCTCTCACTTCTCTGGATCCTCGCTGCATGTAGAGTCTCACGCAAAGGATCTGAGCAGCTTTGCACTGCAATTTCCCACTGGGACCTCGCCTCATTCAAGTTCATATTTTTAATATCAAAGTGCAACATGAGCTGTCTGCACTCACCACTGGCTTCAAAATCTGCCATTTGTCAGGAACAACCACTACACTGTGCTCACAATGAACCATGTTGAAGCTCAGTGGCTATTGTTATCTTCATTTCAGCCCTTTGCAAACAACGATTTTACAAGAAGATAAATGATCAATTAATCACTCTTGGTTGTACGGTCTTGGAGAGAAAGAAGATCAAGGAGAAGGGTAGAAATTCTTGCTTTTCTTAAAGTATCCCTGTATGTTAGTTAATGAACGATATTATCAGCAAAGTAGGATAGAGTGGTCTTGGTTTGCTGTTGATAGTGAGGAAGGTGGTCTCAGATTACAAATGATATTGCTGTGGTTCGGTGGGTCACTTAAAACTATGACTGTGACGAATAAAATTAACCTTGACTTTGATTTTTCTCAACTGGGAAGCTGGGTAGAGCATTTGATTCTGGTAACTTTGAAATTATATATTTTGAAGTGTCAAATAAGTGTAGGACATATACTACATATATTCATAGGACATATACTATGACTGATGTGTACCCAGCAGTGTATTGAAGAACGAATGAAGATAGCATTGCAGGAAGATAGGGTAGAATCAAAGGCTGTTGGGATTCTGGCCTTCCTTAGCTGGAATACAGAATGAAAGATCAGAGAGGTCTTGGTCCAACTTTATTGGCCAAGTCACAGCTAGATTAATCTATACAGTTCTCACACTAGGGGAAGGATCTGAGTCAAGAGGATGCAAAGGAGATTCACCAGGATGTTGCCTGAGACGAAATGTTGCCCTTATGAGGAAAGAACCATGGCTTTGCCCAGAAGAGGCATGGATAGGGTAGATGGTAAGAATTTTTTCTCCACAACAGAGGGAGAAATGCCCAGAGGCTGTGGCATAAATTGAGAAGAGGTTTAGCTGCAATCTGAGGGAGAATGGTTATACAGAGGATGGCTAAAGTTTTGAATGCACTGCCTGAGATGGTGGTGGGGACATGTGAGTCAAGCAACATTTCATAAGCATCTGGAGGAGCAGTTGAATTGCTGAGGCATAGTAGGCTGTAGAACAGGTATTGATAAATTGGGTGAGTATAGACAGGTACACGGTTATCAGCATGAGCTTAGATTGGGCCGAAGGGTCTGTATCTATGCTGAATCACACGATAACCTCATCTGAAAGATGGGGACTGTCGGACTTGATCAGCATAGCACTGATGTCAGTTTGGATTGTGTGATCAATTCTGGAATTCTGCTGAAATACGCAAACTTTTAAACCAATGATAAGGCAATATATGTTGAATTAAACTGGAATCTGGTTTTATGTTAAAAAAGTAAAATCCATAGATGACTGTAAGAGAAACTGAATAGTGCCGAACTGAATATGCACCAGTGTGAATGAAGATTGATGGTTGACTTGGGGCAGGACAAGATAATTTTAACTGAATAAATGACCAAGAGTCCTGAGACAAATTGGAGACAGGCGCAGCAGGAAATGGAGATATAATTGATGTGATATCTCTATCAGCACCAGGCAGCAAAAGATAGGGCTTTTCACCATTAAATACAATCTACATCTATTTGAACAACTGTTCAAATATAATTTTGTAAGGACTACAAAGTAATTCACCATAATCCGTTGACATAAGTATGAGACTTGGTGAAGAGCCATTGATTTTCCTCCTCCTCCTCCTCTCCAGATACATAGTCACTGAGTCCCACAGCACAGAAACAAGCCCAATGGCCAACTTGCCCATGCCGACCAAGATACCCATCTACACTAGTCCCACCAGCCTGTTTTTGGCCCATATCCTTCTGAACCATTCCTATCCACGTATCCACATATATATTAGACCTAGTCTGCATGCTGAGGATGTTAAATATGAATGTCTATCTTGGTTAGGTTGATGATATGATGTGTTATTGTTCCTATCTGGGTGAGATTGGCAGGAATAGGGAAGAGTTTATTAATCAAGATTAACAGTTCAAGAGAGAAAATGTTTTCAAAAAATTTCTTACAGTCACGGCAACAATGAAAGCTGCACTCCAGGGAAGGAAATCATTTTAAGCACAACAAAAAATGCTAAATGTACTAAGGATTTAGAGACCTTGTTTCTGCTTTGTAAAATGAAGCACTCAGTAGTAGGAAATTACATTTGTTCTGAAACAGCCCAGATGTTGTGAAATGAGTGCAATATTGAAGCTGACTCCAAACCTTGCCGAATCTCCTCTGAGGACAAGGGTTGTTTTGCAGAACATTTGAATATTGTTCAAATTTAAATCCCCAAGATTGAGATAGACCTACCGTTGAGAAAAACATCCGAGCTCCTTTATTTTATTGTGAATTTTCGGAATGTGCAAAGGGACAATTTACCGTTTTATATTCAGTCCTCCTTGTAATGCTTCACACAATTGTTAGTTCCACAAAGAAGAGGAATGTGAGCTCCACACAGGGGAGGTGGAATGGCCACTCGAAACCTTTTTGTGTCCTTCTGGAGAGGCCTTTAGTTTATTTGCTTTGTTTATTGTGGCATCTGTTTAAGGGATTTTTTGGCTGTATGTTACTTGTTCAGCACCATCGGTGCAGAATTGCTTCTGAAATAGCATTAAATGCGCCGTGTGAATAAGGATCACCCAAGGATCAGCCAAGAAGGATCAGTGTGCAATGTTGATTTGGCGCCATTGCCAAGAATTTATTTTATATAATGTTATGTTCTTCGGTATTGTGCAGTTGAAAGTCTTTCTTTCACAGAGCGAAACATGATCATGACCATTTCACATTACCCTGGAAATCGGACTGGGTACTTTGAGACATGAGTTGCCCTCACACCTCTGAAGCAATTTCCCTGCTGGGGGGAAACAGTTTTACATTCCATTCTATGCAGTTTCCTTTTGTGAACTTCATGCTATGAATGTCTGCCAGGTTGAGGCAGCCCAGCCTTCCCAGCACAGTGCTAGACTGGGACACCTTTCAGGAGAGGCAATAAGTTCATCCTTTCTTCCACTCCACATTCAACCACGTCATGAACCCCGAGCACAAGGCACTCTGGTGAACCCACTGCATCACTGTTCAACCTGATTTTCTTCCCTGACCGGCCCATCTGTCTACCTTGAGCTCCGATGTCCAACCCAATCCCTGGGTACACACCAGAGACCCAGTTGGGTGCATGGCAATCAGCCCAGGATCAGGCTGACCCTGGCTTTTGAGCAGAATACATAGTGACACACTGCAGGGGTAAAACGATGCAACCATATATAATATAACCATATAACATGGGCCTATTGTGGAGAAGACCCTGAGCTTAACTGAAGGGAGGTTTCGTGGTGACTAACACCTTGTTGCCATAGTCATTGAGCACACCACCAGCTCACTGGAACCCCCAGCAATGTTCTTCAATTCTGCAGCTCACGTCTCTCACCATTCCCGCCCTTCCGTCCACAGGTTCAGCATAGCTCTTTAAATTCATCATAAACTCATTACCGGTTAGGTATTGATGGATTTCAATTAACCTTGGCATAAGTTCCACAAACGTTTAATTCATAAAATTATAGGGTCATAAGTGATAGGATCATGTGCTTTTGAGAATCCTGCACTAGCACTCCCATGTCCCTTTGCTCCTCCGATTTCTGGATTCTCTCCACATTTAGAAAATAATCTATGCCTACTACCAAAATGCATGACTCCGCACTTTGCTACACTATATTCCATCTGCACTTCTCTACCCACTCTACAAACGTATCCAAGTTCTTCTGCAGAGTCTCTCTTTCCCTGCACTACCTGCCCCTCCACCTATTTTTGTATCATCCGCAAACTTTGCCACAAAGCCTTCAATCCCCTCATCCAAATCATTAATATACAATATGAAGAGCAGCGGCCCCAGCTCCGAACCCTGTGAAACTCCACTAGTCACTGGCAGCCAACCAGAAAAAGCCCCTTCATTGCCACTCTTTGTCTTCTGCCATCCAGCCAACCTGATATCCATGCTAGTATCTTCCCTTTGATACTGTGGGCTACCATCTTCCTTAGCAGCCTCCCGTGTGGCACCTTATCAAAAGCTTTCTGAAAATCTAGGTATGTGACTAGGTATACTGACTTTCCTTTGTCTATCCTGCTATTTACTTATTCAAAGAGTTCCAGCAAATTTCTTTCATTTACATTTGCTATTGTCTGCAAGAAGACAGAACCTTACTTCTACATAAATGAATTGCTGAAGGCCAGATTTCGATGCGTGTAAATTAATAGGCCATAAACCTTTGGCATACAGCTTGCTTCCATCTCTCTCTATCATGCTTCCTATTATTATCACCTTTAGTTCCCTTTCTCTTCACCTCTCATTCTCACTCTCAGCTCTTACATTCCCATTGCTGCCCATATCTCTTCCCGTTGCATATCACTTTCTGTCCCAGGTTAATCCTATGTTACAGCGATGAGCTACAGTATATGGTAAATATAACGTTGCATCACACCAAAAATGTTGTTTAACGACATGCAACTTAATATTTGGTTGTATTTTAGTGACTGATATATCTCATTTTCCCATCTCACATTCTATTAACATTCCACTCACCTGCCCTTCACATCTCTCAAGGATAACTATTAAAAGGCCAAAGGTTGACTTGAACCCTGGTCCTAAAACATGTACAGAAGCCTATGCCATGTCGTCTCTGACCAAGGTCATTGTAATTGTAACTGATGAGGCCTGGCACAAGGGCAGGAGGCACCACAGAATAACCTGGGTCTCTGCTTCTCTAGCTTTCCCTACCCTGTGGCTACAACCCTGCTGCCAGCACAGAATCCTCTGATTAAAAATATACTTAATATATTACTCATAAAAATTACTAGTTTATAAATAATATATTGTCCAAAATATTTTCCTTTAAAGACAATTGGCTCTGGAAACCTTCAGTCCCAGATGTCATTGTCATACATCCCGTCTATCTCCTACTTAAATCATATATGTAATCAACTTCACTTTGTTTTCAATCTTTCTTAATTACAGACAGATTGCACTTATAGTTGCTGGATAGGAACATTACCTAAATGAAGAGGCATTTATACAAAGTTTCTATTGAAATTATTATTGCACCGATCTTGAATCGTGTGTTATGAGTGACATCATCCCAGTCAGTTAAGTAACATGTTATAGTCATTGCTTATGATGGCGATCAAGGAATCAAAAATTAATCAAATATTAAGAAAGAAAAGATGGTTTGAAGGAATTGTTTAATGGCTGAATACAAAATCAAAAAATGTTTATCATAACAAACAGTAGGTATGTTACAATATTTACCTTCAGCAGCACTGCAGTTCTGCCACTGGCCGTGTGCGCAATTTTGGCGCCTTTGAGGGGGGGGGGGGGGCGGGGTTAAAACGTGTTTTTTTTCCCATCTTGTCCTGGAATATATTTGGTTGGAGTGCAAGCTTTTGCTGAAGAATCATTCCGACGGCCGTTCTGTGTATTTTTTTTAATCGCCCGACTATTTCAGCGCTGGAGTCATTTTAAAATCAGCTTCTAAAGCCGTCAACGCCGACAACGGGGACGGATTTCATGTAGGTGACAGGTAAAAGAAAGTTGTTTATTTTTATGTATAAAAGTGGTCCTTAAGATGCCTTTAGTTCACATTTTAAGTTGCGAAACGGTGATTTAGTCCCCATACGAACTGGCATACCAATATGGGGGTCTAAATCACCGCAAACCACAACGTTCCAAATGATCGCGTTCCAGAAAAACCCACTCGCAAGATGATTTAAATGGCCATTAATTTACAGGTATTAAACATTAATTTCCTTCCATTTGGCCTATAAATCCATGACAATGAGATTTTAAAATTATGTTATATTGTGAATTCTTTTGTGAATGTTATTTGGACACTTAGGCTATTTAAAAATGTTAATCTATTCTTACGAGATTGATAGATGTTTAGATCTAGTAATTTGAATTTTGTAATTAGCTACAATTAGGTAACTAACTAATTATATGCTTTAATTTCAAGTCATCTAAGTAAGATTGTTTCATATTTATTTCAGAATGCTTCAACCTATAATAACTGAAAATGTATTTTAGTTCTCTTAATTTTTAAGAAAGTTATGGCCATTTGACTGTCCTTGATCACAGCTTTTGTGTTAAGTCAATGGAAAAGCAATAGGGAACAAGATGCTACTTTCCGAGTATGAAAATGGCCATAACTTCTTTAATACTGAAGATATGAAAGTGAATTATGTGACAAAATAAACTTATTTTTATGCTTTATCTGATGGGATAAATTAGAGACTTGATTTTTTAAATCTCAAAATGTTGTAACTTTGCTACAAATGGCCACAATGTCAATTAACAGTATTGAATTTCCTCAAAGCGACATGGAATAACTAGAGAACTGATTTTGCAAACCTATATTCTGCTGATAAGTTGCTCATGATTATTGCTGACCATGATGCATTCCCTGTTTTTAAAAAGTAGTCCGTTCTACTTTGATGAAAACAACTGTTCCAATACTCGATTGTATATTTGAGCAAATATAGGAGAAGCATAACTGATCACAGTTAATTCAGGGTGACCTGAGGAAGTTTGCAAAACACAGATATGGCAATACTTTGCTGAAATGTATGCAAAAAAAAAAGAATTTCACTGCACTCCTGTACATGTGATAATATAGAACCATTGAACCATTAATTGAGATCGCACACATTGCAGGATTACTCCTCACTGGCCATGGGCCAAAGGTGAAGTAGAAAGATTCATCTGGATTGCTCATACTGATTTTTTGCAGAACTACAGAGCAATAGTACGTTCAATGGCAAAATAACCTCCCAGCTACACAAATGTTTGCCCAACCTGTAAGTAGATATCTTACAGAGATACCTCTGAGATGGGTAATCAACATTTCAGCCAAGAGAAACTCCCTGAAAGCTGAGGCAGGGAAGCACATGATATTGAACTTCCTGCCATAGGCATGAAGAAACTCCACAAAGCATGAAGACTTTTGAAATTACAGCCACAGCAGGTTCAATGATTGCAGCATAACATGGTTAGCAAAGCATCATGCAAAATGATTCATTCCTCAAAGCGACTCAAATGTTAAACCCGAAATGCTTGATCCTAGGATTGAATACAAAACAACAGTCAGTTAATTCAGTGGCCATCACCCTTTCATTCAAAGTATACTTGGTACTTTCCATCTTTTGAGCAGAAGCCACCTTCACAAATAAAAGTCTTTCCAGCATAGTGATATAAATATTGTTTATAATTTAATTCTTCCCTAACATGGGGAGGGATGGATCATCATTATTGTTACATTATGTTATCCTACATCCAAATACTGTGTGTATTTTCCCTCTTTAAAACTGTTATTTGCTAACCTGTCCAGTATCTCGGGGGAGGCAATAAAAAATGCTGCCATTATTCCACATTCTGCAGCAGGGAGTTTGGCTGATTAGTCACAAACACTAAGGGTTACTGGTCACAGTTAACAACTCTTTCTGGAGGTTTTAGGGAATAGCTGGCAAAGCAATCCCCTTAAACCCATGCCATTGAAACATTGCTCCAACCTACCAACCTTCTCCTCTCTCTTCGCCTGTGCTAGCTTCTCTTATACCCCAATAATTTTACCACAGCCAGCTACTGGTGAGCAGAGCATGCCTGCCTCAATGCTATTATGTAAATGTTTAGAATGAATAAATGAGTTGCACAATTTGCTTCTGTGTATTCTGGCATTCATCAATGCCAAGAAAATACAGAGTGTGATGGAATGACATCTGTCAACTTAAAAAGCATTTGGCAATTAAAATTTATTTAAACAAATGAAAATGATGTTATGCAATTATGAGGTTTGTTTACTCAATTTCCAAGTTTCTGTATAGTTCAAAAACGATCCAAAATAAATATTTATGAAGAAAACTTTTGCAGTGTTCTTGTTCTGTGCCATTGGGGAAAGCACAAGTTCTGTTACTGTTGCCCAGAGGTATCACTTGTCTAATCAATTCACAATGAGAAAATGTCTTGTAGGCATTTGTGAGAGATATTCATGTCCAATGGTTGGCATTAAAAACGCATGTACAATAATTTAATTCCCTCTTCTGAAGTTCAACTGAAACCAGTAGAGTTGACTTTCTGCAGTGATTTGCAACCTACAGCAGTTAGACTGAACGATTAGGAAGAATTTTCAGAGCACACAAAAATAGTCATTCATCCTCACTGCTTTATGCTTCTACAAAAATTCACTTCTCCTTCATGAAATTCTTTTAATTTAGCCCTTTTTCCTCACTCGTGCCCTTGTCTAGCTCTCCTAACAGAAAATAGCCATCACTCTGCTTTTCAATTAGCACCAGGCCCACTAGATAAAGAAATCTTTCTTGCTTCAATTTCCAGTTTCTTTCAAAGCCCATTAGAAAAAGCGCAGAAGCCCTGGAAGAAGAAGGGACTCTCCGATGTATATTGACACACAGAGGGCATGCTGGGAATGATGTCATCAGCAGGCGCTCAGAGTGCACTGAAGTTCCAACTCCTGCAAGGTTAAAAGGTAAAGGCTTCAATGGAGTATAAAAAAAAATCATGCTTTGTGAAGAATGTATTGTTTCATCTTGTTTAGAGTTAAAAAGTGTATGAACTCGGTGAAATTGTGAATGGCTTATTTATTTCAAAGAACACTGAGTGTTTTGATTGTTGACATTAAACAGATTCAGTCAGGATGAAATAAAAGTGAGATTAAAATGAGTAAAATCTGGCAACAACATGTGTGGACCGACCATGAAAGATTTTGTAAATCACATATAGTATATGTTACTTGTATAAAATCATGAGAGGAATAGATCGGGTGGACGCACAGAGTCTCTTGCCCAGAGTGGGGGAGTTAAGAACCTGAGGGCATAGGTTTAAGGTAAAGCGGGTAGATTTTATAGGAATCTGAGGGGCAACTTTTTCACGCAAAGGATGGTGGGTATATGGAATGTGCTGCTGGAGGAGGTAGTTGAGGCAGGGACTATTGTAATGTTTATGAAGCAATTGGACAGGTTCATGGATAGAACTGGTTTATAGGGATATGGGCCAAACACAGGCAAGTGGGACTAGTGTAGATGGGACATGTTGGTTGGTGTGCGCAAATTGGGCTGAAGGGTCTGGTTCCACACTGTATGACTCCATGACTCTGTGACTTGGTGAATCGTGCACCATCAGAACGTGCAGGTAGAATACAATTCTAGTTTGTCTAAATAGTTTGATTGGGAGATTTCTTTAGTTTTTTTATGTGGGGGAGGGGGGTAGGGTAATTGGGGAAACCACTTCCTGGCGAGGATGCGACTATTTCTCAGAGTCGCGTCCTCGCCCCCCCCCACCCCCTCCTCTCGGCCTACCAACTGGATCGGAGCAACCTTTTCTACCCGAGACCGGACCAGAGCTTCGGCAGTGGCGGTGCGGCGCTGGATTCACCGCGGAGTGGGCGATACCTACCTAGATCGCCATTTGACGCTCCAGAGCGTTGGGCCCGCTGCTCCAACATCACGGAGCTGTGGTTTGCGGAGCTCCCAGTGCGGGCGGCTCTGACCTCAACATCGCGGAGTCCCTGGGGCCCTTTGCCGAGGTCCGCCAGCATGAATCTCCGCCTGGGGACGTCGGGAGCCGCGGACTCCGGTGGGGGCGCGGCCGATTTGGAGGTCCAAGCCGCTGAGGTTGGCCTCCCGTTCCGGCGTCGGAGTTCCATCATCCCGACGAGCGGGCCTGAGTGGCGGGCCACTGGTAGCGGCGACTGCGGAAGGCTCAGGAGGCCCCAACCACGGGTGAACATCAGGAACATCGAGGAAGATGACTGACTTTGGTGCCTTGCCTCACAGTGGGAAACATTTTGATTCTGCTGTGTGGGGATGTTTTATGTTGGACTCTATTGTGTGTTGTGTTCTTTATTTTATTGTATGGCTGTAAGCATAAACAAATTTCAGACCTCAGTCTGACAATAAAGTGCCATCGTATCGTATCGTTCTCTTGTTGTCATACATGATAAATTGATATTTCATTAATTAAAAATAGGCATGGAACGTATACAATTTGCGATTTCTTTTAAATGGAAGGTAGAAGAAAATGATGGAAATAACAGCAACACATTGTGTGTAGTCCTCATCATGCCTTTCACTGACATACCGAGGCTAACGGTACAACAAAAGATCTTTTAAGATGAAAATTTCAGCTGTAACAAAAGGGCAAGGTTATTTGTTTCAAGTGTATGTGGAGCATTGTTATGACTTTGAATGTGAGGTTTGATATTCAGTGTGACTATTCTCTAACCAACATATAATTACCTAACCAGAGTTTTTAGTTTCACTTCAAGGATCTTTTGAATCACAGCATGCCCTATTTCTTTGGGGAAAAAATGCTAATTAATCAATTTTCGTGGAATGAGGTGCCTCTACTTTGAAGAGGCCATACGGAAGCTCAAAGTAACTCTTCTACTTTGTTGACAGTTTGCTTAGAACCGTATATCTCCCTTTCTGTACTTTGGCTCAGCCTTAACTCCGCAACATGATCATTATTTGCTGTTTCACAACAATATGCCCAATTTCCCAATCTTAATCTAATTGCAGCCACTTGATGCCAGGAATATGCTAGTTTATGGTATTGCAATTATCTTTTGCATTTCCGGGTTAAGCTTTAAGTTGACAGGCAAGTCATGTTTAGTTCACTAAAAGTGTGTTTACTCAATAGAACATTTGCATCCTTTCTTACAAAACTATAACATCCAAAACAGACAAAAGAGATTATATTTTTAATTAACATTATAGCATGAATTCATTTTAAATTGTCATAGTTGACTGATTTAAAACCCCAGTCTAGCAATTGCAAGTGATAGTTGTTCAAAACATTAACAAACTCACTTGATGAAATGTTGGTGTCCAGTTAAGCCAATGTAAAATTATCTTTTGTATGGGAACATTCAGAAAGTCATTGAAAGTTGGCTGAGATGTTACTGGGAAGGGGATGTGGCAGATCCAGCTGCAGACATCTTCTCCATTATTTATTTGGGTAGGGTTTGCTCTGCACATTTGCCCCTCTGCCATGCATCAGCCAGTGACATTATCCCACCCTACACGTCTGATGAGATTCTTCTTTAGACGGGTTGGCACAGATCAGGGACTTGCTGTTGAGGAATGTGAAAGTTGCTGCAAGTAGGTTTTCACTGAGGGATTGGGAAACTGCAGACATCGTACATGTAAGTTCTAGGATATTGATAATAATACGGTAAATACAGACATGTTAAGTGTAAGTTTGAGGATATTGACATTGATTGAAACAACCAAGAAAACAAAATATAGAAGTACTGTAGGCATCAAGTGAACTAAATGTTCATCGGTGAATTGTCATGAGCATGCAGAAACCATGACCTCTTGCAGAATGTATTAGCATGTAAAACTGATTCATAATAGTTTATAATCACTTCAATACGGCTTAGTGAAATAAAGGTACAGAGTATAGAACAGTAACAGGCCAACAATTCTTAACCCTCTTTATCCAAACAAATCTCATTCCTTCTCTGCCCTCTGCCAGCCAGCAGTGCTTTGATTCAAGGTTCTTAAGTATTTGTCTCAGAAAGATTCATCTCCAGACAGCAGCAAAATGACAACACCTGGAGGATTGGGAAGTCCTGGGACAGGTGTGGTGAGATTTGGGAACAAACCCTTCAGGTAGAAATAGAAGGCACCACCAAGGGAACTCCAGAGTTTGGGTCTAATAGAATTGGGGCTATGAAGTAGGCATATAATCCAAGCAAATTGTGGTTTATTCAAAAAGAGGTGGGGTTTGTGTTTTGGTAAAAGAAGGATCATAAATAGACAAGCAGGAATGAAGTTGTTAGAAAATGTGAATAATGGCAATGGAACTAAGGCTCCAGCCTTGTGATGTTTAAATAGACATCCCATCTGCTAGAGAGTCTTCCCCAGACTGCCTTTATAAATCTAGAAGTTGCAGGTTGATTGAGAGCAGGTTTAAGATCTTGGAAGTTTTAATATCTCACTCAACCCTGGCCCTCTTTTTTTGCCAATTGGAAAATTTGGCAAAAATATATTTTGTCAATTTTTTGACAAATTAGTGTGGACCATGAAAGATTTTGTAAGTCACATAAATAATCTGTTCCTTGGTGAGTTGTGCACCATCAGAGGTTGCTGGTTACAATACAATTCTACTTAGATCCTGAATTGCTGCTTAGCTTGTTGTAAGACAAGATAAGTCTTGTCCTCTCTTGACAAGTTGAGGAGATATGGAGCAGGTGGGCCTTCTGTGCATCGGTTTGCCAAACTAACTGTTAGGCAAACATTTAGAATGGAAGACTGTGACTTCTCGAGAAATGTTGATGTGAATGGGGAGCAAACAGTTACATTTGATCCTTGTGTAGTGTGCAAGCTGAGAGTACAATTAACACTGACTCAAATGTGACTGGATCTCCAGAACCACAACTGTCTAATGAGGGATTTGAAATCGAAAAAGGTACATCCAAGACCCAAAGGAAGAGAGTAAAATTAATCTCAACCTTCGTCATGGCTAATAATATAAAGCATTCAACAATTCTAGTCAGCTCGGTAGTTTAACCTCACTGGTATTTTGAGATCAGAGCAAGGATGCTTCTTGTTTTAATAACACTGAATGGGGACATGATCCCTTGAATCAATCTGCCTATGCAAACTGTGCCTGTGGCTCACGATTAAATCACCAGCTGACACTGGCTGTCTCTGCTTGCATACAGGTCACGTTTTTGTTTTAGGAATAAATTACTGGCGGCCAAATGTCTTTTGGAACTAAATGCCTGCAAGGATTCCAAGCCTTCATGAGGGGTAGAATATCTGGCAGACATTCGAATGTTGAATAAAGACTTTAACCTGTGGCATGAACAGTTTACATCAGAAACAGCTGCCGAGCTGAAACACTTATTGTCACATGCACAAGCAGTGTGAGGTAGAGGTACAAAGAAAATCTCCTTGCAGCAGCATCACAGGCATGTCATGTTCCTTTTTCAAAGTAGGATTAGGACCATGCAGGTTAGTTCAAGAAACTGATAGCTGTAGGAGAGTAGCTGTTTCTCAACCTGGTGGTGTGAGATTTCAGGCTCCTGTACCTCGTGTCCGATGGTAGCAGTGAGAAGAGAGTATATGGAAGAACCATATGCTGGGGATCCTTGACGATAGATGCCACCTTCTCGAAGCAGTGTCTCATATTGATGTTTTTGATGGAGGGGATGGCTGTGCCCATGACGGACCTGGCTGAATCCACCTCTTGCATTCCTGTGCATTGGAATTGCTACAACAAGCTAAGTAGCAATTCAGGCCATGATGCAAGCAGTCAGGATACTTTCTGAAGTTTGACGAAGGATCCCGACCTGAAAGATCAACTATTCATATTCTCCAGAGATCTGCTTGACCCACTGAGTTACTCCAGCACTTTGTATCTTTTTTGTAAACCAGCAGTTCCTTGTTTCTACTTTCTACAATACAGCTGTTGAAGTTTGTTTCACTATTTGGACATGTATGTACTCTCTTTAAACTTCCAAGAAGATAGAGGCAAGAGCATGCTTTCTTCATGATTACATCAATGTGCCAGGCGCAAGTCATCAATCCCCGGGAATATGAAGCTGCTTACTCTGTCCACCACCGACACACAAATAAAAAATGATATATGATCTCCCAACTTCCTATTCTGAAATCAACAATCAGCTCCTCGGATAGACACTAAATGCTGGATTAACTCAGCAGGACAGGCAGCATCTCTGGATAGAAGGCATGGGGGATATTTCGGGTTGAGACGCTTCTTTGGACCCAAAGGAGGGTCTCTACCTGAAATGTCACCCATTCCTTTTACCCAGAGATGCTGCCTGACCCGCTGAGTTACTCCAGTATTTTTTATCCAGCTTCGGTGTAAACCAGCATCTGCAGTTCCTTCCTGCACATTTTTTTAGCTCCATGGTCTTGGTGATGTTGAGGGATAGGTTGTTGTTGAGATACCACTCATCCAGCTGAGTTGAGCAGGGGGATATGCACATGTTGAGATGCACCTGTCTTACTGGTCCTTGAGGAAGGGATGTTGTTTCCTATCCACACTGATTGAGGTCTGCTGATGATCAAATCCAGGTTGCAAAAGGAGTTTGAATTTATTGTCACGTGTACCGAGGTACAATGAAAAGCTTGTTGTATGCTAACCAGTCAGTGGAAAGACAATACATGATTACAATCGAGCCCTCCACAGTGTACAGATACATGATAAAGGGAAGAACATGAATAACAATTAGTGCAAGATAAGGTCAGTAAAGGCCAGTCAATGATAGTCCGAGGGTCTCTAATGAGGTAGATAGTAGCTCTGGGCTGCTCTCTAGTTGTGGTAGGATGATTCAGTTGCCTGATAACAATTGGGAAGAAACTGTGCCTGAATCTGAAGGTGTGACTTTTCACACTTCTACACCTTTTGCCCGATGGAAGAGGGGTGAAGATGGAGTGGCAAAGGTGCAACTCGTCAAATGGAGTCAATGGAAGGGAAGTTGGAGGCACAGAAGCATGGACAAGAGATTGCAAGTATACTTCAAATGCTTTTTTAATGAACTGATTTTTAAGCAATGAAAGTCTGGAAAGTTCATAAATACATTAAAAGAAAGAGCATCTGTATTTTTGATTAAATTAAATTTGTAATAATTAAAGTGGCGTGCCCTCTGCTGGTTGCTAAATGTATTGAGGTCAATGGAAGGTTAAGGAGCTATTAGGAGGTAGTGACCATAATATGGTCAGGTTTAATCTACAATTAGAGAGGGAGAAGGGTAAATCGGAGGTGTCAATGTTACAGTTGAATAAAGGGGACTATGGGGCCATGAGGGAGGAGCTGGCCAAAGTTGACTGGAAAGATACCCTAGCAGGGATGACAGTGGAACAACAATGGCAGGTATTTCTGGGAATAATACAGAAGGTGCAGGATGAGTTCATTCCAAAGAGGAAGAAAGATTCCAAGGGGAGTAAGGGGCAACCGTGGCTGACAAGGGGCATCAGGGACAGTATAAAAATAAAAGAGAAGAAGTACATCGTTGCAAAGATGAGCAGGAAGCAAGAGGATTGGGTAATGTATAAAGAACAACAGAAGATAACTAAAAAGACAATACGCGGAGAAAAGATGAGGTATGAAGGTAAGTTAGCCAAGAATATAAAGGAGGATAGTAAAAGGTTCTTTAGGTATGTGAAGAGGAAAAAATTAGTTAAGACCAAAGTTGGACCCTTGAAGACTGAAAAAGGTGAATTTATTATGGGGACAAGGAAATGGCAGATGGGTTGAACAGGTACTTTGGAACCGTCTTCATTAAGGAGGACACAAACAATCTTTCTGGTGTACTAGCCAGAGGATCTGGGGTGACGGAGGAACTGAAAGATATCCACATTAGGCAGGAAATGGTGTTGGATAGACTGATGGGACTGAAGGCTGATAAATCCCCAGGGCCTGATGGTCTGCATCTCAGGGTACTTAAGAAGGTGGCTCTAGAAATCGTGGACGCATTGATGATAATTTTCCAATGTTCTATAGATTCAGGATCAGTTCCTGTGGATTGGAGAGTAGCGAATGTTATCCCACTTTTAAGAAAGGCTGGAAGGAGAAAAGAGGGAATTACAGACGAGTTTGCCTGACATCGGTGGTGGGGAAGATGCTGGAGTCAATCATAAAAGATGAAATAGCGGCATATTTTGATAGCAGTAACAGCATCGGTCCAAGTCAACATGGATTTACAAAGGGGAAATCATGCATGACTAATCTTCTGGAATTTTTTGAGAATGTAACTAGGAAAATGGACAAGGGAGAGCCAGTGGATGTAGTGTACCTGGACTTCAGAAAGCATTTGATAAGGTCCCACATGGGGGATTAGTGGGCAAAATTAGGGCACATGGTATTGGGGGTTGAGTCCTGACATGGATAGAAAATTGGTTGGCAGAGAGGAAACAAAGTGTAGGGATTAACGGGTCCCTTTCAGAATGGCAGGCAGTGACTAGTGGGGTACCGCAAGGCTCGGTGCTGGGACCGCAGCTATTTACAATATACATCAATGATTTGGATGAAGGGATTCAAAGTAACATTAGCAATTTTGCAGATGACACAAAGCTGGGTGGCAGTGTGAACTGTGAGGAGGATGCTATGAGAATGAAGGGCCACGTGGACAGGTTGGGGGAGTGGGCAGATGCATAGCAGGTGCAGTTTAATGTGGATAAATGTGAGGTTATCCACTTTGGTAGCAAAAACAGGAAAGCAGATTATTATCTGAATGGTGTCAAGTTCGGAAAAGGGGAAGTACAACGGGATCTGGGGTCCTTGTTCATCAGTCAATGAAAGTAAGCATGCAGGTACAGCGGGCAGTGAAGAAAGCGAATGGCATGGTGGCCTTCATAACAAGAGGAGTTGAGTATAGGAGCAAAGAGGTCCTTCTGCAGTTGTATAGGGCCCTAGTGAGACCACACCTGGAATATTGTGTGCAGTTTTGGTCCCGTAATTTGAGGAAGGACGTTCTTGCTATTGAGTGAGTGCAGCATAGGTTTACAAGGTTAATTCCCGGGATGGCGGGACTTTCATATGTTGCGAGAATGGAGCGTCTGAGCTTGTATACTCGGGAGTTTAGAAGGATGAGAGGCTATCTTATTGAAACATATGAGAGTATTAAGGGTTTGGACACACGAGAGGCAGAAAACATGTTCCCGATGTTGGAGGAGTCCAGAACCAGTGGCCACTGTTTAAGAATAAGGGGTAAGCCATTTAAAATAGAGATGAGGAAACACTTTTTCACACAGAGAGTTGTGAGTGTGGAATTCTCTGCCTCAGAGGGCGGTGGAGGCCGGTTCTCTGGATACTTTCAAGAGAGAGCTAGATAGGGCTCTTAAAGATAGCGGAGTCAGGGGATATGGGGAGAAGGCAGGAACGGGGTACTGATTGGGGATGATCACCCATGATCACATTGAATGGCGGTGCTGGCTCGAAGGGCCGAATGACCTACTCCTGCACCTATTGTCTATTGTCTATTGGAACTCCAGCTGGGTGAGCTGTGTAGGAAGGAACTGCAGATGCTGGTTTAAACCAAAAATATTTGACTAGCTGTAAAGAAAATATTTGCAGAAGGACTGATTATTTCAAATGAAAAGGAAGATTAGCATTCAAAATCAAATCCAATAAACAAAGCACATCAAAGCAGGAAATATAGTCTATCTACTCTCAATCACTAATCATGTGATGGAATTTGTCATCAATACTGCTAGAAATCATCTGTTCAGCAATAAACGATTAGGTTGAGGAACAGCAGATCAAGATGCATCTGTGGGGAGGAGGAAGCAATTGTCAATGTTTCGGGATTAAACCATTCATCAGGACTGCTGCTTTCCGACGATTCCTTTTCGCACAGATGCTGTTCGACTGGCTGGCTGCCTCCAGCAGGTTGGCTGCTGCCCTGGATTCCAACATCTGCAGTCACTTGTTCAGCAGTGCGGTTTCCCAGGACCACTTAGTCCCAGACCTCAGGCTTGATGTAAACATGAATTCCAGAGGGGAGTGAGAGTGAATGTTCTTGATGTCAAGGCAGCATCTGACCAAGTGTGACATTGAGGAACCCTGGTTTTACTGAATTCACAGGGCATTGGAGAAACACACTCCAATGATGGACCTCATACTTTGCACAAACGAAGACTGGTGAATCTTGGAGGGCAACCAAGGATATCAGTTCAGTTCCACGCAACCCTGATTGTTGTCCTTGATTTTCCTTCCTTCTGCTCGAACAATAACATCGCCATTTCATCCTTTCAAATTCCTCTAAATCACCTCTATCTCACCTCCAGCAGCTCCCTGCCTTCTTTCAATGTATTTGCTTTTTTATTGTCTCTCTTGTCGCTGCCCAGCAACTTTCTCCCCTCCTCCTGTTAAATTGTCAGTTGACAGTCCACCCTTTGAAGGGTATTGTAGACAGACTTTTGCAGAGGAGCATTGATTGGCAACAATAATGCATTTCAAGTCGGGACTGAATCTTCACGCCAGAAGACTGTAAGAAGCCAGGGAATAATTAATGGTTAAGAAGGCTCCTATTTGGGGTTAGGTTTAAACAGATTATGAGGTGGAAGTGAATGTTAGCTCAATAAATTTGCTCATGTTTTAAAGCTAAAGTATCTCTAATTATTGATGAGAAAGCATCTGTGTGGATGCTTTAGAGGTTGACGTATATTTCTCTCTCTACAAGAATTATCCCAGGAATGAGTAGGTTAACCTATGATGAGTGTTTGTCGGCATTCGGCCTGTACTCGCTGGAGTTTAGAAGAATGAGGGGGGACCTCATTGAAACATACAGAATAGTGAAAGGCTGTGGATGTGGAGAGGATGTTTCCACTAGTGGGAGAGTCTAGAACTAGAGGTCATAGCATCACAATTAAAGGACGTTCTTTTTGGAAGGAGATGAGGGCAATTTCTTTTCATCAGAGGATGATGAATCTGTGGAATTTTTTGCCACAGAAGGCTGTGGAGGTCGTCAGTGGATATTTTTAAGGCAGAGATAGATAAATTTGTGGTTAGTACAGGTGTCAGAGGTTATGGGACAAAGATAGAATGGGGTTAGGAGGGAGAGATAGATCAGCCATGTTTGAATGGCGGAGTAGACTTAATGGGCTGAATGGCCTGATTCTATTCCTTGACCTTCCACCTGGTGGCGCCGCAGTGGCCGCCTCGCCAACAGTCTGTCTCGTACCTTTCTTCATTGGTGTTTATAGTATGTGTTAAATGTAGCTTGTTTTATGTGGGGAACATTTTTTTAATCTATTACCTCGACGGAGATGTGATTTCTTTCCGTATCATGTCTCCGGCTGCACTGCGGCCTAACATCGTGAGTTGGCAGCTTCCGCTGGAGACCGACTTCGGGAGCCGGCGGACTTAACATTGTGGTGCTGGTGGTCCCTGTCGGGGATCGACATTGGAGCTCCAACCGCGGGAGCCTGTGGGCTTTAACATTGTTGGGCTCGCAGTCCCTGGTTAGAGAACGACAGGCAGTGGCGAGTGGAGTGCCGCAAGGCTCGGTGTTGGGGCCGCAACTGTTTATCATATATATTAATGATTTGGAAGAGGGAATTAGGAGCAACACTAGCAAGTTTGCGAATGACACATATCCTTGTGATTGAGGCAGTGCAGCGTAGGTTCACGAGATTGATCCCTGGGATGGCGGGACTGTCATATGAGGAAAGATTGAAAAGACTAGGCTTGTATTCACTGGAGTTTAGAAGGATGAGGGGGGGATGTTATAGAACCATATAAAATTATAAAAGGACTGGACAAGCTAGATGCAGGAAAAATGTTCCCAAAGTTGGGCGAGTCCAGAACCAGGGGCCACAGTCTTAGTATAAAGGGGAGGTCATTTAAGACTGAGGTGAGAAAAAACTTTTTCACCCAGAGAGTTGTGAATTTGCAGAATTCCCTGCCACAGAGGACAGCAGAGGCCAAGTCACTGGATGGATTTAAGAGAGAGTTAGATAGAGTTCTAGGGGCTAGTGGAGTCAAGGGATATAGGGAGAAGGCAGGCACGGGTTATTGATAGGGGACGATCAGCCATGATCACAATGAATGGCGGTGCTGGCTCGAAGGGCCGAATAGCCTCCTCCTGCACCTATTTTCTATGTTTCTATGTTTCTGGAATTCCAAGCCGCAAAAGCTTAGATCGCCTCGACGCGGGAGCTTCGATCGCCCCGACGTGGCGGCCTTGATAGCTGGCTGTGGATGGTTCGACTGCCCCGACCACGGGAGAATAAGAGGAAGAAGATTAGACTTTATTTCCTTCCATCACAGTGAGGAATGTGGGGAATCTGCTGTGGTGGATGTTTATGTTAACTTTTATGTAGTTGTGTGTCTGGTTGGTTTTATTTTTAGTATGGCTGCATGGTAACTTGAGTTTCACTGTGCCTTAAATGGTACACGTAACAATATACAGACCTTTGAACCTTTGATCCCTTATGATCTTATGGACTTTGGATATTGTCTACAATGCTGGGGTTTAGTAAACAAGTCAGTGGGCCCTCAGAAGGAGATGGTGGAATCTGCTGAATTTCCACAATGACCTGCGACAACAAGCTGTACAATTGTCTCTATCACTTCAGATGGCAGTCGAGAATCAAGCATGATGTGAGTTCACTTGTAGACCAGACCGTGACATTTTCCAAGAGGCTTTGACAATACAGTTATCTCACCTATGAGCCATTATATTTAATTCTCCATTTTTCTCTTTGAAATGAAATGAATTTCCAATTGTGTCGTGGTGGGATTTCACCTCGTGACACTAATTGATCGCGAAGTTGTCCGCATAAAAGTTTGCAGATCAAGAAATGTCTACATAATAGTTTTGAACGCAAAGAAAGAGTTTTAGTTGCAGCAATGAACCAGGATTTTCGACTGAGAAATAAAACTCTGCGGGAATTCGTAAAGCTGGGCGGGTGCCAGACCACAGTGAGGCCCGTCTCATCACATAATAATAAGAATGGATGGGATTTATATAGCGCCTTTCTAATACTCAAGGCGCTTTACATCGCATTATTCATTCACTCCTTAGTCACACTCGGTGGTGGTAAGCTACTTCTGTAGCCGCAGCTGCCCTGGGGCAGACTGACAGAAGCGTGGCTGCAAATCTGCGCCTACGGCCCCTCCGACCACCACCAATCACTCACACACATTCACACACAGGCAAAGGTGGGTGAAGTGTCTTGCCCAAACCGCAATATCTTTCGACATGTATTTGTTTATCATTAAAGAATTAAAGACACTGCAAATTGGTGACAAGAATTACATTTCAGGCAATTTTATTTCAAGAATAGTTGTATGTCATCGATAATTTCTTCTTAGCAAATATTATTTTTGCTGGGAGCACTAAAATTGATTTTCCTGCAACCATTTCATGGGATCTTGTTTGTCGGAGACATCCATGCATGGCAATGCAAGGGAATAGGGCAGCAAACTTCAGTGGCAAGTGAACATATCATTTTTACAGGAGTGTCGTCTTTGGCACGTTTAGCTGTATTATTATAAGACACAGTGTTGGAATAACTCACAGGCCATAAGGTCAAAAGCTTATAAGTGGTAGGAACAGAATTAGGCAATTTGGCCCATCAAGTCTACTCTACCATTCAATGAAGGCTGATCTATCTCTGCCTCCTAACCCCATTCTCTGGAGAACAGATGATGTTTCGGGGACCTTTCTTCAACATGATATTGACATGTCAACATTACATGAATCTGAAGAAGGGTCCCAACCTGAAACGTCACCTATCCATGTTCTCCAGAGATTCTGCCTGACCCACTGAGCTGCAGGAGCACTTTGTGCCTTTTTTGTTAACCAGTATTTACTGTTCTTTGTGTCTATATTTAGCTGTGTCATTGCTGAAAAGGAAAGGGATAATGCAACTGCTTCAACTGGCAATATCATGCATTTCTGAACCGTGGGAACATTCAACTCCAACATGGAATGAGTCAGGAAGAGTGAAGTCCTTAATGGTCTATTGGTGTCCTACAAGCTCCAGTGTCCACATCCTTATATTCCTGTCGTTAGCAAATCCTCCTCAGCCAACAACGGGTCATTATGGACTCCACCCTTCCTGAGGTCATCTGTTGCCAGCCCTGTTTTGTTCTGGCCATCTCAGTCTCCAGTAGCACCTCCCCCCCCCCCCCCCCCCCCCCCCACCCCGTCACCTCTATATTTCAGTCTGAAGAAGGGTTCCGACGAAGCATCACCTACCCCTTTTCTCCAGACTTGCTGCCTGACACACTGAGTTACTCCAGCATTTTGTGTCTATCCTTGGTGGCAAACAAATTGACTATTGAGGAAAGGAGTTGCAGATGGAGTTAAACATTTGGCAATCGTCAGTAAAATTCCCTCCTCTGAATTTATGGGTGGAGGAAGAGGCTGCTGAATATGATTTGGCATGTGACACTGCCCTGTGAAGCTCCTGCAGTGACGTCTAAGCATGGCTGATAAAGGTCAAGTTACAATTGTGCCACAAAAGTGCCAGGCGTTTATTACCTCTGACATGAAAGAGTCTAATTACCTGCCAATTACGTTTAGTAGAATAACAGCAATATCTTGGAGTCACTATTTCCCTAAAATTCGAATAGAACAGCCAACAAAAACACTGTATGACCTGGTCAGAGGTGAGAATGCTGTCATGACTGATTCACTTCTGGGCACTCTTATGTTCCAACATCTATTATTCAGGAGTGTAATGGAATATTTCCATTGGCACTATTGAGTTGAGCACCAGAAGGACAGCGGTGGTTCAAGAATAGGGCTCACCGTTAACTTTTCGAGAGCACTTATGGATAGGTCTTAAGTGTCGGCTTTGCCAGCAGTGCCTAGATTTAATAAAGAATATGATTTTTTAAAAATGTATTGATTAAAAACAAACATGCAGATTAATACTGCCACAGAGTTAATAGACAATATGTGCAGGAGTAGGCCATTCGGCCCCTCGAGCCAGCGCTTCCATTCAATGTGATCATGGCTGATCATCCACAATCAGTACCCCGTTCCTGCCTTCTCACCATATCCCTTGAATCCACTATTTTTAAGAGCTCCATCTAACTCCCTCTTGAAAGCATCCAGAGAAATGGCCTCCACTGTCTTCTGAGGCATAGAATTCCACAGATTCACAACTCTCTGGGTGAAAAAGTTTTTCCTCATCTCTGTTCTGAATGCCTACCCCTTATTCATAAACTGTGGCCCTGGTTCTGGACTCCCCCAACATCGGAAACATGTTTCCTGCCTCTAGCGTTTCCAATCCCTTAATAATCTTACATGTTTCAATAAGATCGCCACTCATCTTTCTAAATTCCAGAGTATACAAGCCCAGCCGCTCCATTCTATCATAATATGACAGTCCCGCCATCCCAGGAATTAACCTCGTGAACCTACAATGCACAATGTTTGTTAATGACTGATCAAAACACAAAATAAACTATAGATGCTGGAATCTGTAACAAAGAACAGTAAGATGGAAAAACTCAATGGTTCAAGCAGCATCTGGCAGACAAAAGAAGTATGCTAACATATTGGGTCAAGATCCTCTATACCCGCTATGTACATTCTACATACTTACCACGAGTTTGATTTTTTTTTTTTAACTCGGAAGAGCTGTTGGGTAAACTCGTATCGTGGGACAGGGCCTTAAGAGTATGTTAATATACCAGTGTTAAAGGTAAAAGGAGATGTGGCAGAGTAGTTCCTGGGATGAGAAGTTTGTGCCATCATGAGCAACTAAATAAATTACATTTATATTCTTTGAGGAGGGGTGGTCTTATTGAAACATTTAAGATCCTTGTTGGTGGAGTGCGGGAGCAAGACAGGGAGATGTTGAGATTCCACAAGTGGGAGAATCTTGAACAAAGAGACATTATTACAAGCCTACTCTTTTTTCTTATGTAAATGCCTATTTAGAAGCATAGAAGGAAAACCTCAATTATTTTGGAATTCTTCATCTTGTCAGTCTTGTATAATATATTTGTTCTCTCCATATATTTTCAGGCTGCCTTGGAATAGATCAGGCTAAATCTATTATTAATGCAAAAAATGGGATTGCCTCTAATTTGCCCCTCAATGTTGTGGACCAAAAGGCAATTGAAATATATAGAACACGTGGTCTGCAAACTGATGGCATGGAGTCAGTTTCAAGCATCCTAATGGCGGCACGATGGCGCAGCGGTAGAGTTGCTGCCTTACAGTAGGTATGTTGCAAAGCCTACCTGAAGCGTTGCTGAAAATCTGTCGCTGCGGGTGTGCGCGATTTTGGCGCCGTTTAGAGGGGGGCGGGTTTAAAACGCGATTTTCTCTAGGCTGTTCCAATCGAAGATGTTCAGCCTTGTAAAATATTAACGAAAAACCGCTGAAAGACCCCGTCGCAAAAGCTATTATTAGTTTTAAAGGCCTTGAATAATAGTTATAGTAGTTTAAAAATCAATCTCTAAACCCGCGACCACCAGCAACCGCAGGGTCTCATAAAGCAGACAATTGAAGGTAAGCTGTATATTTTTACATTAAAAAGGGCTTCAAAAGATCCCTTTATACAAAGTTTAATATTGCGAGTAGCTCATTTTGGGCCCATTATATCCCGCAGTATTTTTCTCGGCATTTGGGGGCACAAATCTACCGCAATGTGAACGTTCTAAACCAGCGTGTTCCACAGGGACCCACTAGAAAGCTGATTTAAATGGACTTTAATTTACAGCAATTGAACACTAAATTCCTTCCATTTGGTCTATAAATTAATGTAAATGAGATTTTAAAATCATGTTTTATTGTGAATTATTTGTGAATATTATTTGGACATTTAGGCTATTTAAAAATGTTAATCATTTATTAAGAAATGTATAGGTGTTTAGATCTAGTAATTGAAGTCTGAAATTAGCTACAATTAGGTAACTAACTAATTATATGCTTTAATTTCAGGTCATCCAAGTAAGATTATTTTATATTTGTTTCAGAATGCTTCAATCTATGATAACTGAAAATTTCATTCAGTTCTCTTAATTTTTAAGAAAGTTATGGGCTTTTGACTGTTCACGATCACAGCTTTTTTGTTATGTCCATAGAAAATCAATAGGGAACAAGATGCTCATTTCCCAGTATGAAAATGGCCATAACTTCTTAAATACTTGAGATATGAAAGTGAATTAGGTGTCAAATTAAACTTATTGTTATGCTTTATCTGATGCGATAAATTGCAGACTTGATTTTTTAAATCTCAAAATTTTGTAACATTGCTACTTACAGCGTATGCTGCACCGGAGACGTGGGTTCAATCCCGACTACGGGTGCTGTCTGTACGGAGTTTGTACTTTCTCCCCATGATGGCGTGGGTTTTCTCTAAGATCTTCTGTTTCGTCCCACACTCCAAAGACGTGCAGGTTTGTTGAGTAATTGGCTTGGGATAAGTGTAAATTGTCCCTAGTGTGTGTAGGATAGCTGGTCGGTGCGGACTCGATGGGCCGAAGGACCTGTTTCCGCACTGCATCTCTAAACTAAACTAAAAAATCAGTCAAATTTGAAACAAAAGCCTGGAAGGCAATGGAAATGTTACACTACATTGGTTTGTCCTTGGACAAAGAGTTATTGTTAGTATGATGTGTGTGAGGTTTCTCCCATGAGTTTAAAACATTTGTAAACCACTAAATATGTTTTCAGAAATTATTACCAATTATGTTACTCTGTGTCCAAATTAGCATAACATATTTTAATATGTAGCTTTATTGCCAATATATATGATTTGTAATTTGGAATTGGCAAAAAGTTTCACAAAACTACCTCAATGACCATAGAACAAAACTGTTTGTCTGACTAACTATCTGAAAGCAGTGCACTTTGGAGGGGTTTGGTCTCTGAAAGAGCTCGTATAACTGCAGATTTTATAAAATAGCTGTGAAGCTGATGATACTCAAACGTGGTTCTCTACAATTTGTCATAAATATCAGGTTGTTGAGGCAGATGTGTGGTTAGACCCAGATATGCAAACAAACTGCTCTCCAGGTTGAGTTATGCCACCACTAATTTTGCAAGAATATTCTACTAACTGTCTGGCTTCTCAGTCCTTATAAACTTCACCCCTTTGATTTGATTGGGCAAGGAGCAGCACTGTGGCTTTCTCTGTAGTTTATGTTCAAGAAACTCATGTTTCTATTCATGAACTCACACTTTCAGCAACTTGATAAACATTTGAAGGATTCCATGTGCAGAGTGAACCCACCGAATTGTACAACTCATGAGATGAACCGTGCAATACGGCCAAATATCCTTCAGGCCTAATAGCCCTGTCCCACGGTACGAGTTCATTCCAAGAGCTCTCCCGAGTTTAAAAAAAATCAAACTCGTGGTAAGCACGGAGAATGAACGTAGCGGGTACGTCGGAGTTCGGAAACGTCTCTTAGCGCTAACGACAGGTACTCGGGAAGACTCGCTAACGGCAGCTAAGCACGGGAAGACTTGTGAAGATTTTTCATCATGGTGAAAAATGTCCACGAGAGCCCCGAGTACCGATGAGTGGCCATTACCGTAAATCTCCGAGTTCGAATCAGGGCAAACTGGGGAGAACTCTTGGAATGAGCTCGTACCGTGGGACAGGTTTAACTGGGTTGGTTGGCAAAACATTTCCTTTGAAAGAAACAATAGCAGTGTAGATATTAATTATGTCAGCAAAATGTGGAGCTTGCTGTTAAACCTGCAATGGGTTTCAAAAAACATTGCAAAACCCCTGGTATCACATTTCACGTGGAAAATAAACTGTATATCAACCTGATTAAGGTAAAATGCCACCAATACAAATTAACAAAGCTTAACCCATGGTTTAATAAGTAGAAGTATTTATTTACCATTATTTCTCCAACATCTAATGAAATGCAAGTAGGAACTTATCTATTCAACCAGAGAAGGAATCTCACCAGCTGTCAACCTCCAAAACCTTCTGCAAAAAAAACAGTGCTGGAGTAACTCAGCAGGTGACTGTGGTTCCCCCACTAGTGTACATCAATACTGTATTCTTACTAAAACCCTCCTGTTAGCTATTATTTCTCAGCCCAACCATTATCTTGATAAATCAGTGTTGTTTGATCTCAGCAGCTACAATGTCCTTTCTGTGAACAAACATCCCCTCTAACTGAGGCAGTAATTATTTATATGTTCTGCTATGTATCGTCCCAATAGCATCTTGCCATGAGCTTCCTTTTCACTATTTATCTTCCTAAAATGTATCTTGTCTTATGCTTTTCCAAATTAATTGCATGTACCATTGATCTGCTGCTGATCTTGACACCTTTTATGCCGTCTTCCTCACTGTCAACTGCTTTACTTTAATGTTGTTACATATTTTGACAGCAACATTACGATATCAAAGTGCAAGTCAGGAACATGTCGAGAGAAGGAAAGGAGCCCAGCCATCTCTATAGGATACTCTTTCCAAACTTGTTCCAAACCAAAGAGCATCCTTTGACTTTCTGTCAGTCCACAAAGTTTTGATCAATGCTGCAGCATTTCTGAATCTTTGTAACAAACCTTTTCTGAGATGTCTTATTTGATACCTTCTGAAAAACTATAAATGCCACAATTACATCATCCCCTGTGTCTAGACAATCAGTCATTGTCTCAACTGAATCCAGGAAACATGCTTATCAGACCCATTACACATCAGGCAAGAGATGGACAGGGGCTTACGTACTTGAAAACCCCCCATGTAGGTTAAACTCATCATGAGCAACACTGTGAGCATCACTGCTGCCCTTATGGCGTGTGAGTGTGTGCAAGATCAATAGATGATGCGGACTGAACCATGCAACAAATCAGAAGTTGGGAATGTATTAAAAGGTCATACTTACCAAAGTAGTGAAGGTTTCTAACCACATAATACATCAATTATGATTTTTTTTTAAATCTGGAAACAAGCAATTGCAGATCCTGGTTAATACACAACTTATCATGTTAACTCCCTTTCCTATTCCCATATTAACCTTTCCTTCCTGGCACTCCTCCATTGCCAGAGTTAGACCACACTCAACCTGGAGGAACATCACCTCATAATCCACTTGAGTAGCTTACAATCCCATGGTATGAACATTGAATTCTCCAATTTTATACCAACCTCATACCAACCAACTCACACATCCCCTTTCATCCCTTCTTTCTCCCTTGTGACCCACCTGGACTCCCACATATTTCTTCCTTCCCCACTCCCTCCTGCTACTACCCCCCCTCTGGCTTCACAATTCACAATTCTTCTGTCCACTCACACATCTACTTTTAGCTCTGGCCTTTGTTCCCACTATCTTCCAATCAAAAAACCCTTGCCTGTGTCCATCTATTACGTGCTACAATATGTTCTGTCTCTCCCCTCGTCCAGCTTTCTTGGCTCCACAACCCATCAGTCTGAAGAAGGGTTTCAACCCAAAATGTCACCTATCCATGGTACACAAAATTGCTGGAGAAACTCAGCGGGTGCAGCAGCATCTATGGAGCGAAGGAAATAGGCGACGTTTCGGGCCGAAACCCTTCTTCAGACTGATGGGGGGTGGGGGGGAGAAGGAAGGAAAAGGGGAGGAGGAGGAGCCCGAGGGCGGGTGGATGGGAGGGTGGGAGGAGACAGCTAGAGGGTTGAGGAAGGGGAGGAGACAGCAAGGACTAGCAAAATTGGGAGAATTCAATGTTAATGCCATCCGGACGCAAGGTCCCCAGACGGAATATGAGGTGCTGTTCCTCCAATTTCCGCTGTTGCTCACTCTGGCAATGGAGGAGACCCAGGACAGAGAGGTCGGATTGGGAATGGGAGAGGGAGTTGAAGTGCTGAGCCACCGGGAGGTCAGGTTGGTTGTTGCGGACTGAGCGGAGGTGTTCGGCGAAACGATCGCCCAACCTCCGCTTAGTCTCCCCGATGTAAATCAGCTGACATCTAGAGCAGCGGATACAGTAGATGAGGTTGGAGGAGATACAGGTGAACCTTTGTCGCACCTGGAACGACTGCTTGGGTCCTTGAATGGAGTCGAGGGGGGAGGTGAAGGGACAGGTGTTGCATTTCTTGCGGTTGCAACGGAAAGTGCCCGGGGAGGGGGTGGTGCGGGAGGGAAGGGAAGAATTGACGAGGGAGTTGCGGAGAGAGCGGTCTTTGCGGAAGGCAGACATGGGGGGAGATGGGAAGATGTGGCGAGTGGTGGGGTCACGTTGGAGGTGGCGGAAATGGCGGAGGATTATGTGTTGTATTTGCCGGCTGGTGGGGTGAAAGGTGAGGACCAGAGGGACTCTGCCCTTGTTGCGAGTGCGGGGATGGGGAGAGAGAGCAGTGTTACGGAGTATGGATGAGACCCTGGTGTGAGCTTCATCTATGGTGACGGAGGGGAATCCCCTTTCCCTGAAGAACGAGGACATTTCCGATGCCCTGGTATGGAATGTCTCATCCTGGGAACAGATGCGGCGTAGGCGGAGGAATTGGGAGTAGGGGATGGAGTCTTTACAGGGGGCAGGGTGGGAAGACGTGTAGTCCAGATAGCCATGTGAGTCAGTGGGTTTGTAATGTATGTCGGTCAGGAGTCTGTCCCCTGCGATGGAGATGGTGAGGTCAAGGAATGGTAGGGAAGTGTCGGAAATGGTCCAGGTGTATTGGAGTGCCGGATGGAAGTTGGTGGTGAAGTGGATGAAGTCAGTCAGTGATGTCACCTATCCATGTTTGTCAGCGATGCTGACTGACCTGCCGAGTTACTCCAGAACTTTGTGCCTTTTATGCTTTTTTAATCATATTTCCGACTTTGCTCTTCTTAATTGTTCAACTGAGGTATCCTTCACCTCCCCCCCCCAAAGTACTTGATTATTTAAGTATCCCTTTACAGTGTTTGTAATGATCTTCCACTTGTTCACTCAGGCAAGTGCCTGGCAATTAATTATGGCTGTGACCCTTGGGATTTCAGGTGAATATGTGGATAATGTAAATGTTGGATAATGCAAAAATAAATTTCTGTTTTTTATATGGTCATTTAGGATTTGTCCATAATGTTTTGTTTCTGTGACATTTAACAATGATATGACGTGTCACGCTCTCATGTTAAGAGCCAGTGCATCATTTCTCATGTCCTTTAGCTGATGCCCCAGAGAGAATCGCATATCTTGTGGTTTAAATGCAGCAACATAATTCATCATTATTCCGTGCTACGTTATAGAAACATGTTCAGTAAGTGTTTGCCTGGAGTGTACTAAGCTTGGACCACATACTATCAGTGTTGTACACCCCACATCCTTCGGAAGTGTTGTAAGCTGATTGTTACTTGTGATTAATTGTCATGTTTAGCCATTTCAAAAATTATTTTTAAAAGTAAATTCCTGTAAAGCACAGACATTCGAAAGCAAGAGAAAGCCAAATAGACAGCAGATTAATTTGACTGTTGCCAAATAATTCACAATTTATTTTTTAGCATGTAAGAGCTTACATTTGGTCTTGCATCTTGGCCAGTCGTGTTAGTTGTTGGAACTGGAAGGAGCGTCCTCCTACCTCCCTTACCTCATTCATCATAGTACCTTTGCCGGATAAACACAGGAATGGTGCATTTGCTGCAGTAGATAGAGATCTGAAATTGATGTACTCCTTGTACTAGTTGTGCCAATACATTCTTGCACTTTGTTTGCAAATGTTCCTCACAGCTGTGAGCACAGTATCTTGGATTGGTTCCTCCAGGCAAGTCTGTGTGGAATATCAATATTTCCCAATACTAAAGTGGAAGTGCATGACTGAACAGTGTGGTTCCACATATGGTTTTATTTCTGAGATTAAAAAGGCTATTGTCACACAAAGGGTTGACCACAGCTTTTGTTAAAAATGTAATGTTTCGCTCATCATGCCAAGTTTAAAAGAGAGTTTAAAAACGTATCGACATATGTGGATGGCAGAGGCAGACCATTTGGACATTTATCGACATTAAACCTTTAAGTCATAAAATAGTTCCAATCATATTTACATCTCAGTGGGTTGCATATCTAGAAAACCCTGTTTTTAGTTTAGTTTTTATTAGTTTAGTTTAGAGATACAGTGCGGAAACAGGCCCTTCGGCCCACCGGGTCCGCACCGACCAGCGATCCTCACCCATTAACACTACCCTACACGCAATCCTACACACCCTCTTGGAAGCTGTCGGGGCAGAAGACACTGCCAGTCTGAGCGGCGGACAGGTCCGCGAGTCAAAACGTGGCGCTGAAGCAAAGCCGATAGACAGACGTCAGGCAGAGCCATGGTAGTCGGGGACTCCATCGTGAGAGGTACAGACTGGAGTTTCTGCGGCAACAGGCGGGATTCAAGGGTGGTGTGTTGCCTCCCTGGTGCCAGGATTCAGGACTTCACTGACAGATCGCAGGGCATCCACAAGGGTGAAGGTGAGCAGCCGGAAGTGGTAGTGCATGGAGGCACAAATGACGTCGGGAAGAAGAGGAAAGAGATTATGCAGCGTGACTTTAGAGAGCTCAGAAGAAGGCTGAAAAGCTAGACCTCCTGGGTGATTATCTCCAGTTTGCTTCCAGTTCTTCGTGCTGGTGAGGGCAGGAACAGAGAGATAAGGGATTGGAATGTGTGGCTGAGGAGCTGGTGCAGGGGGCAGGGATTTAGATTCTTAGACCACTAGGATCTGTTTTGGGGTAAGGGTGAATTGTACAAAAGGGACAGGTTGCACCTTAACAGACGGGGGACCAGCATTCTGGCAGGCAGGTTTGCCACTGCTACACGGGTGGGTTTAAACTAAATAGTGGGGGATGGGGGGAGACAAATTGGAAATACAAGGATGGAGTTAAAGGGGAAGAGAGTATAGGAAAAGTTAAGAAAGACACCAAAATTAACGGGGCAGAAAGCTCACGAAAGGATAGGAGAGTATGGCCAAGTGAAATAGGAATCAATGTGAAAGGTGAGGTGAGTAATGGATTAAAAGTATTATATATGAATGCACAAAGTATAAGGAGTAAAGTGGATGAGCTTGAGGCTCAGTTAGAGATTGGTAGATATGATATTGTAGGGATTACAAAGACATGGCTGCAGGAGGACAGGCAGGTGGGCAGAGGAGGTGGGGTAGTTCTGTTTGCGAGGGATGAAATTCAGTCCCTTGTGAGGAGTGACATAGGGACTGACGATGTAGAGTCACTGTGGATAGTATTGAGGAATTGTAAAGGTAAGAAGACACGAATGGGAGTTATCTACAGGCCCCCAAACAGTAGCCTGGATATAGGGTGCAAGTTGCGGCAGAAGTTAAAATTGGCATGTAACAAAGGTGGTTGTGGGAGATTTTAATATGCAGGTAGACTGGGAAAATCAGGTTGGTTCTGACTGGACCCCAAAATAGGGAGTTTGTAGAGTGCCTCCGAGATGGATTCTTAGAGCAGCTTGTACTGGAGCCTACCAGAGAGAGGCCTGTTTTGGATTTAGTGTTGTCCAATGAACCAGATTTAATAAGGCAACTCAAGGTAAAGGAACTGCAAGGAGGTAGTGACCATGATATGATAAGTTTTAATCTGCAATTTGAGAGGGAGAAGGTTAAATCAAAAGTGTCAGTTTTGCAGTTGAACAAAGGGGACTATGAAGGCAGGGGAGAGGAGCTGGCCAAGGTCGACTGGAAAAGGATCCTAGCAGGAATGATGGTGGAACAGCAATGGCAGGAATTTCTGAGCATAATCCAGAAGATGCAGGATCATTTCATTCCAAAGAGGATGAAAGATTCTAAGGGGAGTAAGAGGCAACTGTGGCTGACAAGGGAAGTTAGGGATGCAATAAAAGTAAAAGAAAAGGTGTATAACATAGCAAAGAGTAGCTGGAAGCCAGAGGATTGGGAAACTTTCAAAGGACAATAAAAAGTAACAAAAAGGGCAATACGGGGTGAAAAGATGAAGTATGAGGGTAAGTTGGCCAAGAATATAAAGAAGAATAGTAAAAGCCTCTTTAGGTGTGTTCAGACAAAAAGATTAGTAAAGACAAATGTGGGTCCCTTGAAGGCAGAAACAGGTGCAATTATTATGGGGGACAAGGAAATGGCAGAAGAGTTGAACAGGTACTTTGGTTCTCTATTCTCTAAGGAAGACACAAACAATCTCCCAGATATACTAGAGGATCTAGGGAGACAGAGAAGCCGAAAGAAATTTGCATTAGGTGAGAAATAGTATTGGGCAGACTGATGGGACTGAAGGCTGATAAATCCCCAGGGCCTGATGGTCTGCAGCCCAGGGTACTCAAGGAAGTGGCTCTATAAATCGTGGACGCATTGGTGATCATTTTCCAATGTACGATAGATTCAGGATCAGTTCCCGTGGATTGGAGAGTAGCTAATGTTATCCCACTTTTCAAGAAAGGAGCGAGAGAGGAAACGGGGCATTACAGTCTAGTTAGCCTGACATCGGTGGTGGGGAAGGTGCTGGAGTCAATTATTAAAGAAGTAATAACGAAGCATTTGGATAGCAGTAAAAGGATTGGTCCAAGTCATCATGGATTTATGAAGGGGAAATCCTGCTTTTGAGGGTGTGACAAGTAAAATGGAAGAAGGAGAGCCAGTGGATGTAGCGTATCTGGACTTTCAGAAAGCCTTTGATAAGGTCCCACACGGGAGATTAGTGGGCAAAATTAGAGCACATGATATTGGGGGTTGGGTATTGACATGGATAGAGAATTGGTTGGCAGACACGAAACAAAGAGTAGGAATAAACGGGTCCCTGTCAGAATGGCAGGCAGTGGCGAGTGGAGTGCTGCAAGGCTCGGTGCTGGGGCCGCAACTATTTATAATATATATGAATGATTTAGATGATGGGATTAAAAGTAACACTAGCAACTTGTCTGAAGAAGGGTTTTGACCCGAAACTTTGCCTATTTCCTTCGCTCCATAGATGCTGCCTCACCCACTGAGTTTCTCCAGCATTTTTGTCTACCTAACAACTTTACAGATGACACAAAGCTGGGTGGCAGTGTAAACTGCGAAGAGGATGCTAGGAGATTGCAGGTGACTTGGACAGGTTCAGTGAGTGGGCAGATGCAGTATAATGTAGATAAATGTGAGATTATTCACTTTGGCAGCAAGAACAAGGAGGCAGATTATTATCGCAATGATGTTAGATTAGGAAAACGGGAAGTGCAACGAGACCTGGGTGTCCTTGTACACCAGTCACTGAAAGTAAACACACAGGTACAGCAGGTAGTGAAGAAAGCTAATGGCATGTTGCCCTTCATATTGACAGGATTTGAGTATAGGAGTAATGAGGTCATTCTGCTGTGGTACAGGGCCTTGGAGTGACGACATCTGGGATATTGTGTGCAGTTTTGGTCTCCTAATTTGAGGAAGGGCATCCTTGCTATTGACGCAGTGCAGCAAAGGTTCACGAGGTTAATCCCCGGGATGGCAAGACTGTCATATGAGGGAAGATTGGAAAGACTGGGCTTGTATTCACTGGAATTTAGAAGGATGAGAGGAGATCTTATAGAAACATATAAAATTATAAATGGACTGGACAAGCTAGATGTAGGAAAAATGTTCCCAATGTTGGGCGAGTCCAGAAGTAGGGGGCACAGTCTAAGAATAAAGGAGAGGCCATTTAAAACTGAGATGAGAAAAAACTTTTCACCCATTGAGTAGTGAAATTGTGGAATTCTCTGCCACAGAAGGCAGCAGAGTCCAATTCGCTGGATGAATTTAAAAGAGAGAGAGGTCTAGGGAGTAGCGGAATCAAGGGATATGGGGAAAAGGCAGGCACGGGTTACTGATTGTGGATGAACAACCATGACCACAGTGAATGACGGTGCTGGCTCGAAGGGCCAAATGGCCTCCCCCTGCACCTATTTTCTAATTAGGACAAATTTTACATTTACCAAGTCGATTAACCTAAAAACCTGTACGTCTTTGGAGTTTGGGACGATACCAAAGATCTCAGCGAAAACCCACAAAGGTCACAGGGAAAATATACAAACTCATAACAGGCAGCGCCCGTAGTTGGGATCGAACCCGGGTCTCCGGTGCTGGGCACACTGTAAGGCAGCAATTCTACCGCTGCGCCACCATACCGCAAACGTAAGGTTTCTGTAAGGTGAAGCTGTGACAACTGCGCATGCTTCAAGAAATGAGAGGTGGGGAAAAAATTGTGTGGACATATTTATTTCTCTAACACAGGTTTAGTTTAGTTCAGAGATACAGCGCAGAAACTGGCCCTTCGGCCCACTGAGTTCGCGCCGACCTGCGATCCCCGTACACCAATATATTCCTACACACTAAGGACAATTTACAAATCTTACCAAAGCCAATTCAACTACAAACCTGTACGTCTTTGGAATGCGGGAGGAAACCTGAGCACACAAGGAAAACCCATGCGGTCAGGGGAAGAAATTACAAACTTCGCACAGACAGCACCCGTAATCAGGATCAAGCCCGGGTCTCTGGTGCTGCAAGGTAGCAACTCCATGTTGTGCCCAGCAAATTTTATTCTGCACCTCAGATTTTTGTGTAGTGATTTATAAATTCTGCCCAGGCAAATTACCTACAAATTACCTACAACCTGCATTGTCCATATAGCTCCAAAATCCTTCTATCTCCAATGGCTTGTTATACGTGGGTTTTGACAAGAGCATTTTGTTCCTGAGATTATCATAGCCTTAGGACAAATGTTGACCAGAGATTTGAATTCCAGAGGTGAAATGAAGACTGCAATGATGTGGATGTTGGTGGGTGTCGGGGGGGAAATCTCTGCACCGGCTGGAATCATACTCTGCATTCAGGTTGTGGCGCAGCCTGTACTTGCATCCATCAAGGCCCAAATAAAATTAACACTTAAATTAATAAATGCCAAGTTACACTTCACTGCACGTGGCAGGCTTGCATTTTCCTTTTTTGACATGGGAGGTCCATCAGTCCATCAGGTCTGTCAGGTCTTAATGGAATTCTATCAATCCCATTCCCCCATTTAAATGACTATCTCAAAGGAGGGTGAATGTAACCATGTACTCATGACATTCGAGTGCATTGCTGTTGCCAAATCTTCTATTAGTAACTGTAAAGAGGAGTTGTAACACACGATGTCTTCACAACTGGTTTTATTACTAACATTTATATTGATACACATTCGTGCCCTAGCTGTCCGTGGTCTGTCACTGGAGCTAGAGAGAGAGAGCTGGAGGTGGGGAGGTTACAATTATACTGAAGATAATGGGGAGTGGTTAGTAGTGGTGAGGTCACTATGTTAAAGGAACATGCACTGATCTACATCCTTCCCCTTGGAAAACAAAGCATTACAATAATGACAGTGCGACCACGACTCATACGCTAGGAACAGACAAACGCGTACACCGGCAGGAAATAGTTAAAACAGCTAAGCAAATTCCCCGTAACGTACAGGCGGCTTGACCAACCGCCCGGACCGGGTACGCAGCCCGCCCTCCTCCTCCTCTGCAGGAACAGCAGGGACAGGAGCAGGAGCGGAGGCAGGTGAACGACCCGGAGAATGCGCAGGAGAGGGAGGATGAGGTGACCGGGGAGGGGAAACGGGGACAGCAGCGGGCAAGCGAGCGGGCAAGGCAGGCGAGGGCGGAAGAGCAACAGGAGACCGGGGCACAAAGAGCTGAGAAGGCAGAGTCCTGGGCATGCGAGGAGCGGTGGGCAGCGAGGAAGAAACCGGCGGGGCTAAAGGGGCTGCAGGAGGCGGAGCGGGCTCGTTGACCAGCAGCAAATGCTGGCGGGATCGGCGGTAGATGGTACCCTCGTAGTCAACGTGGTAAGACCGCGGAGAGCCGGCAGAGCTGACGACAACAGCCAGCCGGGAGTGCCCGGAGGGGGACTGCATCCGGACCACCTGGCCAGGGAATAGACGTGGAAGGGGACGGCAGGACTTGTCATGCGAGCGCTTCTGGATATCTTGCTTTTGGGCAATGCGCTCCTGGACGGCAGCAGGGCTGAGGACCGCAGGCTTCAGGGACCGCTGGGATACTGGGATCGGAGGGCGCGTGGTGCGGGACATGAGCCGCTGAGCAGGCGAGCCCAAGGCAGGGTCACGGGAAATATTGCAGAGGTTGAGGAGGGACAAGTAAAAATCCGACCGAGAAAGTCTACAATGCTCCAGCAGCTCCTTGGCACTGCGGACGGCACGCTCAGCAAGGCCGTTGCTCTGCGGGTACTCGGGGCTGCTGGTGTGGTGACGAAAGTTCCAGGTGGCAGCGAAAGCGCGGAACTCCGCGCTCGAAAATTGGCTGCCGTTGTCAGACTGCAGACTCGCAGGAGAGCCAAAGGTTGCAAAGTGGCGGCGCAGCTTCCCAATGACATCAGCAGATGTGAGGGAGGGCAGCTGATCCACCTCGAACCAGCTGGAGTAGGAGTCCACAAGGACCAGGAAATGCTTGCCACGCCACTCAAAGATGTCAGTGGCGACTGCCATCCACGGCAGTTCGGGGGCAGGCTGCTGCAGGAGCGGCTGGCGCTGCTGATGGGGAGAGAGGCTATTGCAGGCAGAGCAGGCGGAGACCCTCTCCCGGATGTCCTGTGCCATGCCGGGCCAATAGAACTGGCTCTGGGCCTGGGACAGAGTGGCCTCCGCCCCGGGGTGGCCGCTGTGGGCGGTTTGGAAGTAGTGGTCCCGCAGCGCAGTAGGAACCACAACCTTGTGGCCCTTCACCACCACTCCGTCGTGCAGCACAAGCTCGTCCCGGACCAGGAAGTAGGGCGCGGCACCAGCCGGCAAGGATGAGCGACGGTCAGGCCAGCCACGACGGATGACGTCGGCAAGCTGCTGCAGGGCAGGATCTTTGGCAGTGTGCTGGACCAGGGACTGCATCTGCTGTGAAGGCACAATATTAACGTTTAACACCATCAGGTCAGACGATTCGTACGGGTGTCGGGCAGTGGACGCCAGCGGTGCGCGGGACAGTGTGTCGGCCACGAACATGTCCTTGCCCTTGCGGTACACGATTCGAAACGTGAAGCGCTGGAGCTGCAGCATCATTCGCTGCAAACAGGATAAACAGGTGGCGCAAAGTTCAACTATGACACCATGTAAAGAGTAGTGTGTAACACACGATGTCTTCACAACTGGTTTTATTACTAACATTTATATTGATACACATTCGTGCCCTAGCTGTCCGTGGTCTGTCACTGGAGCTAGAGAGAGAGAGCTGGAGGTGGGGAGGTTACAATTATACTGAAGATAATGGGGAGTGGTTAGTAGTGGTGAGGTCACTATGTTAAAGGAACATGCACTGATCTACAGTAACATCCTGGGAGATACCAGAAAATCAAGTTGACCAACCATATCAAAACTTTCAGCAGAACAGGTCAGAATCTGTTTTCCAGTTGGAAGTGACATCTCCTGATGACACCAATACCTTCACGTTGCGTACAAGATACGTTAGAAGCATAATAAATACCCTCCACCTGCCTGAATAAGTGCAACCTGAGTAGCACTGATGAGGCTGAATATTATCCAGCACAAAGCACTCTGCTAGATTGGACCCCGTCTATTACCCATAATGTCCATTTCCACTAACGTTAGAACATACGAGAACTGAGCGGCGGTTCGCAATAACCAACCTGATCTCCCAGTGACTCAGCACTTCAATTCCTCCTCCCATTCCGAATCCGACCTGTCTGTCCTGGGTCGCCTCCATGGCCAGAGTGAGTCCCACCGCAAATTGGAGGAGCAGCACCTCCTATTTTGCTTGGGTAAGCCCCAGCGGTATGAACATTGACCTCCTATTTCAGGTAGTCCTTGCTTTCTCCCTCCTTCCCCTCCCCTTCCCAGCTCTCCCACAGCCTACTGACTCCACCTCTTCCTTTCTTCTTCCCCCCCCCCCCCCCCCCCCCCCCCCCCACCTCCACATTAGCCTGAAGAAGGGTCTCGACACAAAATGTCGCCTATTTCCTTTGCTCCATAGATGCTTCCTCACCCCGCTGAGTTTCTCCAGCATTTTTTACTACCTACGATTTTCCAGCATCTGCAGTTCCTTCTTAAACAATAGGTAATTAAATACTGTTTCAACAGTTACAATTACATAAGGTGGACACAAAGTGATGGAGTAACTCAACGGGTCAGGTAGCATCTTCTGAAGACTGAAGAAGGGTCCAAATCTGAAATGCCAGTTGCCTGGCCCGCCGAGTTGCTTCAGCACTTTGTGCCTATCTTTGGTTTAAACCAGCATCTCCAGTTTTTTGGTTCTAAATTGTTACAATTACATAGTTTGCTTCAATATTTTGGGTACAAACAGTAGAATTGACGGTTTACAATGGGAGTACATCTCAATTGGCAAGACCATCACTGAGCAGTCGTGTTCCTTGAGAATTCAGACACCCAGAAAACCCTTCTTTAGCCACTGAAGGTTGGCTTGCAAGATAAACAAACGCCTCAAATATCAATTGACAGAACAGATATGTCTATGAATGTGTGTTGAGTGACAGGCTAGCCCCTTCCCTGAACTCATCCTGGCGTACTCCGATTAACATGATCGATCATCTATTGTTTGGAAGTGAAGGCAGATGTTGGACAACTGCATGGGGGACTTAGTGAGTCGGGCAGCATCCGTGAAGGAAAACGGATAGATGATTTTCAGGCTGCGACTCTTCATTTGGACTGTCCAGAAGAAGGATCTCAACCTGAAAGGTTAAATTCCATTTCCCCCCACAAATGCTGCCTGTCTCGCTGAGAACAACAGGTGACTATGTATCAACCTAGCTATCCTTCCTGGTACCATAATGGCGTAAGTTATGTGAGTTATGTTATGTAAGTTATGCCGAGCTGGTCTCTGATGACTCTGGGAAAGCAAAGCTTATCTAATGCCCCTGTCCCACTTAGGAAACCTGAACGGAAACCTCTGGAGACTTTGCGCCTCACCCAAGGTTTCTGTGCGGTTCCCGAAGGTTGCAGGTGGTTGCCGGAGGTTGCAGGTAGTGGAAGCAGGTAGGGAGACTGACAAAAACCTCCGGGAACCGCACGGAAACTTTGGGTGGAGTGCAAAGTCTCCAGAGGTTTCCTAAGTGGGACAGGGGCATTAGTGACCTTGCGGGTAGCTGCCGCAGAAGGCTGTGGAGACCAAATCAATGGATATTTTTAAGGTGGAGATTAATAGGTTCTTGTTTGTGAGGATGCCAAGGTTTATGGGGAGATGGATGGAGAATGGGAAAGGAAAAGATTAGATCAGCCATGAATAAATGGTGGTATAAACTTGATGGGCCGAAATGGCCTAATTCTGTTCCTACAACTTATAAGGTGGTCTCGATTTACTGGTCCCTTCGAGTTAGCCTAAGCATTCTTCTACAACATCTACTTGTTTTCCTAAGCAGGGTTTGAAATGTGGTGCTGCTAATATAGCGGACAACTCCATTTTAGCTGACATAACCTGTTTAACCGTTACATTACAATCCGCTACAAAACTCAATGTAGGAAACATCTACTGACCGGCCCTAATCAATGACAGTTGTCAGCTCCTCACAAAACTCTATCGTTAATAAGATACTTCATCCTTAGTAAGATCCAATAGTTTCCCTACCACTAACGTGAGATTCTATAATTCCCTGGATTCCCTCAATTTCCCTTCTTAAATAATGGGACCTTAGTGGCTCTCCATCCTTCAGGGGCCTTGCCTGTGGCTAGAGAAGACCAAAAGACCCTTACTGAGATCAATTTAAAAATGGCATTTGCCAAAGAAAAAGCAGTGACACCGAGAAACACTGTGACACAGCTGGTAGAGTCACTGTCTCATTGAACCTGAAACCTAGGTTGAATCCTGATCTTGAATGCAGCCTGAAGTGTACACACGCTCCCTATGACTAAGTGAGTTTCCGCCTGGTGCACCAGTTTCCCAAACAGATGTGGGTTGGTAGGTTAGTTGATCACTGTAAATTGTCTCTTGTATGTAGGTGGGTGATAGAGTCTGGGAGTGAGTTGATGAGAATGTGAGGGGAGCTTTGAAGAAAAGGGTTAATGTGGGATTAGCGTAAATGGTTGGTGCAGATTTGAAGAGCCTGTTTCCATGTTGTATCTCCAACTGTATCACTTTGAGATAAGCTCCAAAAAAGTAAGTTTCTTGGGTTGGAGGACAACTCGTATAGTGTCACACCCGTTTAATTTGATGATGACTTTTCTCACCGTTAAAATATAAACC
Organism: Amblyraja radiata; assembly: GCF_010909765.2. NCBI lineage: Eukaryota > Metazoa > Chordata > Chondrichthyes > Rajiformes > Rajidae > Amblyraja > Amblyraja radiata. The sequence goes on from NC_045976.1 coordinate 26,335,143, forward strand.
TTTTTATATTTACTTACTTTCTTTTTCTTTCTTTTCTAGGGTCTACTTTCTTACTTCACTTCCTTCTCTAACTTCTTTTCTAAGGGGCTTTCTTTTCCCAACACTCTCTTGCACTTCACGACTCTTGCGCAATTTCTTTACTTTCCTTACTTCTATCTTTTTCTTAAAGCTCAAAAAATGAAGCGGTACAAAAAAATGTATTAAGACATATGTGTTGTGTATTATTGTAATTTACTGTACAGGTACTTCTAATAAAAATAATAAAAAATAAAAATAAAAAAATAAATAAAAATAAAAATATAAACCTTGTTGACTCTAATGCAGGCAGTGAAGATTTTTAGTGTAGATGGACAAGAAGGTCACAATGGGTGTGATGGGCACAGAGGGTAGATAAAATAAAATAAAACAAATAGCCATATTTTAACCACCCTCTGAAGTTGCCTCACAAGCCATTTAGTTCCACTGTAAAACTAAAACAAAAAAAAATACACAATTTAAGTAAATCCTAATCTTATAGCAGCCATAGATGGTCCATAGGTTTGCCCTTTTCAATGACACCAACATCCCACAAATGGATAAAAGGGAACTGTACTTCAATTTGCAAACTAATCATTATGATTTTAAAGATGATTATCTTTGAAATGGTCTCACAAAAAATCTTTAAAATCAAAGTATTACTACAGGCTATAATAAAAAATCAAAGTGGAATTCAATTAAGCACTTTCTATACATAGATTGCCACAACCGACCGGAAGGCATTGCAGAGGGTGGTGAAAATTGCCCAACGCATAACCGGTTCCTCGCTCCCCTCCATTGAGTCTGTCCAAAGCAAGCGTTGTCTGCAGAGGGCGCTCAGCATCGCCAAGGACTACTCTCACCCCAACCATGGACTGTTTACCCTCCTACCATCCGGGAGGCGCTGCAGGTCTCTCCGTTGCCGGACCAGCAGGTCCAGGAACAGCTTCTTCCTGGCAGCTGTCACTCTACTCGACAACGTACCTCGGTGACTGCCAATCACCCCCCCCCCCCCCGGACACTCCTCCCACAGGAAAAACACTATGTCTGTATATATGCTAATGTAAATATTTATTCAAATCATATGCTATGTCGCTCTTCCAGGGAGATGCTAAATGCATTTCGTTGTCTCTGTACTGTACACGGACAATGACAATTAAAGTTGAATCTGAATCTGAATCTGAATCTGACAACGATGTCTTAGATTGTGAATATTTTGAATTGTGTAAGGTTAGTTTGTAATCATTGTACTGAAACTCGAGTGATGCTTCGTCTATTCATTTGATTTAAGCAACAAAAAAAAATAATCAGAAAACAACATTAAAAAATCACACGGTCATATTACAGTGGAGACTGTCAAAATATTCTGCGGTCTCTTGATGCTCTTTGGTAGTGAAAACCGAAATATTTCTCAGTGGGATTGTGGTTTCTGAAGACAATGCTGTTTCCCAGCAGGGGTTGTGGAGTGTCCATACCAAAATTAAAACCTGGAATCTTGGCATTTTCAGAGGCCAAGTCCCCAGTCACTGCCAACTCCTTCCCTATATTTCATATTTCCACATGACATAGAAAGAGGACATTTTGGGCGGGTTATTGGACAGAAACCAGCGAGGGTCAGTAACTTGAGAAGAAGGGATAAATGAAAACTCGCCCAAAATGACACAATTATGAGTTAATTCATTGAGGATAAAGATTAAATAGCGATATACTTGAGGGGCTTAAGGTGATGAAAGGATTGAAATAGAAACAGAACTATTTCCTCCAAGGGGAGAAGCCCAAACAAAGAGCCGCAGCATCTGTACAAAGGTATTGATGCCATAACCATAAATTTAAGCTGGGCCATCGATGTAAGGTGGAAAGGAACTCTTCTTCATGTAAAGTGTTGTCGAAGTCTGAAACTCTATCTTCCCCATAGCTATTGAAGTTAAGTTATTTGCAGATTTCAAGACGGAGATGGATAAATTTTTGTTCAAGAAGGGGATGAGGGGGTTACAGAACCAAGACACACAGATGGAGATACTGATCAGATATAATCAAATAGAATGGTAAAGCAGTCTCCGGAGGCCAGTGCCTGTCTCCTGTTCCCATCTTTGAGTGGTTCACATGTCCTGTGTGGGCCAGGAAAATTATGGGGAATGATGGTTGGATAGTTTTATCCTTTCCAAATGTCACATAAGTTCAGATGAAAGATCGGTGCCTGAAATGTAAGTACTGTTTGTGCACAGGCACTTCCTGCCATTCTCAGCATCTGGCAGAATCTGTGTTTTGTTTCCTGAAGCTGGCCGGGCAGCTGGCCACACATTCAACTCTCATCCAGGTCTTGCAGCAGGTGATGCAAGTTGACATATTGGTGACGCATGGAGGGAGTACTGCACTTTGAATGGATTCATCCTTCTGGGGTGCTGCCTATCTTTCTGAGCGAGCTGGCACAAGTAGTGCTTTAGGGAGAGTCGGAAGGTAGCCCTGAGTTCTGCCAAATTTGATCATAGTCCACACAAAAAATGCTGTAAGACAGAAAATGCTGAAATAACTCAGCGGGACAGGCAGCATCTCTGGAGAGAAGGAATAGGTGACGTTTCAAGTCGAGACCCTTCCTCAGACTCGTTACGGAAAAAATGGGGGATCTGATTCTTTGCCTCTTTGCTGTTTGTGTACAGATTGGTTGCTTCAATACTCAATATCCAATGGTTGTTTAGTTTAGAGATACAGCGCGGAAACAGGCCCTATGGCCCACCGAGTCCACGCAGATCAGCGATCCCCGCATATTAACGCTGCCCTACACACACTAGGGACAATTTACACTTATACCAAGCCAATTAGCCGACAAACCTGTACGTCTTTGGAGTGTGGGAGGAAACCGAAGATCTCGGAGAAAACGCACGCAGGTCACGGGGAGAACGGACAAACTCCGTACAGACAGCACCCATATTCGGGATCAAACCCAAGTCACCGGTGCCACAAGCGCTGTAAGGCAGCAACTCTACTGCTGCACCACTGTGCCGCCTTCTTTCAAAAGGGACAGACTGGGTGCAATGCGGTTGGAAAGTCTTGAAAGGAGTTGTAGAAATAAGAGTCCTCTTTCTCCTTATCTGACGCACCATATCTGAGGCACCATATCTGACGCACCATATCTGAGGCACCATATCTGAGGCACCATATCTGAGGCACCATATCTGAGGCACCATATCTGAGGCACCATATCTGACGCACCATATCTGATGCACCATATCTGAGGCACCATAGCTGACGCACCATATCTGAGGCTCCATATCTGAGGCACCATATCTGATGCACCATATCTGATGCACCATAGCTGACGCACCATATCTGACGCACCATATCTGAGGCACCATATCTGAGGAAGAATGTGCTGGCTCCGGAGAGGGTCCTGAGAAGGTTTATAAGAATAAGGCCAGAAATTAGTGGATCAACATATGATGAGTGTTTGACGGCACTGGACATGTACTCGCTGGAGTTTAGAAGAATGAAGGGGTGGGGGGGGGGGGGGGGAATTCATTGAAATGTACCGAAAAGTGCAAGGCTTAGATAAAGTGGATGTGGAGAGGATGTTTCCATTAGTGGGAGAGTCTCGGACTAGAGGTCATAGCCACAGAATTAAACGATGTTCTTTTAGGAAGGAGATGAAGAAGAATTTCTTTAGTCAGAAGGTCGTGAATCTTTGGAATTATTGGCCACCGAAGGCTGTGACATAGTCAATATCCGTCAATGGATATTTTTAATGCAGAGATACAGGTAGATAGATTCTTGATTAGTATAGGTGTCAGATGTTATGGGGAGAAGGCAGGAGAATGGGGTTAGGAAGGAGAGATGGATCAGCCATGATCAAATGGTGGAGTAGACTTGATGGCCCAAATGGCCTTATTCTGCCCCTATCACTGATGAACTTATTTCTCATTTGTTTCCCTTCAAAATGTTTTAGACCCACATTTTAAAATCAGTTTATATTTTAGTCACAGCACCATATTAAACTGCAGTTCGGAGTCAGACTGTCCTTTCAGATTATATTTTAAAAAATGTTTTTCAAGTTGACGTAACCTTACCTTTAGGACCCTTTCAGTTCCCAGGTGTACTCAAGGCAATGCTCACAATTCTTGTAAGAAGCTGCTTATTTATCCTGTTGGCGGATTGGATTGGAATTTTGAGACAGCTAAACAAATTTGCAGTCTTAAAACTAAGCTGACTTTAAGTGAGGGCAGGTTACAAGTTGAACTCACAATAATTCTCAATGCCACAGAGAAATCAACCCTGCATCCATTTCTACAAGTCCTTTGAACCTCCCCATTGCATCCACTGTTTCTCAGATGTTTTATATTACAATGGCTTTACCTGCATTAAGCAGCCAACAGTATCCTCTTCCCTGCCTCCCCATTACCGAGTGCTCTCTGACGCTATCAGAACTTCTTGGATTTGTGTGTTAATCCTACTTAGGAATCTACCAAAAGGGCACAAATAAGTCAACAGGTCAGGCAGTATCTCTAGAGATCATAGACAGGGAATGTTTTGGGTCTGGACCCTTCTTCATACTGATTGTAGTGGGAGAGGTGAAACCTAGAAGATGGGAGAGGCAGGACAAAGCTTGGCAGGTAATAGGTGGAAGCGGGTGAGGGGAGGGTTTTGATAAGCAGATGGTTGAAACAATAGGCAGAGATAAAAGCAGAAGGTGTGAGATGGTTGAACAGTTGCAAATTGCGAAGCTAGAGGGAGGAAAGTAGCAGGGAAGTGGGGTTGGGGAGAATCTGGTGGGAGTCCTGTTGGGGCACAGGGGAGGAAAGGCAGTGGGGCAAGAAAAAAGGGGATGTGAATGAGAAAGCTACCCAAGCGTAATATAAGGTGCTGACCCTCCAACTTGCATGTGCCCTCAGTCTGGCAATGGTGGAGGCTCAGGGCAGAAAGGTCAGTGTGGAAATGGGAAGGAGAGTTAAAGTGGTTAGCAACTGGGAGATCCAGTAGGTCTTGGCGGACCGTACGCACGCCTTCAGCTAAACGATTGCCAATTCTGCGCCTGGTCTCGCCGATGCTCAGGTGGCCACATCATGAACGCTGGATGCAGTAGATTTCACCATCTCTGCACCAGAGGCACTGCTCAGCCTAATTACTGACTGGCAAGGCTCTGGTGAAGTGCAGGAGGAGGATGCTCTCCAGAGAGGGGAGAGCAGGTTCATGCTCTGTAGTATTACTCACTGGCCAGAGGCATAGTAATCCAATGGAGGGTTGCTGTGAGACAGAGCAAGTGCCTTTATATAGTTGCATCCATCAGCAGCCTGATCGGCCCTACAGCACTGGGCAATGGATACACATGTTACAAAACTGAAACACTGGCCTCTGGGTGGTCCATTATAATTGAACCTACAAGTGTGTGAGCTGAGCTGCTCACCACGTCCACGCTTCAAAGGAAGGTCCCCTAGCTCATTGCAAACTGGGTGCCAAATCAATGCTGACATTTATAAATTATCTGGCCTTGGCAAGCATGCCAATGTATCCCTCACTTCTATTTTATAGTTTTCATTATATAATGCTATTATCCTGCCTTCACGCAACCTCCCATATTCCAAAGATTTACAGGTTTGGAGGTCGATGGGCTTCTGTAATTACGCCTAGTATGTAGCATGTGAAGTGGGATAACATGGAACTTGTGTACGGATAATCAATGATCGGTGGGCCGAAGGTCCGGATTCCACGCTGTGTCTCTAAAAAATCAACCATCCCCGAGTTTGTGGGTGTGGGAGGAGCCAGTCAGGTTTGTGCTGCCTTTTCATTGCTGCTCTTGGGCTCTGTTTCTTTTTTTCTCTCTCCTTCCCCCAGTTGTGATTCTCTCAGGTATCCGACAGTATGTGTTGGTCTCTCTGTGCCTCCCTCAGTATGTGTTACTCCACCCCACAGTATGTGTGGCTCTCCTCTGTCCTTCAACAATACGCGTTGCTCTCCATCCTTTCCTCCAAATGTCCATCACATGGTACGCGTTGCTCTCTGATTCACTTCCCCAGAATACATTGCTCTCCCTGCCCCTACTATCCATAAGGTTCATAAGGTTCATAAGGTTCATTTATTGTCACATACACCAATTGGTGTAGTGAAATTCAAGTTGCCATTGAGCACGTTAATAAGAATACAAAATAGCATTATAAAGAAATTTGACATAAACCTTAAAAACATCCCCCCACAATGGTTCCCACTGTGAGGGAAGGCACAAAGTCCAGTCCTCGTGCCCTTGTCCACCCATAGTCATATTGAGGCCTCCGCAGTCGCCGCTACGGGACCCGATGTTTCCGGCCCTTCTTGCCGGATGATGGTGCTCCGGCGTCGGGAGAACCCTCTCAGCAGCTTGGGATACCTGGAACAGCCGCATCCTTACCGGAGACCGTGGCTTCCGAAGCCAACAGGCCACGCTGGACGGAGTTCCACCACTGGTGATCCCGGCGAGAGATCCCAGGCTCCGCGATATTTAAGGTCAGTGCCACCGCTCCACAGTCCCGCAGCTCCGCAATATTCATCGGTGGGCTCAGCACACCGGAGCTCCAGCGCGGCGACCCGGGCAAGGCATCGTCCGCTCCGCGATAGCGCTCCAGCGCTGTGCCACCGCCGAAGCCGTGGTTCTGGCCTGTCCCCTCAGGAAACGCCACTCCAGACCCCGATGGTAGGTCGCGAGGACCGGTCGAAGTTGCTGCTCGGAGGAAAGCCGCCTCTCCCACCAGGTAGGGACTGAGAAATACAGTTACCCCCTCCCCCACCCCCCACACATAAAAAGAATAGAACTCCAAACGACACTTTTTTAACATACTAAAAATTAAAAAAAGGCATTAAAGGACGGACAGCTGCAGGCAGGGCAACCATACCCAACTGGACGGCGCCCCATATCAACGATCTGGCTGTTAGGATCAAATGCAATGCTTACGCGTTTGCTCATGACCAAAGCTGCGGGAATATGAGTGGCATTGAGGATATGAAAAATCTTCAAGGGATATTGACAAATGACCTGGCAACAATATGGCAGATGGAGCACAGTGTGGGAAAATGTTCTTCCTTTCTCCGAGTGCTTGTTCCTCTGCACTCAATTTTACAGGAGCAACTTTCATGTTTCATATATCACATAAGAATAATGATACTGTGGACAGCTTGATTGTAACCATGTATAGTCTTTCCGCTGACTGGATAGCACGCAACAAAAAAGCTTTTCACTGTACCTTGGTACACCTAACAACACATTAAACTAAATTAATAAGTAAGAGTCAACGAAATTCATCTCCGATCCCCTGGACCTTGGAGTCGGCACCCCCTCTGCGACTGGCTCCTTGACTGTTGTCCCATGGACCACATGCAATGAGGATAATTCTCAACACCAGCGCTCCGACTGTAAGGAAAAGCTGCTGTTTCTTTTATGAGCTTTTATTTTTTTAAATATTCTGATAAAGTTTGATGTTACCATTCTTTTGTTTGATAGTTCTGTTTCTAGTAGTTAACGTCCACAGAAATCCTTGGGTACATGCATTTGAAGAGTCACGTATTTCAATTCAAAGAAAGTTATATAGCTGTTTTGGGGAGTATTTCATCAAATGGCATTCCAACGTGAGAAGGTCCCAACTCCTGAGTAAACCATTAGAGAACGGGGGCAAACTGTGAAAAATGTGGAATCAAATACACCTTCCAGTTTTGGAACATTCCCTGCTATTGTTGCTGCCTATTTTCTTCCGAATATGAATTAAGAGTGGTTCAAATTAATTCCAATGCCTTTTAGCGGTGACGAATATCGAAAATTTGCTGGTGTTTCCCAAGGCCATTTTTTCTTGTGTGAACCTTTACTGCAATAAAACCGTAGAATCAGAATCAATGTTAATTGTCTATCTGAAGTGGTACTGAAAGCTCCAGCCAGTTGCTCACTAAATTTTGATAAAGATTGTAGAATGGTTGACGATCACAATTTATTTGTCTATCTTTTTAATTGGTAAACAGAACACCTGTTTTGAAAAAAGAAACTGAGTTCAAAAGTGTTCAGTCTTGAAGCTTTTTAGATTTTTTTTTTAAAGAAAGACTCAACTCCCAGCTAGATTCTGTTCAGAGATGTGATGCATAGCTACAGTGAGACCTTGTCCTTTTGTCCTCCAGTTGCTATGATTGTATCATGCTACCTAAAGTCATTTCGAGAGTTTATAGCTGGAAGAGCTCCTCAGCACAAATTTTATTTATTCCTTTCATTGGATGCAGATGTTTTCCATGTGGTAGACAGCAGTGCCAGTACACATGTTGCAATACCTTTCTATTGAAACAAAACGGACTATTTGCTATTATCACTGACTCACAAAATGACTGTAGCTCAGGGAGGGGAGGGGGGGGAGGGGGAGGGGGGGGGGTGCCATTTACACCGTCAAGTCTGTACTGGCCCATTGTAAAACCATTCTAGCTCAACTTTTTTTGCCCTACCTCTACAGCCATGTCTTTGGAGCTTCCATCCCATCCAACATCAGCACTGGAACAAAGGTGAACCACATTTAATATTGAAGTGCAAGTTTAATGTCACTTGGATTCCTGTGCCAACTGCATGTTATTCAGTTTGGATACAATCCAGGAGCTGGCTGGTGTTACAGAGTAATAAAAGTGATTAAATTATTAGACGTCATCCCAAACACTGATCTAATAACCCAGAGATGTATGTTCTATTCTCACTGCTGCAATTGCCGAATTTGAATTCAGACTATTAAGCAATCTGGATTTTAAAAATAAAAATATTACAAAACAACCAGATTGTCATCGAAACTCATCTGGTTGACTAATATATTTCAGATAATGTAATCTGCTCTCCTTACCCAGTCTGGCCCAATGTGTGTCTCCAAACTGTGTCAATGTGGTTGATTCTGAAAGAGCTTAAAGATCTTTCCAAATAAGAATATGAAATGTTACAAACTCACAATAGGTCAGGCATCATTCATGGAAAGAAAAGCAGACCCAACGTTTGAGGTCAAAGATCCATCCGGTTGCACTGTTATTGGATTGGTTCAGAAGGCACTTCCTTTAGGCCAATTGGGAATGTACATTAAGAACTTGCTTTGACAACAATATCCACATCCTGAAAAGGCAATGAACTGCATTAAAATCTGCAAATGGAAATGTTGTATAAAGCAGCACTTGGATGGTATGGTGCTTTATCTGTCACATGTACTGAGGTGCAGTGAAATTCAGCTTTGTTTACAGTTCAGTACACGTATCACTATACATAAGCACCTAGATACATCTTAGATAAGCATCTCAGATACCGTACAAGTGTATAGTAGTAGTATACAGAGACACAGTTGGCGCCATTTTCAAGTCCGAGTTGTTGCAAGTGCAGGGTTCTTGACCTGACTATGGGATCAATGGGATTTGGGTTCAACGCTGTCAAGCCCTGTCACCAAGGTACAAGACAATGCTCAGCATTGATTACCTCCTGTCTGTCTGTACAAACGGAAGGAGCAAGTCCGACAGCAGGTCAGGGAGGTGCCAATTGATTCTCATTTCAGGTGGGCAGCTGCTTGCAACCATCACCTGACTGTTAACATGGACCAGACCTCTTCCAGTGCCATTGGACAACACTTCCCTTTAAGGCTAGGATGAGTTTCACAGGGTGAACACAACATTCCGATGAAATGAATAGATATTGCTTTCAATTACTGCTGTAAACAAAGCAACATGAAATCACTTAGAGGGAAATTAATGATCATTTGAAATCAGCAGAACATCATAACCCACAATTTAATTAGGCCTTTGAAAGGACATATTTCATGCAGTATAATACACAATTTAAGCAACAAATATCTGGCAGAGTTAATTTCAATTTCTTACGGAAAACACAATGGGATTTCACTTTAAAGGAAGCATTTGCTTTTCCTGTATTAAATTTTGTCACACCATGGAAATCTGAATCTTCCCCCAAGGACTAGTTAAATAGCTACTATTGGCAAGCAAGTGTAAAGGAAGTCGTGACTTCAATGGGTAATAATGTACTGAAGGAATTACCAGCTAATCTATTTCAGAAGATATCCTCTTAAGCCTCAGGGCTTAGTATCAGCATTAGCCTACACTGCTGGGATATGATAGCAGTATCCACTGGGGACTGTGACTTAAGGCTGGAGGATGGAACAAGCCATTCAGCCCAAATGGTGGATGTGAGACATTGAATCCTCTCTCCATGTCTAACGCTTTTATAATAATTCTAATATCCCTCTCCCTTGTGCACATACAAACTATCTTTTGATTCACTCATTTCATAGGATATAGGTACTGTTGATAAAGCCAGCATTTATTACCTGCTGATAGTTGTCCCTGCGAAAATAGTGGTAAATTGCCCTGTGGAAATGTTCCAGGACATCTGGAGAAGGTACTTTCATGGTGGTGCTGGGTGGGGACTTCCCAGAATTTAGACCCAGTGGTAATGAAAGCCAACAATATAATTCCAAGGCAGGCTGGTGTTTGAAGGGGAACATGCAGGTGATGGAGCTTCCATGTGTCTCAAGCCCTTGCTGTTCTTGGTGGCAGAAATTAAAGAAGGCACTGTCGGAGTAGGTGAAATGAGTAACTGCAGTTAACAAGGTGTGCTGGTGGTAGAGAGAATGAATGTTTAGGGTAATGGATGGAGTGCCAATCAAACTTTAAATGCATCTTAACTACTTCTTTCGTCTACGGGTGTGAGTTCCATGTTTTCACTACTTTCTGGGTGTAGTGGTTTCATTGGACATCCCTGTTTGTTCCCTTGTGGCTATTGTGCATTGAACATCTCCAGTTTTGTCCATCCTAAAATTGGTTACTATCAGGATTCTATGGGTTCTTTGCAAATGAAAATAGTTTCTAGGGCAGCAAGGAAAGAGCATAGGAAAGGAAGTGAATTCATTGCTCAAGATGGATCCAGCATGGATTCAATGGGCAGAGTGGTCTCTGTGAAATTCCAGGATGTTAATCAAGCAAGACTTTAGCTTTTAAAATCCAAGTTGATTATTTGCTTGTGTAGGAAGGAACTGCAGATGCTGGTTCACACCAAAGATAGACACAAAATGCTGGAGTAACTCAGCAGGACAGGCAGCTTCTCTGGACGTTTCGGGCAAGACCCTTCGTCAGCCTGAGAGTCAGGTGAGAGAGAGACAGAGATAGGGAAGTCTGAGGTGTGAAAAGGAGACATCAAAGGGGGTGAACATCAAGGAAAATGTGGAATAGATCATTGTTAGCCAGGAGAAATTGACAGCGAAGCATACAGAGATACATTTTAATCAGAGGGACATTCAGACTGGAAGGGGGAGGGATGAAGAGAGGGAAAGCAAGGGTTACTTGAAGTCAGATAAGTCAATATTCATACCGCTGGCCTGTCCCACTGAGTTACTCCAGCATTTTGTGTCTATATTTGATTATTTGCTTTTAAGTTTTGGTTGCTACAAAATGTTCTGCTTTTCTCTTTCGATTCTATTATCTTTCCAGCCCCTGAACTGTCTATAACTCCTTCTTAAGTACGGGTATTGTGTTAACTGTCTGATGGTGGCCCTGCACTGCATCCTGTCCACCCAGATGTACAAGGGTGTGGAGCAGCGCTTCTGAACTGTTCCTAGGTCAGGATCGACCAACCGCTGCCAACCAAGGAAGTTGAATACTGTATCAAGCTTCAATCAAATGCAAATAATTACACAAAGGTGGGTGACAAGTCAGAGACAGGGCAAAATATAAGTAGCAGCAACAAATGACTGAAATATTAACAAGGAAGGTAAAATCAGCATAGGAGGTAAAGCTGACCAGATATATTAAAACAGAATATAGTTTCCATAGACAGTTTCAAAAGAAAGGAGCTAGCAAAGTGAATGCAAATCCTGTAGACAGTAAACCTGTAAAATGTTAAGTAGAACATAGAACAGTAGAGCACAGGAAAGAGGCCCTTCTGCCAGTGATGCCTGTGCTGATCATGATGCCAATTTAAATTGTACATCTGCCTGCATGTACCTATGTCCCTCAATTTCCTTCCTGCTCATATGACTGTCCAAATGTCTCTTAAAAGTTGCTATCATATTTGCTTCCACTATTTCCTTGGCAGCGAGTTCCAGATACCTACCACTATGTGTAAAAAAAACTTGCCACATCAATCTCCTTAAAGCTTTCTCACTTCATAGCTATGCCCTCTAGAATTTGTCATTTCCACCCTGGGAAAAACACTCTGACTATCTACCAGGTTTATGCATCTCACAATTTTATAAACTTCTCTCAGATTGCCCCTCAGCCTCTGACATTGCAGAGGAACCAATGCAAGCTTGTCGAACCTCTCCATATAGCTAATATTCTTAAATCCAGGTAATGACCTGGTGAACTTCATCTGTCAAAGCCGCCACAGCCAGACATAAAAACATAGCCTCCTTTTGCTCTGATATTTTATTTCATTCACATGTTTAAGTTATAATGTTTTAATGTTTTATTCTTAATAGTTTACTGTATGTCATGTTGTTACTTGCGAGCGGAGCACCGAGGCAAATTCCTTGTATGTGTACATACTTGGCCAATAAACTTATTCATTCATTCGTCCTCTCCAAAGCCTCAACATCCTTTCTATAATGTGGTGATCAGAGCAACATCCTATATACGATTCCTCGTGTTATAAAGGCCAACATGCCATTCGCTTTCTTCACTGCCTGCTGTACCTGCATGGAAAAGGGGAAGTACAACGGGATCTGGGGGTCCTTGTACATCAGTTTATGAAAGTAAGCATGCAGGTACAGCAGGCAGTGAAGAAAGCGAATGGCATGTTGGCCTTTATAACAAGAGGAATCGAATATAGGAGCAAAGAGGTCCTTCTACAGTTGTACAGAGCCCTAGTGAGACCACACCTGGAGTATTGTGTACAGTTTTTGTCCCCTAATTTGAGGAAGGACTTTCTTGCTATTGGGGGAGTGCAGCGTAGGTTTTGAAGGTTAATTCCCGGGATGGCGGGACTGTTTAGAAGGATGAGAGGGTATCTCATTGAAACATATAAGATTGTTAAGGGTTTGGACATGCTAGAGGCAGGAAACATGTTCCCGATGTTGGGGGAGTCCAGAACCAGGGGCCACAGTTTAAGAATCAGGAGTATGCCATTTAGAACAGAGACGAGGAAACACTTTTTCTCACAGTGGTGAGTCTATGGAATTTTCTGCCTCAGAGGGCAGTGGAGGCGGGTTCTCTGGATACTTTCAAGAGAGATCTAGATAGGGCTCTTAAAAATAGCGGAGTCAGGGGATATGGGGAGAAGGCAGGAATGGGGTACTGATTGGGGATGATCAGCCATGATCACATTGAATAGTGGTGCTGGCTTGAAGGGCCGAATGGCCTACTCCTGCACCTATTGTCTATTGTCTATTGTCTATTGTCTATTCACCCCTTGCTCAGATGTAATTCCACAATTGTCACTTTGAAAGTGATGACATCATCAACATGTGGGGCGCACATTTCTAACTTGCAATGAGACAAGAGGTTTTCCGTTAGTTTAATTTCAGCTGTTCTCAATCTCTTCTTCTTCTGTCGTATGTCTTTTAGACCTGCAGCTCCGTTGAGGCGAGCCAGGCCAACGTGTCATCGTCCAGGTCAATCAGACTTCGTTCACCATTCGGTGGCCGGTGTTTGGGGCAACTGGACAAGTGGCCAACCCGTTCTCAATCTCTGTGCGTTTAGAAGCGGATGGATATGATAGTATATCAGTCACTATAGACAATTAGATTAAAGGGGCTGTCCCACTGCGGCGACCTAATCCGCGAGTTCAGAAGCGGGAGAGCGCTGTCTGATATTCACACCCGCGATGAAGAGGAAGGTAAAAGACAGCTGCACAGTAACGGTAAGTCCTTTAGAGAGCGCAGGGGTGGGGGGGGGGCGGGGGGAGAGAAGAGGAGAGAAGGGGAGAGAGGGGGAGAGAAGGCGAGAGAAGGGGAGGGAGAAGGAGTGGAGACACTTTTAAGAATATTAATAAAGTTTAGTGGGCATTTAACTTACCGGTCAGTTTTCCTTGATCTTGAAAACTCCAATGAGCCAATTAAAATGCCCGGTCAGTGAAGAAACATAGAAACATAGAAACATAGAAATTAGGTGCAGGAGTAGGCCATTCGGCCCTTCGAGCCTGCACCGCCATTCAATATGATCATGGCTGATCATCCAACTCAGTATCCTGTACCTGCCTTCTCTCCATACCCTCTGATCCCCTTAGCCACAAGGGCCACATCTAACTCCCTCTTAAATATAGCCAATGAACTGGCCTCGACTACTCTCTGTGGCAGAGAGTTCCAGAGATTCACCACTCTCTGTGTGAAAAAAGTTCTTCTCATCTCGGTTTTAAAGGATTTCCCCCTTATCCTTAAGCTGTGACCCCTTGTCCTCGACTTCCCCAACATCGGGAGCAATCTTCCTGCATCTAGCCTGTCCAACCCCTTAAGAATTTTGTAAGTTTCTATAAGATCCCCTCTCAATCTCCTAAATTCTAGAGAGTATAAACCAAGTCTATCCAGTCTTTCTTCATAAGACAGTCCTGACATCCCAGGAATCAGTCTGGTGAACCTTCTCTGCACTCTCTCTATGGCAATAATGTCCTTCCTCAGATTTGGAGACCAAAACTGTACGCAATACTCCAGGTGTGGTCTCACCAAGACCCTGTACAACTGCAATAGAACCTCCCTGCTCCTATACTCAAATCCTTTTGCTATGAAAGATTGCCTACAGCTGCCCTCGACTGCCTGTAACTACATAGTGACCCCACTCCACTACACTACGTGTTCAAAAGAACCATGCCAACCAATTTTTACTCGCGGAAATTTTTTCAACATGCTGAAAGGTTTTCCGCGACCTAGCTGAAGCCGCGAGTATGCGGGAACTTCCCTCGAGCATGAAGGAGAGTTCCAGCGACCTCATAGGACCTCCTAGAACCACGTGCCGACCATGCTGCGAGTTTGAGTCGAGGGCAAACTCTTCTAAACTCGCATATTAGGTCGCCACATAGGACATAGTGGGACAGCCCCATAAGAAGCGGGAACAGGTGTTTTCATGTAAATGACACATACCTGTGTGTAGGAACAGTGTGACAATTTAAACCCAAGTATGGACCAGTTCAGTTGCCACTGTGATAGGCTCTTGCCAATCTTACTGTGCTCATTCACGTACTAGGTAAAAGAATTGTTGGTAACAATTACAAATACACAACAATTTTTGAGGAATACCCTGCTCTTTGCAGTTGAATCCCCCTTTAATTTCTCCTGCAGTCACAGTGTGAGTACCGAGTTTCTGCACAGTCTTGTTGATACAGGAAGCTCCTTCCACTCAGTACTTTGGCTCTTTGATAAACTGCCATTTACATGAAAAATAATGTAGATTAATCTCCTTGCCCTACATCTCCTCCAATGCCCTCTGAGTCTGGAGCTTTTTTGTAATGGTTCCCGCCACCTCCAATTTCTCTACCTCATTGATAGTGGCAGAGTCTTTATCCACCTGGACCCTTTCCTTGGAGCCTCCCAACAAAAGCTCTCCATTCCCTGTTCCCCACTATCTATCTATATTACTAAAAGTCTGTTCTTGACCGGTTTTGGTCATCTGTGCTGCGATTTCCGAGAGAACGTCGCCACCTACGGCCGTCATTTTTGGCCACCTTGCTCAGAGCCCCCCTCCGCCATATGTGTGCCGAGGATTTTTCACGTCGATGAAAAATGACAGAGATATTAATGATTTTACAAAATTCCCCATTCTCTCTGCTGCCCCTGCTGGCGGCAGGGGGGAGGGACTATAAAACCAGGAAGTGGTGTGCCTCAATCAGTGTCTGCAAGCTGGAGCAAGGCAGAGGGTCACGTGAATTCTCTGAGCTGTGAATAACACTGAACACATGTCTACTCAAATGTAAGTGGCCTTAGTGGTTCTAAAACGCTTGCAGAATGTGTCTATTGGTTCTAAAATGTTTGCAAAAAGTGTTTATTGGTTGTAAAATGTTTGCAAAAAGTGTCTCTTTTGGTTCTACAATACACCCCCTACCCTCTTCCCTCCGCCCTCCCTCCCCCTCCCTGCTCCCCACCTCACCCCCCTCTCAGCACCCCCTTTCTCACCCCCTCACTCTCACCCTCTCTCTCTCCTCCCCTCCTCCCCCACCTTTCCCCCCTGACCCACCCTCCCTCTTATCCTCCTCTCCACCCCCCTATCCCTCTTGCCCTCTCTCTGTGTCACTGTCTCTCTCTCTGTCTCTGCCCCTTCTCTCTCTGCCCTCACTCTCTACCCCCGCCCGCCCCCCGCCCCTCTCTAGATGTGACTGCAAGTTGGGGGCTATGCATCAGTAGATAGGGTGGTTATGGGGTAAAAGGAGCAAATTAATAATATTAATATAATATCACGGGGGTAATTAGCATGAGTGCGGGGGGGATGGGGGATAGTTAGTGTGTGTGACGCTGCGTGCCGCCCCCCCCCCCCCCCACATCCGCACATTGGGGGAACAGACCCAACGGGTCTGCACTTGGTCTAGTAACCTTTATAAGTCTTGTATGTGTTTTTTTCCGGTATTTCTTCTCACTCTTGAATCCAAACTCATCCACTCTGCTTTCCCATCAAAATCTCCTTGGGATTCTTTTGGTTCAATATTGAAAGGCACACTGTTGTTAAGCAGAGAATAGAAAGATCAACAAAAGTAATTGCAAACAGAGAAAGCCACAATTAAAGGTTAGCATTGGGAATACATTTGTACATGTGGAATAGATTGCAGTAGAAATTAAAGGGGAATTCAATTAATTTCAAATTCTGCAAAGAGCATGTTATTCCTCAGAAACATAAAAAATAGGTGCAGGAGTAGGTCATTTGGCCCTTCGAGCCAGCACCGCCATTAAATGTGATCATGGCTACCCCGTTACTGCCTTCTCCCCATATCCTTTGATTCCGCTAGCCCAAAGAGGTCTATCCACCTCTCTTTTGAATCCATCCAGTGAATCGGTCCCACTGCCTTCTGAGGCAGAGAATTCCACAAAATCACAACTCTCTTGGTGAAAATGTTTTTCCTCATCTCAAATGACCTACCCTTATTCTTAAACTGTGGCCCCTCGTTCTGGACTCCCCCAACATTGGGATTATGTTTCCTGCATCTAGCTTGTCCAATCACTTAATAATTTTACATGCTTCTATAAGATCCCCTCATCCTTCTAAATTCCAGTGAATACAAGCCCAGTCGTTCCATTCTTTCATCATATGACCATCTCGCCATCCCGGGAATTAACCTCGTGAACTTACGCTGCACTCCCTCAATAGCAAGAATGTTGTTACTCAAATTAGGAAAGGTTGTGTATTTTAAATTTCTTCCGACACAGAATATGGCAATGAAAATGTCCTTTAGACCGTATCCACATTTCATTGGAAAACATACTTGACTCTGCTGGACCAGGCCCATGTTTCTGCATTCCCACATATGCCTGGCTGGACATCGAAAGCTGATCTGTGTACTTATCTAAATTACTGTGTACTTATTCTTATTAAAATGTTGTTATTGCTCCTGCCTCAAGCACATTCTCTGGTAGATTATTTCATATATGCATTGCCCTCTGTGTGAAAATGTTGCCCCTCCGGTCTCTTTCAAATCTTTTCTCTCGCCTTAAACCTACAGTATGCCTTCTAGCTTTTGATTTACCCTTCCTTGGGGAAAAAAGACTGAGTGCATTCACCTTGCCAATGCCGCTCATGATTTTAAACACCTCTATTAGATGACCTCTCATTCATCTACGCTCCAAGTAATAAAATCGTAGACTGTCCATCCTCGCCCTATAATTCAGGCCTTTGAGTCCTGCTAAACATTACTGTAAATTTTCTTTGCATTCTTTCCAGCATAATGATGACTTTCCTATGGCAGGATAACTAAAACTGAACACAATACACCAATTGCGGCCTCCCCAACATTTTGGCACAGCTGCAACACCTTCTTCACCACTTTGTCTACTAGGGATGGCACATTCAGGAAATTATGTACTTGTATTCCTAAAAGTCCCTCTATTCCACAACACACTTAGGGTCCTTTCATTCACTGTGAAAGTACTACCCTGGCTTGCCTTCCAAAAATGCAATACCTCATGCTTATGGGAGCATATGGGAGCTTATCTGACCTGAACATCACGTCATTCCTCAGCCCATACCGTAATTGTTGGCAATTCACTCCAAGCCGCAGCTTGTGTTTGTCACTTTATCTGTTAAGCCTCTTGCATTGAAGTAAAAGTAGCTTAAACCAATGATCCTTTCTCTCTCTTTGCCCAAACCCCTGGCTATTCTGTCTACTAAACTTGCTCTCTTAGAAGCACAAATAGTTTTTTTTTTTAATTCACTTTTGCCTCCTAAACCACAAGTCTAGAAATCCCATTGATATGAACGTTGTCTCAGATCCAGTGTCAGTGTGAGCAAGCATTGATCCAAAGGCAATTTCCTGATGTGGCCATGGAGGAATTCCACTAATACTGGTTCCACTGCTGGATCAGAGAATGTGCACCTGGTCTACCGCCCATTCCTAATTCTCGCACAGCAGTGCATTGAGTAGAATTCCAGAATTCACTGCCAAGTTCACTGCAATCAAACAGCAATTCTTTATGGAACCTTCAATGTGCCCTTAGCATATTTACACTCAATGCTCGAAAATATATGTAGTTCATAGTTATAGGGTTATACGGTGTGGAAACAGGCCCTTCAGCCTCACATGCCCACACTGACCAAAATGCCCCATCTACACTAGTCCCAGCTTCCTGTGTTTGGCCCATTTCCCTCCAACCCTGTCCTATCCATGTATCTGTCTAAATGTTTCTTAAACGTTGGGATAGTTCCAGCCTCAACTACCTCCTTGGCAGTTCATTCCATACACCGACTGTATTTTTTTTGTAAAAAAAAAATTACCCCTCAGGTTTCTATTAAATCTTTCCCTCCCTCACCTTAAACCTACCGAACGGTATGTCCTCTGCTTCTCGATTCCCCTTGGACAAAAGACTCTGTACATTTACCTGTTCTATTCGTCTCAATATGTTGTATTCCTCTTTAAGATCATCCATCATCCTCTCGCACCTCAAGGAATAAAGTCTTAGCTTGCTCATCCTCTCCCTACAGCTCAGACCCCTCGAGTCCTGGCGACATTCTTGTAAATCTTCTCTGCACCCTTTCTAGCTTGACAACATCTTTTCTATAACATGGAGACCAAAACTGAACACAATACTCCAAATGTGGCCACACCAATGTCTTAAATAATTGTAACATGACATCACAACTTCTACACCCAATACTCTGACTGATGAAGGCCAATGTGTCGAAAGCATTTTTGACCACACTATCTACCTGTGACAGCGCTTTCAATGAATTATGTACCTGCACTCCGAGATCCCTCTGCTCTACAACATTCCCCAAAGCCCTACCATTCACTGTGTAGGTCATGCCTATGTTAGACTTCCTAAAATCCAACACCTCACAATTCTCTGTATTAAAATCCATCAACCATTCCTCAACCTAGCTGCCCAACCGATCAAGATCCTGCTGCAATTTCTGTCAACCATCTTGACTATCTACAATACCACCCACTTTAGTGTCATCTGCAAACTTGCTTATTATGCCTTGTACGTTCTCATCCAAATCATTGATATAAATGACAAACACCAATGAGTCCAGCACTGCACCCTGAGGCACACCACTAGTTACAGGCCTCCAGTCCGAAAAACAGCCTTCCCCCATGAAGCCAATTTTTTAACCTTTCAGCTATCTTTCTTTGGATCCTTTGCGATCTAACCTTCCAGGGCAGCCTACCATGCGGAACATTGTCAAATGCCTTGCTGAATTCCATATATACAATGTCTAAGCCCAGCTCTCATCAACGTTTCGGTCACATCTTCAAAAAACTCAATCAGATCCGTGAGAAATGACCTCCCACATACAAAACCATGCTGACCCTCCCTAATCACCCTTGTCCATCTAAATGCACGGATATCTTATCCATCAGATTACTCTCTAATAATTTATACCGACCACAGATTTTAGGCCCACTTGCCTGTAGTTCCCAGGCTTTTCCCTGCAGCCCTTCTTGAATAGAGGCACAACATTTGCCACCCTCCAGTCTTCCGGCACCTCACCCAGCTGTAATTTCCTCTCTAGCTTCCCATAGCGTCCTCGGATATATCTGATCAGGCCTGAGACATTTGTCTATCTTCATACGCGTCAGGACCTTCAGCATCTCCTCAACTGTAATACTAACTGCTCTCAAGTACCTCGGTCCTCCTGTCGTTCTCCACACTATAAATAGAGGAGGAATACTCATTGAGGACCTTGCCCATCTCTTTTGGCTCCACAGGGAGTTGACCGCGTTGATTCCTGTGCAGTACCATTATCTCTCTGGTTCTCCTTATTCCCCATTATGTACTTATATGTCACTATGAGTTGAATAGCTTTTTCTTGTAACTTGAAGTTGGGCTACACTTCTTTAATTAAAATGTATCATGAAAGGAGAGAAGCCTTCTCATTACCGTGAATAAAGGTGTTTGCAGTCATTTTGCAGAATGATATGATATTTATCGTTTATTCAAGCACTCCCTGACTGAGGAAACTTTAATGCACTGAATTTACAGATCTGTAATTCAAGAAAAAAAAAAAAAATTCTGGTGCAACTTCATAAGTGTTCTCAATTAATGTGATCAGAAATTGTCACTGACTTGTTATTGTTAACTTTAGTAATATTATTTTAAAATCTATTCCTTTATTCAGTAAGACCAATGTTTATTACTCATTCTGAATTGTCCTTGAGAAGGTTGTGGTGAGCCACCTTCTTAAATAACTGCAGTACTTCAGGTAATTGCAGGAATTAGATCAGATTATGAAAATATTTCTTCTTTAGAAAGATGCAATTTGTGGAGGAGCCTGCAGGTAAGTGGAGTGTATTCACAACCCCACTAATTTGTGCCGTGCAGATTGTGCGGAGTCCTTTGCGTGTCAGGAGGTGAGTCATTCTCCACAGGCTACCTACCTAGTCTCAGATCTCTTATGGAGTCATAGGGTCACACAGCAGGGAAATGGATTGCCAAGCTGACCAAAATGCTCCATTCAAGCTATTTCCTATTTGTCCCTGTATCTGGACCATACCACTCCAATCCGTTCTTATCCATGTACCTGTCCAAGTGTATTTTAAAATGTATTATTGTACTTGCCTCAATTACTTTTTCTGGCAGCTTGTTCCACATACCCACCACCACCTGTGTGAAAAAGTTGCCTTCAATTTATTTCTCCTCTTAAATTAAAACTATGTCCTCTAATTCATGATTCCTCCACCCTGGGAAAGGTATACTGTACATTCAACCTCATGTATCCCCCTCATGATTTTATGCATCCCTATAAATTCATCCCTCAGCCTCCTGCACTCCAAGGAATAAGGTCCTAGCCTATCCAACCTCTTCCTATAATTCAGGCCTTTGAGTCCTTTCAATATCCATGTAAACCTTCTCTGCACTTATTCCAGCTTCATGACATCTTTATTATAACAGTCTCACCTCTCACCTTATCTCTATCATTCAGCTCTTTGGCCCATGTTTGTAACAAGACTACAAAGAGAACTGTAGCTGAATGGTTCATGCAAAACATACACTGGGCATTAGTGGGTAGATTATTAGTGAGTAAATGTTGCTTGACCACACCGCTGATGGCAGCTTCTGTCACTTTGATGATGATTGTGAGTAGGCTGGTAGTAATCATCTGAATTGGATGAATTCAGCCTAGTTTATTGTACCGAGGTGCAGTGAAAAGCTTTTGTTGCGAGCTAACCAGTCAGCGGAAAGACAATAGGTGATTTCAATCGAGCCATCCACAGTGTACAAATACATGATAGCGGGAATAATCTTGCTTCTTTATGAGCAGCACATACTTGTGCTATCTTCCATGCCATTGTGTAGATGCCACTGTTGTAACTGGAGTCCTGGTTAGCTGAAGGCACAGTCAGTTCAAGATCAGAGGTCTTCACTGTTGCAGCTGCAACATTGGCTAGTTCCATTGCCTTTGCTGTAATCAGAGTTCTCAGCTGTTTCTTGATAGCATATGCGATTAACTCAAATTAACTGCAGACTGGCCTCCGATGCTGGGGGATCTCGGAAGGAAGTAGAAATCGAGGGTGGGGATGCTATTGGAGTTTCTTCCTCTCATTAGCAGCGTAATTCTCCACCACTGGACAACAACCAGTGTTCTGGGACCACTGACCCGAGATCTAATCCTACGTCAGCTGTGGAGTTTAATCTTAGTGATATAAAATTGAACCCAGTTTTACAAATGGTGATCAAGTTGAGTAATCTTAAAAAATCACCTGGTCCACAGATGTCCTCCTCCACTGGACATTGGCTTATCTCACCCGTCCTGACCTACAAATGATTGTTTGATTTTATATAATATACATATATATTTGGTGGAACCGTGGACAATGAGGAAGGCTGTCAATGTATACAGTGGGATATAAATCAGTTACAGACATGGATGGAGAAATGTCAGATGGAGTTTAATTTGGACACGTGTGCGGTGCTGAACTTTGGGTGGTTGACAGTGAAGAGAAAGTGCATAGTTAATGACAAGAGCCTTAACAGCATTGATGTGCGGTGGGATCTGGGGATGCAAGTCCATTGCTCCCTGAAAGATGCAACACAAGTAGATAAAATGGTAAAGAAGGTATATGGTATCCTTGCCTTTATCGGTTGGGGCATTGAGTATAAAATTCAGGAAGTCATGTTGCATCTTTATATGACTTTGGGTAGGCTGCATTTTAGCTCATAAGGTCTTAAGCGATAGGAGTAGAATTAGGCCATTCAGTCCATACAAACATGACTGATCCATCTCTCCCTCCTAGTCCCACTCTCCTGCCTTCTCTCCATTACTTCTGACACCTGTACTAATCAAGAATCTATCTATCCACTGACTTGGTCTCCACAGCCTCTGAATTCCACAGATTCTTCTCCTCGTCTCCTTTCTAAAAGAACATCCTTTAATTCTGAGGCTATGGCCTCTAGTCCTAGACTCTCCCACTAGTGGAAACATCCTCTCCACATCCACTCTATCCTAGCCTTTCACTATTCTGCATGTTTAAATGAGGTCCCCCCTATTCTTCTAAACTCCAGCGAGTACAAGCCCAGTGCCACAAACGTTCATCAGAGGTTAACCTACTCATTGCTGGGATCATTCTTGTAAATTATATTTTATGTATTGTGTGCAGTTCTGTTCATCCCCTTACAGGGATGGAGAGTTTGAAGAGAAGTGCGGAAGATATTAACCAGAATGCTGCCTGGATTAGAGACTATTAGTTAGAAAGAAAGATTGTGCAAACTTGGATTGTTTTCGCTGGAATGTCGGAGGGAGGTTGAGGGGCGACCTGATAGAGAAGTACCTTAAATGATGTGAAAGATAAATAGGGTAGACGTTCAGAATCTTTTTCTCAGGGTGGAAATGTCATAGATTAGAGGGCATGGCTTGGTGAAAGGGGCAAAGTTTAAAGGAGATGCATGGGACAAGTTTTTCATACAGAGTGTGCCTGGACTGTGCTGTCGGTGGAGGCAGAAATGCTAGTGGCATTTAAGAGTCTTTTGGATGGGCACATAAATGTGGAGGGTGTGGATCATGTTCAGTTCAATTTCAATTCAGTTTATTGACAACTGTATCGAGGTAGAGTGAAAAGCTTTCGTTGCTAACCAATCAGCAGAAATACTAGGTACACAAAAATGCTGGAGAAACTCAGCGGGTGCAGCAGCATCTATGGAGCGAAGGAAATAGGCGATGTTTCGGGCCGAAACCCTTCTTCAGACTGATGGGGGGGGGGGGGGAGAAGGAAGGAAAAAGGGAGGAGGAGGAGCCCGAGGGCGGGGGGATGGGAGGAGACAGCTCGAGGGTTAAGGAAGGGGAGGAGACAGCAAGGGCTAGCAAAACTGGGAGAATTCAATGTTCATGCCATCGGATGCAAGCAACCTAGGCGGAATATGAGGTGCTGTTCCTCCAATTTCCGGTGTTGCTCACTCTGGCAATGGAGGAGACCCAGGACAGAGAGGTCGGATTGGGAATGGGAGGGGGAGTTGAAGTGCTGAGCCACCGGGAGTTCAGGTAGGTTATTGCGGACTGAGCGGAGGTGTTCGGCGAAACGATCGCCCAACCTCCGCTTAGTCTCCCCGATGTAAATCAGCTGACATCTAGAGCAGCGGATGCAGTAGATGAGGTTGGAGGAGATACAGGTGAACCTTTGTCGCACCTGGAACGACTGCTTGGGTCCTTGAATGGAGTCGAGGGGGGAGGTAAAGGGACAGGTGTTGCATTTCTTGCGGTTACAACGGAAAGTGCCCGGGGAGGGGGTGGTACAGGAGGGAAGGGAAGAATTGACAAGGGAGTTGCGGAGGGAGCGGTCTTTGCGGAAGGCAGACATAGGGGGAGATGGGAAGATGTGGCGAGTAGTGGGGTCACGTTGGAGGTGGCGGAAATGGCGGAGGATTATTTGTTGTATTTGCCGGCTGGTGGGGTGAAAGGTGAGGACTAGAGGGACTCTGCCCTTGTTGCGAGTGCGGGGATGGGGAGAGAGAGCTGTGTTGCGGGGTATGGATGAGACCCTGGTGCGAGCCTCATCTATGGTGGCGGAGGGGAATCCCCGTTCCCTGAAGAACGAGGACATTTCCGATGCCCTGGTGTGGAACGTCTCATCCTGGGAGCAGATGCGGCGTAGGCGGAGGAATTGGGAGTAGGGGATGGAGTCTTTACAGGGGGCAGGGTGGGAGGACGTGTAGTCCAGATAGCCATGTGAGTCAGTTGGTTTGTAGTGTATGTCGGTCAGCAGAAATACTATATATTATTATAATGGAACCCAATGAAGCCAGAGGTGGTTAGTTTAACTTGCCATCATGTTGAACAGGGATATTGTGGGCCGAAGGGCCTGTTCGATGCCAGTGATTTCAGACGTACTGACCTGGTTAACTTTGGCCACCTCTTCAGGTCAATGCCGCCCACGTAGGTAACTTCACACGAACGAATAACAAAGGCCACAGCTGATAACATCAATGTTGAAAAACGGTAAAAATAAGTTTTGTTGGTATCAACCGATATCCCCGGGATAGCCCCGAGCCGGGCCGTGGTCTACGTTTCCATTTACCTGCTCAACATTGTTGGGACGGTTTCCCGGGAAACCCACTGCCAGCGCCCGCAGTGGTCCTACCTCCACCCCAGGTTTAAGATATGGTCAGAACAGCCCCACAGAGAAAACGTGGACAGATTTTCAAATAGTATTTTTTAACTAACCATCTGTCTGACGGTTTATGTTACTAACGCATCCGTTACCCGAGGTTCTCCCATTGAATCTAGTGGGGTGTACGCTTGTTGTGGGATACAGTATTCGCCACGGCTTGATATTTAGCACCAGGTCCACAGTCCCTGTTAAACCCCATTTGGAGTCTATTTCCCCCACTCTTCTCTCTCTCTCCCCCCTCCTCCTCCTCAACATCCCTTCCGCTGGCTTCACAATTAACGTCCCTTCATTCCATATCTCCTTTTCAGCTCTAGCCTTTGTTCATCCATCTACCAATCCACCCCCCTCACCTGCATCGACCTGTAACGTACACGGCTTTGTTCCGCACCACCTCTTTCTAGCTTTTTTCTCCCCCCTCCCCCTTACTACAGTCAGTCTGCAGAAGGGTCCCGGCCCGAAGCGTCGCCTATCCGTGTTCTCCAGAGCCTGAGCCGTACCTCCTACCCGACCGCGGCTCATTCACGGCGGCAGCGGGTCTTCAGGCGAAGACCTCCCGAGGTTGTAGTTATAGCCAACCATTGGAGCAGCCCCTCCATTAGACCGGGATATTAGAGGCTGGAGGATGCGTGAACAATGAAATCCTTTCAAATGAACCGTGGACTCGGGGGAATGAATTTAAACTTCCACGACATATATCTATTTGACAATGGATGCTCCCCCCCAATAATAATAAACGGGGCCTGCCGTGCAATTACCTTTTTTGTCTTTTTTTTAGCATGACACCAATCTATAGTTTGTGCTCAGATGTACCCACACCAAGCCAACGACGCCGCGCTCACTGCTGGTCCTGCGTCAGTTCCATTGCTGAAACTTTCTTCAGATGGTTTCACTTCCTTCTGAACTAATCGTGTTACATGTGCTTATTAAACGAATCACGCACGGCCAAACAGA